>NW_023144623.1:8386372-8986372 GCF_012932325.1 Thrips palmi
GCCTTTCGGGGGCGGGAAACCCCGCCGTCACTTTGGACGTCAATGATATTTACGCGCCAGGCCTCCCGCCTGTGTTTTTATGGCCGCTGCGTGCCTGTGTGGGTGAGTGCGCCTCCGCGTCGCTGTGCCTGTCTGTGTGAGTGTGTGTGTGTGTGTGTGTGTGTGTGTGTGTGCGAGTGCCCCGCGCAGAACACTCACCCCTCTGGCGGCGCCGGGAATGACATCTATCCGATATCATCTGTATTTATCTGGCCGGGGCATTATTCGGCGCACACACAACACTCTCTCTCTCTCTCTCACACACACACACGCACTTACACGCCCCCCCCCCCACACACACACACACGTGAACGCAGCTGCTGCCGCACAGGTTGACGAGCCGGTCGTCGGTAAACTGTTGCGGGCCCCCCTGCTCCCCCCCGCTCCGCCGCGTCGCGCTGTTTCGTATTTGCTTGGACGCCGCTCGGCACGGCTTGGCAACGGCTTTGGTGTACGACCTGAGCGAGCATGGCGAGCATGCGCTGCCGATCGGCGATCAAAAAATAATTAGGTGAATTACGCCGCGTTTTCCAACGGTGCGCCTCCCATGCACCGCCTGCAGCGGCACACACACACACACGCACACATGATGTTAGTTTTCGCTGGGTAGGAAAAAAAAGTAGCACACGCGCAGCGCGCAGCTACGGCGGCACTTAATGTTAGAAGAATAAAAGGTGGGTGCAAAATAAAGAAGAAAAAGAAGAAGAAGAAGAAAAAAAGTCTTTGAGGCGTTTGCTGCAGTTTGAACGAGTTTGGTCCGGTCGGCCGTCGTGCACCGGTCGATTGGCGCACTAACTATACGACGCATTTTACTGCCTCGGAAATTGGTCCTGGAGCAGTCCATTGCGGTCCTACGGGTCTCTGTGTCTGTCTGTGTGTGTGTGTGTGAGCCAGTTTGCGGAGAAAAGCAGGTGTACCCAAGAGGAAAGAAAAGAGGCCCACTTATCTTTGTGAGCGCCAAAACAGCGGAAGAAATTTCCCCGGGAAAAATAATCTAAAGCCCACCACACGCACCGCGCCTCTCAGCACCCCTCTCTCTCTTTCTCTGTCTCTCTCCACGCCGTGTACCCCGTCATCGTGCACCACGGTGTGCGCGCGCCCCGTGCCATTTCGGTATGAATGGTTTTCCCATACCATATCGAATATCAAGGACTGCTGGCGGACCGGATCCCTCTGGTCAGTTGTAAAGAGCTGTACTTCTCTCTCTCTCTCTCTCGGCTCGCTCTCTGTCTGTCTCTCTCGTTGCCCGTTGGCAGTAAACGCGCTTGAGTGACTCTCTCTCTCTCTCTCTCTCTCTCTCTCTCTCTCTCTCTCTCTCTCTCTCTCTCTCTCTCTCTCTCTCTCTCTCTCCTCTCTCCCGAGCCACGTAAGATTGACGAGGCGTGCCAAATTCCCACTGCAAGGACTGGAGCGGCACGGCGGCTTGTTTTTCTCGTCTCGAGATTTCTAATTTCTGCTCTCGTTCTCTTTCCCGAAGCGTTTCCGGGTGCGTTATCTTGTCCGGGCCGAGGGGCTTTACGCGGGCATGCGAGTCATAAAGTGGAGATAAAACTGTCGACCGAATCACGGCGCCGCTGTGGCCCCGGACCACCTGCAGTCAGTTGCAGGCGCCGCGCCGTCTCTCTCGCACTCGCACGGAACGCGCCTCCCGAGTGCGAGAGAGACGGCGTTTTTGATGAATGGAAATGAGCTGCAGACTGTCAACACGCAAACGCTTATTCGCAGTTACTCGCGACGGCTTTCTCCGCGCAATTCGTTTTCACGACAGGTTCAAAAACGCGCCGCTAGAGCGCGCCGGGGCCGGCAGTGCAGCCCGTCCGGCGTCGTACGCTTTACGGACCCGATGCCACTTAATTGGTTTGATTAAATTACGTTTATAGGCGGCCGTGTCCGGAATACGGGTTTGTTTACGCGCGCGACACATCCGAGCAGTAAACGGAACCGATAGCGTTTCTTACGGCTTTTATTCTTTTTTTTTGAGGAGGGATTCGCTTCCTCATTTGCATAATCATAACGACTGGAGGCAGACTATCACCGCGAGGCCTGACGCCTCCGAGGCACGAGGTCAGGGATCGTGATTTGTTTCGACTGCTGTCGGATGAGCTTGGCTACAAGTGTACCCAAGAATCAACTCCCCAAAAAATGAAATTCATTTTTTTTTAAGTCATTCAAATAGGAATCAATCTATACTAAAATTTCAATATTTTCTACCTGAGTGAACTGACTCTTTTTGAATTATCTGCTCGAAATTTTGTACAAAAAGAAACGCATAATTTTCATTGGAAACCTACAATTTTTTGTGCTTTTTTTTAAATTTTAAATTTAGCGCACTTTTGTTTGTAAAACCATCCTCGACGGGCTTTCCTCTGCGCGAGGGCCACCGCCACGCTGCCTGCCCATCCCGGCCGCGCGTCGCGGACTCGCTCTGTCTCTCTCGCACGCATGGGGCGTCGCGGAGGGGTGCGAGAGAGACAGAGCGAGGCGGTTGGCGCCGCGTGCCGCGTCGTTAGCGTGGCCGTCGTGAATCATCGGCCGACGCGGCGCCGCCTTGAACTTTACAGCAGATGGACCAACAGTAGTGGCGGCCGGGCAAGGCGGTGGCCAGGCGGTCGGCACGCCCTGAAACCCTACACCGCGAGATGCCTATCTCTACCATTTCCAAATTCGCCGCCTCGCACTCCTCCGCGGCAGCACACTGGTTCCGACGATTCGCTCTGTCTCTCTCGCACCCGTACGGCACGCCCCACGAGTGCGAGAGAGACAGAGCGACTGTCGGAACCAGTCGGCCCGCTGCACCGCGGCAAGCGAGATGAATGCACCTGAGTCCGTCTCGTCACTGTAATTGCCGAACGGATCCATGGGACGGGGTCCGGTTACAAGGGCGGCTAATGAATTCGGGTGACGCCATGATGATGACGTCATCGCCGACAATTTGGCGGGCCATATTTCGCCGCGACATCGCGCGGATAATCATTCACGGCGGGACGCAGGTGGGACAACAAGCGGACAACTCTTGTTGTTGTTGTTTTCGCCAAAGTGGCACTTGCTCGTTTTTTTCGTGTTTTTTTTTTTGCGGGGTACTTATTAATTATTCTGGTAGCGACGCGCGCATGAGGCGGCCACCCGAAAATGCCGTATCCATACCGCGGAGTCTGACAGGTGGATCCCCCTCCCGCCCGAAGGGAACCAAGGAAACAGCTTTTCAGCCACACACACACACACACCTGTCGAGACGAAAAATTTTTAATCCGCGCGCGTCGGCCGCAGAGAAGCCGTTTTGACTCATTCATTCTCATCCGCGGCGTACGATAATACTACGACACGCAGTCGGGTCCTCTTTCCCGGTCCATTGATGCGCCGCGCCGCCACGCCGCTGTGTTGCTGCAGTGCACCGGAGTATTGAAACAAATGAGTCTGGGCCGAGCCAAAGCGCGCTGCTGCTGCTGGGCTGCAGCCCCCCCCCCCCCCACTTCCCCCTCCGTACCGCCGCCGGAGCCATGGCTGAGCCATCTAATAAAGATGTCAGGCAAACGGCCAGCAGACAGCCCAGCCCGGTCCAGCCCGAGGTGGCCTGCCTGTGGCGCGAGCCGCGTCTGTGTGTGTGTGTGTGTGTGTGTGTGTGTGTGTGTGTGTGTGTGTGTGTGTGTGTGTGATATCTAATAGTGGGTGCAAATTTCTATTAAACTGTGGCCTGACGGAGCCCCTTGCGTGGTAGGCAGTCCCGGCGCTCTCCGCCGCCACTGGGTTGCCTACCCGCCAGGCGTCCCGGACGCGTTTTGAACTCGAGAATCGTGACACAGGACGCGAACCGAACGTGTGACCCCGCCGATGGATTCCTCGTCCGGAGGGCAGTCCGTTGGTGGGGTCACACGTTCGGTTTGAGTCCCTTTTTGGCGGCTCTGGAGCTGGAACTCAAAACGCGTCTGGAGTTTTGTCCGCCTCCACCGGCCTTCTGGCCCACTGTGCTCCGCGCCCCGCCGCGCCTAGCCGTAGGGCAGCGAGGAGAGCGGCCAGACGACACGAGTCCGCGGGACGGGACACAGTGGGCCAGAAGCCGGTGGAGGCGGCCAAAACTCTAGACGCGTTTTGAGCTCCAGAGTCGTTAAATGGGACTCGAACCGAATGTGTGACCCCACCAATGGATAGCTCTCCGAACGAGGAATCCATTGGTGGGGTCACACGTTCGGTTCGAGTCCTATTTAGCGACTCTGGAGCTCAAAACGCGTCTAGAGTTTTGGCCGCCTCCACCGGCTTCTGGCCCACTGTGCGGGACTACGGGACCTGCGTTTCGCGCGACTCTGTGCTTTGTGCGTGTTGTGACAGCGCGGTGACGGTTCGGCTGGCTGCCTGCCTCGTCTGTCCCGCCCGTTTCATCCGCTGGATAAAGTCTGGCCGCGATGTCGCTCGTCAAACATGATTACGGCGCTGTAAATTCGGGGCGCGATGCCGAGCGGCCCGAGCCCTTTGATGCCGAAGGTATTAGCGGTGTGCGCCGGTCGTAAGCGCAACATTGTGGGCCTTTCAGTTATTACTTTTATTATTATTTATTTATATTTATTATTTTTATAAACAACCCGTCGTCGTGCATACTCCGAGCCGCTCTCCTGCCGGCGCTGCCGCTGACCATCCCGGGCGGCCGGTGTGTTGATGTGGAGCAGGAAAAGGTCACAATCAAGAAGAAGGAGAGAGATAGGACGTCGATTAGAGGAGCATGTTGTGGGGCCTGTCTCGGCCGTCCTCGTCGTCCGGGCCACACACCCGGCAGCCAGGCAGGCAGCCGGCCAAGCAGCGTGCAACCCGTGCAAGGTGCATGCGAGGAGAGACCCCCTGCGGACCGTGGAGATGCAACGTAGCGGGGTCCTCCTTCACGTGGCCCATCTCTCTCTCTCTCTCTCTCTCTCTCTCTCTCTCTCTCTCTCTCTCTCTCTCTCTCTCTCTCTCTCTCTCTCTCATCGGAATCCACCCAAAGTCCCCTAGGATACACCCATCATGGAGAGAATACGGGCTGAACATGACATCCCGGGAGCCACAATGCACCTGTCCCGTAGGAGCCGGTGCGTGCGAGTGTGTGTGTGGTGTGTGTGTTTGTGTGTGTGTGCGCGCGCGCGTTTGCGAGAGTGAGAGAGCCACAGCGAGAGGCCGCTGGAGACGGTGCGAGAGAGAGAGAGAGACGGAGCGAGCGCCAATAACTGATGCGTCCATTAGGTGGGTCGCGACGCGCCATCACACGCACTGCTGTATCCCCCCCCCCCACGTCGTTACGCCCCCCTCCCCCCTCCGGGCTTGTTTAATCGCAATGCATTTTTCAGGGGGGAGGGGGCGGCTCGCAGTGTAGCGACGAGAGAGGTGAGACGGCGTGCAGTCACGGCGCGCCGCGTGCTATGACGCCCCGCTCGCCGACAGCCTCAACAAGTAACTCATTTCTGTAATTGATGACCGGGAATGAGGTAACCAACACGAATTGGACAGCCCCCCCCCCCCCCCCCCGGCCGAGGCGCCGCGTCGGTTGCGCCTCACACCGCCTGACTTCGGCCGGGTACATCTTCGGCAGCCGCGCAGCCGCTTATAGCTCGTCCGGCCATTGATGGCTTTCGGATTGCTCAGCCAATCAGTGGCGCCCGAAGACTTTCCTCTGCCGGGCGGAGCGAAGCGCCTATCCGGACGACTGCACGCCGGCCGCCGAGTTCAAAGGTTCAAATACCAGCACCGCGGAGAAAACAAAATTCTCTCGTGCGGTTGGCATGGCTGCCTCCTGAAGATGGGACGTCGACGTGACAGGCCGCTTACGTGTCCCGAGCCTGACCTCGACGTGCGCGGCCGTCGCTGCCAGCTTCAGATTATTTCGAGAAATGGCGCTACTTTGAGCCTCCGCGGCGAGCGAGGTGAGCGAGGTGAGGCACGGGATGGCGGAGTCGTGTCAGAGTCCGCTTCCCGTATCTGGAGAAGGCGCTGGAAGGCAACGGCGAGATAGCGCGCCGTCGACGCCATGCCCTGCCCGGCCTGCCCCGCATCGCCTGGACCAATATTCAACGACGCGCGACCCAAGATTCATGGGTTCACTGCGCGCGCGGTCACACACACACACAAACACACACATACAAACACACACTAACGCACACGCAGAGGTACGCATCCTTGCGCTAGTATGTGATCGCGATTCTCGAAATAAAAAATAATAAAAAAAATGCAAAGAGGAATGAACCGGCGCGGCCGCGGCAAGCGCATAAAGCACTTGTTATCTCTGGCGCGCCGCTCTATACGCGCAAAATTTTTTGTGACCCCCTTTTTTTTTGTTTTTGCACTGCAATATTTGGCCCACACAGAGTGGGTTACCAACAGCACTGGCAAAGGAAATGCAAGTGAAACTTGTGAAACAAGTGACTTGTGAAACTTGTAAAAAAAAGTGAGAGACTTTTTTTTTGTTTTAAAAGGAAAATTATTGAAATCGGCAATACCGGCAGGGAGGGCCACTTTTGATGGGCAGTGGACACGAACCAAACTCATAATCACCTCATTTTTATGTTGCCGCCCATTTAGAGGGCCTACCGTGCCGAGCCGTCGCTCGGACGCTATCTCTGTCGGACTCTAAATTAATCTCGCGGGCGCATCTCTCACGAACACTCCTTGCTTGTTTTCCAGAAAAGAAACCTGGAAAGGCATCCCGTGGGAACACGCCGCAGTCGCCAGGTTATGACGCCTCATCAAGCACCGGTTTAAATCGCCGCCAAAAGAAAACAACTTTTTAGAAAAATTCCGTATTATATTCTTTTGGATTTATTCGTATATTGAGACATATGCGTTGCGTTTGATCAAAACTCTGTCTCTCCCTCTCTCTCTTGCTCGTATGGACGGACAGGTCACGTCTTTTTGTCGGCATTCCTCCCTCGCACGTACCCATTCGAACACGAAACACACACACACACACCAACACACACACACACACAAGCGGGCCGCGGCTCACGCACAAACGAGCCTGCTGGGCAGGGTACCGATCGCAGCATGGGCCCGGCTGCTCGGCCTTTGCTTCCGTGCTCACTCTGGGCAGAGAGAGAGAGAGAGAGAGAGAGAGAGAGAGAGAGAGAGAGAGAGAGAGAGAGAGAGAGAAGGGGGAAGGACGGAGATGATGGTAGGTCACGGCTGCTGGCCTGTTCACACACTGATAGATGCACGCGTTGCAGGAACATGTTTTTAATCGCGCCAGGAGCACACACACACACACACACACACACACACACACACACACACACAGAGCCAACAACATCACATTATTCATTTTGACGTCTCGTGCACACAATACGCGAAGGAAACGGCTCGTAATGGGTGAAATGCAATAGACAAGGATCGGTCGCATGTTTTTTTTTTTTTTTCGAGTTTTCTCTCTCGTTTTAATGAATTCTGCTAAGAAGACGCGCAGAGACGCGCACGGGTCTCCCGTAGCGAGGCGTGGGGGAACGCCCCTCCTGCACCTTTCGAATCTTTTATCAATTCCCTCCTGGGGCGCGTGCCCGCTTTCTTTTCCCTGTGTGTGTGTGTGTGTGTGTGTGTGTGTGTGTGTGTGTGTGTGTGTGTGTGTGTGTGTTCGTGTCCATGTGCGTGCGTGCCGGGAAAGGGGAAGGGGCATCCATATTGTCCGATTATCAGGGAGCGAGGCGACTATGCAAAATCGATGGGAAAACAGAGCGTCAAGTGGAATCGCAGCAGCGGGACCATTTCTCAAAACGGACACGTCGTTCCTCCTTGGTTTCGAAAATAAGAAGACGGGGGAGGGAGGATGCGCGGCGCTCCGTCTATTATGCAGGCAATTCTGCAACTTACTCGGAGGTGCAGCCTCGCAGCTGGGGACGGGAGAGAGAGAGAGAGAGAGAGAGAGAGAGAGAGAGAGAGAGAGAGAGAGAGAGAGAGAGAGAAGGACGGAACGGGTGTGCGAGGAGGACGGGAATAAACAGGGCGGCGACGCGCGCTGCATTTTCCAATATCAGCCATCAGCCACCTGTCGCATTAATCTTGTCAGACGGTAACAGATTCAGACGCGGCGACGCGGCGGGGAAGGGTTGAAGTGTCGCAGCAAATATCAGCAAACGGCGGTGACAGACGGCGGCGGCGGCGTTGGCCTTCAGCGAGGCGAAGCGAAGGCAAACCGAAACGTCCCGAAAGCTCGCCGAGAAAGCGATTCAACTATTTTCCGCGCGGCTGACGTCAGTCGTGTCTGGCGAACGGTAGTCGAAGGTATCGAAATACTGCATCGAGTTGGTGGAAAAGCCAAAGCTACCGACCAGCATTTAACGCGCTGCTCCAAGGTAGCCTTTCCCCATTTGAATGCGGCGCGGACCGCCCCCCGTAATCCGACGTCGTTTCTCTCATAATGACTGGCGAGGGCTCTGAGGGCTCGACCCTCCATTTCCATCAAAATATGCTGAGAAGCACATTGAATCCGCCGCCTTGGTGATCGCCACCACATCGCGGGGCTGTTTGCAGGGCGCGTGCGAATAACGACAGGGCTGCCTCCGGAGCGGCCGGCTGGCCGGGGACCTTACCAGTGCAGCCTGCTTGCTCCAAACTTTGTCGTCCCTTTGGTCATGGACCCCTCTCGTAATGAGATTCCGATAATTATTGCATGTAATGTGCGTGACCCTTCCCGTGTGCAGTTTCGCTGGCAAGGCGTTTTGGTGCGAGCACAAGCACGCCCGCAGGAGGCGGGTCGTTTAAAACGGACCACTTCAGCGAAATTCGGCGGCCGTTGGTCATAAGAGAGTGTGTGACGCTGTTAAAAATTTTTGGGAAAAAATTTCCATTGATCACCACTGTTACCGCATACTGCACAATTTTGAGGCGCACTTTCCGAGTTTTAAATTGATTGTTAACAATGGAGGTAGCCCCGTGTGGAGCACCACACTCTCAGAAACGTAAGCAGAATCGGCTGAACCTCCAGTCGATTTGACTAATCATGTCGCAATGACGTGATCGACCGTGATGATCCCCAGTCAAAATGATTACTTCTCTTCCAAAAAATTCCTTTCAAATCATTTCGGAGAGCAGCTTATCTGCGACTGTCGATTTCCACACTGCTGCGGGGGTGTTCGTTGACCCGACGCGGAATCCCCGACTTGTAGCGCCCCGAACAAAGAGAACAGAATGAAAAAGTTTGCCGGGAAAGCAAAAGGGAAAATCCAAGGGCGCAAACCGCGGCACCGCACCGCACGCAACCCGAGATTATTTCATTTTGAATACCGCCCTCGGTCGCCTCGCCTCGCCTGGCCCAGCGTCCCCGGGTCAGCACGCATCCAGAGGGCCAGGGCGCTTGGGCCCCAGCAGCCGGGGCTCTGTCTCTCTCGCTCTCTCGGACCGCCCCGTGGAGGAGCGAGAGAGACGGCAGAGGGCCGCCCGGGATCGGACTGCAGACGGGGCGGCGGTCGCACCGTCCCCAGCAGGTCTGCCGGGGAATGTTATTGATTTGACAGCAAGTGCCAGAATCCAGAATCCCGCCCCTTTCCCCCGCCGCCATTCCACGGCTGTAGTACCGCTTACGGTGTGGTTGCTTGCTTTCTCGGCTCCACTCGAAGCAGCCAATCTACGGCGGACCGTTCTCCTCCACATTTATTTATTCTTCAAAGTACTTTTTTTTTTTGCGCCTCTGTTGGTGGTGCCGGGGGATTCGGGGGCGGCGGCGCTCCGTTTTCGAAAACACGCGCGCTTTTTGCATCGTCACGCACGGGCGCGCGTGCCGGCAGGGCTGAGGCAGGGCTGTCCCACGCCGCGTGTCTCGGAGATCGATGTCTCATGTCCACACGCGTGTGCGTGTGTGCGCATGTGTGTGTGTGTGGGCGCGCGCGCGTGAGGGCTGAATCTTGGTTTTCAATCCTCTTTTGTTCTCGCCACCTCCCCTGCGGCCCCAGAGGGGCGGGGGAAAGAAGCCAGGATGACACGGGGATATATGGACGGCGAGGGCCTGGGAGTAGTGCGGATCTCTGCGCGTCTCATCGCCGAGATGGATGGGGCTTAAAGACTGTTACACATTCCTGCTCTTTAATAGGGTCATCGGTCCTCCTCCCCCCCCCTTCCCCTTCGCCATGGCCTCCGCCGCCTCCGCGTCGCCGTGGCCGTGCCGTGCCAAGCCGTGCCAAGCCGTGCCACGCCGCAGCGGAAGAAACATTTGCAAATAAATCGGCTGCCGCCGCGGTGGCCGCCCTGGGCCCTGGATTTGCTGGAGGGGAGGCCGTGGCACGCCTGTCGCGCCGCGCGCCTGGCGCTAGTCATTCATGGAGGGAAGACCACCCCGAGGTGCCTCCTGGGACGGACCTCCACGACGACGACCCCGCTCGCATCACTTTCGCTTCCCCCCACTCTGCCTTTCTTATATTTGAGTGATTCCGCCGGCCGGGCCAGGCGGCCCTACTTGCGTAAAACCACTCCCCCCTCCCACCCTCCAACACTTTTAGCGCGCCGGCCAGATTACGACTACTGCCGCCGCTCTTTCAATATCATTGCCACCCTGTAGGCTGATTCCACCGCGCTCTGTCTCTCTCGCACCTCTGCGGGACGCCCCATCGAGCCCGTCTGAGAGAAAGAGAGATAGTGATGAGAGCACAGTGTGCCTGCCGCGTGTTTGTACGCGACTGTCTTTTTTTCCCTTTTTTCTCCCCTGTTCCGGCCGCTTGAATTTCACTCTGATTTTTTTTCCAGCCTGAATTTCACTGTGGAGTCTGGCGGTGTCTTTGGCCACGCCGGTCAAGCGGCGCAGGTTTAGGCCGCCTTATCTCGAAGCTGCAGGCCCAGCCCGCTGCCCGCGCGGGCCGCAAGGAAGAGGGAGAGGGATGGGAACAAAAGGAGAGAGGGGGACGAAGGAGAGAAGGAACAAAAGCTGGAAAACACAGAACAGAAAGCCGCGGCAAGACGGGCCGAATCAAGAATCGGGTCGCAAAAATAATGATAATCGCGAGGAACAACGGCCGGGGGGACAAGGAGGACAAGAAGGACCAGGAGGACAAGGACAAGAAGCGCGGGGACAAAAGGCGCGAGCTGAAGCGTCGCGCTGCGTCGCGCCCGGCCGGTGTTTTCCAGCGTCCCAGCGGTGCTTCAAAAAATTAACACGGAAGCGGCAAGCGGTGATGAGGAGTGGCGCCATAATCCGGCGGCTCCAGGTCCTCCAGGCTTGCCTCCAGGCTTGCCTCCAGGCCCTCAAGGTGCAGGGACGTCGGCAGAGGGGGCGCCCGGATGGTCCCGCTGGGATCGGTGCGCGCCGAGCACGCCGAGCAGGCGAAGCAGGGCGCAAACTTGGAGCGACTGTTTGATTGTCTCGTCGTCTCCAACTACATCGCAGCCAGGTTGCAGCTGAGACACCTTCCTCCACGCCGTGCCTGCGCTACTCGATGCTTAAATCACTCCAAGGACCTCTCCGCGCGAGACTTCCGTCGCGTCCGAGTTTCCCGGACCGCTAATTATTCTTGCTCGCCCTTTAAAATATTACCGAGTTTTCCTCCCGATCTGCCTGGCGTGATTATGGTCCGGTTCCGCCGCGTGGCTCGTCTGTATTGGATGGGCGGATTCGGCCGTCTGGAGCCGCGAATCGTGCCTGGAGTCCAGCGGGCCTGGAGTCCTGGACGTGATGGACCACGGGGGGCGGGGCGGGGCGTGGCGTGGCGTGGCGGGCGGACAGCCGGACGGGACGGCCAGGGGAGTGCCGCGCCAGGAAATTAAAAAGCGCAGCCGTTGGAGCCCGGAACGTCCCGACTGCAGCTCCACTGGAGTCCCACTGGAGTCCCACTGGAGTCCCACTGGAGTCCCACTGGAGTCCCACTGGAGCCCGACCGCGCATACTCAATGTTGACCATTGACAGATTCGTACATATGTAATCTATATACAATTTAATTACATAAATTAGGTGCACTATAAACATATCATGCTAAAGTTTTAATAAAATGAGACGCAATTCATGTACTGTCCGTTGTCCGGCGTCGTACGACGCGATGCCGGCATGCGCGAACCGCCACGAACGCCGTGCCCTTGTTCCCGGCGAAGCTCGCCAAGGGCGCCATGCTCGTGGAGTGGGCCGGCCCCACCCCGTCGGACCCTTTCCGGCCCTTGTTAGTCGCCTTGTTACCCCCTCGAGGAGGACACACTGCATCGCCACGCCGGGGGCACACCGGGGGCGAGGCAACCCAGTCAGCGGCAGCTGGGGCGTGGTGGCCCAGGTGCATTTGTCCGACGACTTCCTTGAGGGCTTCCCTGTCCCCTGTAATCGATTTCGCCAGCCTGGATTAGAGAGGCGGTCTCACCCACTAATTTGACCGGGCAGGGGCCCTGTCAGAAACTTACCTAGTTCTGCCCCCCCCCTCCCCCCTCCCTCGCACTTTTCGTTATTCGTGCTTCACCCCGACCCGCGCAATCGGCCGGCGCGCGCACTCGCGTGGACTCGCGCTGAAAAGTCGGCGGGGACGAGAGAAAAACAAACCGCACACACTTTTGCGGGGGGGAAAAGAAAATGGGAAAATGGCGGTACAGAGCCACGGTGCGGCGGCGCCGTGTTTTTCCGTGTTTTTCTTACTCCGCTCGCTTGTGCAACTTTGCAGCGCCCCGCCGCGCCAGCCTGGTTATTGCCCGACGGTATTAATCCAAGAAGGATTAAAAACGTATGGGTGGGACACTGCCAGCAGTGGGATGAGCGCCGTTCTTCTGTTAACAGTACGCAAACGAAGGGGACAGAGAGAAACAGAGAGAGTGAGAGAGGCTTCGGGACGGCGGGCCGCTCATTTAAATAATGATAGGGGATCTTAAATAGGCCGACACCTGGTGAAGAGGCGAGCCCCGTCTCCCTTTTTGTTGTGTCCCTGCCGCTCTCTTTGACTCTCTCTCTCTCTCTCTCTCTCTCTCTCTCTCTCTCTCTCCTCCCTCCTCTCCCTTTCACTCGTCCTTTGCATTCCCGTGCCCTGCAACACCTCCGCCCCATATTTCACCGCATTCGCTGACGCGGCTGATTTATGGCGCAGTGTCTTAATTTTTCGGCCCTTCCAAGGCGAGCCGCCCGCGGTCGTGGCCCAGTGCCGAGGCCTGTAGAGCTTACCGCCCGTCCCACTGAATTCGATTCACCTATATATTCTTTTTAAGTTCGCCCTCCACCTGTTTAAAAGGCTTTTGTAAATTCGATAAATAAAATTCCAACAGTGTTTCTTTTGATTGATTCAGTGTGGTTGTATACAGACGACTGAAATGCCAGCAGTGAACTACAACCTGTGTCTTTGCCTCCGCAGATCCATGGACTGGCGTGGGGCCCGGCGCGTCCTAGGCGGCAGGTAGACGCGACCGCCACCATGAGGGCCGTGCTGCTGCTGTGCTTGCTGGCCGCGGCGCGCGCCGAGGAGGCGGACAAGGCCGAGAAGGAGGATGGTAAGCAGTAGTCTCATTTTTATACGCCTTTTTCACTGTGTTCGTTTGTTTGAACCAATCTCCGACTTTGTGGCATCAAGCTGGGAGACTCTCCCGGTCTCGGTGACGGAGGCCTCGGTGACGGAGGCCTCGGTGACGGGGGCCTCGGTGACGGGGGCCTCGGTGACGTGCTTGGCGAGGGGCGCTTCTTGACCTGGTGGTGGCCGCCGCGTCTGTTTAGTCCGGAAACACTCGTCACCTCTGCTCCCCCAATACAACACCTCGGCCCAATTACGACGGCGTTTGTCTGAGGCTGCCAGCTCGGGCTGCCGGCCCGGCGGGGCGCCGCAGCGGCCGCAGCGTGGACCGCCCTGCAGGCAGCCAGCACCGCCCCGCTGGAGGGGTGGCGCCATGCCGTGCGCGCTTCCCTTGAAAATAAAAAGAGTTTGCCAAGAAAAACAGAAAAACTGGGAGAAATTCGGAGTGGTTTTTCCTCGTTTTTCAGGGCACGTGGTAAGCAGGGTGAGGTCGCCCTTCGCCCGGCTCGCCCCGATCGGGTGGGGAAACGAAACGGCGTGCATCTGCACTTTCAGACGAGCTGCCTTGAGGCCGCAAAAGTGTGTCAGTGTGTCTCTCTCGCACTCGCGCGCTCAGGCAGGCTAATTACAATCACAGTCATTAGTGCCTAATGATTGGGCTAATTTACATTCCCCACCGCTTTTGTGCATCCCCCCGCCACTCTCGGCCATTTCCGCTGCCCCCTCCCCTTCTTCCCCCTCAACTGCCCATCAAATTTTCCCAACTACCCGACGGCCGGGCGCCCTGACCCACTGCCAATGCCGGCGAGCGCCAGCGAGGCTTCTCCTTTCGCCCTGTCAACGAAACCAAAAGTCCTTCAAACGGAATGGTCTTCGCACACACGCTCACGCGAGCGCACGATCTCGTCGACTGTTCCTCTCTCACTCACGCACACACTCTCTCACTCACTCTCTCACACTCCTCGGGATAACGAGGCCCGCTTTTATCGATGAGGAATGCGATTGTCTCGAACGCGCCCCGCCCCGCCCCGCCCCCGCGGCAGCAGACGACTCTCGCATTTTGTTTACGCGTTCTTGATTGCATATTGTGTGGCCGAAACCCTTTCATCCCGCATTATTCATTGACAATCGCGCGAACGAGAGAGAGAGAGAGAGAGAGAGAGAGAGAGAGAGAGAGAGAGAGAGAGGACGATCTGGCGCCGCTTCCTGCCTCTCTCCACCACACTGTTTTCCGAGCCAATCAACCGATGCACTGTGGCGCTTTGCGCTTTGTACCGATGCAGGCGCCGCCACTATGGACAGAAAAGCATGAGCGGGCAATCGATAGCTATTTTTGTGTTCAGGGAATATGAATATCTATGAACGTCCTTGAATATATCTTTAAATATCACCGGGGCTTTTGGACAGGACCCGCCTCGTCTCACGCTCCGCCTGAAGCGTGTCTCAGGCGGCCCGTTTAGTTCGACTGCATCATTGAATTCCCTCCTGCAGCGCGCGCGCGGCCCTCTCCCCTCTCCCCTCCCCCTCCCCCCCTTTCCCCCCCCTCTCCTGCAAAGTTGCGTGTCTCGGTACTTAACGGCAGCCCCCTAAACGACACTCCGCTGTGAGTTAAGACCCGCGCCCCGTCATATTCACTAGCGCGCACACTGACGCACGCACACGCGGAGAAAAACACACACACACACACACACACACGCACGCACGCGCGCACGCGTGCACGCGTGCACGCACACACACAATCTCACGCTGACATACGCCATCCACTCACCACGGCACCGCTTCGGCAGTTGTTTGAACTTTCGTCACATTTAATGGCTCCCCCATAAAATGGTTAAAATTGTTTCTTAATTCTTTTTAGACTAATATTATATACACGCAGCGTTTAAATAATAAAATTGGACCTTTTTGTACACGCAGCGTGCATATAACAGAAAAAAATTATTGACACGCAGGATTTTTCCCCTCAGACGTCCACCGACGGTGGCCATGTGGGACAAAATGTTCCTGCGTGCAAATAATATTTTGGCTTTTATTTAAACGCTGCGTGTCTCCAAGGCATCAAAAAATTATTGGCACGCAGGATTGTAAAAAGTCTTCCGACCGGCGACTGAGTCCGGCATGGCGGCTTGGTGGGTGAGTGGGTCCGTGCTTGCACGGGAATGTTTTGGCCCGGGTTCGAGACTCGCCTTCTTCTCAAAAAATTTCTGCGTGTCAATAATAAAACTGGGTCTTGCAAACACGCTGCGTGTAAATAACATGTGAATTTATTATAAACACGCAGCGTTGAAACAACACCGGTTTTCATTATTGACACGCAGAATTTTTTTGAAAGAAAGACGAAGTCTCGAACCCAGGCCAAAAAATTCCCGTACAAGCAAGGACCCACTCATCCACCAAGCCGCCATGCCGGACTCAGTCGCCGGTCGGAAGACTTTTTACAATCCTGCGTGCCAATAATTTTTTGGTGTCTTGGAGACACGCAGCGTTTAAATAAAAGCCAAAATATTATTTGCACGCTGCAAAACTTTTCCTGCGTGTAAATAATAAAACTGGGTCTTGCAGACACGCTGCGTGTAAATAACATGTGAATTTATTATAAACACGCAGCGTTGAAACAACACCGGTTTTCATTATTGACACGCAGAAATTTTTTGAGAAGAAGGCAAGTCTCGAACCCGGGCCAAAAAATTCTCGTGCAAGCACGGACCCACTCATCCACCAAGCCGCCATGCCGGACTCATTCGCCGGTCGGAAGACTTTTTACAATCCTGCGTGCCAATAATTTTTGGTGCCTTGGAGACACGCAGCGTTTAAATAAAAGCCAAAATATTATTTACACGCAGCAAAACTTTTCCTGCGTGTAAATAATAAAACTGGCCCTTGGAGACACGCTGCGTGAAAATAAGATGTATATATATTATATACACGCTGCGTGTATATAAGACCCATTTTTATTATTTAAACGCTGCGTGTCTATAATGACTCCGTTCTTTTTAAGAACATTGGCCTACTAAATTTCAAATTTAACAAAGGAGCCTATGGCCCCTGCCCCTCCTTGCTCCCTACTCTCGCCGCTACGTGGCCGGTTTGTCCCATGCAGCATTCTCGGGCTCGCTCATACACACACACGCACACGCAAGACCTTCTTGACTAATAGCTTTGCTGTGCCCCGCATCAACGCCTTTGTGCGACGCCAACACGACCTGGGCGGGTCTCCTGGCACTACTACCTGGGCCACGCACACACACGCATACTGGACTTGCGCGTGCTTACACACACACACATACACACACACAAACGCACGCACGCACGCACGCACGAAAGCGTGTGTAGTTGGCTTCATGAAACCAGAGCCTCCTGGTGGGATAACCTTATTGTTCGCCCCGATGTCTTGCAAACTCTGAGCGATTCAGAATGAGCGGCCGGGGGGTGGTGGAGTGGGGGTAAGTGGGGGCAACGCGCCCGTCGTATCATACAAAGTTTGGCTAGTGTCCCGTTTGCCGTTGGGCGCACTTGCCGGGCTGCCCGGCCCTGGCCCGACCCCGGCCTGGACGGCCGTCTCGCAATGAGGGCCTCATTCTCTTATACATCACCCTACAGTGCAGCGCGCCCCAAACTCTCTCCTCGGAGCGCCGTGCGGGTAGGCCGCCGGCTGCCAGCCCTGCCTGGCGGGCTTGCCTACCCCACAGGCGCCCCTTTCCGCCACCGCCGCTTCAACTGCCTTCTCTGTGTCGCAGGCGAGTGCTCGGGCGCGCTGGGCATGGAGGCGGGCCGCATCCCGGACACCGCCATCACGGCCTCCTCCTCGTACGAGGCCAAGTCCGTCGGGCCGCAGAACGCCAGGTGAGTGTCGTTTTTTGTCTTTTCCATTGGTCGGCCGGGGCTGCTTTCGCTGCCTTTCGCTGGCCGTCGTTGGCCTTCGCGGGCCGCGGGCCGCAGCGCGTCGAGTTCCAGGGGGAGGGCGTACTCGGGGTGCAAAGTTGCAAGTACTGACTGCGGACACGGCTGCGGCGGGCAAGCAGCTGAGCAAGGGTGCGAGGTTGGCCCTCGGCCGCCCTCGGCGCGGCCGCAGCCCCGCAGCTCCAACAACAACACCGCCAGGAACTACCCGCCGCGCACCTGGCCTGCCGCGCGCGCGAACGGCATGGAGACCGTCCCCGTCCGCCTCCACCTGAACATCATTTCTTTCTGCCGCCCGAGCGAGCAGCCCGCAGCAGCCCGCGGTGCGGTATCTCCGTCCGATTCGGAGAATAAGAAAATAGTGGGTCCGGCTGGGAAAATACGTGTTGCGCTGCCGGGGCTCCGTGCGCCTGCCCGTGTGTGAGTAAGATGGATTTGCCTGTGTGTGTGTGTGTGTGTGTGTGTGTGTGCGTGTGTGTGTGTGTGTGTGTGTGTGTGCGCGAGAGTGCAGCTGGACCGCATTTCAGCCTCCCGGCCTGCCCGGCCTGCCCCGGCCGTTCCCTGCTTCGTATTCATCCGTATTCATCCCTTCAGCTTGCCGGCCGAGCTGGGGCAGGGCAGGACTCAGCCGATTTGGCCATTAAGTGGATGGGACGGTAGAGTGCCAATCGGTCTGCAGCGGGGTATTAAGCTCTGTGTGTGAGTGAGTGAGTGAGTGAGTGAGAGTGTGAGTGTCAGTGTGAGTGTGTGTGAATTGAAGACTCCAAAATAAAGCGCGCACTATTCAAGCCCCTTGCCGCGGAGTGTCTAGCGCGTCCCGACCGGTGGAGGTGCGACGTGGAAGTGGCGCTCCGCCGCCCCGCCACACCACGCCCCGCCCCGCCCCGCCACACCACGCCCCGCCCCGCCACACCACGCCCCGCCCCGCCACACCACGCCCCGCCCCGCCACACCACGCCCCGCCCCGCCACACCACGCCCCGCCCCGCCACACCACGCCCCGCCCCGCCCGGTAGTTGGAACAGCCGGGCTGTAAAATGGCGAACCGACCCCTTGCTGCTGGTGGTCCGTTTTGAGGTCCGCTAAACCTTAAACCCTGCTGGTACGGGAGTTTGGAAGTGGGGCAGCCAACACCGTGAAGGAGCAAGCGGCGCGAGCCGTCATGGTGTGTGTGTGTGTGTGCGTAGGTGGGTGCGCGTCAAGGGACGCTTGGTGCTTTGCCGCACGCTTTGCAGGCACTTGCACCTTGCCCGTCCGCCCCTTTTCACTTCGTGGTGGCTCCCTGACCCGGTCACCGTCCCCTCGGCTTTAAAACCCCCTCCCTCCTTGCAATTGGACCTCCGTGCGTCCTTCCGCTTCCGGAAACGAACGAACGTCCGATCGCTGCTGGGCTGCGACGCTGGGCGTGCTTTCGCCGTGGCGCCGCCGCCTCTCGATCAGCGCAGACAGAGTCAGGTGGATTGAGACAGACGGCACCTGACGACGCGGTGGCGGCGCGGCCTAGCCCTCCCCCTTCCCCTCCCCCCTCCCCTCCACAAAGTTTGCCCCGTCAACCGCTCTATACTCCCACTTTGGCCAAGTTCGGTCCCGCTTACAGCCGCGCTTACATCATCACCTTACCTTTTTGTGTCTTCCCCTCGGCGCCCCCCCCGCCCCGCCCCGCCGCCCTTATCGCCTCCAGACCCGCCCTTTCTTCGCCTCTCTTTATGAATATGCTGCTTCCTGAGAGGCCACTGATACGTTTCAGAGACCCCCCCCCCTCTACATATATCGACACGCGGCCAACTCGCGGCGGAGCAAGGGGGAAGTCCGCTGGGGTCTGCCGCGGGGGCGGCGGAGAAGGGAAAAAGAAATCAAAACTCAGTAGTGACACTCTCTTGGAAGTCGAAGAAAAACAACCTCCTCGCTGCTCATTTTTACATTATTTTTTTTGTTGATTGACATTAAACGGAATCGATTGATTGTGTCCTCTCCGCGTCCTCTGGCCGGTAAACCATTCCGAGAAGTCCGCCTCGTGTGGGCCTCCAACGCACCGCGCACCGCTATCTATCGGCCAGGCCGCCACGCCCGTCGCGCTATCTGGAGGAGTCTTAGCGGACGCCTGGCACACCCTCTTTGCCTCTTTCTTCCACGGTTACGGAAGAAGAGATTTCATCAGCATACACACACACACACACACACACACACGCACACAGCGCATGCACGCCCACGTCGGTCTAGCCGCAGCCCAGGCATTGTCTCCACCATAACTTGCACTGCCAGGCCCGGCCTTTTACCGAAACGGATAAAGTTTTCATCGAAATAGTTTGTCAACTTTGGACGTATGGCGCGGCGGAACGCGCTCGTTGGGCGGGGCGCGGCGGGGCGCGGCGGGGGCTCCATCCAATATTCACAGCACTGAAGTGCGCGCGCGGCGCCGGGCCGACGCGACCGCAGTGACCTCGGCGGCGGCGCCGGGCCTCTGGAGAGGGACGCGGGTTCGAATCCCGGTTCAATGTGATTTTCGCTGCCGCCACCTGCTGCCCCGGCCCGCGCGCCGGCCCGCAGAGACCGAACGATTCGCCACTTTCCTCCCCCTTCTTCTTCTTCTTCTTCTTCTTCTTCTTCTTCTTCTTCTTCTTCTTCTTCTTCTTCTTCTTCTTCTTCTTCTTCTTCTTCTTCTTCTTCTTCTCTGTCGGTAATCTGGACAGAGAAGAAGAAGCTCCTCTGACCCGCAAAGAGAGCGAAGCGCAGCGAAGCCCTGCAAATGCTGCTAGCCCGCGCGAAGACCAAGCGAGACCGAGCGAGACCAAGCGGAGACCCAGCGGAGACCCAGCCGGCCTCCTTGCAGTGCGCTGCTCCCTGCACTCAAGGGCTTAAGAGGTGCACGGCGGCCAGAGAGCACCTGAGCGCGTCGCGCGAGAGGGAAAGAGAGAGAGACAGAGGGAGAGAAGGACGCAGGGAGGGTCACTAAGGATTTAATAAAGAAATAGAACATCTAATACCTGACGGCCCTCCACGCATTTCCACACGCCTTCACACATTGCAAACTAGCACGCGCGCGCGCGCGCGCGCACACACACACACACACACACACACACGGCGTGTGGCCCTTTGGCGGCATGTGTGTGTGTCTGTGTGTGTGTGTGTAGCCGCCTATTGATTTACGGTCCGTTTAATTGGATGATTGACGGACACGTGATGGATCCATTTCGGCACGGCGGCTCGCCACGGCCAGGCCCGCTCGGATTGCGGCTGCCGTTACAGTAATTTCATTACTGCTTCCGCGCGATTGATCGATTGCTCTTTGTGTGTCGGTGTTAGTGCGTTGTTATTCGTGTTGGTGTGTGACTTGCATCACACTCGAAGCCTCCCCCTCCCCCCTCCTTTTTTGCCCTTCGACGGGGAAGCGTCGAGTCTAATGAGAGCACACGGTCGTTTATTATCGTGTATTGGCTCGAATAGCGAAATTGATTCGTCGAAATCTGGAACACGTCAATCGGATCCGATGACCGCGAATCTGTTTCCTCTATTTGCTTTCGTTGATGGATGTAAAAGGGCACGTGGAACTTTTTTTTTTCGGGGTGCCGATGCAGTATGTTTAACGCGAAGGATGCCTCACATGTCTATCCGTTCCCCTTCCGTGCTTTCGTCAACTGTGCAACTCCTCTGGAGAGGGTACCCTGCAGGCACTACCTGAAGGGCTCACGTAAGCGATGCGCTGTGTGTGTGTGTGTGTGTGTGTTTGGCCCAGGGGTGGTCCAGAGTGTCGCCGGGCCGCCCGGCCCAGTCGAAGCGGAACTGCAAGATGTGTCTTTTTTCGCTTCGGGGCACGATCCTGGCGATAAGACTCATGCTTTCAGCGGAGTTCCAGCAGAAGCCAGCTTTCAGCTGCTCTCGGCGGCCCCTCCGTACGATATCCCCCCCTTTTCTTGCTTTGCTTCTCTGCCTTTCTGTCACATCACATTTTTTCACTGCTGCCCCCTCCATTCGACACCGTGTGCCATCAGCAGTAAATCATGTGGAGCATGAAAATGCCGGCCTCTCTCTCTCTCTCTCTCTCTCTCCTCTCTCTCTCTCTCTCTCTCTCTCTCTCTCTCTAAAAGATACCGCACGAGGAATTTCCCACCTCGCTCGCTTCATGCTCCAAAACGCACTTATTATTATTTCTTTGAATGTGTTGACACTTACGCGGACTCACACACACAGACACATTCGGACCCAAAAGATAATAATGCCCAAGCTGAAATGCCCGGGTCATTATCACCGCGCTGATCCGGGTCGTGGCGACACGGGGAGACAGGCTGTCAGGAGCCGGGCACTTTATCAGTATTTATTCGAAAGGGACGACGCGCGTTTGTTTAAAAACGGCTAATGGGGGCAGTGAAGCGGGGCTTTTAGAAAAAAAAAATGTAAAGCGTGGGAACGCCCCGTAGACAGGCAGCGTGGGTCTGATACACCGTAATTACTGAATAGCCACAGCGGGGTGAAAATAATAGAAGCTCTGATTAGCAAAGCTTTTTTTTTTCGTTTGCTGAAGCGGATCACCTGATCCTTGCCCCGCTCCGGATCTCCCGCTCCACAACCCCGCGATTTTCCTCTTCTGGGCCCCCCACCCCTTTCGGCCCTCCGCGGCTTCCGATAACGCGCGCTGACCTTGACAGCGTGGAGGAGCTTGCCCGAGTGCGGCCGGGCCGAGCCCAGAGAGTCGCGTCCCATCGCCCTGTCTCTCGCACACTGCCGGGCCGTCCCGTGGCGGTGCGAGAGAGACGGCTGCTCCGGCATCCCTCGGCGACGCGGCCGCCACTCCGCCAAGCACTTCCAGCGCGAGGGACAGAGACAACAAAAGACGATCTGGCCGGCAAACTGCTCGTTGACCTACACTTCGCCTTTGTTGGTGGCGCCACTTGACACTTTCTTCTCGATGTTGTTTTTGTTTTCGGTGGCTTTTTCGGCGCCCAGTTGATTCAGGCGCTGCGGCGGCACCGCTCCTCCCGGAAATGGTAGACAGCAGCTCGCCAGCCAACAGGTCTTTTCGGCGTCGTTTTGTTTGCGCGTTTTTTCTCCATTTCGTTTCTCCCTTGCTTTCAGTTTTCCCTCCTGAAAAAAAAAGGAGAAAAACACTCTTATTTTCCCTGCCAAAAAGGTAGTACTAGTAGTGGCAGCGGAGCCAAGGCAATTATGTTCCTTTTTGTGAAAATAACGGTAACGAGCTTGTTGTGTCGACGCTGCAGCAACAACAACAACAAGAACAACACGAGGGGTCTTTTCTGCTCCTTCGCGGTCGCAGGCGTTGCAGTCGGGGTACCTGTGCGCCTCGTTAGCAGACTTGGCTTGACTTCATGCCTTCGCCCCTTCTCGCCCTCCCCCCTCCCCCCCCCTCTCTCTCTATCTCGCTCTCTGCTCTCTGTTTACCCGGCCTACATGTGGTCCGGGGTCGCCATAGATTATTGAGGAGGTGAGAATGAAATAAGCCTGCTCCGAGGTCAGGTCGGGCTGGCGAAATGGAACCAGCGAACCGAACACACGCACACACACACACACACGGGAGAGAGAGAGAGTACACCCCCACAATACGTGTGTGGGTGGGGTGGGGCCGAATCGGCCTGCATGGGAAATGGCCCCTTTAAAAATGCAGTGTAGTAATCCCTGCTGCGCGCCCTGGTGACAGAAAAGAAAACGCCCGCGAGTCTCCGGTGAAATGTTTTGTGCGTCGCGCGCGCGCGCGTGCGTGCGTGTGTGTGTGTGTGTGTGTGTGTGTGTGTGTGTGTGTGTGTGTGTGTGAATGGGTTAAGGGTTCGCAGAGCAAAGGGGCTGGTGCGGCAGCGAAGCTGGTCGTGTTTTACGGTTCTGCGAATCTCCCTCCTTTGGACACTTCCTGCTGTTTGTACACCCGGACTGACGCCGTCCCGACGCAGCAGTCCCACTGCTCGGCCTTGGTCGGGCCAGCGCCCGGCGCAGCCCTAAGTCCCACGAAAAGCTGGGCCGGCAAGCTCTGGAGGATGTGGCAAGGATCCCCACATTTGGCTCGTCAGATATTTATAAAGCTCAGCCAAGGGGGATGTCTGCGAAGCGCTGTGTGTGTGTGTGTGAAAGAGAGAGAGGAAGAGCGAGAAAGCTGGAAAGGGCGTGTAGGTGGTGAACGGGAGCGCAGTTTCGCGAGGCACCATAAGGGCCCATCTGAGTGCAAAAGTTGCACATCGCTGCTGTACACACACACACACACACACACACACACACAAGCGCCTGCCGCCTCTTCCGCTGTTGCACTTTTTAAGAGCAAAATATATTGCTTTTCGGGAGTTATGACCACGCGTCTCCCCGCCCCGCCCCGTGCATCTTGTTGTTGGCGGGGCCCGTCGGGGCGGTCCGAGAGGTATTAACCCCCCGACTCTCCCGACAGGGCCCTGCACGGCGGGGGCGGCGGGGGCGGCAAAAGTTGCCCGTGGGCGGACGGCCCGATGAGGCCGATGAGACGGCAACGAAAATGGACAGGGCGTACCGGCGCACCGCGCAACGCCGAGCCGAGCCACCGAGCGGCAGACCCTCCCCGAGGAAATGCCGTCGACATGTGAGCGCGTGCCGTGCCGTGCCGTGCCGTGCCGTGCCGTGCCGTGCCCTTGGTCCTCCAGGGGCCCAACAGCCACCAGCACCTGCAGGTCGGCCCCGCGGTAGTCCCACCGCCCGGAACGCAGTGCCAGAGGCCAGAGGGTTCACTTTTCCACGGCGGGGTGCGTTCATTTGCTGCACCGCACCGTCAAAGGGACCAACGAAACAACTTTCTCTTCATTGTTTTCGCAACTTATTTTACGGTTTCAATTTGTTACTATTTTAAAACTTTTTTTTTGCATTCTACTCTGTGATGCGGAGGGCACCTGCCGCGCGGCGCCGCGTGAAAGCCCTCGGCTCCGCGTTCCGTCTCGCCGCCCCAGCCGCCCCCGGCTCCCCCTGCACGCCCTGCACCATCTGTCTCTGTCTTTGGCACGCACCTGCAGCTGCGTCGCTGTCTCGCTGCCTCTCTCCCTCCGCGGGCGCCACTCTCTCGCTCTCTTGAGGGACGTGTAAACAACGAAAAGGCATTACCGGGGGGTTGAGCGGGCTTCATTTGTGTGCCACGCCTGGCCACGCCTGGCCACGCTTGGCCACGCCCCCCGAGTCCGGGGCCCGGGGCCCGGGGCCGCGGTTCTCCGCTTGCAGTGTGCCGTCATGAGAAAATAGGGAAGTGTCCAGCGCGACACCGCGAGCGGGGCGGGGGTGTTGCGCTAATGGCTTTATTAATGCACTGGGCACGCCGTGAAGCGGAAAACCCGCGGGAACCCCGCGGAAAACGGGTGGCGGTGGCGGTACTCGAACCCGGGTCCTTTCCCTCTTGTCTTTTGTTCCGAAACTGTTGTTGGCCGCGCTGCTGGCCAGTCGAGGGTGAAATGAACGTCGACGTCGGATGGCGACGGAATGGCGAGTGTATTATTACTGGGGGCGGAGTCAGGCCGGCCTGGCGAAGAGCAGCGGCCTCATTTCCTCTTTCTGGTCGACTTAGACAACTTTCACTCAGCGCACCAACAAAAACAACAATCTCTCTGTCGTCCTCCGCGGTTGGGTCGCGGAGCCTCGCGGACGCAGCGGAGACCAACCCTTGTCTTCCAAACACTCGAATTTCTCGGAGGCGATCGAGAATACCTCCGGTACAATGTTGTTTGAACGCGCGGTCCAGGTGACGCAGCGGGGAAAAAGGGGCCACTTGAGACCAGGCGGGGCACGGCACGGCACGCCCCAACCGGCGGATCAACACGCCAGAAATTGGGGCTTAATCCGTTCTGTAGGGTAATCTCCAAGGCTGGTGCGGGCCGCACCCCGCTCCATGGTTTTTGCAGGCAGTGGCGGACGGGACTTTGGCCCACCGGCTGCGGGGAACAAGAAACAAGCAACCCGGAACACCGTGTCCGTCGGTCGGTCTGTCTGTACGTCCGTCCGTCCGTTCGCTCGCCCGACCTCACCGCCGCACAGTGGGCCTGAAGACCGGTGGAGGCGGCCAAAACCCTAGACGCGTTTTGAGCTCCAGAGTCGCTAAATGGGACTCGAACCGGACGTGTGACCCCACCAATGGATTCCTCGTTCGGAGAGCAATCCATTGGTGGGGTCACACGTTCGGTTCGAGTCCTGTTTAGCGACTCTGGAGCTCAAAACGCGTCTAGAGTTTTGGCCGCTTCCACCGGTCTTCTGGCCCACTGTGCGCCGCCACTCACCGGCACGGCGCGCCGGTTTGCGCGCAGAGTCAATATTGGTGGCGGAGGCGGCAAGAGACGCAAGCAAGTAGGCGGCCCTGCTCGCTCCTTTTTTGCGTCCGCCGACCAGAAGGACGAGGGGAGGGGAAGGGGTAGTGGCGGGGCGACGGAAGCATGGCCTGGGGCAGCCTGGGGCAGCGTGGGGCGAGGCAGGACATTGCAGCGCTTTATTCTAAACTCTATTTCCTGCGCCTGTCACCCAATATGAATACTACAACATTAGGGCCGTCGGCGTGGCTGTCGCGCTGCCGACTGATTCCGAGGGACCGCCTCGTCGCTCCGTCTCTCTCGCACTCGTGGGGCGCCCCGTAGGGCCCGTGTGGGTGCGAGAGAGACGGAGCGTCGGCATGCAGCAGCCCGGCAACCCGTATCGGCCCGATGTCCGTCCCGACGACGCGCCTTCCTGGAGAGTCCGCACCCTCCAGCGCGGCAGCGCCACCTCCAGCCTGGAGGCTCCAAGCGCTCTGTCTCGCTCTCTCTTGATTCACGTTCCTCCGTTCAGCCCATTCTTATCTCCCTCCACCTCCCTTCCCCTCCCGTCCCCCCCACCCCTTCCCCGGGGAACCCCTTCCCTATTTCGGCTCCCCCCGTTGTATTCATGTTTGCCCAGCCCCGCTCACGATTTCTCTGTACTTTGGCCATCCGGCGCTGTGTGTGTGTGTGTGTGTGTGTGTGTTGGTACAGCCCACGTGTAGCACACAGGTGTATCCGTGTCACCCCTCGCTGTGGAGTGAGTCCCCTCCAGAAGTCAAGCCGTTCTGCGGAAGATCAGGCCATTCCGTGCCACCTGCCCCGCCGCCCCGCCCGAATCGGGCCATTTAGGCCCTGGCAGCCGGCGACACAGAGAACGCCGGCCGGAATGTAGTTTAAAATTCGGCGCGCTTCGCGAACGCGAAGCCATGGCGGCGGAGGGCTGCAGGGCCGCGGCGCGGTACGGCGTGGGTCAATTTTTTCGACCGTCACTCGAAACTCACTCACTCCTCGAATGTTCCGTGTTGTCTGTCCCCTTTGACGGAAATGGGGTGGGCGACGGCGAGGGCGACGAGGACGGCGAGGACGACGAACGCGTCGCATTAGCACTTCATCAAAACACAACACGGAATAGAATATCGCGCAATAATTGGCCTCGTGCATCTTGATAGGCCTCGTCATATCCTGACGAGAATGGGGGCCGCTGCTTGGGCCGCTTCGGCTGCTGTGCTGTGTGCACGGCGTGCCGTCGCGGAAATTATTTATGACTTGATTCCCGAGCAGCAGGAGCAGTGCCGCCGCTCTGACCCCTTCCACTGCATCCCTCCCTCTCCCTTCCTCTCCCAGGCTCTGCTCCCCGCCAACCAGCCAACCCGCCACCGGTCCGACGGCCTATCTTTTAAACAATGCGCCAGCCATCTCCGTCTGGTCGGCGGGGCGTGGCGGGGCGGGCGGGGCGGGGCGGGGCGGGGCGGGGCGGGGCGGGGCGGGGCACGGCCAGGCAGAGCCGCATTCGATTAGCGCGAGACGCGTGGCGGTAATGACACGGCCCCCGGATCGGGGCGGGGTGAGGCGGGGCGGGGTGGGGGAAGTGAAAGGGAGGGTTGTGGGCAGCGCCTGCATGCGCACCCCAAGGTTACACAAGGGGAGGGGTCAAACTGAATCAAGTTACCGATACAAATACATCTCTGTGTGTGCGTTACAACACAAAAGAGGGGGCGTGCCGCCCTCAGAGCGCCGCCGGCGGCGTCGGCGTCGGCGTCGGTCGTAGTGGTGGTGGTAGTGGTGGCAGTGGGGTGGCGCCAGCCGTGGCAAGCGGCTTGTCTTGCTAATTTACACCCTTTTTCTCCGGTAATGGTCGTTGCTAGTTTACTGGTTGCCAGGAGGATGGACCGCTGCTCTCTGGTGGCGCTCTGTCTGTCTGTCTGTCTGTCTGCCTACCTGTGTGTGTCTCTCTCTCTCTCTCTGCGGCCGGCAGCGGTGGTTGGTTCGGCGATTGAAATGGCCAGCAGCAGTGCGGTGGTCGGTCCAAGTGGTGGACAGATGTATCCCCCCTGTAGTGCCAGCTTCCAGCCGGTCCAGGGCCTGGACTCCAGGGCGCGGTCCAGGCTGCATTCCAGGTCAGCTGCCCGGAGTCCCCGGCAGGCGGCGACGCCGTGCGCTGTGGACTGATTCCGAGAGTCCTCCTGTCTTTCTCGCACTCAAGGGGCGTCTCCTGTAGGTGCGAGAGAGACAGAGCTTCGGAGTCAGTCTGCTGCCGGCCGTGCTGCCGTGCCATGCCTCGCCGCCGCAGGGTGGCCGAGCGCGCCGTCTCCCTCCACTGCTCGCTGCGAGCGGGCGGTGAGAATGGGAACATTTGTAAATGTTTGATGCGGGCGGGCCGGGCGGGCCGGGCGGGGTGGGCTCGGGACCAGGCCGGCCCCCTCCCCGGGGACTACAACAAAGCGACCAGCACGCGACTAATTAGCGAACACGCGTGGTCCAGGACGGCGAGCAGGGTGAGCAGGGCGCGCTCCGGCGGCGGGGTCCAGGAGGGGGCGGCAACGGCTTCACCTGAACATGTCGCGGCCTTGATGACGGCCTTGATGACGGCGCCGAGCTCACCGGCAGGAAGTGCCAGGCCGCGGTGGTCGATCCCAAGTCGTCTCCAAGGAGGCCAAACAGGGCGGCGAGTTCGAGAGAGACAGTTCGGAAACAGCCCGCAGAAGGGGTGGCCCACTGCTGCACCTCCTTGGGCTTCCAGCCTCGTGCCTGCTGCCTGCTGGCGGGCTAGGGTCCCGGCGAGGCCCCCGGCGAGGCCCCCGGCGAGGCCACCCCACCCCCTCCTCGGTGATGGTATTTCTCGCCTCGGAATGTTAGTGGCGGGAATGGCCACTACTCTGTGTGCTCAGCCGGTTGCCTACCCTGTCGGCAAGGAGGGAATAGTTGTGAAAGCGACTTGTGAATGGCGTGGCTGCCGCTCCTCGCCCCCGGCGGCCCTCCCCTCCCCTCCCCCTCCCCCTGGTGCCCGGTGGCACACAGCGCTTTAAGTTTGCGGTCAGCCGCTGCGGCGCCCCGGCGGGGCCCTGGCGGCACGCGGCAGTAATAGCGGCCCAACTTGGCGCCTCCTCGCCGTGATGCCGCCACGCCATCATCGCGCCGCGCGCTTTTACGCCGCGCTTAACACCGCCCGCTCCGTGTTTCAATTTTTAATCCTTTTCTCTTCCGTTTTTGTCCGCGGCCGCGGAATTACCCCCTTGCACTCAGCGCGACACGTGCTGCGATGGGATTGGCTGAGCGGGGCGCGGCAGTGGCGCTGCACGGAAGGGGCGCGGCGGACGCGCATGCATAACCCGTGGAGCGCCATCTCATCTCCACGAGAGTGCTGAACCCGCCACTTCGGGGCGGGGCGGGGCGGGGCGGGGCGGGCTACACACGACGCGTAATGCACCTTTGCTTTCATCAGCGAGATTAAAGTGATTGCTCGCAGCGCTCCCTGTCGCTTGATCACCGAAGCGCGCGGCGCCACTCCGGACGGCCGTTGGACGTGCCGCGCTCCTGGGCGAGGACAAGCTGGCTCGCTTCACGCCCGAACTAGCAGCGCAGCGCGCCAGTCGGTGCCACTGCGGATTCCTCGAAACTTGCGCTGCAGTAGCCGACAGATCCCGCACATCGCTGTTGCCGCCGTCTCTCTCGCTCGCACGGGCCGTCGCCGCGCAGGTGCGAGGGAGACAGACCGCCTCGGCCCTGCTCCGCCCTGCGAGATAATTGGTCTCTGTCTTGCCGCCGCGGTCGTGTACCCCCTCCCCCTCGGCAGTCCCCCGCAGCCCTGCGCCCCGTGACCCCCGGAAGGGTGGTGCCTGGCTGCCTGCCTGGCTGCCTGCCTGGTTGCCTGCCTGGCTGCGCCCGGCCGGGCGAGGCACATCAAAGGTTTGCTTCCTGCGACAGAGATAAACCCTAATCCAGCGCTGATGTCCGTGCCGCCAGCCCTGCCAGGGCCGCGGGGCCGCAGGGCCGCAGGGCGGGGTGCCGCCGGTCTGCCGGGCCGAGGGCTGCCGAGGGCTGCCGAGGGCGGGAAGCCAGTTGAATGGTTCATGACGCCGCCGCGCCGCCCGCGCCCCGGTCGCCTGATGAATCAAATATGAAGGCGATGAAAAATTTAATTAACGCCCTCCGGCTCAAAGATAGTACGGGCGATGCCTAGCAGTGCTGCGCCGCGCTCCTACAGTGGCGCGGCTGCGCGCTCCCCGCGTTACACTTGGCCGTCAATGAAGAAACTTTGGCCGTGGAGTGCTCGGCGCAGTCCTCGTGGAGGCGCTCCCGGACGCGCCGGGCGGTAGCTGAGCCGGCGGTGGTAGCTGACGGTAGCTGGCGGTAGCTGGCGGTAGCTGTCACCCGTAAAGTCTCGCACCTCCGCGATGATCACCCTGCCGTTTACGGGTTCGGCACGGTCGCCTACTCGGTCGGGCCGCCGGCTCGGCCACGGGCTGCCAGCTCGGTCAGACCGCCGGCTCGGCCCGACTGCCCCGTCCGTCCGCCGGGGGCTGTTAGCACTCCACCCTCCGTGCCGCGCTGCCCCGCCCGAGCGACGCCCAAGTCATCCCAGGGCGGACAGGCGTCGGCCGCCCGGTCGGCCTAGACAAACTCATGTGTGGATAGGCAAATGTTTATTTTACGTTACGAAGTGACCGCCGACCGGAACGGAACGCCGGAACGCCCGAACCGGGGCGGGGCGGTGGTGGCTCCGCACGCCAGGGAGTGGGCGCTGCGTTTAGCCAGGAGACGTTTTCGTCGCTGTGTCTCTCTCGCACCTATACGGAACGCCCCATGGGTGCGAGGGAGACAGAGCGACGGAGTCAGTCTGGGTGCCGTTTCAGCCAGGCCCCTGCGGAGTCCAGGGTAGGCAACCCGGCGGCACACCCGCACGCGGGCTGCCTACCCGGCACGGCGCTCCCGGCCGCGCAGCGCGCAGCAAGGCAGCAGAGGGGCGACCCCTTCCCCCTCCCCCTGCCGGCCCGCCTGCGCGGCTGCTGCGGATTCCTAGCCAGCCATTACGGGGTCGCTTCGGTGCGGCGGTGTCGTCCCGCCCCGCCCCACCAAGTAGGCCTCGCTGGAGGTGCGGTCCGGGTCTCAAACGCAAACACAGGGCCCGGGCCGGCTCCCCTCGGCGGGGCCGTGGCGGGGCCGTGGGGGGCCCTCGCTAATTATGGCCTTTACGCGGCAGCCGTCGCCCGGAATGCCGGAGACAGTTTTGTTGTTGTTGTTGGCTGCGATAAAAATTCATCGTGGTCGTTGTTGCTGTCGTCGCTGTGGCGGTGTGATGTATGACGTGCCAGCGCGGTGATCGACTAGCGGCGAATCTCGCGGAGGTAATCTTTGCTGCGAGTTGCCTGGCGGCGCGGCGGCTCTGCTAGTGTAGTGTGCCTCTCCGGCCGTGCGGCGGCCAGGTGCCGAAGTTACGGCCGGAGACGACGCCGCACAGTGGCGCGGTAATCTGTTGGGAGGTGCATCCTACGACCCGCGCCCGGCGTGCCCGGCAGTGCGGCGCCGCCCCCCGCCGGCCTGACCCACATCCCTCCAGGATGACGACGATGACGCACTTGGCGGCCAGACCGGCGGATTGCCCGGCTGTCTCGCCAAACGCTGCACAGTGGGCCAGGAGACCGGTGGAGGTGGCCGAAATTCTAGACGCGTTTTGACCTCCAAAGTCACCAAATGGGACTCGAACCGAACGTGTGAACCCACCAATGAACAGCTCTCCGAACGAGGAATTCATTGATGGGGTCACACGCACTGAGTGCCGCCCCTAACCTCTCTCTCTCTGTCTGCTTCCAGGATCCGGCAGGAGATGAACGGCGGTGCGTGGTGCCCCAAGGCGCAGATCTCGTCCGAGGTGCGCGAGTACCTGGAGGTGGACCTGCGCGACGCGCACCTCATCACGCGCACCGAGACGCAGGGCCGCTTCGGCAACGGCCAGGGCCAGGAGTACGCCGAGTACTTCATGCTGGAGTACTGGCGGCCCGGCATCAACCGCTGGGTGCCGTACCGCGACCACAGCGGCGATAAGGTGAGTCGGGACGCGGGTTCAAACACTCGCCTTTTTTTTTTTTTTTTGACAGTGTGACAGGGCGGCTCATCCCGTTTACGGCACCGCAAAACTGCCGGCCCACCAGGCGCGCGCACCGCGCGCAGCAGCGTGCTTTAAAAACATTTTTTTTCTAAAAAAAAAAGAAAACAACAACAAAAACACAAGAGTGCCTCGGCCTAAGCAGGGCAATAAAGCGGTGCCAACGCAACAAAAGGAAAACACTTAATGTGCGCACCGCAGTATGGCTGCTGCTGGAATTGAAAGCCGCGGTGGCAGTGCGTGGCAGTTGGCCGGCCTGCCTGTCGCCGCCAGCGTGACGTCATTTGCTGCCAGTACGCTGCCAGCACTGCCGGCAATGCCGGCACTGCCCGTATGAAAAAATTATTACAACCTGGCGGGCCTTTAATTACGTCGTGACCGGCATTTGTGTGCGTGTGTGTGTGTGTGAGTGTGTGTTAAAAATAAAGACTCTAGTTTTTTCGCGGTGTATTCCTCTCCTCCTTGTCGCTCCAGCCGCGCCACTGGTGAAAAATACTGCCCGTTTTGCCGGGATGGCGGCGGCGGCGCGGCGGAAAAGTTTGGCACGGCGGGTAGTTTTAGGCCTGGCTTCTTATCTCCGGCGCATCCCTGCCTGATGCTCCAGCCGCCACACTGGAAGACTTTTCGCCCGGCCGCGCCGTGTCGAGCCGGGGGCCAGCCGGGCGACCTATGATTAATAACACTTTCGTCAGGGGTGCTAGTGCGGCAGACAGTGAGGGGGAGTTGGCGGTGGAGAGAAAGGGGGGGGGGGTAGTTTTGGCGCGGGTGTGCCAGACGCGGCGGCCGGGAAGCTGCCGGACACCCTGCTGGACCACTCAGCGATACACTGCAAGTTTTACTTTCTTTTCTTCTCGCCGGGAAGGCGCGCTCCAAATAGCGATGATCGGCTTTATCGTCCTTCGGTGGGCAATGGAGGACGCGGAGGACATGGAGGCGGCGACGAAGCCCGACCGGGCTGCAGTGCTGCAGCGGGGACGCCGGCGGGAAGCCCTGCCCCTCCACGAGGACGAGGAGGTGGATGAGCTTCTACCGGCGGCAGGGGAGCGGCGGCAGCGACGGGGATATTTTCAGAGAAATAAACCTGCGAAGAAGGAAAACAGAGAAATTCGAGGAAAGTTTGTGGAGCGCGCAGCGCGCGCAAGACGCACAGAGTCGTCGTCGTCTGGCGGCCCTTTGCTGTCCGGCAGGCTCGGCGCGGACACCCCTTTCGCGGCGCCGTCTCTCTCGCACTCACGGGGCGCCCCGTGGGCCCGTAGGGGTGCGAGAGAGACGGAGCGGCGAGACACTGCCCGCCCCTGTCCAGGAGGAGGCCCCGTTTGCCCAGACGGCTTGCACTGCGTCTGGCGCTCCCCGGCCGTCCAGGCCGTACGCCTCGCCGTACGCCGTGCGTCCCTCAGGGCGGCAAAGCACTGCTGGCCCGCCCTTTGACCTGCCCCAGCACTGCGTGACGTCCGTCCCGCCGCTCAAAAGAACAAAATATTCTTTTTTGTGCCGCTCAAAGTATTATTTTTCTTTAAAAAAAAAATCGCAGCAGAGTATAGTACTATGAGAAATGTCTCGGAGCGGCATGGCGGCAGTCAGGTAATTGTCGCATGATCCGACAGAGGCACAGAGTGAGCGTGGTTCGCAGGGAGCAGCTGTCAGACGGCATTAGCGTCAGTGTTTGAGTGTGTATGTGTGTGTGTGTGTGTGCGGGAGGCCCGCAGGCGCGGCGCACGGCCACACACGCACACACACACACACACGCACACGCACCAAACACACGCACCACACGCACTCACACTACCGCAAGGTATAATGCGTTGGTGTAGGTCGGGCCGGATTATTGGTTCCCAGGGCACGGCGCCAATATTTCGAAATATAAAGAACAGCGCGGACCGGTGGCGGGCGGCTTAAGCCTCGGGCGCGCATTAAAACGAAAACGAGCAAAAACAAAACAAAAACCCACCAAGACAATAAAGTTTCCACCATTCTTATTTTTGCGCAGTGCGGAAATTAATATTTGTCCTTTTCGCGGCGGTATTCCCGTTTCCAGTGTGTGTGCGTGCTGCGGGGCCAGGGCAGGGCCAGGGCCGGGCCGCTCAGCAGGATGGGGGCGTGGCGCAAACACGCCGCATTGCGTTAATCAGGGTCCGCAACACCCCGTTTTACCCTTCAAATTTTTGTTTCGTCGTTGAGACCGTAGAAAAGTTACATGTCATTTTGAACCGCGGAAGGGTGATGCCAGCGCCGTTGGCGGTGACTTCCGGAAGCTCAGAGGAGGGAAGTAAAACAGACCACGCCGAGCCGTCGCGGCAGCTGTCCTTGTCGCGCCGCTGCGGGGCGCCGAAGGAGTGCGAGCGAGACAGAGCGACGGGAAGGCCCATTGCGGCTTCCGGCAACCTTGTTCGGGGCGGCGAGGCAAGGCCGGCAAGGGTTGGCGCCTCTGCCCCTCTCTCCCTCCTCCTTCCTCTTCACACCCACCCCAGCTCGCCGGGCTAGCCTGCCAACTCGAACGGCCACACCCAGTCACCTGCTCCCGCCCCGTCAACTCATTTGCATTCTCCTTTTTTTCGCACCGGCCTGCTGATTCAGATCCCGGGATACCTTTGCTGGCGGTGCCCCGGCGGGGCTGTTTGCTCGAGGTGCCCGATAGAGGGTCTCTCCGGTCCAAGTCCCGGCCATGTGTCTCCACGTGGCTTGTCCTGCGTGCGGCCGGGCTAGGCTGGCCACCCTGCAGGCTGCTTCCGAGAGTCGTCGCTCTGTCTCTCTCGCACTCATGGGGCGTCCCGTGTGGGTGGGAGGGAGACAGACTCTCGGTCTGCTGCCCAGCACTCCGCCCGCCGCAAAGTTTACCCCGGGAGGTCAAGGCCGCACTGCGCGCCACTGTCGCTGTCTCTCTCGCACCACCGCCCTCTCTCTATCTCTCTCGCACTGCCTGTCCGCCGCAGGACTGCGCGCCGTGCGCTGTTTTCCAGATTGGAGGCACGTGCACGCCTGCATTATACATCCAGTTTTCGGCTTTCCCTTTCAGACTCCCAGTCCGCCGCTGTTGCTGCTTTTCTTTTCCGGGACACACACACTCGCACGCGAAACACACGCAGACCTGGCATTCCAATTTATATTCCCCAGTTTCCTCGTCGCGGATTAAGCGCTCGCGAATCTCGTGTTGTTTCAGTGGTAACGCCGATGCGGCCGTCTTCGAAGCGGCCCGCCCGCGCGCCGCCGGAATCGCCCCGGAGGCCGGCCCGGAGGAGGCAGCCCCGGAGGCAGCCCGGCCGATACCACGATGGGCTGCGGGCACGCGAGTCCGGACCGCGTCTCTCGGTCCCGGCGGCGGTCCGGGGCGCCCAGCCCGGAGCCCGGAGTCCGGAGTCCTTGTTGCGCCCAGGCTCCGGCCGCTCCGGCTGCGGCTCCGGGGCGCCTTGATGTATGGTTCATTTCAATCCGTAAATCCCCGCGCTCGTCCGCCCGGATTTACGGCATATTGATAATTCGCAGCTCTGTCTCTCTCGCACGCACGCGAGGGAGGTGGCAGGCTGTGCGTGCTCCGTCTCGCTCGCACTCACGAGACACCCCGTGGAGTGAGAGAGACAGAGCGCTGCTTGGACTGGGCAGCGCGCACCACGGATTGCCGGCAAATAATAATCGGCTCCAGGAAAGAAAAGAACAACGTTGATTGAGCGAAGGGACGAGTGAGGATGGAATTGGAATCGCCGAGCTCGAGATGTGTTTCTCGGTAAACGAGTCTTTTCCCCGATTTATTCGTGGTTTGTAGTGCACGCTGCGCGCGGGCCCACCACGGGGCTGTGGTGTATTCTCTTACCTCTGCCTCTGCAATGAGAAGATATGGCTGGCTTTCGAAGATATGTTGGCCCTGGTCGTCCGAAGCGGCGTGGCGGCCTGGGGGGTGGCTCGGCGCCCTGGCGGCAGCGGGGTCGCGCGGTGGTCCTTACTCCTGCTTCCGTTCGTGTTTTCGCCGTTTGCCCCCGAAAAAGGAACCGTCTCTAAATTTTTCATAATCCCAGGGCGCCGCGCAGCCGCGAAGCAGGGGGCGGAAAATATGCATGTGGGTGCACGGGCGCGCGGTGGGTATCCGGCCGACACAAAAAAGTGGGTCACGAATCGGAACCTCGGGGAAACCCACACGACCTCGCCGCGCCCATGCAGGCCCTGCAGGCCATGCAGACTGCATCAACAGCAGGCTGTTCCGAGCAGCGAGGCTCCGTCTCTCTCGCACTCACGCGGCGGCCCGCAGCAGCGGTGCGAGAGAGACGGTCCGCACTCCGTGACGCCGCCATGCACGTCCCCGCCAAGGTCGCGCCCTACTCCTTTATTGCCCGGCGGCATCTGGACGACACTGTTCGAAGGTCGCCGACGGCAGCGGGAGGGTCGGGCCGAGGACGCCGTCGGACGGGCGGCGACACGTCCAGGGCGTCCCCGCCGCGCCCCGCCACGCCCCGCCGCCATCACGCGTGCGGGCGTGCCAGCCGGGCGTGCCAGCCGGGCGCGCCAGCCACCCGATCATCAGGAAATGACCTACCGGGTGGGGTGGGGTGGGGTTCACGTCGAGCAGGCCCTCCTCGTGCACCGCCCCGCCCGGCCCTGCCCGCTACTTTCAATTCCGACCTCGTCCGCGACACGCTCTGCCATCGCCATGCTTTTCCGGGCGAAGGCTTCTCCCCGCCGCCGCCGCCGCCGCCCCATGCGCCTCACTCGGCAAATCCAGCCCCCTGGAACCGCCGCCCCCGGCCCGCCCCCGGCCCGCCCCCGGCCCGCCCCCGGCCCTGCACTCGTGGAGGTTCTCGGCCTGCATCGCCTCACTCCGGAGGGATTAGCCGGCACACCCGACTCGACTCGTCGAACGCCGCGACTTCCGTCTTCCGTCTCACTCTGACACTCTGGCTTGCCCGCGTGCCAGACGAGGACTCCAACATCCTCGCCGTCGCCGCATTTCTCCATCTCTCCGCGCTGTCACGATTTTAATTACTTTTCGGCGGCCAGGCGGCCAGCAAGCGCAGTCCAGTCTTTTCCCTCAACTTTATGGGCAACACGACTATGGCTGCTGCGCGCTCGCCGCTCGTGCGGGAGGTGACGCGGCTGCGTCTGTCTGTCTGTCTGTCTGTCTGTCTGTCTGTCTGTCTGTCTGTCTGTCCGTCTGTTTCATTCCTGCCATAAACAGCCGGGTGCATTGCACGGCGCGCGCGTTACCGATAACTGATGAAGAAAAATTAAATTGAATGAAAAGCGCCGCGTCTCTCTCTCTCTCTCTCTCTCTCTCTCTCTCTCTCTCTCTCTCTCTCTCTCTCTCTCTCTCTCTCTCTCTCTCTCTCTCTCTCTCTCTCTCACTCTCTCTCGCTGCACGGAGCCAGGATGGCGGGAAGGATATTTATTGGCAGGTTCCGGAGAGCCGACCGCGGCACCGCGGCGGCCAGACACGGCGGCGGTGCCTTTCTCCGAGCGATACTGCCCCTTGTGAATAATGGCATCTCCACCGCGCGATGCTTTCGTGCATTTCTCGCTCACGGTGTGTGTGTGTGTGTGTGTGTGTGTGTGTGTGTGTGTGTGTGTGTGTGTGTGTGTGTGTGTACGTGTGTGCGTGCGCGTGTTGGCAAGGCGGAACGCTCACCTGCCGCTCACTGTCATGAATTACGACGGAAAAGGCAGAAAGGGAGGCGTTTTCGTAACGCCAGAAGTGTTGCTGCTTGCCTGCCTGCCGAGGCGTGGGGCGTCCACTATCAATAACTTCTTTGCGCTGTGTGTGTAGGTGTGTGTGTGTGTCGCCTTTTACCCAGCCGCTGACCGGCGTGTCCCTGCTTCTGCTGCAGGTGCTGCCGGCCAACACCAACACGTACATCGTGGCGCGGCAGGATCTGGCGCTGCCCTTCGTGGCCACCAAGGTGCGCTTCCTGCCGCACAGCGAGCACCCCAGGACGGTGTGCATGCGCGTCGAGCTCTACGGATGCCTCTGGAGTGAGTACCTTGTTATTCGCAGTGACGGAGCGCCGCACAGTGGGGCAGAAGACCGGTGGAGGCGGACAAAACTCTAAACGCGTTTTGAGGTCATTAGTCGCTAAATAGAACTCGAACCGAACGTGTGACCCCACCAATTTGAGCGCTGACCTCGGAAAGCTGTCAAAGTGTTGAAAATCAAATATTGCTGACTTTGGGCGGCCACTGCGTCCAATTTAGTTGCGGTCAAAGGCCTCCCTCAACGCACTAGTTTTCTAAAGACCCTACGCTGCCATGCCCCGGCTCGGGAAGGCTCTGACCGCTGATAGTTTGGGAGCAGTGGCCTCGCAAAATGGTCAAAAAGTGGACGAATCTCCCAAAGTAGCCGTTTTAGCTGTCTTTGGGCGGCCACTGCGTCCAATTTAGTTGCGGTCAAAGGCCTCCCTCAACGCACTAGTTTTCTTAAGACCCTACGCTGTCATGCCCCGGCTCGGGAAGGCTCTGACCGCTGATAGTTTGGGAGCAGTGGCCTCGCAAAATGGTCAAAAAGTGGATTAATCTTCCAAAGTAGCCGTTTTAGCTGCGTCCAATTTAGTTGCGGTCAAAGGCCTCCCTCAACACCCTAGTATTCTTAAGACCGAGGCGCGCCACGGCCTTGCTTAGCACTCCTCCGCGTCAGTTTGGCGGCACCGGAGCGCCACTGGCATAGCCGGGCATCGCCGGGCATAGCGGAGCGTAGAGTGTTTGTTGTTCTCCAAGTCGCATTCGTCGCCCCCTCCCCCTCCCCCTGGCGGCCGCCTGGCCGGGCCTGCCCGCCCCGGGCCGTTTGTTGGTGGTGGTAAAACTAATGCGACTGGCGGCTGGTATCTCATCGGCCGCTCGGCCATTTGTCGTGGACCTGGCCGCGCCGTGGCCGCGCCGTCGGGGAGACTGCAGCCCTGCCGGCCCTGCCGCCCTCGGCTCGGCCTGGCCGAAGCCCCGCAGGTTCCAGGGCGGCTCCAGGGCCGCTCCAGGGAGGGGGAAGCGTCGCGCCCTGCTGGGCAACTTCTGCGGCCACAAAAGTGTCTCCGTGTCGTCCGCAGCAAGTTGCACGCAAGCTGAAGCAACGCGGGGAGGGTGACGCTGGGGGAAGGTTCGCTAGCGCCGGGACTCGCAGGAGGGAGACACGACCCAGACAGGGAGCACCTGCGCCTCCCATCCTCTTTATCTCTCTCGCTCGCTCGCAGCAGCAGCCTCGCATTCTCCGACGCCCTTCCCAACACCGCAACCAGGTGGTGCGCGTCGCCCGCCCGGCTGGAGTCCGCAGCCCCCGGCGGGGAGGGGCGCGGAGGGGCGGGGCCCTCAACAGGCAGATTCATTACTTGGGGATACTCGGAGGTACCAACCACGTAGGACTCCCCACGAGCGTCCCGAAGTGTATTTCTGGCGCGGACTGTACTTCGTACTTCACAGTGCCATCCCCGCTAATCGTCGTCGCGCAGGTACACTAGGTACAGTCTCGCACAGCAGTGGCGCCACTCCGTTGATCACCGCCGCCGCGCCGCCCAAGTTTTGATTATCCTGAGCGGCGGCGGTTTGCGAGCAAAGAGCCATAAAACAGGGCATTTCGGGCGAGGCTGCACTGCCCTGCCTGCCCATTCATCGCGCTCCCCTGTAGCACTCCGTGCACGGGCGTGCGGCCGGCACGGCGGCACGCGGGGCGCAACCGCACGGCTGGCCCCCGCCTGGCCGCCGCCTTTTGGGACGCCGTCCCCGAGGCCGCCTGGCCGCCGCCACCCTCGGCCGCCCCTCAAGTACATGATAGCCCGTACGCAACCGGGTCACGCTTCGCCTCGGCCCCATCCCCGCTCCCCGCTCCGCCCGGTGCACTTTGATTCCCGTGCGGAAGACGAGCCCCTTTGGCCGCCCCGCCCCGCCCCGGAGCGCCACCAGCACGCCCCGTCATGCTCGGCCACCCGCCACTCAAGGGCCGAGCGCGCGAGGGGCGACACGGGAACGCGGTGTGACTTGGTATGCCGCGGCGCCGCCTTTACGTCTTTTTTCCGCCGCTCTGTTCCCGGACACGCACACACACACACACTTGCCTACGCGCGCCGCTTTGGCCCCTTGAACCCGCCTGGCAGGGCATCTAACGTCAAAATTCCCAGACTGGTGCTAATATTCACTTATCCACTCCCGTCACGTGCCGCGGGGTCGCCGCCGCCGCCACCGCGCTCCCCAGCGCCACCCTCCCCGGCAGAGCGTACACCTTGGAGGGTCCGACGTCATCAGCGCCGACGCCTTTTTCCTTCCTTGTCCCTCGCCGCCGAGCCGTCGAACGCGGCGCGAGAATCGACGCGCGGACGAATCCTTGATGGCGGCATAAATCAAGGGCGCGCGTGACGACGGGGCGTTTGCACGTGGTGACGAAAGAGCGCGCCGACGGCCGTGTCCGCGACTGCAGGATGACGCAATGAGCGTGACGAAGACTTTAACCGGGCGCGAGTGACGACTGTCGGTACAATGTCGTGCGGAATGTCGCGCGTGACGACGAGCTCGTGACGGAGAGCGTGACAAGGGTCCCGTGTCATGCGGGGCGCGCGTGACGAATCGTCGTGACGACGGCCGTGTCATACCGAGGCGTGACTCGCAAGTTGGCCGTCGGCCCCCTCCGCGTCCTCGAGGGCGGCGACGTGGCGGCGCGGTGGCGGGTGGTGGCGGGGACCCCCCGGGGGAGCTGGACCCCTGTCTGTGACTCCCCAGTGGCAGTGGCCGTCGAGGCCGGACCGTGCGGCACAGACCAGACCCTGTCGTCGCCTCAAGTAGACACTAAAATCCCCTTAGCCGAACCCCGCCGGGGGTTCGCCCAGCCAGCCGGAGTCCCCATCCCGCTGCGAGCCCGAAGCCCGAACCCCGCCCCGGCGCGCCGCCGACGGCCGCCGATCCCCACGGGCCGAAAGTAGTGGCTGACCCTGCCGAAACTTTGACCCGGCCGACTTGGGCTCATCGCTAGGCCCACAATAATCCGGGCCGATTATGATTCCCCTCGACCCTCACCGAACCGCGCATCCAAACGGCCGATAACGCGCCGGCCGGCCGACTGTCCTCGCTCTGTCTCTCTCGCACTCGAGGAGCGTCCCGACCAGGTGCGAGGGAGACGGCGCCGTTTAAAACGATATCCGCCCGCTGAGCGATTAGGGCAGGCTCCTCGATTCTTGTGGCGGTCACGTAATAGTTTCTCTGGCAAAACGATTTGTTTGCCGCGCGCTGCGGCGCCGCGCTCACACGGGCCGTGGCGTGCTGGCTGGCGTGGCGGGCGTCGCGTCGTGTCTGGCCGCGTGTCTGCTGCGGGGGGTTGCCGCCGTGCCCAGGCCGTGCCGTGACTCGCATGGTCAATGCGGGGCTGGCGGGGCTGGCGGGGCTGGCGGGGCTGGCGGGGCTGGCGGGGCTGGCGGGGCTGGCGGGGCTGGCTGCTGCGCCCGGAGCTGCACTCAAACTCTCGAGACCCCTGTAACCAGAGAGGGGGAGGGACGAGGGTGTATATAGCATTCTTGCACTCTACATCCGCCGAGCACGTCGACGGCGCCGGCATCGGGATGAGAACACTGCAAACAAGAACAAAAGACGCGCCGCAATCCCGATCGCTGTTCCCTATAATGTTGTTGTTGTTGCTCTGTTGTTAATGTTTTGTTATTGTCGTTGCAGAGGGCGTGCTGCGCTACGTGGCCTCGCCGGCGGACATCCCGGACCGCAGCTACGACGGCGGCCTCGGTCAGCTGGTGGACGGGCTCCGCGGCCCGGACGACTACCGCAACCACGAGGAGGACGCGCTGCGTAAGTTGTAAAAAAAAAATGGTTTCGGTCGAACAGAAGCAGTCAGTGTCCAAAGAGAGTCGCGCGTTGTGGCGGCGGAGTGAAGCAGGCTGTGTGTTCCGAGCACACACACTGTACGTGGATAGGCGAACACAAAGCCTGCAGGCCGCAAGGCCGAAGCTTTGACAAACTCGGTGGGAGTTTTCTTGGTGGAGCCGCCGAGGGTGAGGCCGCCGTGGGCCGCCGTGCGCCCCGCGAGGAAAAGCGCAGCGCCAACAACAGTGTCGTTTTAAACATTAACGAAATGTGCGCGCTAAATGTTGCAGGGCCGCCAGGGCCGGGGCACATCTTGTGTGAGGCGGGATCATGTTTCTACCGTGGACGTGTGGCGGGGCGGGGCGCCGGGGCGCTCGCTACCCGCTGCCCCGGTGCTTCCACGTAAAGCAGGGGCGGAGATTAAATTTTGAACGATTTTCCAGGGCTTTCCACGCCGGGACTGCCAAACCGCGATTTCCTCACACTTGTCACCGTTTCGACCAACTTTGCAGCAAAAATAAAATTAAGGAGTGTGCGGGAAATGGTGAAAGCGGACTCTGCGGCCGGCCGTTCCGCCGTGAAATATCCCCGAGGCTAGAATTGTTGTGTTCCGATTTGCCTGCTCCTTGCACCGAGAAATGAGGGCACTCGGAGCCACTTGCTGGGGGCGTCCGGGGATGCACCGGTGGTGGACGGCGCCCCGACGACGCCGCGGCCGGGGGAGAGAGACGCGAGGCCAGGACGACGACCATGATGAAGTCAAAACGAAAGACAACGGCAAACAGCACGCGCGCGGGCACGCTCGGCTCGGGAGGAAGAGCTCACCGTGCTGGCGTGCTGGGCCCCGAGGCCCCGAGGCTGCCGTCAAGCCCTCCCCGCGCCTCGGCGCGCCTCGCGGCCGGTGGGACACACAAGTGACGCCGTGCTGCCGCATATTTTACCGCCGCGCACCGCACCGGCCACGCCAGCCGCGCCGGTCACTAAGACCTCCCCGTCGAGGCCACGGCGGCGGGGCTGGCCGCGGGGGCCACCAGGCCGGTAGAGCCCCGCCTCCTTAAACACAGCCGGATGAAGAAGACGCCCGGCCACTGTTTGACGGCGTCTTTGGCGACCACTTAATCCGGGTCTTCTTTCCCCCCCGACGAGTGGCGGACGGCGAGGACGCCGAGGACGCCGAGGACGGTGCCAAGGCACAAAGGGTTAATCAGAGATTTGTCAGGTGGGCGACCCCGGCGTGGCGCGCCGCCCCTCAGCATCTCACGCTCCGTCTCTCTTAATTGGGTTCCGAGCGGCCAATGCTGAGAGGGTTAATCCCCCCGCCAGCCCTCGCGCCAGTCGGACCACCACCACGACGACGGCGGTCTCGGGCCGCCGCGACGGTGCTGCGCGGTGCGCGGTGCTGCCACCGCGGTGGCCTTTGGACGGGCTGCGGACTGGCCGGCCCGGGCCCGGCTCGGCCACAGACCGCGCGCGGCGCTTTGAAGTCGGCTATAGTCGTTGAGTCGCTTGCCGTGCTTGGCCACGACCGCAGGGGTGCACTCGGCAGCGCCGAGTCCCGACGGTGGAGTGGCGGCCGTGGCGGCTTCGGGCCATCCCCCCCGGGATCCGGGATCAAGGATCACCGTCCCCGGCCATCGACACTGTCGACACACACACAAGGCCGAGCGGCTAAGTGGCTAAGGGGCGAATTAGAAGCGAGTCTCTCCACCCCACCGTAAGGCCGGCCCCAGGGACGGACTTGGGCCGAAGAAGAATCGAGAGCAGTGAGCGATGGAGCGATCGTCCCCAGGGTGTGGTGGCCGAGGCCCAGGCCGGGGGGCGTGCGTCGGTCCGACGTGCCCTGCCCGGCTCGTCCTGCCTCGTCCTGCCTGGTCGCGGGATTAACGCGCCAAAAAAGGGCGGGAAAACGTGCCGCCGTCGCGACGCGTCGTCGCGGACCTCATTGTCGCGCCGGTACCTGTTTAAAACCCCCACACTGCTGCTCGCCCTCATCCCTCATGCCCCTCATCCCGTAAGCCGTCTCGACAGAGCGCTGTTGTGGCGTGTGTTTTTTTTTGTTTTGCGGGCTCGTTACCAGCCAGCGCGCCTGGGGCGGCCTGGGGCGGCGGCGCGGTGGGAGGGGCGCCGCGGCATCGCGACCCTCCACGACGACGCACTGCTTCTTCATGCTCAGGTGGGCGGAACGCGCCCGCGGCCAGCGGCAAGCAGCGGCAAGCCCCCGCCGCGGCGCCGCCGCACGCGCGCCCCCTTACCCTGGGCAAAAACAGTGCGGCGGGACGTCGGGTCGACGGCGGCCTCATCCCGTCAAAGATGGCGTTTGTACTGTTGTTGTTGTTGTTGTTGACGGCGCTGCTGTCGGTGTTGCAGAGGGCCGCTGGGTGGGCTGGCGCAACGACTCGCTCCGCGGCCGGCCCGTCGAGATCACCTTCCACTTCGGCATGCCCAGGGAGTTCGTGGCCATCCGGCTGCACCTCAACGACCGGCAGAGCCACAGCGCGCAGGTCAGTGCCACTGTAAGGCGAGGCGTTGGCGCGGGGTTTCAATCTGGAAGGGAAATATTGACTGTGTCGTTGGAACAGGTGCCGCGACTCATCCGCGTGCTGCTGAGCCCCGACGGCGTGCGCTTCCAGAACCCCTCGGCCGGCGTGCAGGTCGTGCCGCCCACGCCCGAGGAGGAGCACGGCCTCCACGACGACCTCCACGACGACCTGGACGAGGAGGTGGCGCAGGAGGTGTCCATCCCGCTGGGCGGCCGGCCCGCGCGCAGCGTCCGCGTGCAGCTCTTCTTCGCCGCCACCTGGATCCTGCTCAGCGAGGTGACCTTCGACTCGGGTGAGTAGAGCAGCCGCGAGGCCGCAGGTTCAAACACTTTTTTTTTTTTTCGCTGCTCACGCTGACGGCTTCCCGCAGTGCCCTTCACCGGCAACTTCACGGACGACATGGTGGAGATGACGAGGACGCCCGAGGTAATCAGCAGTGGCGGAGCCAGCGGAAACAGTGTTGTTGGCGGCGGGGCCGCGGGCAGTAGTCCCGGCGACCTCCACCAGGGCGCGGGGCAGCCGGCCAGCAGCAACGCCAACGACGTGAAGAGCGCCGGCAAAGAGATTCCTGCGTCCCACAACGAGGTGCTCAGCGCCCACAAGGACGAGGTCCCGAGTAAGTAGAGAGGCTCATCGCCTGAGACCCTGCCTTACCGGCCCGGCACGCAGCGCCACGCCACGCCCCGTTCCGTTCGTACTTCTACTCGCCGCTCGGCCCGCTCGGGTCGAGCCAGGGGCAGCCCGCTTGCCCGGAGCCACTTGAGGGGGCTAACTCTGCTCTGTCTGGTCCGGTGAGGGGGTTGACCTGGCTTGTCCCGACGGCGCCGTGCCGCGGGGCGGGGCGGGGCGGGGCGGGGCGGGGCGGAACCCCTAGGACGCGCTACTGGCTCGGAACGGTACACCGTGGCAAGTGGCGGTCGGGGTATCTGTTATCCGCGTCGCGTTGTAATCCCCCAACCCCTCGCCGCGGCCCGGGCCAACCGGCGAGTCGGAGAACAGGTACCTCGTACCTGTAATTGGAGACGGGTCTTAAAACACCGCGCCGGCTAGTCCCCCCTCCCCAATTAGTTTTAATGAATAACAGTGGAGTAATCCTTGGCGCTTTGCCGCGTTGCGCTTGCTTCGCCTTGCTTCGCAGCGAGCACGGCGACGTCGGAGCAGGGCCGCGCCACCTACATCGGCGTGGTGTCGGGCGTGCTGTCCGTGCTGGCGGTCTCGCTGGGCTGCGTGGTGCTGCTGCTGGTGCGTCGCGGCCGCCAGAAGGTGTCGCTGCTGCACAAGCACGCCGCCCTCATGTGCAGCGCCAAGGCGCCCGCCCTGGGCCAGGCCGTGTCCATGAAGGACCTCAAGTCCACCGTCAGCATCCTGAGCAACGGCAGCGTGGTCGGCGGCGGCGTGGGCAGCCTGCCTGGCAACGGAATGGTGGGCGGCGGCGGCTCGCTGTACGGCACCGGCGCCGGCATGGGGCTGGGCAGGGCGCGCCTCTCCAAGAACGGCTACGTCACCGCGCCCAGGCTCTCCATGGCCAAGAACAACGTCATGTACGGCCAGGTGGTGGCGGGCGAGGAGAGCGACTCGGAGAACTCGATGGCCTACCACGAGCCCTACAAGCTACTCATGCCGCCGTCCAAGCAGCACCAGCAGGAGTACGGCTGCCTGCTGGGCAAGGAGCTCACCCCCAGCAAGAGCACCGACTACGCAGGTGCGCAAAAAAAAAACATAAACAATAAGTGTTATTCTAGTTCATGCTGATGTTGACCTAAATGTTAACTGTTTATTTCCCCTTTTGCAGAGTTCGCGATCCGCGACGACGCCAAGTACGCCCCCTCCTCCGTGTACCACCTGTCCCTGGGCAACGGACTGAACGGCCTCGGTTCGCGGTCGCAGTACGACGTGAAGGCGCTGTTCGGGGCCTCCACGACGCGCTCCAGCGAGAACTTCTACGCCGCCACGGACATCGTCAAGGTGGGTACCTCCGCCCTTGCTGTCCTGCGGATAGCCGCGAGCGCGTGCCGATAACGGTGGTTTCTTATTGGCAGGCCGAGCGGCGCGAGCAGCACCTGGCCATGGGCAGGTTCACCTGCCTGATGCTGCCCAACGGGCTGCCCGTCCTGGAGGGCTCCGCGTCGCTGCTGGAGTTCCAGCGCCACCGGCTGCGCGTCACGCAGTCGCTCGGCGAGGGCGCCTTCGGATCGGTGAGTGTACCCCACAATCGCCGCTACACTGTACAAACCCTTTCTCTCCGTGCCTTTCGCGTGAGCCTTGTCCTCGTCCTTGCGCAGCTGCACGTCTGCGAGACGGAGGCCGCCCTCGACTTCAACGGCACGTCCAGCTTCAGCAAGCGGCAGCCGGTGCTGGCCAAGACGCTGCATCGGGGGGCCGACCCCGAGACGCAGTAAGTTCCCGACTTCATAATTTCCTTCCAGTTTTCCCTGCTTTGCAAATTGATTGCAATTTAATCTGTCCCGTTTCCCCAGGCAGGAGTTTCTGCGGGAGGCCAGCTGGCTGGCCAGCATACGCGATGCCAATGTGTGCCGGGTGCTGGCAGTGTGCAGCCAGGACGGACCGCTGTGCGTGCTGCAGGAGTACTCGGAGAGCCAGGAGCTGGCCCGCCTCGTCAGGGACAACGCCAACATAAGGTGAGTGCGCGGGACGCGGGTTCGACTCCCGCCACCGGATGCAACCCTTTCTCCCTCTTCCGTTTTTTTTTCGAGTGTCGTGAATGCGGAATCGGCTCGCGAAAGCGTCGCGGAGGAGGGCGTCAAGCAGCCCCACGCACTTGTCTAATAACGCCAGGCTGCGCCAGGCCGCCGTCAAAGTCAAAGAGCACGCAGCACCGCGCGGCACGCCACTCGCGCAGAGACGTCCCCCACAGTGTGCTAGCCGTCAGTCTGACTCCGGACAGCGCGCCGTCGCCCCGTCTCTCTCGCTCCCCTGCAGGACGCCCCACGAGGGCGAGAGAGACAGCGCGCGCCGTTCGGACTGAGCCTGTCGCGACAGCCGGGGCTCCATTCCGATAAGCCGTGCGCCACGCCGCCCGCGCCCCCCGAGGGTTAATCCCGACTCGGCGCGAGGCGAGGCGCGAGGCGAGGTACTACACTAAAACTTGGCCGCCGCCAAATCATTTACCATAATTAGCACGCGAAGCCCCTCGTCGCGGGGCCGCGGCCGCGACGACGGCGACGTGACGGATCCGCGGGGACCCGCGGCGAGCCCCGGGGGCAGCGGGCCTCTCCGTTGACGTCACCCGCAGCGCCGCCGTGTAGGCCCAGCGCCCCCGTCCGTCCCGCGGCCCGGGGCGGGGGCGGGGGCGGGGGCTCGGTTTCGCCGAGCAGGTGCCACTGTGGTATGCCTGCCTGGTCCTGGCCCTGGTCCTGGCCCCACTCCCCTCCGTCCGGGCCCTCCGGCTGTCAAGTGATGTGACTGGAAGCTTTCCGGACCACCTAGTCCCTCCGGCGGGGAGCCCCACGCGGCGCGCCGCGACGCCCGAACGGGGCTCCACGCTGACGGGGAGGGTCGGGGAGGAGGCCGCCGCCACGCCACTGCAAAGGTTCCCGGCGCACTGCTGCTATTGATAAGGCGGCCTGGCGTGGAGGGAGGCCTGCAGGCTGCATCCGAGTGGTGTCGCTCTGCCTCTCTCGCACTGCGGGTCGCTCCGTAAGGGTGCGAGAGAGACGCGGCACTGTTCGAAACCAGCCTGCTGGTGAATAGTTCACACGAGGCTGCATCTTGAGGCACTCATCGCTGCCGCCAACGCGCAGGCCGTCTAGGCCGCCGGAAGAGTCAGCAGCGAAGAGAGAGACAGGCCTGCCACTCGCAGTGGCCGACAGTTGCCAGAGAGATTTTTGTTTCTGCTCCCCCTCAGGTGACAGCCGAGCTGCCGAGGAGGCCGGTTCGCACCGTATGCCCTGCGGTGCCCCGCGTTGGCCTGCCCTGTGCCTTGGCGGCAAGTCGGACAGTTCATTGATTGACCACTCTGAGGCTGAGACGTGGCGGTCGGACGGCGGCGGAAAAGGAAAGAAGGCCCGACACGCGGAAAAGTGGTCGAAGTGTCATCGGCAGCATCGCGACGCGAGGCCGGCTAAGTGTCTTGCCGAGCAGTTCCGAAGAGTCCTGTCTCTGTCGCGCTCATGCCGCGCCCCCAGGAGTGCGAGAGAGACAGAGCGACGTACCGCGGCGGTGTTCTGTCAGACGGTGCGGCGGCGGTCGCTGAAAAAGCCTGCGCAAAGTGCACCGCGGTTGAGTCTCTCCGTCTCTGTCGCACTCGTAGGGTTGCGAGAGAGACAGAGCGAAGACGGAATCGCTCGACGGTCCACAATAGCGCGCCGAAAGTGATATCGCATTAATTGCACGCACTGGGGTAATGCTTCCGGTACAGCACTCCGACTGCAACACTGCGGCAGCCCCCGGCCCCTCGACCGCCGAGTGCAAAAGTGTCGCTCTCGAGGCCCTCCTTGTCCTTCGACGGCGCGCGGCGCGCGGCGGCACCCGGTGTGGCGGTGGCTTGCCGTCACGGCAGCACCACGCCGCATTCCGCGCGAGCAGCGTACCAGCGTGTCGGGTTTCGCTTTTGTACCGGCTCCGTTTTCAAAAGGCCCTGCACTGCTGGGAGTGCCGGCCCGGCGGCCCGTCAGTGTGCCAACGCGTGCGTGCGTGCGCGTGCGTGCGTGCGTGCGCGTGCGTGCTGCTTACGGCCAGCTGCAGCGCGTTGCAGCTGCGGGGAATGGCAGGGCTGCAGCGGCGCGGCGTGGAGGCCGTGCAGGGAATGCCGCCGCCTGACGGCGTCACATGTCGCCGCCATTATTCCCCGTGACGTTCACCTGGGGGGGGGCGGGGGAGGGATAATGAGTAGGCAGCGGGGAGGGGAGGGGCGATTAGGCAGGGCCGTCTGTAAAACAGTCTGCGCTCCACGGCCAGCCGTTGGCAGCTGTGACACATCGCCGGCGTCGCATTGTACTACCTGGCGGGCCGTGGCGGGGCGGGGCGTGGCGGGGCGGGGCACGCCGGACAGCCCCTTTCGCGGTGTATGATGGGTCGCAGCGCGCGGTTCCGCTCCGCGCATTGTAGCGGCTAATGCTGGTAATGCTGCGGTATGCTCAGCCAGGCTGCCAGCTCGGCCTGGCCGCCAGCCGGCCAGCCGCCAGCCAGCAGTCCGCTCCCATTATTTGCCCAGCAGGCGTGCGGTCGCGGCCATGCGGCCACGCGGCCATGCGCGCGGTCCAGGCCGGTCCAGGCCGCGCTCGTCGTCGAGCTCAACAAGTCCGGCTCGGCGACCGCTAAAGCTCCACCCGGTTTGCGTTGGCGGTGCCGTGGCAGTGTGGGCGCGGTGGCCAGCGGTAATCACTGCTACTGGCGGACTCTCTCGCTCTGTCTCTCTCGCTCTCGTGGGGCGGCCCGTCAGGGTGCGATAGAGAGGCCTGCCGACGGATGGCCTTTATGCAGCACCGGGTCCGGAATGGCTTACGAATTGTGGTCCAGCCTCTCAAGTTCGGGTAGGAGTCGAACGCCCGGCAGGGTAGGCCAGCCCGCCGCACAGGCCGGCGCGGCGGGAAGCCTAGGGTCGCTTTCGCGGGCGGCGTCTGCCCGGGAGGTGACGTCAGAGAAGAGAACTCGGTGACGTCATTGGGTGTTTCAGCGCAGCGAGCGCTGTGATTGGCTGCTTCAGCCAAAGCGTTCCGAGTTGTCGCCTCTCACGCACGAGGCTCTCCACGACGAGTGGCGCGCTGCCGCCTGCGGGAGTGCACCGCACACACACACACACACACACTCACGCGGACACGCGCAGGGGGTTGGCAAGCAACTCTTTCACCGTGTTGTTGGTGCTTCGCTTGGCGCCCCGCCAGTTGCAAGTGGGACAGAGTGTGTGTAGTTTGGCCTGGTGCATCACTTGCTCGTCGTGTCCCTTGGCGCGCCCCAGCACCCCGGCATCGTCCTCGACAAGGTCACTCCCGCCGGGGCGGCTCGGACTCGCGGTCTCCTTTGTGTCCATTTGGTGGCGCCTCCAGCCGGGGCAGGGCCGAGGCCGGGCTGCGGGCTGAAACGTATCTCTGGCTGAGATTATGGATCGCTCGTGAAGGAAACAGCAGAGGCCCGGCCCGGCCAGCCATTTTGACGGAGTGAGATCGAGCTTTCAGCTTGATGATCCCCAAAGCGACGTCTGGGGGCGGGGGCGGGGTCCGCGGTTCGGGGCGGGGCGGGGCGGGGCGGGGCGGGGCGGGGCGGGGCGGGGGATGCCCGCAGACCCCCCGTCTCACTGAAAAGGTCGGCCCGGCAGGCAACCCCAAAAGCCGAAGCAGCTTTTTCGAAGCACCAAACTCCTCACTGGACCAAAAGCAAAAAGGCCTCTCGGCGCGGGGGCGGTGTGGGGGTGGGGCGGGGGTGGGGCGGGGGCGGACGTGACGAAGTGAAACATTAGCGGATCAGGCCGACTGGCCCACCGGCTCGGCCGGGCGCTGCGGACAGCGGCAAGGACAGAGGGCAGCCTGCGGTGTCGTGGCCAGGCAGAGCCAATGGCCAGCTTCCTGGTCCCCCCCCCCCTCCCGCAGCCTTCTATCAACCCAACACGCGCTCTATCTCCCAGCAAACTGCGACGAGTTTGCCTTTTACGCCGGCCTGGGGTTCAAACACCGCCACCGCGCAGATGAGTTTTTTTTTCGTGGCCCATCTTGACCCCACGTCGGACGTCGTGGCGGAAGCACCATGTGCGTGTGTGCCCCCCTCCCCCCTTTTCCTCGGTGCTTTCAATATCCAGTCCGCACCGCGTGACACGACTCATAACTCTGCCTGCAGGACGAAGAACCCGACGGACGGGCGGACGGACGAGGAGAGGCTTTGTGGAATGGGGAGAGAAGGAAGTGCAGGGGCGGGGGAGATGGAGGGAGATGAAGGGAGAGCAGAGGGATGATGCAGTGTTGGCCGAGGCGGCGGGGGTGTTGGCCTCCTCCTCAGGCTGGCCTCAGCTGCCAGCTTTTTCCCTTGCAAAACTTTATTCGCTTTTTACGGCCCCAAAACGGTATGGCCGAAACCACACGGCGGAACTCGGCGCGTACCGGCGGGGCTGCAGGGGGCTGGGGGGCTTGGGGGGCTGGAGGATGAAGGCGGCTCACGTAGGGCTGCCATCATGCCGCCGCCAAGTATAGACACATTTCAATACACCTGGGGGTGGCGCGGTGCGGCGCGCCCGTGGTAAAGGCAATCAATACATTTTCCGACCCTGCCTGCATCGCTGTTTTCGGCGGCTGTTTCATGGTGGACTGGGCAATCACAATAATGGGTTCTCGCGAGTGAGAAGTATAAGGGGCGACTGCCTTGGCGTTGGCACACCAGTAGTACCACAAGCCGAGAAGTTCAGAAAACACTATCCCTTCTACCCTAAACATTTTTTTAGAAAAACGGGGCACTCTGCTCCAGTTCCGGTTAGAGGGGTGAATCCGGTGAATCAGAGGGAAGCCCCACTCGGGCCGTGACGCGGTGTGGGGATTACAATTACCTGGGGCGGCACGGGGCTCCAGCAGCCCCAGCGATCACCGAGCTTCGCCGCTCCGCCGCGTCGCCCTTCACTGGTCGAAGCCCTGAAGGGCTCCGTGGAGGCCGTCCCCTGCCTGGCCCTGCGGTAGGCCCACGCCTCCGAACAGTGCCACGTCGCTATTCTCTCTCACTCGTGGGGCGGTCGGCAAGGGGTGCGAGAGGGACAGTTGGGAATGGGCTTGCTGGCCCGGCTCCCGGCCGGGCGTCGCGGCCGGATGGCCGGATCCTCCCTCGACCCGTCTCTGTAATGCCCGGTGACCCGTGCCGCCCGCCTACTAGCCTCCAGGACGGCCTCCAGGACGGCCTCCAGGACGGCATCCAGGACGGCATCCAGGACGGCCTCCAGGACGGCCTCCAGGACGGCCTCCAGGACGGCCTCCAGGACGGCCTCCAGGACGGCCTCCAGGACGGCCTCCAGGACGGCCTCCAGGACGGCCTCCAGCGGGAGCCGCTGGAAGAGCGCCTCTCGCTCGGTCATATCGGCGGCAAGGGAGAGCAGGGAGAGCATCGCCTCTGTATTTGCGGCAACATTTCATTCCAGCGCAGAGTAGCGTGCGGCCCGCACAAAGGGAATCACTGCACGGTCCTTGCACCACACACTACACTCACAAAAAAAGAAAAAATATGATTGCATTTTCATAACCTTAAAGGAAAATGTAAGACAAAATGGCTCTGGAATTTGGTCTGCGAAGCTGAAAAGCGCGCGTCATGAAAGCTGAAATTAAATCCGTTAAAACTTTGAGGGCGAAATTGTGTAAAGACAGGAGCGTAAAGCCGCGGGATGGAGAAATGTTGGTGTCGTGAAGGCAGGAGGCAGGGCCCGCCCCGCCCGCCGGACCCGTCTCTTACCGAATGGCGGCCTGAAATTATGACGTCATTCCAGGGTCTTCGTGCTCCGCGCGCTCCGTCTCCGCGAGGCACACAATACGCGCATAAACCGATCTAATTTCCTGTCAACGTTCCGCCTCTCTCGCGCCCTGCGGGACGCCGCGCGAGTGCGAGAGAGACGGAGCGACGAAGCCGCTTTGAGAATCTTGGTGGGGCGACGGCGCCGCCACTGGCGAAGCCGTTCGGTCTGCGACGAGAAGTGCGACATGTTCTGATGGCGGCCCCGCCTCCTCTCTGTTGTAGTTACGGCTGCCTCATCTACATGGCCACGCAGATCGCGTCGGGGATGAAGTACCTGGAGGCGCTCGAGATCACCCACCGCGACCTGGCTGCCAGGTTGGTGCACCCTCTCCAAACAAACTGCTTTCATGTCAACAAAAAAAAAAAACTTTTTAAAAAATTGATTTTTTGCGTGTGTGTAGGAACTGCATTGTAGGGCGCAACTACCAGGTGAAAGTGTCCGACCACGCCGTCTTCACCGCCGAGTACGACTCCGAGTACTACAGCAGCGACACCGGCTCCAAGCTGCCCGTGCGGTGGATGGCGTGGGAGGCCCTCCTTTTGGTGAGCGTCTCCTCCCTGTTTTCCGACAAGTTTATTTTTTAGTCAATTTTCTGTCAATTTTTTTTCTTGCAGGGCCAGCACAGCCCCCGCAGCGACGTGTGGTCGTTCGCGGTGACGCTGTGGGAGGTGCTGGGCCGGTGCCGCGAGCTGCCGTTCTGCGAGCTGACGGCCGAGCAGGTGGTGGAGAACTGCAGCCACTGGTACCAGGACTCGGGGCTGCAGCGCGCGCTGTCGCGGCCGCCGCTCTGCCCGCGCGAGATCTACGACCTGATGCTGGAGTGCTGGCGCCGCAACAAGGACACGCGGCCCCGCTTCCACGAGATCCACCTTTTCCTGCAGCGCAAGAACCTGGGCTACGAGCCCGGCTACGAGTGCGGCTAGCACCAGCGCCGCCATGCTCACTGAGGGTTTGCTCACTGTGCGCGCTAGAGCGCCGTAGCCACTTGTTTTGTTTTTGTCCGACACTTGTCGCGCGTGCGTGTCTGTGTGTGTGTATGTTGGTCGGTTGGAGGGGAGCGGAAAGCAATGTGATACTTGTTAGTTTCTAATGCGGGAATTCCCCCGGTGAGAGGGGTTTTGCAAACGTACTGTGTAAGGGGAAAATGTTGTTTTAAGTGTGTTGTCATGGTGCTCTTGTGTAAATACGGTGTTTTTGTTTGTACATATCAACTTTTACTTTCTGGACCCACTGTCTCGGAGGCCATGCGTGGCTCTAGGCCGTGGAGGATCGTTGTTAAGGACTTTCCTTATTCTGGAGCTGTTCAAACTCCTAGTGTAATAGGCAATAAAATCGGCAGGCGACTCACGTTACGAGTGTAACTTGCGCCAAGCCCCGAATGTTGATATTTGTAAAGTATTTCAGACAGTCAGCCGCTCGGCGGCATGCACAGGTCATATCATTACTATTTGCCTTTGAGAGGGCCACCTCCCTTTTGTGTTTCATTCTCTAGTCTTCTCACCATATTGTAAATGTTAAGGTTTTCTAACGTCTACATGCCTTTCTCTTGTAAAATGACGAAACTCTGTAAACGTGATAATATTTATTTCTGAAATTAACCTCTAAACATAAAGTGGCAGTTTTCTTTTCAGAAATTCGAAGGGAACGTGTCACGATTAGATAAATATAGAAGTGGGGTCCAAAGAAATATCTTTTGTAAATCCGCTCGCATGGAACCAGCGTTGTCATGTGGCTCCTAACAGCCGGTTCTCTTTTTTTGTGGCTTTTAGAACTCGATCCTTACGCGGATCTAAAAGAAAATGATAAATCCTTTATGTTTGTTGTCTAGCATCTGGCAGTATTTTTTAAATATTGTATTTCTATGTCTTCCTGTCTACGCGGCTGCCTCGTCAGGCCTCTTGAATGTGATCTCAATAAGCGTCGTGTGGCTTGCTCCTTTCCCTTCGGGTACGGTCACAGGGTGTGTAGACGTGGCTGTACTTCTCCTTCTGCTGCTCTTGAGTTTCAACTCTACCGTAGCCGTTTTAACATGTTTCTTGTTAAAGTAGTGGTAATTTAGCTCACATAGTCTGACATTTTTGTATCTAAAACATTATGAGACCTAAAACCAGAGGATCGTCTATTTTCCATGTGTTACTGTTGTAGCTGTAAAGCTGTGCGACTTAAAAAAAACTTGGATTTTTTGATTTGAAACAAAAAATATTTGGTACGTGCAAGTAAAAGCGTTAAAAGGGATACTGCCCTCCTATAGAATTAGACAAGCCTACCTTGTTTGGCATAATGTTTACAGAAGCAATGTAAATATACCTAAGTATTTCTAACTTCGAAAAATTCTCGCACCTGACCAGACTTGTAAATATTTTTCTATGAAAAAATCATTATTAACAATTAATGTTAGTGTTTCATGGATACAATCTCAATTGTGAATCACTAAAGGACAATCATCATCTTATTCACTGTCTCTCTGAAATAGTTGTCTTCATATAGCTGCATACTTTTTTTTAAACGTAACTTAATTTCCCTGTCAACTTTTCTTAATTCACATTAAGGCTACTTACTCCCTTGATAATTCAAGAGGAAAAAATTACCTTGATTAGAGTTTCCTCGCTTTAGTCATGTTGCAAGGCACTCCTTTGGCAGTGCTCGTGGTAGAATAATAAGCAAAACAAACGCCAGTACAAACTTAAAGTAAGGGAGAAATAAATTATATTGCACTTGAAAAAGTAAAACTCACAATCCAGTTTAGATACTTAACGAGGTGATATGACCATACAATCACGTTTATCATGTACAAGATTTATAAAGGTCTTTCATTTCTTTTCTGTTTTGTCGACAATTTTAGAGGAATAGTAAAATGGTTAGACATATCACGACAGCAGCAAGTCATTGCGTGGGTATGAGCGACCTTGAGTCATTAAATAATGTATGAAAGGGAGTATATAAATTAAAACAGTTTAAACACACAAGTCGTTTTTATTTCATCCATCCTCATCACGGCTCCATGTCCGAGGGGAATGCCCAGCAGGAACGGGGGTTCAAAACAATCGTCGGCCCGGACACAAGAGTGCCCCATTCGGGTGTTGGTCACCGAGGCGCTCGGGTCAGACGGCCTCCAAAAGCCAAACAACACTTAGAACTTGGAACATGCAAATCTGAATGGGGCGGTGTCTGGGCTGGCCGTGGCGGACAAGGGTGAGACCGCGGGGTAACTTCATCAAGACGGCCGTCGCCGGGCCGGATTACCCGATTACCCGGCCGGATGCAAAAGATGAGGCGACGCGGGCAAAACACTTACCCCGGCTTACCCTCGATCAAGGTGCGGCGCCGGCCCCCGGGTTGGGGGAGGGGGTAATCCCCGTAAGCCTGCGTCGAAGCCTTGGCAGCCTGGTAGGGATGCGGTCTGCGCGTGGACACAGGGGGGCGTCCCAGGGAGCGGCTGGTTCACGGTGCAGCTGGGCACAGCGCAAGCGCTGCCCATTTTATAAACTGACCTCCTCAAATTTGCGACGCCCCTGTTCACCACGCTCGCCCAGCCCGGCGTGCGGGCGATGTGGGCGTTTTTCACAAAGGTGCGGTCCTGCATGGGGGCCTGACCAGCCCGACCCCCTTCAAACAAAGTTGGCGCTCAAAGGCCGAAGCAACTTCCAGGGCGCGGGGCGGGGCAGGCAGTCTGTCAGGCCGGCAAGCCTGGGCAAGCCTGGGCAAGCCGCGCGGCGGGGCAGCCTGTTTTGATGAAACAAAAAGAAGGAAGCCGCAACAACATTTAATAAAACGGAACGCACTGGAACGCGCAATTAATTAACCAGAGCTAAGCCAATTGTCGGTCGGAGTTATTCGGCCGCGCTCGCGCTGCGTCCGAAGCGTCACCCCGTCTCTGTCGCTCTTATCCGGCGGGCCGTAGGGGTGCGAGAGAGACGGGGCGACGAAATGATGCTCTTCGGGATCGCTCGGCTGTCCGGGGGCCCGTGCTGCGTGCCGCCTGGCTGAATATGGAGGGACCCAAAACAGCGGCAGCGCGCCGCGCCCCCACCGCTTCGAGGTCAGGCCTGGCTGGCTGCCCGCCTGCCTGGCCGTAGCTTGGAGCGATGCCGTCCGATTCAGGACAGTCCTGTGTGACGAACACCACCTGCCTGGCCACAGCAGCGACCTCCATGGTGCAACGATGATCCTGCTCGTCCAATCACACGGCAGCGGGGAGGGCAGTCCAAAACAAATCTCCGCACGGTGACCTGCTCTGTGCCCTGCTTCATCTCGACCCGGAGCGGGTGCCACACGCGCGCGGGCTGGCTTGGCCGCGAGGAGGCCAGAGGGCGGGGCGGAGCGCGGCGACGCGGCAGTCTAAGGAGATAAGACCTTCCTGCCTTCCCCTCCCCCCTTCACCCGCAACCGTGCCTCGCCGCCCCGCCACGCTGGACCAGGACAAAGGCGGATCTAATAGTCCATTCACAAAGCAAAGTGTGGTAGCAGGCGGGCGGGCAGGCTGGACGGGGTGCGTGGCCTGGAACAGCCTGAAACAGCCTGGAACCGCGCGCGCATGCCGTCAGATCCGAGGCCCGCGCCCCTGCCTTTCCAATTCCAAGCTTTCCAAGTTGCAGCGCGCGCGGCGGCGAGGCGGCCCGGACCGAGATGCTGGCCGAGATAACCTCCGCGATGACGACGCGCTGCTGCAGACTGATTCCGTGGGGCGTTTTTCGTCGCTCCGTCTTTCTCGCACCTACAAGGCACGCCCCATGAGTGCGACAGAGACAGAGCGACGAAAACGCCTCTGCCCGCATCGGCGGAGCGAAAGCTAGCGGAGCGAACGGAGCGGCATAGCGCACCCACTGAGACAAAACGCGCGCGTCGTCATCGAGGCCCTCGCCGCCGTCGACTATCTCCGAGCGTCCATCTGCACTTCCGACCGGCGCAACCATTCACCGGCGCCCAAAACATCTCGGCGCGGGGATCAGAGTCGACGGGGGCCTCGGCGGCGAGCCCGCCAGCCCCAAAGCAGTCGTCAATCAGACGGCACCACGGCCACACCGTGTGCACTGGGCGGCACTGGGCGAATTCGCGCGCCGCCTCGCACACACACACAGACGGGTCAACACACACACACAGCCATGTTCGACGGGCCGCAGAGCCATGTGTCTCGCTGGCGCGCTGGCGGCCCCACTCCCCACTCATACAGTGTGCGCGCGTCGTGAAATATTTAAAAGCCGGGCGGAAGGCCGCGTCCATTTGTCGGTCCGACGAACAAGGGCCGGCCGGGCGGACTCCGAACCACGCCACTCGTCTCGCTCGCACCCGTGGGGCGGTCCGCAGGGCTCCGCAGGGGGTGCGAGCGAGACGGAGCGACACGCCACCGGCCGCGGGGCCGCCGCGGGGCAGGCAGGCTAGGCTACACACCACTGTTGTTTTAATTCACCTCTCCGCCCGGGACGGTTCGGCTCGGCTCGGCTCGCCACGGCCCGGCCCGGCCCGGCCCGGGACGGGACAGGATCTGTGACGGTGATTGGACTGTGTGATCCCCGGTGACGTCACTGCGTCACTGCCTGCCCTCCATAACGACGGCCGGGCCGAGCGCGGCCAGGAGCAGTGACATATTGGCGCGAACTAGCTAACTTGGCCCGTCTCTCACCTAGGCCGAATAGCGAGGATTAAATGGGAGCGACGTTGACGTCAGCCATCAGCAGTGCCTCCCCCTCTCCCCGACGCCATTCAATGTGGCAACATTGGCCAGACTGCCTAATCAACGGACGGCAGCCAAAGCCCCACGCCCCGCCACGCCCCGCGGCCCACAGAAGTGACACTGAGGAATTACTTATCCAAGTCGGCCCATTCGGATCACCTCCATCGGCCCGGCCTCTGCCGACAGCCAGCGGTCGCCGCGCCCCAGAGAGGCCCCCAGAGAGGCCGTGGCCACGGGGACGCAAAAAAAAAGCCAATTGGCCGAGAGTCGGTGGCTCACGCGCGTATTGTCAGAGAATGTGAAGCGGGAAAATTTGCCGGGGAGTGTACGCGGACCAGTAAACAGCAGCTTATGCTGCTCTGGCGCAACCCAGGAGCGCCACGCAGGAGTATCCCTGTGGCGAAGCGAGAGTGCCAGTGTGTGTGTGTGTGGGGGGGGGGCACACCGCAAAGGCAGAGTGTTAAATAGAACAAAGCCCTCAAGGCGCAGCTTGTGAAGAGCGAGTTGTTTGTTCCGTCGGTCGGAAACGCACTGGAGAGGAACCTCGCCGAACGGAACCGCTACAAACACCCGCACACTAACACGCCCGCAGTGCGTATGCCACTGCGTGGTGCGTCCGGGGCTACAGTACACCTCTCGCGATGCTGCCGAGCCGCCGCATTTTCGGCCCACGCGTCGCCGCATTTTTGGCCCACGCGTCGCCGCATTTTTGGCCCACGCGTCGCCGCATTTTCGGCCCACGCGTCGCCGCATTTTTGGCCCACGCGTCGCCGCATTTTTGGCCCACGCGTCGCCGCATTTTTGGCCCACGCGTCGCCGCATTTTTGGCCCACGCGTCGCCGCCCTTTTATAAAATATAGCCCGGCGGGCGGGGCAGGGCAGCGGGACCGGTGAGCTGGAAAGGATGGCCTCTTCGCTACCTGGAACCACCGGCCGACCGGCGCACGCAGTTGACTAACACAACAGACCACTCAAGTGAATGACACCCCCCATCGCCTCCAGCCGGACGACTAACCGCGGCCGATTTGTCGCCGGGGGCGTGGAGGCCTGGAGGCGCCGTCGACGGGGTGCCTACCGCGGCGTTGTTGTCGGCCGAGGCAGAGAGGACCGGGGCGCCAGGGCAGTGCAGCCAGACTCCTCGCTCCATTACCAGATCACATCCTGCCAGCGTGCCAGCCGCGCGCAGCCACCGGCTGCCACGCCACACGAGGGTGGGATTGGCCCAGGTAACTTACCCCCGCCCCCGCCCCCACCCCCTTCGACGCCTTCCCGTTCAGGGAAGCTCCAGGGACCAAATGGGATTGAAGAGCGACCGATCCGACCAGCTGGCCACCAGAAGCACACCTTTGCCTTTCGACTTGCACCCCCTCCTCCCCTCCTCCCCCTTCTCATTCTATTTCCGTCCATCCCCAAGGAACCCCCTCCCCCCACAGCCCCCACCCAGGACGCTGCCGACAAGAACGCCCGGCCGACCGGGCAGCAAACCACTCGATTAAATTCACCCGGCAAAATAATTGCGAAAACAACGTCTCTTTTGAAGGTGAATCCGTTCCCGGAGTCACCCTGGGCCTCCCCCACCCCTCCCTAGGTTCGTCTGCTCCTCGGCGGCCCAATGACTCCCCCCTACCTGCCGACTCCCCCCTCAGAACATATACCGGCCGCCAAGCTATAACTGTCATGATTTTTTTTTCAATATAACATGAAATACAGTCCAATAGCCGGCCTGGCCATGCCATGCGGGGCGGGGTGGGGTGGTGTGGCAGTGTAGCCGTGGAGGCCGTTGAGGTGGTGGTGCTGCCAGCCATCGAGGGTTTTCAAGAGCAGTGTGTATCGCACTTAGGCCCGCCGGGGACTCCGCCCCCACCCCCTGGGCCGGGCCGGGCGCACCCTCGCCTGCCTTCGCCCCGCGCCCGCCGCGAGGCCTGTCTTTCCGAAGGCTCAGTTCCGTGTTATGTTTCAATGCGCTGCAGCAAACTGCCGCGCCGTGTCGCAGAGGATTTCGCGCCGTCAAACTCACCGCGCGTCGCTCTGTCTCTCTCGCACGTGTACGCGGCGCGTCGTGAGTGCGACAGAGACAGCGTGACAAAGCGAGCCGCGGAACCATACCCGTCCGAACGCGCTCCCTTCCCTTTTATTCCCCTTCTCTCTCGCCGCGGTTTTGTTTTGAATTTTCGCGCCGCCACCGACTGGATCCGGCGAACGCACGCACACGCTCACACTGGCTCGCACACACACGGCAGCGTGCATCCGTAACGCTGCGGCCGCTATGGCTGGCCGTGCTTTACGACGCGGAGGCTGCATTTTTCAAACGGGAGCCAGCCGGCTCGCATGCACGAGGGAAAAAAATCCAAAAAACGCGAAACAACGAGAACGAGGCTGTCCTGCTGGACGCACTACGGCACGGCGACGCCGCTACTCTCTCTCTCTCTCACGCGTGTCCGTCCCTTTTTACTGCCTTTGTTTGATAAAAGATAAAACCGAGCTTGTTGCCGTGCAGCCTGACACGGCCACGCTCCCCTGCTCCCGCTCGCGCCGATCGGGCCGAGCCGGCCCGACGGACGCCCGACGGACCGGCCATAGGCAACCCGCTGCACCGACGCACGCCACGGGCAGGCCCGCCGCCCGGGCGCCTCCACTCTGTGTGTGTGTGTGTGTGAGCCACGTGTCCCCCACGTGCCACTTGCGGCGTCTTTATGATGTCACCCCGGCTCGGGAGGCTCGGCAGGGCTCGGCAAGCCGATACCGGTCCTTAGGCCCTTGCGTAATGCACGGCACCGCCCGGCCTGTACGTAACACTAGTAATCTTCGGCTCCAGGGGGGCCGTGCCGGCCGTGCTGTGCCGGGGAGGGGTTGCTGGAGGGGGAGGGGGAAAGCCTCGGAGGGGGCTTACACCTGCGAGAGGGACGAGCTAGAGAATAAATCAACCTTTGATGGGGCGAGATGGCTCAGGCTCGGACAGAGAGTGGGGGTGTGCCTGCACCGTGCCTGCGCCGTGGCCGCGCGCTGTCCACTCTTGAGGCTTATTTATGACACGTCTTTGGCCCGGTCTCGATAACGCTGTTACAATGTTTAAGCCCGCTGTGGCCCCGCACAGAGGGTCCCGTCGTTGTTTCTACCCCCCCCCCCCCCCCCTTTCCTTCTCTCTCTCTGTAACTCTTCTCTCTCCCCCCCCCCCCGCCCGCCACACACACACCGCTTTGTCCCGCGGATGAAAAATTCAGCAGCGAGCGCATTAGTGGGTTGGGAATAGGAAAATGGCACGCAGCGGGGCGAATGGACCGCAACGCTCTGTGTGTGTGTGTGTGTGTGTGTGCGTGTCGCCACGAGTTGCTCCGCTCATCCGGAAACCGGTCCGCCCCGGGCCATTGTGTCTGTGTGCGTGTCCGCGTGCGTGGGGGTAAAGTGTGTAAGACTAATCTGCTTGGGGCTCGGCTCCGCCACGGCCCCGCCACGGCCCCGCCATCCCACCGGATGTCCAGCGCCACTCGCCGCGCCTTCCGGTGGCCCGGTCCACCCGCCCCCGCCCGCCCCCGGCCGCTCATTCATTTTTCAAATTGAGACTGTCCGGGCCCTAATGGTATTCAAGCATCACGCTGTTAATATTCACGGTCGGGGAGTTACACGCCGCGCGCCCCGCCACACTCACACATACACACACACACACACAGTCAGACGCACACACTGTCTCTCTCGCACACATTCACGGAGAAGCGGGCAGTGGTGGCGGCTATGAGGACACAGGGAGTTCTTGCACCCCGTTATCGGACTCAAAGGGCCGTGGTTCACCTTGGCAGAGCATCGCGCTCCTTTCGGAAGCGGATAGCTGGAAAACACACTCACACACACACACACACACACACACGCGCTCGCGCGCGCGCGGGAACACCGCCTGCTCCGCCCACGCACACACACGCACCTGGCCCTGGTCATCCTGGATTATTCAACAGTTTTATTATGTAAGACGCCGACAGGATCCTGGCCCCATGGCCACCCATGGGGGCGCGGCGGGGCGTGGCGGGGTGCGGCGTGGCGGGGTGCGGCGGGGCGGGGTACTACTGCCGCTGGTGCGGGTACCAGCAGCACCTCCCCGAACCTCTCGTATTCGTCCTCACTCTGCTGCGCGAGTTAATCTGTTCCTGCAAACAAAACTCGCCCATCACTGTGTGTGCGAGAAAGAGAGGAAGAGAGTTCCGCGTGTGAGCGCGCGGACTCGGAAACGAGTTTGGCGTCTCTCAATTTTTCCAGAGTTGCCCCGGACTCGCGGTGGCAGTGCGCGGCAGTGGCGGTCCGTTACACCGGCCAACTAATTTCGTCGACCCGCTACAGCGGGCAGATTCCGAACACCGCGCCGGAGAGAGAGAGAGAGAGAGAGAGAGAGAGAGAGAGAGAGAGAGAGAGAGAGAGAGAGAGAGAGAGAGAGACAGAGAGAGAAAGAGAGAGAGAGTCGGGCGAGCGAGCGCCCGGCGGGTAGGCCGGCCCGGCGAGCTGCCCCGTGCGGCGTGCTGCCTATGGCTGGTCCGGCGGGCGGCGAGCGCGAAGCAACGCGGCTTGTCTCTGTCGCTCCCCAGGACGCGACCGTAGTCGTCAAAAGTTGGAGCCTCGGGTGGCACGGCTGTGCCGGCCCGCGTCGCAAACACCGTGGCGGAGTACAGGCGGAGTGAGTACAGACGGAGTACAGAGAGAATCCTGGTGCTGCCGGGGGCTTTGGCCTGGCCGCGTCTCTGCGGGGCCAGGTCGCGCTCCATCTTGCGGTGGCGGGGCAGGCGGGGCAGGGCAGGGCTCCCCGAGGGCGGCATAAATTGTACAATAGCCGCACCTAGACATGTCAAGCCGTCTCACCCGTCTCCCTCCCCCCCACATCCCATTTTACTGCTGGCTCGGCCAACTCAACTCGCCTCATAATAAATACATTGATACCCTTGCATATCAGGCACATGACTACAGAGTTGTGTTTGCGTCGGGGGCGGGGCGGGGTGAGGCGAGGTCACCCCGCCAGACATGCCCCTCTCCCCCCCCCCTTTTCCCGGGCTGGACTAGCGCGCTCTGCATTTTCCCTCATCTTGGCGCTGCAGAAACTTCAGCGGATCGAGTTCGACATTTCGAGATTCGAGACACGGCGACTGCGCCTGTCTGCACGCAGCCTGCCGGTGCAGCCGGCTCAATCAGCTGCCCATTCAGCGCCATTTCCGGTTCCTCCTCGCACCGGAAACGGTCAGTCGGCGAGCCGGAAGTCGCGCGGTTCGGAGGCGAGTATCGTTCCGTCTCTCTCGCACGCACGGGGCGTTCCCGACGGGTGCGAGAGAGACAGAGCGACGAGACAGCCGCGCCAATCTGTCGGAGAAGGTGACCCCCGTCGTGGCGGAGTGCGAAGTACGGCAACTGGGAACACGGAGAGTCGGGCCAAAGCCGAGGCTAAAGCAGGCTTGATGGCGATGGCGAGGAGTTTGCTGACGAATTGTCACCATGCGTCTCTGCCGGGGCTGCCGGGGCCGCCGGGTCTCTGCCCGCTCGAGTCGGAGATGGTCTCGCGCTGCTCAACTCTGAGACGGTGATGCATCACACCGCCTGCCTCGCCCCGTGACTGTGAGAGGCGCGCGTCGTGCCGGGGCCAAACCACCATCGCCGATCCGTCGGTTTAGAAACCAGCCAAACTGCCCCTTCCTTCACACCAGCCTCTTCGGCTAAACAGACTAAAACAAGTAGAGTTTTTGTACTTGTCTTTTTTTCGCCCGATTTTGAGGCGTGCTATTCAGGACCCTGTCGATAAGTTCGGTAAGTTCGGTAAATTAATGGCTCGTCCTGCGGGCAGAAGGATGGGCAGACAGACAGGTAAACAGACGGACAGGCAGACGGATGGCAAGTGGCTGCTAATGGCCCATCCACTTCGCGACGAGCAAGCAGACGGAGTCCGCAACCTACTGCTTTGGTAATTAGAGCCAACGGTGACCGGCCCGTATAAGGAAACCAAACGAGTATTAACCGAGAAATTTGAAAGGGAAAAGAAAAAATTTGAACTCTACACCCCCTCCCCAGTCTTAATGGGGAGGCCTCCTGCTTTACTTCGGTGTTCGGGATGGGAACCGGTGCTATCAGGTACCTGGGGTTAATCCCGTCAGCGACCCAAGCGTTCGCCGGGGGACCCAGTAGGACCCCAAAGCTCAGGCAGCTGGGTGAGAGCACCCAGTACGAAGCTCTTAGAGGGGCGGGACGTAGAGTGAGACGACAGAGAGACAGAGAGAGACTCAGACAGAGAAGAGGTTTGGTGGGAGCTTCTTGTTTTCGTAGGGTTGGTTGTGTACCCCATGGTACCCCCACTGTCCGGCGCTCCCGTACCGAACATACAGCGTTTTAGGCCAGCTTCAAAGGACTTATCATCGCCTCCCCGACAAGTCGAGGAGGCACCACCCGCAACCACACACCGGGTGGTCTGGATTGATGGATCAAATACGCCATCGCTCCAGTGCCGAGGCCAACCCGCCGAAGCGGATTGCTTTTTAGACACCCACAGCGGAGTGGCCAGGTGAATGTGACTCTGACCACTACGCTATCACGCTTGTACGTCTGGCAGCGTGTTGGACGACGGGTTTGAGTTGCACTGGGAGGAAGGCGGTCGAAAAATGTAATGAAATGATGGGATTCGATCCCCGGACCCCGCCATCGGGATCACACGACCTTACGCTCTCGGCCACCACGGCCCATGATGAGGGGACCGGCGTGAGGTGGGTTCTTGACGCAACAGGACTCGACCGACCCGGTCAAAATTTCGCAAGAAGTGGGGGGAGTCGAACCGCCGACCCTAGCACTGAGAACCGACGCCTCTACTCCCTGGACCACCACGTCCCATGCTCGGAGTGGGCTCACGTTTACGGGTTTGAACCGCACTGGGTGAGGCAGTAAAATTAAATGGAAATATTTGTTAGGAGTCGAACCTCCGGCATGTGGGCCTGTTGCACACGGCTCCGCTCTCATGGCCTCGAACCACCACCCTTAGGATAGCAAGTCGAAAAAACTTTTGTGACGCTGGTATTCGAACGCCGGCCTGCGGTAACTCGATCCCACGTCTCTAACCTCTCGGCTATCACAGCAGTTGTGAAACGCGATGGATCATCTGCTTTCATTAACGTTCGTTGAATGAGATTTTTTTTTCGTCCGCAGGCTTTTACACAACTATTTCATACACTCGAGGAAAAGTCGGTAAATTTTCTGTCGGTGATGTGTGTGTGTAGGCGCGTCCATCACACAGTGCTGGGCTCGGCCCTCCCCGGTGTGTTGATGTGAGCCGCCGCCCCCACATATGTGGGAGTGCTAGGTACTTCCCTGTGTGCAATCCCCATTCCCTTTTTATAGCTGTCCTCCCAGAGTGCCTTGTTGTTGCTGTTCTTGTTGCTGGCCGCACCTCGCTCCTCGCGGGCTTGGGCTTGCTGCGCGACCTGCGCGACCTGCGCGCCTTGCGTGGACGGCGAGCCCCAGCGGTGAGCCGCAGTGCGGCCGGCCGATCCGAAGGATTCCGGCTCGTTCTGTCTCTCTGTCTCTGTCACACTTATGGGGCGTCCCATAAGGGAGCGAGAGAGACAGAGCGACGAAACGGCCCGCTCCAGCCGAGGCTCCAGCAGTGCAGTAAAATCCACGACACCCTGACACACCGCAACATCGGTGCCCGAATTATTAACGACGTCTGACCACAGCCCCCTTTCCTCGGCTTGGCAGTCGTGTGTCCTGCCACTTTGTGGCGACTCCCCCTAGTCCGAGCCGAGCACCGCGATGTCGTCGTCGTCGTCTCCTCCGAGTCCGAGCACCGCGACGTCGTCGTCGTCGTCGTCTCCCCCGAGTCCGGGCACCACGACGTCGTCTCGGGCCGCCACACGGAGTAGGCGGGGATGACCGCTCTGTATCCGCGTGGCCTCCAGCAGACAATGATTCCCTCCAGCGTTTCTCCCACGGAACGGCCCGCGAGTGCGAGAGAGACAGAGCGACATGTTGCGCCACCACGCACCGCGCCGCCGGGGCGCCGCCGCCGCAGTCCGTCTTGTCCCCTGCAGCTTCACTCCGCCGAAATTGAAACCTTTACATCCCCGCGGCGTAAAAGAACACCGACAGGAAGAGGAGAGCTCGCCCCACCCCGCCCGCCGCCCCGCCAACGCGTCCAATTTTCTCTTTTACTGTTGTCCCGGCCTGGGGGCCTGGGGCTGGATCCACGTGAGGTGATCCGGGCGCAAAGTTCATCTACTTCATCTCCTCGGAGGACAGCGTCACAATGGAGGGTCGCCGTTGTGCGCGAGACCGCAGAGCATCGGGGCGAGAAAAAAGAAACAAAGCAATAAATAAAAAACACAAGCGGCAAAAAAAAGTGAAAAGTGGAAAGTGTGCGCGCGCGCGCGCGCGTGTGTGTGTGTGTGTGTGTGTGTGTGTGTGTGTGTGTGTGTGTGTGTGAAATTAGCCGCGGTGTCCGCGACTCCGGGCGTGGCCGAGGTGATCGCGCCCGTGGGCCGCGGGCCGCACTGCGGTACACTGTAGGGACATTTACGGGACAGTAAAAGAGTAAATAAAACACAGCAAAACCTGCCGCGACGGCGCCGCGGCCAGGACCAACGCGCCGCGCGACCTGAGACACGAGGCGTCCTTTGTCCCCGCGTCCCGCCGCGTCCCGCGTGGCTCGCAGCAGCACAGTCACATCTTTCGCGCGCGCTTGTCCCTGTTTTTGTTTTATTTTTGGCGGGAAAAATGGTGAGTCGCGACATCTCTATAATGCTCCCCCCTCTCTGCCGCCACCGTCGCCGCGCTTTCCGGGCAGGGTACGCCCCGGTACGCCCGGTACACCGTACAACCGCAGGGGCCCTCGGCATTACCGCCACTATGTCGGCGACCGCCGGAAAACACGCGCAGGTAATAGAGAGTTACCGGACACTGGGGACCAGCCGGGTGGGGCGGGGTGGGGCGGGCCGCCGTGCGGTGGGGGCGGCGGGGGCGGCCACCCCTCCACTGCCTCTTTCTACATCCGGTGGCGAGGCGGCGCAGGTGCGGGGACAGCTTCCGCTTCCTCCTTGCGGCGTTCTCTTTCTCCTCTCTCTCTCTCTCTCTCTCTCTCTCTCTCTCTCTCTCTCTCTCTCTCTCTCTCTCTCTCTCTCGCGGCCAATCTTGTTGCAGCCGCGGCACTCCGCCGCCGATGAGGTCCACTCTGGGCGAGTGGATCCGCTTCCTTCCCATTATCTCGGGCCTTTATTTTGCTCGACACCTGTAGAGCACGATGCTACTTCCCCTGCAGGCGCGTCGGACGCTCCGTGTCTCAGCCGTTAACCAGCCGTTAATCATCCGCTAATCACGCTAATGGCCGTTAATTAGCGTTGCGAATGTGAATGTGACTGTGAATGATGCGGCCCCGCGAGCCCGACCGATGAACTCCAATCCGAATCCCGGTATGGAAAAAAGGGGTCGGCCACGCGTGGCGCAGCGCTCCAATCTCATTGGGAATTCCGCTCCGCCTCGGCAGCAGGCCGAGCGTCGTTTTCGTCGCTCTGTCTCTCTCGCACTCCCGGGCCGTTCTGACGGGTGCGAGAGAGACAGAGCGACGAAAACGACTCTCGGAGTCAGTTCGCAGAGGAATGTGGACCGCGCGTGTATCTGCGCGTGGGATACACACTGCGTGTCCGCCGCGCGGCGCGCGGACTTTAAAAATTCAATACTTGGCAGGGAGGAAAAACGCCGGTGAAAGTGACTGGACACTGTAATAATGCCGTTAGCAGGGAAGGTCGCGGGGAGATAGATTTATCGGCCGTTATTTACAGGTGGGATATTTTATTAGAGGATCGGCCCGACGGGGGCCTCGGTGCTCCACGCGCCGCACCGCCACCGCCTCGACGGCCACCTTCCCCCGACGCGTGGAGGGCTCTCCTCCCCTCGGCCTTGGCCACGCGCGCCTCATTATGACCGGGGGTCATCTTCGGCCACGCCCTGTCGCTCTGTCTCCCACGCACTCACGGTGCGGACCGTGGGTGTGTGACAGAGACAACACGACAACACGCCGTGGAGCAGTCAGTCTCCTGACTGCATCAGCCGATGTAACGTGGCTCCTGTGATCGGGGAGCTGCTAGCTGCTCAGCCCTCCGTCCACGCTCGGACTTCTCTTGACCAGCAGGCCGGGATGAAACCCCTTGCCTTCAAAGGGAAAATTCTAAACAAAGCACAAAAAAAACAAAGTCATACGAACCTTTTGAATTGTTAAGGCGGTGCGGACAGCATCACAGGGACAGTGCGTTTGGAAAGGGGACTCTCACTCCGATACGACCTTTGCGCGTTGTTCGTTTCCGATGATGGCTGACGGTGGACGCGTGTGTGACGGAAATTTGCTCCTTTTTTCGATTTTTATTCTTTTCTTTTCTTTTTTTTTTCTCCGCCGTGCCCCGCAACAGGCGTGCCGGCCACGCAAGAGGGTCGTTAAGAAATAACAGTAAACATGGCGGAGTGCGCCATGATTTTTCATTCCCCTCGCACGCGGGCAATCTCTCATTCCCTCGCCACCGGGCGGGGCGGGGCGGGGCGGGGCGGGGCGGGGAGGCGCGTCCGTCCACGCAACAGGCCGGGCGGGGCGCGGGCCAGCCCTCGTGGCGTATAGCCCCAGCCAGCGGAGTTTGTTTGGGCGATTTAGCCAGTTTTACTAGTCGGGACTTCTAATCGACCGACATAATCTGGACAAGCGCTTTGGCGGTGGGGCCTCGTGGGCCGAAGGCTTAGCGAGGAAAGGGGGAGAGGGGGGGGGGGGTGACAAACCGACGAACAGAAGATAGACAGATGGACAGGCAGAGAGCCGACTGTGGACCAAGGGTAGGATCTTACCATCCTTTATTCCAAGGAACCACCCCAAGCACTCGCACACACACACACACGCACACACACACACACACGCACACACACACACACACACACACAGAGAATGGTCATCCGCTAGAATGGGCGACCCCCCTTCCCTCCCTTCGGCAGTGAATTCTATACGCAACGCAGAGTCAGCTTCCCTTCTGTTTTCCATGTGTGAATAATATATCAGCATCATTTTATACATACACACCGATACGCCGGGCGTCGCTGCGCCCTGGCTGCGCCGATGCAGTGTGGGTGCAAAGCATTTGCAAAGCCCGGTGGCCTCAATGACCTAAAAAATAAATGAAAAAAAAAATTGTTTGTAGCGCGCGTTTTTGAACGCAACTTTGCGAGCAATAGCTCCAGCTTGACCTGAAAGCGTGTACTCTGGCGTGCTACTGCGAGTGTAGGTTGCGAGTCTGCTAGACGGCAGTGCAAACTGGGGCGCGCGTCACGGACGTCACGCGTGCCGTCACGGTGTCTCTTCTGTTTTCCCGGGGCGGGTTCTGTCTCTCTCGCACACGCGGGCCGCGCCGTGGCCGCGGCGGCGCGAGAGAGACAGAGCGATGGCCTGGAGCTGGAAACGGCTGGAACTTGGAAACACGGCGGGGCGCATCAATGATGCACGCGGACAACCCGTTGCATGTCACATTAGTGAGACAGAGAGAGAGACGACGAGACAACGCACAGACGGAGCAGCGCGGAGCCACCGAGTCGCGCCGCGCCAGCAGTCGTTGTCAAGTCTATATGACCTTTGCCAGTCGGCGGAGTCCGCCAGGCACAGCGATGCGCGCAGACAACACAGTGTGCCAACACAGCCACCGCAGGTGGACAGACACTCGCTGATCAAAGCGGACAGAGAGAGGAACAAATCAACTCCAAATTGTTTAGAGTGTACTCGCGCTGCCCGGGGCTTACGGTGGCGTGGTTGGGGATGATGACGCCCGGGTGGCGATAGGGTCACAGCCGGCCCGTCCCGCGGAGTCGTTCCGGCGCTCCGTCTCTCTCGCACCCCTCCGCGGCGCCCTTCGAGCGCGAGAGAGACAGGGCGGCGAAACGGCTGTTCGGAATCAGTCCGCAGCTTCGGGCAACTCTTCCCTGGCCGCACGTTTGGGGTCCGGTAATAGTCCACGGGAGGAATGGGGGCCTCGTGTTGGGAGGAAGCGCCCTAACACTCACACACACACACACACACACACACACACACACACACACACACACACACACACACACACACACACACACACACACACACACACACACACACACACACACACACACACACACACACACACACACACACACACACACACACACACACACACACACACACAGTATTTAGCGGGCCGCCTTTACGGTCGTTCCACTGCTTCGCGAGCTTCGGCCCTGCCGGGCCCTGCACTGCACAAGTTTGGCCATGAATACGACAACGTATGTACTGCTTGCGTGTCGCTCCGAGTGCGAGGCCGTAGTGCGTCCCGGGGTGGCGGCGATTTCTAGTGTGTGTACACTGCACCAGGTTCGCGACTGGTTTTGCACTGTTTAATCCAGAGCTCGTTTTCAAAGTGCTGCTGCTGCTGCCCGGACCGAACGGTCGAGGGTCCCGATGGGGTTGCGAGGCGGCCCGCGTCCTTTCTGGTGCGCGCTGCCCGTCGCCCCGGCCGGGCCGCGTTTCCATTCATATTAAATTAGCAATCATTAATGCCGCCCCATGCAGCCACTTGCAGTGTGTTTGCCCCGTGGAAATTGGTATCGCATTTCCGAATCTTAACGACGCGTGCGCGCCCAGGACGCATGTTGCGCGACTGTACTGACAGTGTGGGCGCCGCTGGCGTCGGTGTATGGTTTCCAAAGATGGCAGCGTGGCCACAGGACGCAGAAGGCGGTGCTGCTGAGAGCGGCTTCATTAATACACCCGTTAAAAGACAATTTTTCTCTCAATTTCTAAATTTATTTCAAGGTGTTACCGAAAAAATAACACTAATTTTTATGTTCTTAAATTATATTTTTTATTATCAGTGGGCGTGTATTTGTTGCGGTAGAAATTCACCTGCTGCTGTTGTTGAGAAATGCGCCGACGAAACCAAAGTACGCGTCACAGTTTAAGGCGTGGCGAAGCCTTTTATTTAGGAACAAGCTTCCCCAGTAAACGCATTAAGGCGCCAGTCTGTTCTGTCACTGGAGAGGCGGCTGGCACTCGGCTCGCGCTACCCCACGCCGCGGCCCTTCGACGTGGAGTATCTGCGGTCGCTACTCCGAGCCGCCGCGCGGCCGGGGCGCTGGGCGCACGGGGTATCGACGAGGCCTGTTGCACTGCTATCGCGGCCTTTCCAATTAACCGTCTCCACGGCCCGGGGTCGACCCGGGGTCAATTCCCCAATTAAGTCCTTCGGGTGCTGTAGGCGACGGCGAGGATGGCGTCGGCTAGAGCGCCCGGGCGAACAGGTACCAGTCGTCCGGGTGGACGAGCTCCGAGGGGTCGTCGGTGGCCGGCAGCTCGGGCACCTCGTCCATGGCGCGGCACAGGTGCGGCTCGTGGGGCGGCCGCTTGGCCCAGTCCAGGTCGGCGTCGTGGTGCAGGTGGAGCCACGCCTGCAGCAGGCGCGCGTCGCGGTGCGCCACGATGACCCCCGGGTCCGAGGTCGGCGCGGACGCCTCGGCGCACTCCAGCCGGCGGTAGGGCGTGGCGTCGTCCTGCAGGTACACGGTCCTGGGCACGTACATCCCGCCGTGCTTCCTGTGGGCAGACAGCCAGCCTCACAGTCTCGCTTTGCCTCCCCTCGCCGCGGGTCCTTCGAGGAGGGTTCCTACATGAGCACGCGCAGCGCGGTGACGCGGTGCAGGCTGTCCTTGTCGCGGAAGGGCATGCCGAAGACATGCAGCGACCGCGGCCGCCGCACCACGCGGATACGCCGGCCCTCTTGTCGGAGAAGGCGGTGCCACGGCGCGCCGCTCAGCTCCGCGCGGTCCGTATGCACCATCACCGTGCAGCCGGGCTGCGTCCTGGAACACCAAGCTGTCAGACAGCAAACCAAGCTGGGCGACGTCCGGTGGCGTCCACCAACCTGAGCGCCGCGCTGATGCAGGCGGCGTCCTCGGGCGCGACGAGCTCGCTGCCGTCGCCCACACGGACGAAGTGGACGAGGTTGGGCACGAGCAGGGCGCCGTCAGGCTCCACGGTGTTGTTGAAGCCGACGAAGCGGTCCGGCACGCTGGCCAGGATCCTGGACTCGCACGGAATGTACCTGTGCAGCAGAGGCCAGTCAGCGACTCCCTCTTCACCCAGAGGTACTACTTCAGCCTTAAACACGTGCCTTGGGAACAGCGTCAAGAACTTGAGGTGCTGGTTGGAGTACCAGAGGATCACGAGACAGAGGAGGAAAAGAAGGAAGCATCTGTCAGGCGATGTCCCGCACTTCCTAGAACCACAAACAGCGAAGGCGGCTATGGGCGCGGCCTAACCTGCACTATATTTGCTTTTGCGTGTGTCATTTCCGGTTATTGACTCTCGCAGACAGCTACAACCAACTTAAGAATAATGCAAAACAATCCACGCCTTCTGGTTTCACAAAAAATTAAACTTACTCTAATTTGTACAAAAATATTCACACAACAGTCGCCCTGACTAGACTTAACGGGTCTAAGTTGACTCTGTTCAGTTCATAGCAGTATAAATCCTATGCACGCGTCCTCTTCAGTCCACCTGACACCAGAAAAATGGTAGAGCCGAAATAGGCTGATGGTAGTTCATTGGGCGCGGCACAGGCTGGGAAGCACGGCCTGAGCCAGCTGCAAAACGGTGACGTTGTAGCTGCAGATGTTGTCCTCGGTGAAGTTCACCGGGTAGCTGAGGCCGAGCTTCTGGGCGTCGCGTGCGAGCGGTGCGGTGTGGCGCTCGGCCAGGGGCACGGCCAGCATGCCCTGCCGCCGCCAAGCCTGCAGGCCCCTGCGCAGGTACAGCACGTCGGGGACGTCCTTGCCGACGCCCAGGCGCACGGGCACGCGGTGCACCAGCTCGGGGCGCGCGTGCAGGATGACCTGCGTGGGCCGCGTCGCCGCGTTGTAGTCCCTCAGCGAGCCCACGTAGGCGCCGCGGTACGACTCGAGCCACGCGCGGAGGAAACGGGCCTCCTCGTGCGCCACCAGCACCTGCAAAGGTCCACGTCCCGGGTTCAACCACCAGCCCGCAACTTGTCCCCTCGAGGTTCGTGAGACCCTCGCTCACCTGGCGGCCGATGTCGGCGCCCTCGGGCCAGCCGACGCTCATCTCGAAGCGGCGCAGCGGGTCCAGGCTGTCCAGCAGGTACACGTCGTTGTCCAGGAAGATGCCGCCGTAGTTCTGCAGGATCACGATGCGCTGCACGTCCGCGGCGTGCTGCTTGCCGTGCACCGGGTCCAGCGGCTGCCCCAGCACGTCCTTCAAGGGTGACGTCGGCACCAGCTGGATCGCCTCGCGGAGCCCTGGCGTCGCCTGCAAGCAGACGGTCGGTGAGCCAGAGTGGTGTGTGGCGGCCCGTGAGTATGGGGCACCTATACTACTGATGGCATCCCGTGAGTATGAGGCACCTATACTACTGATGGCATCCCGTGAGTATGAGGCACCTATACTACTGACAAAATTCGTCTGCTCCGATAGCTAGCGGATAGCCTAACGTACCTGCAGACGCATCCAGTACTCGCCCCGGAAGTCGAGCAAGTCCGAGTGGAACATGAGCCAGTCGGGCTGCTGCCGCTCCCAGGCCGCCAGCGCGCACACGTACTCCAGGAAGGTGAACTCGGGCTGCCCCATGCGCAGGAAGTGCACGATGTTCGGCACGATCAGCTCCAGAGAGGACGGCGGCAGCGGGGACGGCGCCGACGCCGAGAACGCGCCGGACACGTTGTCAAAGCCCTCCACCGACGAAACACGCATTCGTCAGTCCAATTGTTCCAACGGCATATTTCTTTTTTGGTTGATAGATACAAGTGCAACCATCACGACTATTTACAGAATCAAACATGTCACGCCACCCAAAAAACATGCGATCATATCAGTACAGTACGATCCGCGACACAAGTGTGCACCATGACTCACGCATAAGAATAGTGAGTCAGAGTCGTCAGGGCTGCCCCGCTTCGTCCCCAGAGCCTACCTCGAAGTCGCTGGCCACGTCGAGGACCTCGTCGTAGTCCCAGAGGAAGGACCAACACGCCTCGCGCCGCAGAGGCGTGGGGCCCTCCAAGAACACCGAGAGCGCGATCAGCAGCGCCAGCCCCGCCAGCGGCGTCCACAACCACAGCCAGCGGACCCTGGGGGCGAAGCAGGGGTGCATGACGTCACCAACGAGCTCATGTTTACAATATTTAAACTTACGTAACTAATAACAAGTTTGAGAGAACATGAACCTTATAGACAACAGAGTACATCATACAGTTACAGTGTATAAAATGCATTCCATCATAACAATAATCCGGTAGAGTCAGTCAATCTCATTTCATTTAAAGGGTTGACAATATTGGAACTTCATTACACATACGAACGTCGCTTACAGTAGATCCATAAATTTTACAAAACTTTAAGGACACCCTTCCCTCAGAATCCAGACTCATCCAAGAACCACAGCGACCCAAACAGGGCTGAGGAGTTACAGTGTACTTACGTTCGGCCACCCGGAGGCGCCTTGCCGTCCCTGTCGCGGTGCTTCATGGCGACGAGGACTGCGTCGACGGCGTCCTCGCTGTCCCGGTGCCGGTGCAGCACTGGATGGGACGGGGACGCACGCAACGGAGAGAGTTGGGCAGATAAGGACTCGATAGCGTCGGGGATGTGTAACTTCGGTCGATAAGGAAGGACTCAGCGCCGGCGAGGCAGGCGACCATGGAGGTGGGCGACACACAGGACTCTAGCCGGCGCCCAGCGGGCCGCAGCGGGCCCAGCCAGGCCGTGCAGCGGTGCCGCGACGCCGCGACGCCTCCGACGCCAGTGTCTGGTGTGTTTGTCTGGGCTCTGGGCCGCCGGCCGGCGAGGCAAGCCGAGCGTGGCGGCGTGGTGGCCTTACCGCCCCCGCCCCCCTCCCCTGCCCCCGCCACGCCACCCCGCTGTCACTTAGCTTCCCCCACAATTTGGCTGTCCGATGCGTCGAGTTGTTTATCAAAGGCCCTCATGGCATAACTATTATTATCGCACCTGGGGGGTCTAGTCGTAAAGCCCCTCGATCGACGAATCGACGTCACTTGCTCTCCGTGCAGTGGAGCGAGCAGAGTAACCTTAATCCATCAAGACGCGACTAAGCGTTGCATTGCCACCGAGTTCGTCGATAGAGGGTCCCGCGAGCAAGGTCTGGAACGTCGTTGGGACTTTGTCGGAAGGCAGAGGGGCTGTGACAAGGTAAAGGGAAAATAAATGATGGTTCCATTTTTCGATTTTATATTTTAACCTTAAAAAACTTAATGCTACGGTGCACTTCATTCCTTTTCCAGTCTCAGTACAAATTTGTTATACCCGTGTCACAGGTACCAAATCAAATCACGTGTTAGGCTCGTTGCTTGTCCTGTTTCGGTCGCGCGGCCGTCACCGCCAAAGTGTTCAACGGTGCAATCAGGTCCTTGACCCACTACGCCTTGCTCACGTTGCTGATGACGACAGGCGGCGGGGCGGTGCGCACCTTGGCGTACACGTCGGTGTAGCGGCTGCGCCAATGCAGCAGCACGTACCAGCCCGCCAGGACGCCGGCGAGGAGGTTGGCGGCCCCGGACCCCGTCAGGATGACGCTGAGAAGGGACTCGACCTCGGGGCAGCTCAGGTCGGGGTACACGTGCCGTACCGTGCCCCACCAGATGGCCCACGATCGCTCCGGGTCCTGGTGACAAAAACAGATAGTTACATCGGAGAGCCCTCGCCTCTACGCGGAGTTCCGCGGCGTCCTGAAGCACTCGCCTTGTGCGCGGGCTCGCAGGTGCAGGTGGCGTTGACGACCTGCTTGGCGGGCTCGCACGCGGACCCCCACAGCGACACGACGTGCAGCAGCGCGAAGGCCGAGGCGCACAGCGCGGCCAGGGCGGCCAGGGCGGCCAGCGACACGCTCAGCACCTGCGCGACGACAGTCAGAATACACGCAAGCTCCTCCTTGTTGTTCATGGTTTTACCGTTCGCACTTTTACCTTGAAGCTGAACATGCAGCACGAGTAGGGCCGGCCGGGGTAGTCCTTCCTGCAGCAGCCCAACAGCACGAGGCCAAGCAGACCGGCAGCCACAAGCTGCAAAAGCGGCGGCGTGTTGCTAACGCGTCCAACGAAACTCACTGCGCAGGTTGTCTGCGGCGCTACTCACCGGCGGCCCGCTGTACACGGGGTTGTCCCTGGCGGGGAGGTTGGGCGCCCACAGCAGCAGCCACACCGCCACGGCCGTCACCAAGGCCCCCAGGAGGCACACCAGGGCGGACAGCGCGGTGCCCAGACGCCGCCGTCGCAGGACTCCAGGCTGGTACTTGTGCGGAACTGCAACACATGCGGCGTCTCTGTCAGTTGGGATGCCTAGCGTCGGGCGCTCGCGTCTGGAAGCGTGTCCGTTGGGTTGCCGCCCCGCAGGCGCTCTGCCGGCAGTCGATTGGGCTGCCTACCCAGACGGCGCTCGGGCAGAGGGCGACCTGTTGAGTGGGGACGTCGCCCCATCGTAGCAATTCGACGCCTCAGCAGGGGGCCCTCTGTCTCCACGTCTCTCGGGCGAATAATTGTTGCGAATTGCCGGCAAGCCAGTGGGGTGAAAAACCTTTGCAACTGCATGCTTCGCGGTGCTTCGCGGTGCCTTGCCATGCACGCCTCGGCGCGCTGGCACGCGGCGACGCGGAAGCCATTACGACGGGGCAATGAGGTCCCCGTCCACGCGGCCACGCGTCCACGACGGCGGCCTTAACTGCATGCAGGGAGATGAGCCTCGCGGCGGTCATGGGGGCCACGCCCCACTGGCACACTTGGCGTCCGGGACGGTCCGGGAGGAGGGGAGGGGGCCGTGCACGTACCTCTGCCCTCCCTGGTCATGACGATCATCCTGGAGTGGCGCAGCGAGGACCTGGTGGGCGCGTGCCGCGACGCGAAGCCCACGGCGGCCATGTTCTGCGGCACGGTGGTGCTCAGGCAGTTGGCCTGCGACGGCGTGCGCGAGCGCTCCGTCAGCGCCACGTTGACGTGGTTCACGGCGTTGAGGTTGCCGACGGAGGAAGCGCCGCCGCGCACCAGGGGCTGCTGCTGGTAGTTGGCGGTGGCGCCGGGGCCGCCGGAGTGGCCGTTGGAGCCGTTGGAGCCGTTGGGCTGCTTCAGGTTGTCGTACAGGCTGACCGGGCGCGGCAGGGCGCGCGGCGCCGCTGCTTGCCGCGGCTGTTCTTGTTGTGGAGGAGGCTGCTGCCGCCGGTGCACGACAACCCTCGGCGTGGGCGTCTCCATTGTGAAGCAGCCCCACGCCTCACAGCGGCGACGGCGGCGACGGCGGCGACAGCGGACTCAGGGGCGCGGCGTCGAACCCGGGACTTCGAAGCAGCGGACGCCAGGGCCGGGCATCACGCCGCGCGCTCCGAGGACCACGGACGACGGGGAAGTCCTGCGGCCTGCGGGGCAAGACAGAGGCCGACGGCGTGGTGAAGACCAGGACAAATACCGCGCGCCTCCCTCGCTCTGATCGGTTCCCCTCTCCATTTCACTTTCACACACGGGCTGGATGTGGGTATGCACCTGCTATATTTAGGCGCAATGCGCCAGGGGCAGCGGCGGCCACGGTGGCCACGGCGGCCACGTGCTCGGGGCGGAAGGAGGAAAGAGGGGGCGTGGCCTACACTGCTGGAAAGGGGTAAAGACTTCGGGGAATGTTGTCCGCAGTGTACCGCCGGATCTTGATTTTATGCCCTTGCCCTTGGCGTGCTCTATCGCTCTATAAAGCGCGCCGACGCCGGACTCGGCTCGGCCGGCCGGGGCTCCAGCCACGCTCCAGTCGAATGGAACGGCGCCCCTCCCCCCTCCAGTTCTCGTCTCTGTCGTCTCAGCGATCCCACGCAGCGAAAGCAATACGAAATCATAGTCTTCCCGGAGGGGGGAAAATTAAAATGAAATTAGATCGCCAACGTCTCGTCTGCGAATTGGCACCCGAGTTGCAGCCGATCGCCACCAGATGGCGCTGGCGGCGCGAAGCAGCGAAGCCACATTAGCTGGCGCGTATCTGTTCACCCGATCGCGGCACTGTAGTCTAATTCGTCGCTCTGTCTCTCTCGCGCCCCTCCGCGGCACCCCTGTGAGTGTGAGAGAGACGGAGCGTCGAATGAATGAGGCGGCCTGTCCCGTCGTGCTCCAGAGCAGCCGCAGCGTGAACGGGCCGGGCCCCCGGTATGGCCGGTATGCGCCATGAGAGAGACAGAGGGGCGAGACGAGCCGCCCGCCGTGCATAGCAATGAGTCTCTCCATCTCTCTCCCAAGTTTTCCAAAGGAATTCGCGGGCCCATTGAACGCCGTGCCAAATGCCAATTGCGCTGCGGCGCCGGCACACTTTTACGGTTTTGGCGCGGCGCGCGCAGTTTCCGTCCCGCGACGTGATTGGCCGAGGGACGCCGGCCAATCAGGCACGCAGGCTGTCTCTCTCGCACTCCAGGTGGCCGCTGGTGCCCGCAGGCGTGCGAGAGAGACAGGGCGACGCCGCCGCTCCTACGCGACAGTGCGCCGCCTTATTGCGACGGGAAAATGAAGTGCATCGTCGAACCGCTCCACGAGGCTGTTTAGAATTCATCGCCGCGGTCCCTCGGCGCGCGGCGCGCGTGGTGTCCGCTTCCGGCACTGCACTGGTAGGCGCCCAAAGCCGAAATAAAGCGCGTGTGCCAGTCAGAGCCACACCCTGCCAGAAACAAAGTCGCCCCATGCACCGCGCGGCCTTCAAAGCGTAAACTGGATCGAAGCGTTTGCTCCCGTGCGCCAGAGTGTGTATGTGTGAGAGCGAGTGTGTGTGAGTGTTTGCTCCCACTGTGCAAACACATGCCTGTAAAGGCCGCGCGCGCGGAGAGTCAACAGCGGGGGACTGCACACCAGTGTGGTGGTGTTGTTATGAGGGAGGGTACCCGTGTCCAATCTGCACCGCTTAACGCTCGAATTAGTAAGTAAAAACGAGAAGAAAGTGTATTGTTGTCGTTTTGTTTTTGTTTTACGCTGAAACCGGTGGTGCGGCCAGGGCCCCTAGATGGGCAGCAGCAGGACTCGCTGTGCTATTTATTTCGCAGACGTGACTCCACCTGACCCGCGAGAGACAGCAACAACAACAGCCACTCATGTGTGCGGCTCTTGTTCTTGTTGTTGACGAGCCAAGGTCGCCTTGCGAGCGCGAAATCTGTTTGAATTTGCCGGCCGTCACGACTGTACTTCCGGTCGGACTGTGACAAGGCGGTGGCGCCAGGGCCGCCCCGGCGCCAGACGGGGTGCGGCAGCACGGCCAGCACGCCGTCGGGAAGCACAACAGGTGTCCATTGTCACGGACGAAAAGAGCAGCCGAACTGTTGCTCTTCCCAGGCGCCTTTTCGGAGACCAGAGGAAGCCGTCGCTCAAAAAGAAGTCAAATGGGACAGTTTGTCTTTCGGGAGGTCAAATGGGGCAGTCGTGAGACGGGGCCGGGCCGCAGTCAAACGGGCAACAACCCCAGCGCCCCAGCCAAACAAACGGCCCTACGCCCAGCCTACGCCTTCCTAGAACTGCGATTCCCACTTTACGCTGACTTTATTCCACAGGCTAGTTACGCGGCGCGTTTGTGGGGGGTAAACAGAAGAGTCACTGCCGCCGTTTTTGACTGCCGAAAGGCGAGTGGAGGGGGAGTCACATCCGGGGCAGCGGGCCGCAGGAAACGGACCGATATAGGACAGAAACAAAAGCCGGTGGGGCTTCCCCGGCGCCAGTGCGCCAGTAGTAGTGGGATTGCAGTGGGGGCGCCGCCGCCGCCGCGTCGCGCGCGTTCGGAAAGACGCCGAACGATTATTGGAAAAAGTCGATCCGAGTTCTCTTTCTTTTGTTCCTCCCCTTTTTTTGCGAGGTCAGCTCGTGCTTGACGCTGCTGTCTTTTTGCCGCGCGCTCTCGCTAAAGATAACGACGACGGCTTCGCGACGGTTGGTAAAAGTACGGACCGTGACGATGACGACGACGAACGGAGAAGTATTCACACCTTGAGACGGCCGCGCGTCCCTCGTCCGTCATCATCACCGCGACGCAGCCTCGCTCCGCGGCCGCGCCGGCCGGCCGGGCCATTTGGAGGATTAGAGAGTAATGGTTTGGAGAGACGACAAAACGCAACGAGCAGTGGAGGAGACGCGTTCCGTCGCCTCATTCTCCGCGCCGCCGGACAGTGTTTTCGTCGCTCCGTCTCTCTCGCACTCACAGAGCGCGCTGTCCAGACTCCGGCTGCTGGCCGAGCGAAAGGGGCGTATGTATGAAAAAGGAATGCCCCGCCCGGCTACGCCCCGCGCGGTGCCGGCAATACCGAGGCAATGCCTTGCCGCCCTTCCTCCCTTCGCCCCGCAGCGCACGCTCGGCTCGGCGAGGGCCTGCAGGGCCTGCAAGGGGATTAACGGGAACAACGGCCGACGGGCATAGCAGACGGGCGCAAGGGGTCATCGCGTCGCATGGTATGCACGGCCATACACCTTCGTACGCCTCTCTCTCTCTCTCTCTCTCTCTCTCTCTCTCTCTCTCTCTCTCTCTCTCTCTCTCTCTCTCTCTCTCTCTCTCTCTCTCTCTCTCTCTCTCTCTCTCTCTCGGTATGGACTTCCCCGCCCGCGGCATTTCTCGGTCGAAACGAAGAAAGACGTTGGACACGAAAGACGAGACGCGGCACCTGCTTCCGCCCGGACATCGCCATGCCGCCGTGCCACCTGCTTTGCCCCGGCGAAGCGAAACGCCTTTCAAACGCCCCTCTCACCTCAAAAAGCGTCCGTACACTCCGCGCCAAAACCGCAGCACGTCGAGCGATTCGCAAGGGAGACGCCGCCGTGGGACGAGACACTGTCGGACGGCCTGCCTACACGCGACGATCGGTGTAGTAGTGGTACAGACCTCGAAGGAAGAAGACAATGTAATATCCAAGCTGGGGCCTTGTTGGACACTGTAAACTGAGGGGCCTGTGCGGCCGTAAGTCCGTCCCTGGTTCCAGCACAACACTGTCACCGTCAGCGGCGCGGCTTTGGCGCCATGGCGCTGCTGCACTCGCGGACGCCGGCCGCCGCCGTGCACTGCCGTGGCGCCGCGGGGGGAGAACTGGCTGGAACTGCACTGGACTTGGGACACCACACTGGGAGAGCGCGGGGCCGCGCGTGGCGCACTCTAGCGGGCGCGGCGGCGAGGTACTCTACTCCGCGCGGCAGTCCGGCACCGCCTGGCTCTGCCCGGCTTGCGGGCTGAAGACTGAATGGTGGTGGAGGGCGGAGAGCGGCGGAGAGGAGACGGGGACGGGAGCCACTGAACTGCGGCGGAAGGGGCGGGGGGTCCAGACGGGGGCCGGGGAAAGGGGAGGGGGGGGGGGGGGCGCCACAGCATAGTTGCAGCACGCGGTGCGCGCGGGCGGCGTACGCGCAGCGCTAGGGCCGTTGCGCCTTTGGGCGAGGCAGGCCGGGCAGGCGAGGGGGGCGTCCTTTCTCTTGTCCATTCTCTCCCGCTCCGCGCTGCCGCCTCCCCTCCTGGAGCGGCTCATCCTTGATCTCCTCCATGACGACGATGATAATGACGCAGCGGGGAATCAGGGTCACGTCGCCGGCGTCGCCGCCGCCAACGGGGAACGAATTCGAGCAAGTCGAGGTGCCGCAGTGCTGCTTGGCGGCGGCGGGGAGCTGCGCAGGCTTCCGTGACGGCGGGCAGGGCGGCGTCCTGGCGACGCGTCACGTCGTCTTGGCGGCGCGGCGGCGCGTTGTCGACGACGTCCTAACAGCATTAGCACCGCGCACCTCGTGACATGCGATCTCCTCCTCGACGGCGCGACCGCAAAAAAAGGAGTTTCGATAGAAGCTGTGTTGTACGATGACCTCCGCAGAAATGGCTTTCTCAGTGGTTTGCAGGTTTGTGATGGTGGTCGTCGCGGTCGTTCCCCGCCTCCCCTCTTCGAAGAAGTTGTGGATTCAATTTTCGTGACTGCTTGATGTCTCTGCCGGTGGAAGGGGAACCGGCGGCGTGTCCAGGACGGCGCCGGCAGGCTGCCTTCCCCTCGCACACCCCGGTAGGACGGGTTGCCTCCGTCCCCCTCGCGCTGTCCGTAGGAAGGGTTGCCTACCGCCTTCCTCGCAGGCGCTCTGCACCAAAGGCGGCTGGCGCGGCGGAGGGACTGGCAGACAGACGGACGGACAGGCGGCGGACGGACGGACGCAGAAACCAGCAAGGTGCCACTGAGTGACGCGTGGTCAGTGAGCAGGCCCGCCAAACAAACTGAGTGGCGCTATTTCTGGGCACGCTGCACGCCTGGCCGTCGGATTGAACCACTTGGCCGAGCACGCCAGCAAGGCTCTGGATTCGCATGTCCGACGTGTATGTCTGGGTTCGACTCCCGGTTCCGGCGGTTGTGTTTTCGCGGTCTGCTTACCTCCGTAAAACTGCAGGTAGGTGTCCAGGTCCATGAAGCCGGTCTGCACGGGCAGAGGCAGCAAGTTGGCGGGCGGCTGCAGCGGCAGCGTCGGCGCGATCGGGAGGCCGTCGAAGACGTCCAGGACGCCGCCGACGCCCCCAGCGCCAGAGTCCCACTGGTGTCCGAGGCCGCCGTCCTGATGCCGATCTTCTCCGTCGAGTCCTCGAGCCAAGCGATCTGCCTCCATGGCGGCAACCAGGGTGCCGCAGGCGCGCGCTGTGCGGTCGTGGGTTCGAATACCGGCGTGTGATTTGTTTTTTTCCTGGCGGCCTGGGTGCGCGCGGCCAAGCCAGCCCTCGCGGCGGCAGCGGGCTCTAGAGATCGACTGAAGGCAGCAGGCGTGCACAACTGCTAGGCAAGCACCAAGCACCCCCACGCAGGTCGGCGTAAGGGCTCGGCGGCGGGGCAGATCCTTGCTGCAGGACCTGCAGGACCTACCGCAGTGTGGCACTTCATCGTGTCCTGCCGATCTCACCCACACTCATCTTGGATTTAAATCGACTGCCGAATGGTGGTGTACCCGTCCACGTTCGAGCATCCCACCTTCCGTTTTTGAATCTCAGTTTTATTTATTTTTAAATCGCATTCAAACGCGCTGGGCATGTTTTTGCCGAGACTTACACCAGGTCTCGGTCAGTGCCTCTCGGATTTTCTGCTTTGGGACGCCGAGCCGGCACGCTGGCCGCGGCGGGGCGCGCAGGCCGACTCGTCCGGACAACTCGTTTCCAGCCGATGCAAATCCTAAAGTTTTGCCAAAAAGAAGAAGAGGAAGAAAAGAGAACATTTAAACGGACGCGAGGTGCGAACCGGCAGGACGACTGGAACTGCACTCGCCTGGATCGCGACCCAAACAAAAAGAAAACCGATTCTGCGATTCCTTTTCCGGCGTGCGAGTGTGTGCGTTGTGGGTGTGTGTGCGTGTGCGCGTTGTAGGTGTGTGCACGCACGAGGCCCTTGCCACACACAGCAAGACGCGGCAAGCGCATTTAAAGCAGATCTTGATGAGGATGTATGCGAAATTCTTCCGGGTCGCCTGCAGGAGGTTCGTGGGATCTTCACCCCGGACCGAACGCCCTTGGGCTTGGGCATCGGCTGCGATGCGTCGTCTGCAAGTGCAAACGGAAAGTTTTTAGCAGATGATTTTGAATCGGCTAGCTTTGTCTCTCGATCGCAGTCAGTAGTTGAAAATAGACGTAATTGTATCAAAGTAGGTACCTTGTAGTGGAAAGTGTTGCAGAAGCACTTGTCTTTACAGAATTACTTGTAAATTGCTTTCTTTGCAATTTTTTTATTGTTTTTTTTTAACTACATGTTGAGTGAAAAATTACGGTAACTGTCTACACATGAAGAAAATAAAAACAACAAGAGCTCCAACAATCAGAGGACGAGCCGGTGGTCCTGGAGGGGGGCAAGAAGGGGTGCTTTATAAACTCCGGCGCGCTCCTCCGTGGGTCAGTGCGCCCGAGCTCGCCAAGCCGACACAGTCCCACGATGCGTGCCCTGGTCCTGCTCGTCCTCGCCGTGGTCGCCGCCGTGGCCGCCGCGCCCAAGAACCTGCGTGAGTACTCGCACCAAATTTGAATGGATTCACCGAAAAAAAAACACAACAACTTTGCTGACGAACTACTGTTTTCCTTTCCCCCTCAGCAAGCACATGGAAAAAGTGTGACAGGAAGGACCCGCTCTTCAACGCGTGTCTGCGTGAGGCTATCCATGTGGCGATTCGCGAGCTCAGTGACAAGGGTGAGACTTGTTTTTAATCTTTTATTTCAGCCGCATTTTTTTGTGTTCATTTGCGCTATGTATTTTTTTTTGCAGGCGCGAAGGAGCTGGGCGTGTTTCCCATTGACCCCCTGCGGCTGACCCGCGTGGACATCGCGCAGGGCACGGGGCCCGTGTCCATCGACCTCCACTTCACCGACCTGGACATCTACGGCCTCAAGAGCACCGAGCTGGACAGCGTCGTGTAAGTTTGCGTCGCTGGCAATCACCAGAACCATTTTGATCAGTGAAGCTTTTGCTTTGTGGTAACGCGACCTGCTTGTTGTGCTGTAGTGGCGATTTGGACAAGATCCACTACCACGCGTTCGCGCACATCCCCCAGGGCATCACCCTGAAGGGCCAGTACAAGATCGACGGCAAGGTGCTGGTGCTGCCCATCAAGGGAGAGGGCCCCTGCGAGCTGCATCTGGGTACGACGCCGCAATAATTGCAACGTTCCAGACAACACCTACACCTTTTTCGTGAAGGGAGATGCTGCACTTTTGTTCTTTCTTGCAGAGAACGCGACGGCCCTGGTTGACATCCTCGGGGTGCCGGTCAAGAAGGACGGCGTCACGCACGGCAACATCACGGACTTCATGTTCACGTTCAACACGACGCGCCTGCGAATCAGGCTGGACAACCTGTTCAACGGCAACCAGGACCTCAGTAAGTGGCTGCACCGTCGGTGGCTTGCTTGGCATCTCGCTACCTTCTCATTCAACATTATTATTCTGACTCGCAGGTAACAACATGAACGTGTTCTTGAACGAAAACTGGATGGACATCTTGAACGAACTGAAGCCCGCAATCCAGGACGCCTTCGGCGCTGCGTTCAAAGAGATCACCAGCCGCATCTACTCCAGAGTGCCCTACGACAAGCTCTACGCCTAGTTCCTAGGCGTACAGAACTTTCTTCACTCTTCAGTGTCTCACGAACCACCCAAACTGTAATTTAACGCGTGCCTTAGATAATTGAAAAGAATAAACAAAAGACTCGAAAACTTATTCGCGCGTTGTTCCTTTGTGAGCCACCACTGCTAAGCGCCCGGCGGGTAGGCAACCCATCTGACGTCACGCGGAACGCCTGCGGCCAGCGGTGGCGCGCTCGCGTGGCCGATGGGTGGCCTACCCTCGGTCCCGCAGGCGCGCTCCGACGCCGTCTGTCCGCGGTCTGCGGCTTCTGGGCGTCTTCCAGCGCGGTCCCAAGGCTTCCTCCCCGGGTGGCGAAGGTGGCCGTCGAGGCTGCGGCACGGATGAGGGCGGAAGTCGGCGGCGGCGCACCCCAAAGGTGGCCGTCAGCCGCCGCAAGCCCCCGAAGCCACCGCAGGCCGCGCGGGGCTCTGCACGCTCTGCGCCCTGCTCTCCAGGAAGCGGTTGATCCCGCCGGCGAGCCTCAAAGGCGGGGAGCTTCAGGGGACCGGGAATTTATGCGCTGCACGCGACCTGGGCCCGGGCCCCGCCGCGTCGTCGCGTCGTCGTCGGGGTGCCGGCCAGACGGGAGACGGACGGCCGCCAACTGCAACTGTCGTGGACGTCGGCGACGACGTCGTCAACGGCGACCTTGCCTCACCGCAGGACACGCCGCCAATAGAGGAGAATCTCTGCCCGACTTTCACATTGAACCGTCGTAGTTCAATCTGAATCGAGTTAAGACAGCCCTCGGCACGCGGCTATACCCCCCGCGCTGGGCGGTGTATCGACGCTGGCCTGGAGTCGCTACCGGCGCGGGGTATCGCCAGCTCGGCGCAGAGGCGCCAGGGGTGTGGTGCTCGGACTTACAGTGCGCTGAGTGGTGAGCAAGCGAGCGGTGTGGGCGTTGAGAGTGTATTACCTAAGACGGTTAAACGAAAAAAAAAATCCCCAAAAAAGTTCAAAATTGCTATTAGTGTTGACTTTCTGCGGTCACTGCGCCCTTTCGAAGCCGTTACACCGTTCTCCCTCCACGGGGTGGCGGTCTTTGGGCCTGGCATGCCTTTGCTACGGGAGCAGTGCAGTGGTGAAGTTGGCCGAGTCCAGGCCGCTCCTTCGTGGTGCTCCTCGGAGTCCTCCACCCGCCGCCGCGTCGCCGCAGCGCCGCGTGTTGACGTTGCGTCGGGCGTCGCGAAAAGTGACGAGCGGCCCGGCCGGGAGAAATATGGCATAAAAGGAGCCTCTCTCGCTCTCACGCCTTTCTTGTCGGGGCCGGGGGCGGCCGGGGGCCGGGCGAGGCCGCCGCCAGCGCGCTTTGTGCCGCGGGGTCTCGGGGGTGGAGACCTACTATTATCGCCGTGTTATCATTGCGATGACGGCGTCTGTGTGAGTGCGCGTGTGCGTGTGTGAATGCGCGTGACTGTGTGAGTGACTGTTGTGGATTCGGGACATCATCCGCCAGGAGCTCGACAATGACGAGTAATTCGTCCTGCGACGTCGTCGTCGTCGAGGTCCTTGTGGCGGACGCGGTGAACGCACCTGCTGTCGCCCTCACTGTGAAAAGCGCGTTTTGTCCGCGTTTCTCGGCTTATTATTCGGGGCGAGATCCTTCTTTCTATCATTCCGATTTCGGAGTGAATCGTCGCGCGAGGGCCACTCCACTCGCCAGACGGACCTACTTACGGACGAGAAGGGGAAGGGGGGGGGGGATGCAGTGCCGTGATTGGCCCGGCAGGCGTCACACTGCAGCCCGTCCAATGCCTGCCCAATGGGGCGGTCGGCCGGGCCGAGCGGCTCGCTGGGCAAACAGCGCTGGAAATAGCAAATCCTGTTTTCAATGCAAACATGGCAGCGGCCGATGATGACCAGCCAGTCAGGCGGCGTCTCCACGCTGTCTGCGGGGCGCAGGGCGCAGCGTGGTCCTTGCACGGCCTGGGCTGGGCAGGGCGCCTCCGCGGCAGCCCTGCAAGGACCGACCGCCGTCGGCCCGTCCGACTGGCGGCTGAGTCAGACACGAACCACCAAAGGCCAGAGTGAAGCGACCGTAACAATTTTACCGTTCGAATGGACGAACAAGTCCGTTCTGCTCGCGCGGTTTTCCCGACGTCACCTCGCCTTCCTCTTCTTCCTCTCCTCCTCCTCCCAGTCCTTGTCCACCATCTTGCCGCCAGGGCCGCCAGGGGAGCCTCCCCTCGGCTCGCTCCTCCTCGATCGAGAAGTGGCCTCGTCAACCCCCTGACAGACAGCCTGGGGCTGGCCTCTGCTGCGGCCGAGGCGGTCGAGGCCCTGGAGGCCCTCGAGCTGGAATTGGGGCTGGCCGAGGGCGAGGGGGTGATGATACGTCGACGTCGAACGCCAAATGCCGCGCCCCGGCAGGCCGGCCACTTGAGCCTCCCACCCACGCACACCGCCATGCTGCCACTCGAAACGCTGGCAATTATATAGGAATGCCACTCGCGGGGCGTCCCGGCAGGCCGCGGGGGCGCGAGAGAGACGGAGCGCCGAAGCGCACTGTTCGGGATCAGACCAATACCGGCCCATTCAGCCTGACCGGAATGTTTACTCAGGATGACGACGTCCAGGACGACGGCCAGGACGACGGCCGGGGGGAGGCGCGGGGCGGAGGGAGAGGCACCGTCACCACGCCGATGAAAGGCAAGGAGGCGGGCAGCGGTCGTCCTCGTCTTCTGCTGCTGTTTTGGGATTTCCTGCGGCACTGGGTCAGCCCTGAGCGAGAGAGAGAGAGAGAGAGAGAGAGAGAGAGAGAGAGAGAGAGAGAGAGAGAGAGAGAGAGAGAGAGAGAGAGAGAGAGATGGATGTGGAATAAAGGGCCTTGGTGGTGACGCACAAACTGTGTCGTCTTAATTTTTCTCAATGAAAATCAACCTTCAATGAGAAGACCAAAAATCCACAAAGACCGCTACGTAAAATCGTTTTACTTTTTACCGCCAGCCAGGGAGCTCTCGAGTTAAATGTCTTAACTATTTGCAAAATGCACTAATACTTGTTTTTTTTTTTCGGTGTGGGCCCTTGGCGCGCGTGATTGAATGTGTGTCGTGCGTGCGCCTGTGCAAACAGAGCGCCGCGCATGGACAAGCAGGCGAAGCAGGCGAAGCAGCGGTGCACTCATTCCGAGGAGTCGATTCGCCGCTCCGTCTTTGTCCCACTCACGGGGCCTTCCGAGAGAGAGAGAGAGAGAGAGAGAGAGAGAGAGAGAGAGAGAGAGAGAGAGAGAGAGACTCTTCGAAATCATCCTGTCCTGCCGTCGGCCACCGTTCTGTTGGCTCTCGTCACGATCCCAAGTGACTCATTCATTCACAGCCGTTGCCACAGCGGCGCTGCTGCGGCACTCCGAACACACGCAGGGAAGGGCCCACTTGCACCGAGAGGTGTTCAAGAAGAAGGTTCAATGTTGGCACGCAACGCACGAAGAGAGTCCGTACTCTTTTTGGGCGAAATACCAAAGTTGAACCAGTGGGAAGCGATTTTTAATTTAATTTTAAGGGAGGGTGTCCACTTTGCCCTGTGAATGGTCGCCTGAGCCAACAACATGTATTGATTTTCAATCTTCCGATTCGCGAACACCGGATATTGATGTTGCTTTCAATGCCGATTTAGCGGTGTCGGCCGTCACATAAAAGACGCGCGACCGGACCTTAGTGCCCAATAGGCCGCGAGTGGCTGGGGCGGGCTGGAGCGGTGGAGTGACTTGAGCAAGACGTCCCTCTTGTCCACGAAATCGTTGTTTGCGCACCAGACGGCCACCCTGCCGCATTGCCGCGCATTGCTGCACAGTGTGCGGGGCATGCGGTCACCGTCCCACCCATTCACGGCTAAAGGCTCTATTTACAAACCACACGCGTCTCGCTGCCTTCGGCTGCCTCGCCCACAGAGCGAGGTCCATTCAAGGCGACAGACGAGGTGAAGACGTTTTGCGGCAGGTGACACTGTAAATCGGCGATTGTGCACGGCTGGCTGGCTGGACAGTGCACACACTTCCGCCGCGAATGTGAATCCGAAAGCCAGGATGGCCCCGTTCTCACCTTGTCGCAGCCGTCCCAGGCTTCAAAGGGAGGCAGGGACGACGGCGCCAACAACAGCCCGAATCCCAATACCAATCCGACGCCAGCGCGCCAGCGCCCTTTGCCGAGGCGAAGACGTCACCGCGTGGATCGGCTCGGCCATCCCGTTGACGTATTTATACATCGAGAAGTCGAACGCTAGGCAGGACGGACGGACGGACGGGCAGACAGACAGACAGACAGACAGACAGACAGACAGACAGACAGACAGACAGACAGACAGACAGACAGACAGACAGACAGACAGACAGACAGACAGACAGACAGACAGACAGACAGACAGACAGACAGACAGACAGACAGACAGCAGACAGACAGACAGACAGACAGACAGACAGACAGACAGGCAGACAGACAGACAGACAGACAGACAGACAGACAGACAGCAGACAGACAGACAGACAGACAGACAGACAGACAGACAGACAGGCGCAGCGAGTCCCTGCTTCCGGTCAGGACGAGAGGACAGCTCTGACAATGGTGAGGTGGCGGGGCGGCGAGCCGGCCCCTGGGCCCTGGACGGTCCGGGACGGTCCTACGGTCCTGGAGGCCGGAGGGTGTGTCCAGCCCGGCTAGCCGTGCGGGGCGGGGCGGGGCGGGCGGGGTGGGGGTGGGGCCGGACCCTGTTATTTCAACAAATATTGTGATAATTCAAGTGGCAGCGTTCGGCAGACCACGGAGTGCCCCGGCCCGCCGCGCGCACCGCCCCGCCCCGCCCCGCCCTGGCCAAACTCACGGTCACCCACAGGTATTGCTGTCTCTGTCTGTCCGTCTGTCCTTCTGTCTGTCAGTCAGCTCGGCTATCGCCCCACTTATGCCTCTCTAATTTGTATCCGGGGAAAAGAAAAGCAGAGGGCTTCTAAAGGTCCATGATCCCACTGTTCGCTGCTCACTATCTGTCCTCAGCACTACCTTGATTTTTCCTCACGTGACTTTTTCGAAGTTTGGGTCAGCTCCATTAATAATACAACAATTCCAAACTCACGATGTGGGCAGCTAAATTTCCGAATAAAACATCAATCCTGCCTTACCCTGCCGTCCAGCGGTCTGGCGGTCCAGCGTCCCTTCATGACCCGATCCCAAGAGTGGTCCGATATAAGCGCCCGGAGACGGGGCTGGAAGCACGCAAAAATCGCAAGTATGAAAAATACATTTAAGGGATATTTTTCTTGACTGTTGTCGCAAACGAGGAAAAGTGAGTTGGGCCAATGTTTTGATTCGGTGGAGTGGGGAAAATCGGTCCGCCGTCGGCCCCGTGCGCCACCGTCCGTCCACACTTTGCAAAGGTGACATTTTTTTTCTGCTCCGCTCGATTTGGTTTTGGAAATAAAAACAATTCCTCGAGGCTTCATATTGAAATCCCCACGGGGACGAGAAAAAAGAAGCGCCAGATGCGATCGTTTTTTTTTTTTTTTTTGTGCCCACCGCCTTCACGTTTTCGGAAATACGAAAAGTCCGCGCGCGCTCAAAGAGAGAGAGATAGAGAGAGTGAATAAAAAAGATTAGCGAGGGGGCGGCCCAAGCAGAGGCATGCAGACAGACACAGCTGATTGAGTTGGACAAAAACACTGCAAACGGATTCGCCCGCCATTTGCAATGGTAAAACGGGCCGCCCGGCGACTCGGCGACTCGTCGCAAGGAAATTGACAAACCTGCCTCGCATTCAAATTGAGATTCGGCCTTTCGGGAGGGAGCGGTGAGAGAGAGGCGGGCGTGATCCGCCGGCGCTTCGTCTCGGTTTGATGTATTCCGCGGTCGCGGCTACAGCAGACGACGCGGGTTCAAATCCTAGCTCCACCATATTTTTTTACGTTATGAAAAAAATTAAAATTTTTGTTTTTTATTTTGAGAGTGACGCGGGTCTAAATCCCAGTTCTAGAAAAGATTTTTTGTTAAACGGACTCCAACCGATCGTGTGACCCCACCAATGGATTCGTCGTTCGAAGAGCAATCCATTGGTGGGGTCACACGTTCGGTCCTAGTCCCATGTAGCGACTCCGGAGCTCAAAACGCGTCTAGAGTTTTGGCCACCCCCACCGGTCTTCTGGCCCACTGTGCGTTGGGCGTCGCGGGACGTCGGCACGCGCTTCGCGTGCGCTTCGCGTGCCACTGTCGATAACGAATTTGCATAGGCGTGGCCGTGGCCGAGGCGGGCAGACACGGGCCCAACGCAGAGTGGCGTGGCCGCTACGCTCCGCACCGCCAAAGCGCCTTAACGCACAATGGGGTTATATGCCGTGCCGCCATGCGATATGGGGTAGATTTGCGTGCCGCGCGTCTAGCGGGCCGACGCACGGGCCGCCGGACAGACGGACAGGCAGGCAGACAGGCAGACAGACAGACAGACTTTTTGTCCTTTTTAATTCGTCGGTCTGTGCAACGCAGTGCAAAGTGGATGTAACCTCCGCGTTGTCATGGAGATGCCGGGCCCTATCTCCACGCCGCAGCGCGCCGCAGCGTTTCCCGCCGCGACCTGCCAGGCTCGCCACCCTACGTTTCGTTTCGAGCAGAAGGCAGCGAGAATCGACCCTGGCGTCGATAGACCTCGATAGACGGGGCGGTGAGACATTCCAAGGCGGTGCGTTCTGGGGGCCAACCGTTTCACGGATTAATTCGAAAAGCCGGGGGTGACAATCATCGATGAGATGAGAAATGAAATCCTTCCCACGCATCACCTTCGCGACACCTTGTTGCGTTGCACCTTGTCGCACGGAGACATTTCCCGATCGTGGGACGAGGCCCGTCTGGATCGAGATTACTGCATTGTCGGATTGTTGCGTCATTTTCGTCATTTTTCTGCACGGCACTGGAAGGCTGTTGGAGGCCGAATCGGATGAATCACCCGCCCGCCCCTTGGGACCCCGTCGACGGAGTCTTGGGAGGGCCTAAAGACCGCCTAAAGGCCCAGAGGCGAGCCAAGGTGCCTTCTGCCCGTCATCGGCTCATTCAAGACCCAGTCCATGAGCCGCATTGTACGAGTAAGGGGCGCGCCGATTCAATGGACTTTTGCTCTTTTTCTTTGCCCTCTTTTTTTAAATATTTTTTGAGTAGCCTGGATCGATCTAACCAACCCGTTGTGGTTCGCAAGTCACTTAGATGACGGCATCATTCTAGTTTCAGTTTTTTACTGCGTTGGTGCAATCATTGATTCGAGAGAAAGCCTCCCTAGATAGTTTTTTTTTTTTATTCCTTACTTTGAATCGCAATTCGAGCGTTAAAGATCCGACGAGCGGCGGCCACACTGCGATAACAAAGTAATGACGTTGAGGCGGGCGGCGCACCACAAGGCTCACCCCTACAGGCTGATTCCGCTCCGTCTCTCTCCCACTCACGGAGCGCCCCGCACGGGTGCGAGAGAGACAGAGCGAAAGCCTGCTGCACCCGTCCAGCCAAGCGAGACCCTGCCCTGCCTGCCTTTGCCTCCCCGGACTCGAGACGGACCACCCCGGAGCATTTGTCTACCGTCCTGCCAATAATGCCCCGCGATTGACTGCGAATAATGCGACTTGTTGCGATAATCCGTGGCGTGTAATTTGAGTTCGGCAGCCGCCGCCCAGTGCTGCCAACACGCCGCGCACGCCGTCAGGTTTGAGGAAGGTCCATCGCGGAGCCCGCAAAACGTTTGTAGTAAAAGAGAGGCGAATTCCACAGAGTCTCAGTGAGGTTACGTACATTTTTTTGTGGGGGAGAGTGGCACAAGAAGCAGGGCTAGAGGTTTCCCACACGTAATTTTCTCTACCGTTTTTACGCCGCGCCCCCCGTGACAGCAAGACGACAACACTAGAAAAAAAATGAAGAAGAAGAAGAAGAAGCAGCAGCGTTGTGTGTATTTGCTCCCAATAAAAGCGCAGCGCGTCTTGCGTCCCGATACATGACGGACTCTCTGACACCTGCTGACGCTGCTGCAGACGTGATGCAGCACCTGTCACACACGGCGAGGCGCGCACACTCACACACACACATACACACATGTGCCGCTGGGGCTAAGGTCGTGACAGTACTCGCCCTCGGTGGATTAGCGCGACATTTACTTCTTTTCACTCTCATTTCTCTGACTGCGGTGGGGCCTCCCTGCGTCGGGGAGCGCCTCCCCCCCCCCCTCCGATCTGGCCGCGCCAGACAGCTCGGCCCCATCCCTCGTCCGCAAGGAATGCCTGCCATGCCGGGCCAAGCTGTGCTCATTCATTCGATGAAAGGAACCAATTGTGTGTGTCAAGTTTAATCCCCACACACAGACAGTGTCTTGCAGCCCGAGTTGGAGCCGGGCGGGCAGCGGGCTGAGTCCTGGCCGGGGTTTCCGCACCGAGGAAAACGGGTGGCTTTTCTTGGAAATAAATTCGTACGCGTTAAGATGTTCGTGGCAAAGCAAGACGAGAATTAGCAAAAATGATGGAGTCTATGTAGCTTGACCCACCTCAAAGTTGACCTACCTATATATTAATTAATAAAAATATAAATATAAATATTAGAATATAAATATGGGAATATAAATAGGAGTAATATAAATATTACCAAAAAAAGTTGACCCACCCCACAGTTGACCTACCCTATATTTTTGACTTGACCGACGAAGCGCGACGGCCTCGCGGCAGGGGAAGCGCGACAGTGTCGCGGCAGGGGAAGCGCGACGGCCTCGCGGCAGGGGAAGCGCGACAGTGTCGCGGCAGGGGAAGCGCGACAGTGTCGCGGCAGGGGAAGCGCGACGGCCTCGCGGCAGGGGAAGCGCGACGGCCTCGCGGCAGGGGAAGCGCGACAGCGTCGCGGCAGGGGAAGCGCGACGGCCTCGCGGCAGGGGAAGCGCGACAGTGTCGCGGCAGGGGAAGCGCGACGGCCTCGCGGCAGGGGAAGCGCGACGGCCTCGCGGCAGGGGAAGCGCGACAGCGTCGCGGCAGGGGAAGCGCGACGGCCTCGCGGCAGGGGAAGCGCGACAGTGTCGCGGCAGGGGAAGCGCGACGGCCTCGCGGCAGGGGAAGCGCGACGGCCTCGCGGCAGGGGAAGCGCGACGGCCTCGCAGCAGGTGAAGCGCGACAGTGTCGCGGCAGGGGAAGCGCGACGGCCTCGCGGCAGGAGAAGCGCGACAGTGTCGCGGCAGGGGAAGCGCGACAGTGTCGCGGCAGGGGAAGCGCGACAGTGTCGCGGCAGGGGAAGCGCGACGGCCTCGCGGCAGGGGAAGCGCGACGGCCTCGCGGCAGGGGAAGCGCGACAGCGTCGCGGCAGGGGAAGCGCGACAGTGTCGCGGCAGGGGAAGCGCGACAGTGTCGCGGCAGGGGAAGCGCGACAGTGTCGCGGCAGGGGAAGCGCGACAGTGTCGCGGCAGGGGAAGCGCGACGGCCTCGCGGCAGGGGAAGCGCGACGGCCTCGCGGCAGGGGAAGCGCGACAGTGTCGCGGCAGGGGAAGCGCGACGGCCTCGCGGCAGGGGAAGCGCGACGGTGTCGCGGCAGGGGAAGCGCGACAGTGTCGCGGCAGGGGAAGCGCGACGGTGTCGCGGCAGGGGAAGCGCGACAGTGTCGCGGCAGGGGAAGCGCGATGACGTCGCGGCAGGTGAAGCGCGACAGTGTCCCAGTGACAGTAGACGATACTTCAAAAAAATTTATAATAAAAATATAGGGTAGGTCAACTGTGGGGTAGGTCAACCTTTTTTTGTTAATATTTATAACACTATTATTTATAGTCCCATATTTTTATTCAAATATTTATATTAATATTTTTATTAATAAATATATTGGTAGGTCAACTGTGAGGTAGGTCTAATGAACAGCCCCGAAATGATGATCTTTTTAACCCCGGTGGTCTTACATGCATAAACGACCAGCTTTTCGTTATTATCGACTTTGTCTAAAAATGTGTGCATTTCGGATTTGCGGCGGTCCGCCTCGCGGCGGCTGAAGGGGAACACTTTCCCTCGCCCGCCCCACCCCACCCCGCGGTCGCCAAACATTTGCAGAGTTGTTAACTTCGCGCGCCACCAATTGCGAGAACGCCCACACTGCACGCGGCGGCAGGCAAACACGCCGCTGGAGAAGTTGAGTCTCGCTGGAGGCGGCTGGAGGCGGGCGGGCGCCGCTCGCTGGAGAAGGGCGGCAAGTCGAGTGTACACTCTCGCAAACTATCAAATTCCATAAAATCCAAGAGAAAAAATTCGAGAAATTTTTTTCAAAACCCCAAAATTTAAAATATGTTTTGTGATGAATTTTTTTGCAATTAATGTGGTTGATTGAATCAAATTTTAATTTTGAAAAAATGGAAAGCCGAAGAGACATGCGTTGGTCAAACTGTCGTGTGAAATAGACGTGAACCGGACCGCCAACGGCCAGGACCGCTCCATGAATGGACATGTCCGTGACTCCCCTCCGGTTCTTTCTAAATGATTTCCCCTCCGCGGACCCCAGAGAGCTCCCAGACCCCACCGCGGACGCCGCGGACGCCGCGGACTGGATGGCGGCGGTGCTCGACCATTCCCCCTCCCGGCGGCCCGCTCGGCCCGCCCCTTCCCCTCCCCTCTCGCTCCCCTGCTCCCCTTCGCGGCGTCGCGACGCCATCTTCGGACTCGGCCGGGCCGACTCAGCGCTGGATCTGGATTCGATTTAGAATGAGGGATAGGCGCGGCCGCGACCGCGCGCCAGCCCTTTTCTGGAGGGGTCTCTGCTCTGGCGCTTTTTGCGTGCGCGTGTGCAAAAAGAAACCAGCCCGAGGAAAACACACGGAGGAAACGGAACGGAACAACAATTAGTTTAAAGTTGTTTGGAAAAAACCATAATTTAAGTTAAATCAAAACAAAAATAATTTAAGTTAAATCACAACGAAAGTGATTGAAATTCTAACGCTACAAAAATTTGTAAGTTGAAACAGAACGTAAATAAATTAAAAGAAAATGGAACAATAGTAGAAATAAGTTGAAACGGAACGAAAATAGGTGCCGTCGGTGTTCGAACCCTGGTGCTGGCCATTAGTGCCCCGCACCGCAAAATCGAGTATGCCCGAGTCCATGCCACCGGCCATGAATAAAACCAAACGCGGTACACAGCGCTCCACGCCGCTCCACGCCGTCGGCAGCCATCGGGTGCTGCGAGAGTACAGCCCCGGAGCGCGACGAGACACTCGAGCGAAAATTGAAAGGGAGGCTGGCGGGGCGGAGACGGGCCGGCGGGGCGAGGACGGCGAGGACGCGAGAATGAGCCCGGGGCTGTTTTCCATCCCACCGAAATAACACAATCTGCCACCGAACTGATGAGTTTGTCCCTCGACCGCGGCGATGATGGCGCCCCGCCGGAGCGGCGCTGGAGCGCGAGGCCCCATGGCGCGCCATGCAAGGAATCGATGACGCCCACACTGGAAAGGCTGAAGCAGGGCGGGGCCGCGGCCCGGGGCACCCGGGGCACCCACACTGGAACTGCCGCCGTCGACGCGACGACGGCGACGACGCATTTCTAGGGGATCTACGGACGCCCGGTTCCCAAATGAATCACTGCGGTGTCAAGAGAAGAGAGCTCGTCGCGCGGGGAGGGCTTTCCGTCGCCCTGCCTCTCTCGCACTCGCGGGCCGCGCCGCAGCCGCGCGAGAGAGACAGAGCGACGGCGCGGCGCGGCGCGTCGGGGTTAGCGCCCTCCTGGCATGTCCGCGGTGACAAACGAGCGGGGAGCCTTCGGGCCCTCAGGTCGCGGCGCTATTACGATCACACACTCACACACACACGTAGGCACAGTAACTACCAAACTGGTGGCGGTCTTCGACGTGCGGCGGCGTCCTTCCAGAAGCACTACTTGATCTTCGCGCGGGGTCGACGACAAGGTTCAAGTCCACGGCGAGGGCCTCGCGGCACGGTGGCGGCAGCGTCTTGAAGTCCAGGGCGCGGTCGGCGGGCTGCGGCGCGGGGTGGTTATCCACGACGCGGGCCTCGCGGCACGGCGGCGGCGGCAGCATCTTGTAGTCCTGGACGCCGCTCGGCGAGTGAGGCCCGGGCAGCACGGCAGGCTAGGCAGGCCGTCCTGCAGGACCCTGGCCGCACCTCGCGCCAGTGTGCTATCACTGAAAACAAGGCGCGCCCCGCCACTGTTAAGACACACCGCCACTACAACCACTTCGCCACCGCCGCCACCGAGGCGAGCCAGCCCGCCAGCCAGCCAGCCCGCCAGCCCCAAGCGGCCGGCAAAACAAAAAACAGCGACTTGGCTGGCAACATGCAAGGGTGCGATGCCCGATGCCGTCGCTTGCTCGGTCGGCGAGCCCCTACGCGGCCGCCAGGCCGATGCCGAACAACAGTGATTTGTGTCTCTCTCGCTCGTGTGCGCGGCCTGGGGCCGGCCTGGGGGTGCGAGAGAGACAGAACTGTTCAGCCTGCTGCTCACTCGCGGCCGCACTCGTGTAACGACCCACGTTTTATGCAGACGCGGCTGTTTCTGGCAGGAATTCCAGATTTTGCGCGCGAATGCGGGTCGGAGAGGGGGTGACTGAAGAGACGGCGCCGCGCCGCTTTACACGAATTTACATATCGTTTTGTTTTTGTCGTGGCCGCCGCAACCACATTGCAAACGCGCGAGTAAGTCATCAGTCAAAGAGAGTTTGCTGCCGCAGAATTTACTGTGTTGCGAGCACACCCGAAAAGGACCTCTCTTGAACCAAGAAATTTTCAAGTACGTAAATTCACTTGTTGCACGTAAATTATTCTGGTTCAAGGAACGACTTTTGCGGGAGTAGTTGCCTTGTCGATTCGGTTCTCAGCACTTTGCGCAAGTGTCCACGGCAGTGCACCCACACTGTAACCAAGTTTACTCCGTGCCGCACTGCCGCACCATGTGGCGACTCGGAGCAAGGGGTCAGGCTTTCCCTGGAATGGCTTGGCCTGGCTTTGCCTCCGTCCGTCTGCTATTTTTCCCCCCGATATCGGAAGGGCTGGTCGCGCGTCTATCCGTCCGCCCGTCCGTCTATCTCGCTCCCTCGGCCGCTAGAAGGGAAGGACGGCGACGAGGATAGAAGATAGAACGAAGGGGATTTGGAAAGGCTTTGGTCCTCTAATCACACGGCCTTCTATCCGACCGGATTACTTAGCTGGCAGCCGCAAGAGTGCGCAATGCGCTGCCAATTCGTCCGGGGCCGCTCCCCCTCCCCCTCCCCTCCCCTCGTCCCCCTCCCCCCGCTTCCAACCCTCCACCGCGGCTGACTGGTGAGCTCACTCGGAATAACAAACCGGAGGTAAGTTTATATTAAAAACAATTTCCTTTTCTATCTGGGGGTTGGTGGGGTGGAGCGGCGCGCGAATCCGTCGGCCGGGCGCGCGCGGCGAAGAGAGAGAGAGGACGTCGAGGAAAAAAGATTTGAAAAGGGAGCATCAGGCGGCAGGCGCGGCCCTGGGGGAGGGTAAGCGAATTTACCGGGGGGAGGGGAGGGGGCTGTGGCGCTCTCGCTCGGTCTCATGCGATACGTGAGTGTGTGCTTGTGTGTGTGTGTATGTGTGTCTGTGTCTGTTTCTTAGTCTGTGTTTTATTCTTCGCTTTCAACGCTCCAAAAGCAGCATAGTTTCTCAACTTTAAAACTTGAACAGTTTCAACACTTTCTTGATTACAATTTTAAAATTTTTATCTGACGAAGATTTTGTGTTTTGCATGCTCCTCTCAGACAGTGCGATATCCTCAAAGTATGTCAGTCCGGTCCGAGGCGTGCGGGGCCTTGGCGGCCCGGCCTGGGTGGGGGTGGCGGCGGCGGCCGCTCCAGAGGCGCGTCGGCGGCGTGGCGTCGCGGCGCCGAGGTGCGAACGGGGCGGGGCCGCGCGGCGACGCCGCATCCCATTGGGCGCCGCGAGGCCGCGCGCGGCTACGCGGCGCGGCGGAGTGGGGGAAGGGAGGAGGCCGCGGGCCGCGAGGGCGACCGCGCTCAAGAGGTACTTGTGGTGCTCCGCGACCGCCGCGAGCACCGCGAGGGGTGAAATACGCACTGCAATACACCCCGCCGCCGCGGCCGCCTGTGAACTGCGTGCACACTGCAAGTTCGCCTCAAACTACCGCGATTGCCAGTGCTGTCGCTCAGTTACAGAAAGAAGTTTTTTCCAGCAGATGATACATTTATGTACTCAGACGCAAAAATAGAAAAAAGACAGGCCGCGATCGTCGCAGTGCCGCCACCGCCCAGTCAAAACGTCGTTCAATAAACCGCGTAAACCGTCTCGTGACACTGTGACACGCCGAGCGCCAAGCGGCGCAACGCGAACCGCAAAACGCCAAGCTTGTTTTCCTGCGAGGAAGCAAACAGATGAATATCAACGACCTTGTTTAGTTTAAAATGTTGTTCCGCCGGGGTTTGTAGCGTTTGTAGGGTTTGTATTGGCTGCTCGGCGGAGAAATGGAAAGTTGATAGTTGTCCACGCGTTCCGCGCGCACACACTGGCGGGGTGCCCGCCGTAGATTAGACCTATTATCTGAGCAAACATATTAGCGTAGGTGCATGTGTACTTTACCTGCACCCCTCTCTGCTGACACTAGTGTTTCGTCGCCCGGGCCGCGGCACTGTAGCACTGCCAGTCTGGTAGCCACGCCCCGCCACGCCCCGCCACGCCCCGCCACGCCCCGCCACGCCCCGCCACCCCTGCTGCAAAGCGGCAGGCCCGGGGGCAGCAAACATTTATTGAGTTATTTGCACGACGATTTGCCTGGCAACCGAATCCCCCACGCGTGACAGCCAGTGGCAACGTTTCTGTTGAAAATCATTATGTCCGGGCAACTGCAACTGACCTAATTGGCCACATATAATTTTTACTCTACAAAAAATGATGAATTAAATTAGTTTTAAAAAACAGTTGAGCGTTAGTTAGAAGATTATGAGCGGAGGGCCCGCAGTCTGCCGCGCCGCGCCGCGCCGCGCCGCGCCGTGCCGCGCGCCGCACCATGAATCGGGGCGGCTGCGGGGGCTCGGGTTGCGCGCGCGTCGTATGACCTCGACACCCAGCTCTCTAGTACTCAAGAAGTGCGTCTCTCGCGTTGCGCGTCGTCACGAGGCGCTGCTAGCACGCATCGCGTAGCTGCCCACCTCGCCCATTCCCTTGCCGAGACGCCACGTCCCGCCGCGCCCCGCCACGCCCCGCAGCAGTCTACACACACACGCACTTGAGCCTTGAGTGCGTAGAACGCGTAGTGCAGCGCCCCCCGAACCCCTGCCCCTCTCGAGAAGCGGCGCGGCAGGCGCAACTCTTGCTTATCTATCTTGAGGTCGGGTGCGGGTGGCGCGCCGGCCGGCCGGCCCCGCTTGGAGATGTGGCTGACACGCCGCAGGCCGCAAGGCGCATTGCCCTAGTACCGAACACAACTTTTACGGGTATTGAGTATTTATGTGATTAGCCACCAAATTGTGCATCCTCGCGTTGAAACAACGAAAATGATACCCAACACAAGTGGTATCGGACATATGAGTGTCCCACCGTCATTGCGAACATGTTTAACGCAAAACAATGGCACGTTAGGATATTCAAAAGTTATACTAAAATTGACATTTTCATGAATTACCATGTGTAGGAAATTTGTCAAAAAAAGAGTTCCGAGTGTTTACTCTTTGAAAGAAAGAGACAAAATGTCACATTCATACATTTCAATAAACATTCTCATAAGTATCATCTGCTTTCACGTTAGCGTTAGCGTTAACGTTTTTTTTTTTCAAAATCAACTTTTTAACTTTTTGGCAGTGTACTCCTGAAAAACTCCGGCGCGCAAGGGGGGAACGCGGCATTTTTTTTTCGCTCTGCTTTTTTTCCGGCAGCGAAGCGGCGCGACTCAAAGCAGCCATCACGCTTCTCGCCTGAGCCGCCCGACCGCAGAGTGAATCCAACTTCATCCCCAAAGCTCATCCTCCCCCCTCCATCCCTCTCCCCTCCCCCACCCCTTTCTCGCTCGCCTTCCGTTAAATTCTCACCATCTATACGACGCCGGCTTCGTTCTCTGAGGCTTTCGGCCCGCTTTCCCGGTTTTCCGCCAGCCCCCGGCGTCGCCCTCCCGTGCCTGGAATCGAATCGGAGGCCCCCAGCCGACGCTCCAGCAGCCGAGCCACCGCGAAAAATGCTTGACCAGAGGGAGGATTCGAACCTCGCTCCGGCACGTTTTCCACACGCGTGTGCAGGAAAAACAAAAGCGACGCGATTAGCCGAACGCTGCCACGTGCGCTCCACTCCACCGTAAGTCTGCTCCAACCGCCTTTCCCTGGACTGCTGTGCTGCTCGCTGCCTGTCACGCGTATCCCTAAGTCAACACAGCCGCGCTCAGCGTCTCATTCACCTTCGGCCCTGCGGGGCCCCGAAGCCCCGCGCCTCGGAGACCTTCCAGCCGGCGACGTCGTCACGTCTCGTGTGTCACAGCAGCACGGCAGTCTTGGAGGTGGTCCGGAGGCGCGGCGCCAGGTCCGCGGACGTCTCTGTGGAGTCGCGCAGGACAGACAGCAGGGCGCGGTCTTGTGGAGCTGCGGCGATGGGAGTACTGCGACAAGGCAAGCGCCGCGGCCTCGTCCTGGGCGCGGCGCTGAGGGTCTTCGCCTTCCCCGCACGGCCTCACGTGCCCGCTCGTAATTAGGCGCAAATCATGCTGTTGGTTTTTCTCGCCCTTGGAAAGCCGCCCCGCGTCCCTCCGAGTCCCTCCGGGTCCAGGACGAGCAGGCGGAGGTGGGGGGTGGCCGGGGGTGGCGGGGACGTCGGCCGGCCGGGGGCGGGGCCGAGCGCGGGGTGGGGCGGCCCTACGGTGGGGTGGGGGTCGCGGCCGACCAATGGCGGCGCTCGGCGCGGAGCTTCCCCGCTCGGGGCCGCTCGGCTCGGCCGACGCCCGAGCGGCCGACGGTGCGAGCCCCCTCGCAGCCAGGCTTGTTTTCACTGGATTGTGAGTCTTTGTAGCGAAAGGAAACAAACCCGGTCGGGGCTGGTCGGTGCACGGGCACGGCCTTCGTGACGTCGCGAGCGCAGTGGCAGTGCAGGGCGCCGTGCTGCAGCCGCGCAGGAGTCGGCCCGAGTGTCGGCCGAGTGGTGAACCAGTGCAGTGCAGTGTTGTGTTGTGATGAAGATGAGTTAGTGCCGCGCTCCACCATGCAGACCCTGTTCGGCGACCAGAACGTTTACTACCGCATGTCTGGCCACCAGGGCATGTCCGGCATGGGCGTGGGCGGCATCTCGGTGTCCGGGGCCATCGGCTCCTACCCGTACGACCAGTACACGCGGTACGGGTACTCGGGGTACCCGCAGCAGATGCCGCACAAGGACATGGTGAAGCCGCCCTACTCGTACATCGCGCTCATCGCCATGGCCATCCAGCACCAGCCCGAGAAGCGCATCACCCTCAACGGCATCTACCAGTTCATCATGGAGCGCTTCCCGTACTACCGCGACAACAAGCAGGGCTGGCAGAACTCGATCCGGCACAACCTGAGCCTCAACGAGTGCTTCGTGAAGGTGCCGCGCGACGACAAGAAGCCCGGCAAGGGCAGCTACTGGGCGCTGGACCCGGACTCGTACAACATGTTCGACAACGGCTCGTACCTGCGCCGCCGCCGGCGGTTCAAGAAGAAGGACGCCCTCAAGGAGAAGGAGGAGGCGCTCAAGCGGCAGATGCAGGTGGGCGGGGCGCCGCCGCAGCAGCAGCAGCCCGTCAAGCAGGACAAGGAGGACAAGCTGGCCAGCAAGGACTGCAAGCCGCTCAAGCGGGAGCCGCTGTCGTCCTCCGGGGACCACCTGAGCGCCTGCAAGTACCTGCACCAGGACGTCAAGCCGCCGCCCGCCATCCTGGCCGACGTGCAGCAGGCGCCGCAGCACGCGCTGGACCCCGCGGCCCTGGACGGCGGGCCGGGCGGGCCGGGCGGCGCGGCCGCGGGGGTCATCGTGGGCCCCGGCTTCGACACGCTGAGCGCCACGCCGCAGCCCGGCTACGCGCGCTACCCGTACCACTGCGCGCAGTACCAGCACCCCGCCGCGCACCCCGCCGCGCACCACCACCAGCAGGTACTCCACCAGCAGCAGGAGGACGTGCTGGGCCAGCAGCAATTCGCGCGCCACGCGCACGCCTGGTACACGCCCGTCACGCCGCCGGAGGCCGCCGCCTCGCCGGACACCGCGTCCATGTACGACGGCCACAACCCGAGCTGCCAGCTCGGCGTCGGCCACCAGGGCCACCAGACGCCGCACCCGCACTCGCACCCGGTGTCCCACCACCAGCACCACCAGCAGCACGTGTACTACCAGCAGGACTGCGGCACCGCCAAGTACTAGGCCAACTCTCGGCTTTTCTCGCTGTCGCGCGGCCATCGTCCGCGATGTGCGAAAAGGTTACCTCTGGAAAGTCGGTGGACGCGGATCTTTGAACTCATTCATTCCAAAAAACGTCGCGGCAATATTATCACGAGGGTTGTTGTTGTTATTGTTTTATCCAGTGAATCTCACCAAAGTGCAGTGTTGTTGATGTTCTTGTTGTTACGGGGGAGGCGTTAATCAAAGCTCGCAAATTGTTTTTGCTTTTCTGGATTGAGTGTACCTTAATTTTCAACGAACCGTACTTATTGAAAATATCTCCAATGTTTACATTTTTTCAGTCTTTGTGCACCCTTTGTTTTTTGGGTCCACCTGTGACAGTTGTCTCTTGAGTTCGAAAAATGATGCTAGTGTCGTGTGAGCCTGTTGAGCCACTGTATCTCTGAGTCACGAAAAAGACTGTCAAACGATTCAAGTAATTCAACAATTGGGTCAGTCTGAGCTCCTGGAATTAAAGTGCATTTTCTGTTGTTATCTCCTTTTCGCTGGCTTTCCACAGCGGTGTAGCTAGGCTGCAGTCGCTCTTATTGTGATAAAACGGAGTGGGGGTTTGTGTGTCCTCGTCTCTCTTTTGACGCCAACGATTAAATGCTCGATTTGTTTGGAAAGATTTTGCGCCAAAACTTTCAGAACTTGAGAACATCGCGAATTTGTACCGCGATTCGAAAGTGTCGCTTCATTTCCTCCGTACCCGATTCAAGATCTTTCCGAACAAATGCGCAGGACTGTTGCATTTAATTTGCGTCGTTTTTAATTGTTAAGCTTTCTTAATCAACTATTAGTTTATTTGGTCTCGACCGCAATATTAACGCGAGTTGGGTGAAACCTGTGATTTCAGTTGTCTAGAATTTGAATTTCTAGGTAACATATAAGATAGTATTTATGTGTGAGAGTAAGTATAGATAATTTATATATGGGGAATGACCAGTGACTTGTGGGGTTTTATGTATAAACTGATAATGGAAGATGATTAATTTTCACCTGTAGGGATCATTCTTTCTTTTGCCTCAATGGGAAAAAAATACCTGATTGTTATAACTGTCATAGCTGTGTATATAAGAATGTGTGAACAGTTTTAGATACAAAAAATAATGAGAAAATATATTCATTGTATTTCAAATATGTGTACATTTAAAAAACCATCCATCGGTTAGTCACAAATCACACTTTTTTTTTTGCATCATCACGAAGAACGAAAGCTGACCAAAACTTCCAAGGGAGATATTGTCTGGGGCCACCTGAAAAGTGTGCCAATGTTCGCACGACTAACTATTTACGCTTTGGGTGGCATGCGCTCTCGCTCGCTCTCGCTCGCTCCGCCGGGGCTGTGCGTGTTTATCTTTGTGGTTTCCTTCTTTAACAAAACACGCTGAACGCGGGGCACGCCGTGGAGCACGCGGAGTCGATGTTTACAAAGGGCGTCTCAGCCTGCGGCCTGCGCACACGCCAGCTATTATAAAGGCGGCGGGGCTTTTTGGCTCGGCCTGTACTCACTCAGTTTAACTTTTGATTCCGCGTCGCTTCTTATGGGAGCCTCGCGAGGCGGGCCGAACTATAGTGTAGGTACAACATGTTCAAGTTTCAAGTTAGGGGTTCAACTAGCAGCCTTGGGGTGGCTTCACCCACTCCGCTGCGTCCGACCCGAAACCGCGCAAACGTCTCCACGACTCGAAACCTGAATCAGGCCCCGCGGCCGACTCTCTCCATGCCAGAGAGTCCTGAAATAGATCATCGTTTTCCCGTAAGTTGGCCGAAGTTGGGTCTACATCGGGCCTGGGAATAGTGTTACGAGGTGAAAAGTGCCTCGGGGGCCGTCATCGCGTTGGAGAGCGGCGCGCGCCGCGCCCCCTGCCGGGTGACAGACTAACTGCGGTATAAACGCTCGGTTTAGCCGGCTAGGGTTGTACCGACGCTCGGTTTTTAGGGACAATTAGGCAGTATTGACTGCTCGAGCTGCTTCTCGACTTCTTTATCTTCCAGTGGCGGCGCTAATCTGCCGGAGTTTTCTTTCATTGGCGGGGAATGAATTAACGAAGGAAAGAAAAACGCAAACTGCTCCTCAACTTTGCCCGCTGATCTGATTACCGCAAAGTGTTGTTCTTTTTAATCTGCGGGCCGCGGGAGGTGGGCGTCGGCGCCGCAAACTCAATCCTTCGGGGAACTCTTCTCGCTGTGTGCCCCAAAGTGTTTACCCCGATTCGCCTCGCTACGGCTTCTCTCCCACAGTGTGATAGTACGGCTTGGGGCCTGTATTCCATCATCGCTGGGAGGGAAAGGTGCGGAGAGACTGGGCGGTGCTCCCGGGTCTCTAGGCGCGCCATGCACCCGGCTGCATGCACCCCAGAGATGCATCAGATGCAACTGCGGCGCGAGCAAGCCAAGCAAGTGTCACGCTGACAGCTGCAGGCTCGTCGGACACGGCCGGCGAGGCTTCGCGCTTCGCGGGGTGGCCGCTGCTGCCAGCCGCCATCTGCGTCGTGAATTGCGAGCAACTCGGATTTTACTCAAGTGACACGACCCACTAACTCGCACACTGCGCAGAAATTTGTAGTCCCTTTCTGACAGAATCAGTACAGAGCATGACATTTTCATCCCTTTCAAATGATGGCAGTTTAATCACAAATTGATGACATTTTCATCATGGGTGCGACAGTAATGTCATCAAATTTCGATGTTCTCGTGAGCGAAAATTAGCCTTGAAATTGTCATAAAAAAGGCAGCCGAAATTTTCACAGTAAAGCTGCGCGGCGAAGAAAAAATCAGTGCTGGTGACAGGAGCGACCGTTCTTTTTTTTTTGATGAGATTTTTTTTTTTTGAGGGTAGCGCTGCGTTTTCTGCAGGTGAGAGACGTACGAGTCCCCGGGGAGCCATCGCCAGCCATCGCCAGCCATCGCGCTACCCGCGGAAGGGGAGCGGTGCCGGCGGCCGAGGGGCCTGCCTACTCTGCCTGCTGGTGTTTACGGACTGCAGGACAGCTACATTGTGCCGCACCGCGTGCGTACAACAGGCGAGATTCAAATACACACAGCCGAAAAACCGTTTCTTGAAATCTCGCACTCGTCCGGAGGGGAAAAACTGTGAAACAAACTACAGAAAGTTTTCACAGCAACAAAAAAATTGCGACATATGTGGCGCGAAACAGCCGGCGCGACACTGTCGGCGGGGCGCTTTGACGGCGTGCTCGGCGTGCTCCGCGTTCCTGGCGGCATTCCGGTGACGTCGCCGTGACGTCACCGTCACCACACCGTGATTGCGGGCAATTAGCGCGAGCACTTTACAAACACAACGCGGGACCGCTTGGTTGGCAGCACGTGCGCGGCGCGCGCGGCGGGCCGAGCGTCGTTCTGTCTCTCTCGCACTCGTGGGGCGTTCCGGGCAGGTGTGAGGGAGACAGAGCGACGACTGCCAGTCAGTCTGCAGTGGCGGCGGGGACGCGCCGGGACGCGGCGGGGACGCCCTGCTGCGCGTCCGCGAGCCCCCTTCCTGTCTGTCCGCCCTCGGTCTGTCTGTCCGTCGGTCCGTCTGTCGATATGCAAGCCCGGGGCGTCGATTACCGACTGCGGCGCTGCATGTGCAGGCGGCCACCACACTGCCAGCACTGCCAGTGGGCGTCCAGCGCGGCGCGCGCATCGCCACTTCGGCCCATTTGAATATCCCGCGCCCCGGGGCGTCTTTGGCTGGCCGGCCAGCGCGTCGCACCGGACACCGCGCACCGGCCGCCGCGACACCTCCGGCTGTCTCTCTCTCTCTCGCACCCTGCGGCAGACCCACGAGTACGAGAGAGACAGATTGACGAAAACGACCGACCCCGATCGAGTATAGTTTTTCATTTCCTGGAAAGGAGCGCGGCACACCGTCAGTCGCTGTCTGTCTCTCTCGCACCCTCGCGTGACGCCCCGCGAGCGCGAGAGAGAGAGAGAGACATCGCCGCTCGAATCAGCCCGCTAGCCGCGCGTTACGCCTCGTTACGGCAGAAGCAAGCGGCAGCAAGCCACCACGGTGTTTGTTTGGATGTGGCCGCCCCTCCCCCTCCCCCCACACGCTGCAACATGTTAATGTTATTCCTGTGACTGCCGGTCCAGACCACCACACCCACCCCCCTGCGCCGCCCCTGCGCCCCTACGTACGGTGGCACAAAATACGGAAAGAAAAAAAAGCTGCACCGGCCGGGAGTCGAACCCGGGATCCATGTCGTGCGGGGCGACCCCGCTGACCACGCGGCCACCACGCGCGCACGCTGCACGGGTGTCACGACGCGCGGGGGGAATAATGGATGTCCCGCGTCTCGTTCGGACATGGCGATTCTCTGTCGGCGCGCTGCTGCGGGTCATGAGGCGGTTGACGTCGCCGTCACCCGTCATCGCCGTCCTGGTGGCGGCCGGGGCCGCGGGGCCGGGGAAAGTCGGGGGGGAGGCGAAATTAAGTGACGAAACGGCGCGACGCCTCCTTATGACAGATGAAAGGGGGCAGACGTCTTTGACTGGCGGCAGGCCGAGGCAGGCGAGGCAGGCGTGCAAACGTGGCGGAGCAGCATAAACCCGCGCAGCGCCAGCGCGCAGCACACACGTAAACGCGGCAAATTTGGCGTGCCTGCTCCGCCTGCGCCGCGCGCCGCCCAAACGAAGCGAGCAGCGGCAGCGAAGAAACTCGCACAAAAAAGAGCGGAGGAAAAAGAGAACCACGCACAATTACCGCCAAGTCGAGAAAAATTCCCGACTGAAAAACAATTTGTTTTCACATATTTTTTCCGGCGTAGCGGCAGCAACGCCCTCAGGACTGCCGAGCGTGAAGATGAAGGTCCTGCCGGTGGACCGCGCCGTCTTCGGGGAAGAACGCCTGCCTTGAGCGCAGGCGCCCAGCCGTGCTGCACAGCCCAGGGGCGGGGGCGGGGGGCTGGAAAGGGGGCGGCGGGGGCGGCAAGCGTAGGGGACTTCATCGCCACGTCCAGCGAGCCGATAGTTTGTCTGCGCCGACGACGGAGTTCTGTCAAGGACGCAAAGCTCGTCCTGTCCGACGACGCTTCCGGCTGCTGCTGGCGCTGGATATGGCCGCTGCCGCCGTGGCCCGCGCGTGGCCAGAATAGATTTTCCAGGAATCGGAGGCCGCCCCCCCCCCCCCCCCCGCCCCACCCCGCCCTGGAGCGCGCTGTGCCCTTCGATCCGCGGTGTACGGTGTAGGCCCCGGGGCGAGGCCGAGGCGCAGCGGCGCAGCCCCCAATAAAGCCGTTCACGGAACCGGGCGTTAACAAATCCGTTCATAAAACGGACTTTCCCCGGCGTGCCGTTTCACAGTCCTTCTCCGAATGGAATCGGTTTTCAAGGTTCGGTCGATTGTTTACGCGGCAGACGCGTAACTTCTCTACAATCCTGTCATAATTTAGACCAGACTGAAAATGAGCGTCGGCATTTTGAACGCCACCCTTTGCCCGTGAAAAGAGGAGAAAATTTAATTGAGTCTCGTTTTTGAATGATGCAGGCGGCCTTGGTGGCGGCTGCAGCACTGCGAGGCGGGCGATGCCGTGCTGTGGTTTGAATTGCGATAATGCCATGGCTCCATTAGCATATCAAACATTGTGTCACTTCTCGCTTTGCTCGCCCGCTCGCCCAGACCGGGGAGGCGGTGGCGGGGCCATGGAGGAGGGAGGGGGAGAGAGAGAGAGAGAGAGAGAGAGAGAGAGAGAGAGAGAGAGAGAGAGAGAGAGAGAGAGAGAGAACAAATTACTTTTGTCTATCCGCACAGCCACACGCTCGACACAGTGTATTATTGCTGCAGGCGTGAGAACGGGACGAGCCGCGCCTCCCCTTGTCCCTCCCTCTCTCTCTCTCACTCTCTCGCTCCCCTTAAAACTCCCTCTCGCTCTCACTCTTTGCCTCCCCGCCCCCGACCACTCGAACGCAAATTGGACACATCTCGCCGAACCCGGTTTCGAGTACCGGTCGGAGAGCTCGTCGGCGTGGCGCTGTCGCCGGCGTTGCTGGCGTTGTGGTTGGCTCGGCTGCAATGGACGGCTGCGAGGCTGACACCCCGGTATTGATCTGCACCCGGTTCCAGCGCCCCAGCGTTCCAGGGCGCCAACAGAACGCCCCGCCCGCCCCACCACGGCCCAACCACCCAGCCGCGGAGTCGCGGAGCCGCGCTCGGGGCCCACGCCCCGCCCCGCCATCGCACACTGCAAAAGCATGGCAAAAGGGAGAGGCGACGACGCCCGGCGGGTAGGCAACACTGGGACTCGGCTGTGCAGCGGGAGTGCCCGCCCTCCAGGCGCCGTGCCGCGCCATCAGCGCCGTCTAGGGTCCCGGACAGATTGTCCGGCACCACCGCGGTAGATACTCAGTGACGCAAGTCGAAAGGGCCGTGCTGTGTCGTGCCCGGGCGTGGCGTGCCGTGCCGCACGCGTCCTGAGCGAAAGGGAAGGGCTAATTTGTCAGGGGTGACGTCTTGCTTGACTGGATGTCGGTTAACGCGCCGGCTTGGGTTTCGTGGCGCGCCCCGCGCCCGCCGTGGGGCAGCCCATGGGGCTGTCGGGGCACGGCGGGGCACGGCGGGGCCGCATCCATCATAACGCGGACCCTAATGGTGCTGGCGAGGACTCCACGCATCGAGCCACGCGCCGCGCGCACGCTGCAGGCCGCGATGCCGATTTCGGGATGTAAAACAAGGCGCTGGGGTGGGTCAGCCGAGTGGTCAAGAGGGTCAGTTTCCTAGTTTGAAAGTCCGGGTTCAAACCCCCTCAAAGAGTCAGCTACATTTTTTCGGCTCCTTCGTAAGGCGAACCCAGTCCCGTTTCACCTCCAGACGTTTTGGCCTCGGTGCAGTTCTGTAAACCTCTTTTTTTCTCGTTTCCGAATCACAAGCGTGAGCGCTACGCCGCGCTACGCGCCGCGCCCCACGGCCGATCCCCAGAAGGCAGGCGGAGAATGAAAGCAGAGAATCCACAGCCGCTGCCTGCTGGGGCCGGGGCAGCCTGGGGCTCAGCGCAGCGGGCCCGTCCTCACGACAAATTGTTGACAGATTACTACTTTTACGCCCTCTGCCTCCGCCCCCTCCCCCTGAAAAGGGGGAGGGGGGCGACGATCCGTTTGTCTCTTCCTCTTGGACGGCCCATCCGCGAGGAGTAAGGGAGCCCCTTGACGTGTCGCGCGAGGGTTCCGGCCCTGCCCCCCACCCTCCCCCGCGGGGGGTGCCCCACGTCGCTCTGTCTCTCTCGCACCCCTACGAGACACCGCACGGGTGCGAGAGAGACAGAGTGTCCGGACCGAGTCCGCGCAGCGCGCGACACTGCCAACTGCGTCGCCTCCAAGATCCTCGTCGCCGCGGCGGCGCTTGGGCGCTAAGTGCGTTCCGACACATCGCGGCGCGTCGCGGCGTCGGTCGGTGTTTGTCCGCCGCTAAATCATGTTCCGATAATTTACAGCGTCGTCGTGACGTCGTCACCGCGTGCTTTATGCGTGTTGTCCGCATCCATCATGTCGCGGTCCAAACATTTTTATCTATTTTATTTTCCGTCGTCGGTTACCTGGCGCCGCCGCCGGCCTCGGTTCGGTTCGCGAGCCGGCGGCGGTTTTTCCGTTTTGCGTTCCGCAAACTGATGAATGTGGCGAAAGCAACGGAGGTGGATCGTTGCGCCGCTGGAAAAGGTCGGGTCGGAATGGGAGAACGGGAACGGGAAGGGGAACGGGAACTGGAACGGGAACGGGGGTGGAGGCCGTAAAAAGAAAGCGCTTGGCGCGACGCGACGGGGAGGGCTGGCGGAGGGCTGGCTGGATTAGGGCCCCATTGATGAACGACGCCAAACATGGCCCCGCGGGTCAGACGCGGCGTCACCCTGCTCGGCGTCGACCTGGGCGGCATGCCGCGCCGCGACGCCCCCAGACGCCCCCGCGGAGGCACGCGGCGCGGCGACGGACGACCCGGCGGCAAAAAAGGTGGCCGACGACGACGCCGAGGTCGCGGCCACGGCGTCGATAAAGATATTTCAGAAAAGTTAGTTGATCGCGCGCGGTGGCGGCGGCAGGTAGCCGCGCCGTTCTTCCTCTTCCTCTTTTTTTTTCGCTCTCTGTCTCGCTCTCTCTTTTTCCACGCGTCGCTGCGACCGTTGTGGCCAGAAATAACGCTGCGTGGCGCACCGCGTCGCACCGCGTCGCGCAGCCTGTGGCGGAAAGGCTGGCGGCGGTGTGGTTCACCTCGCGGTGCTCGGCGTGGTGGCGGCACCGCGCAGCCCGGGACGAACCTCGCCGAGGAAGGGGATCGTGGTGGAATTCGGCAGAGCTTGGGCCGAGGCCTGGGGCCTGGGGCCCGGGGCCGAGCACGGCGGCGGCGTGGAGCTCAAGTCCCCTACCCGGGAGCCTCCCCTTGCTCTTTGAGGCGTTTGGGGCGTTTGGGGCCGAGGGGGCTTCGGAGTCGCCCTGGCTGTGATGCGGGCCACCTGTATATCGGCCCCCTCCCTGCGTTGCTCAATCTCCTGCCGAGGCCCTCGCGCGTGGACTCGTGGATCCTCAGCCGGGGCGCCGCGCAACCACTCCGCCTCCGAGTTTTCCGCGATTTTCCGCCGACTTGCATTGACGACGGCGGGCACTATTGGCCGATATCGGCAGCCAATCAGGTGTGACCGCCGCCACCTGCGGTTCGACTCGCCGCGTGACTATCTGATGGGCGCGGAGGGCTGGCGGGGAGGGGGGGGGACGGGGCCTCGCGGCGTCCGCCGTGCGAAGGGGCGCGGCGAGGCGGGGGGCTGTAAGTGAATCTGTTGTGAGGGAAAACACACACAAGACGTCGGGCTCACGGTACACGGCCACTGCTTGTGGCCGAACGCAGGCGGCACGCTAGCGGCACGCAACGCCGGCAGTAGGGTTGGGACCTTTCCGCGCCCCGCGCCGCCCCGCGCCGCGCCGTCCCTGACCGCGGTCACGCTGTCTTGTTGACACTTTTCCCCGAGCTACCGCCACAGGACAGCCGCGGCTACCGCCACACTGCCGCCACACTGCCGCCACCATCCCGTCGACCCGAGATCCGACCCCCGGAGGTGGGTCAGGTAAACACGATTGAATTGAAACACCTCCTCGCTGCCCGCCCCCCTCCCTGGCCGCCCCCAAGGGGCCCCCGCGTGGCGGCGCTCCTTTTTCGCCGCGATCAAATTATGCAATCAAAGCTATCGGTACAGGGGGGAGGTCTATCCCCTCTCCCTCCGCCGGCTGGGCTATGAGGAAGAACAAGGAAGCTGCCCGTGCGTTGGCCGAGTTGACGGAGGCCTGTCATGCGAAGGCACCGGGCGTGGCGGGGCGTGGGGTGGCGGGGGCCCGCGCGGCCCAACCCCCGAGTCACTCAAGCTCTGTACACACGGCCGGGCCTACGTATGTGCACGCTGCGGTGCGCTGCGTGCCGTGGGTGGTCCCCGAATCCGTCACCGTTCACGTACTGCTGCACCGTCCTCACCATCTTCTCCTCCTCCAGCATCACTGCGGACTGTTCGGGGACTGTTGCCGCTCCGTCTCCGTTTTTTCAGCAGTGCCGTGCCGCCGACGTTGGATTTGTGGATGGGAAGATACGAAAAGGCCACCCCGCGTTCTATGGGGCTTGGGCGGGCACAGCCCTCGCCCCGCAGAGAAGGCAATCGGACTCAATATAAAACGAGAAGGTAAGAAAAGAGAAAGCTCGCACGGGATTTTATTTTTTTCGTTAAATAAAGGCGCACCCTTTGCGGCATTGTCGAAGCGATGCTAGTTAGTGTATCAAACACTACCTTAGGGGTATAATCCGCGGACAATGACGGAGGGATCATCCCTGCTGCGTGTGTGTGCGTGTCCGTCTGTCTGTCTGTCTGTCCGTCTGTCTGTCAGGTTTGGCGTGTGGTGCGCAGGGGGGTAACCCCATTCGAAAGGCGAGGTGCAATGCTCCTTTTAAACCAAACGGCCGCCGCGGGTATTCGAACCCGGGACCGCGTTAGTCGAAATGCGTTGTTTGTGTGCCCAGCGGCCCAGCCGGCCAGCCGCTTCACGGCCTGGAAGGGAAACACTTCGGCCACAAATCGGCCGGCCGGACATTTATTCGAGAGGGTGTGCAACGTGTGCAATGCCTCCTGACTGCCCCATGCAATGGCCCTGGCCGTGGATGCCCTCGCTGCCCCAACCAGCGGGGCGGGAGAACGCCCGCGGAAGGAAGCGGCCCTCAAAGCGGCGCTTCAAACGATTCAAACGATTTAAACGATTTAACGCGGCCTGAAATACGGTGTGTACAGTCTCGCAAAGCAGGGCCGGCAATGCAGTGGAGTGGACGGGCCAGGACAGGACAGGAGGCCATTGTCGCCAGAGTGGCGACAGGGTAGCGAGAAGGGTTTTCCTGGCCGGCTTGGCCACAGCAGACCGATTCCGCTCTTGTCCCTCTCGCACTCATGGGGCGTCCCGTGGGGGTGCGAGAGAGACAGCGACTGGCCAGGGCTCGGCGTCGTCGCCGCGACCCCCTATGCTCATCAGCACCGAGGCATGGCCGTGGCATGGCCGTGGCATGGCCCGCAGACCGCCCAATACGACTCAACCCTCCGCGTACTGAGCAACTGACAGTTGAGTGACGCCAACAATAACAAACCGACTAGAACGAACCCCCTCCCCCCCCCCTTCCTCCCCGCTATCCAGGACCGGTCGAACCAACTGCTGGCCCCGCCTGTGCCATGGCAGTCATGGCACGGCCATGCTGGCCACGAGGCATCAAACAAAACGCCACGACAGCGCCACGTCATAATTACGGCAAAAATTCAAATTCGAAAACGAAACTCCCGCCTTTTTTGCAGTGCTTTACCCGCGCTTTTGCTCCCAGCCGCCACCACCGCCTTCTTGAATGGCTCGATTTGCATGGCTCGGCCGACGACGGCGTGTCGTCGGAATGGAGATGGAAGATACTCGAACTCCATCACCCACTTGGCGCCCCGCCACGCCTCGCCACGCCACCGTCTGTCCGCGTTATCACAAGGCGAGCCTTCAATAGCCTCCCCCACCCCTTTCCCATCCCCTCGGAGCTCAGCGCCTCTTTCAATTATTACATTACCCCACTGTGTGTGTGCGGTTGCTAATTCCCCGGCCCGGCGCGCTGACGGCGTGGTGACGGCTATCGGCAAGCTATCCGCGAGCTATCAAGCCACCACACACGACGACGCAACCGCACCGCTCCCCCCTCTCTCCCACTCTGTGTCTTTCTCTCTCTCGCACCCTCACCAACAGCGACCGTTCAGATATTCAAATATTCGACGCGCACCACCCACACTGTTGTACTGCTGTCTCGCCACTTTCAAAATATATATTCTAATTTTCGTCATAATTTTATGTGCAAATTTCTTTTGAAAGAGAGTGTGGTTGCGCGTGCCCGTGCACATTGACCTAAAAAATTAAATTCTCGACAGATCGTTACTTTCATTTCGATTATCCCGGTCGTGGATCGAACTGTTGGTTTTGCGCCCGGCGTTGAGGTCCCTGCCCGGCCGACGCTTCAGGCTCGTCCCTCTCACTCGCACTCTCTCTCGCTCGCTCACCGCCGCGGTGAATGGTCTCGTTAAATAAAATGGATCAGTGGGTATCATTTTCATTCTCCCGCCGAGTAGTCACCTGTCACAACGCGGCAGGCCGGCGCGTGTGCTTAATCCTTCCTTCCTCCCGCGTTCCATTCAAGCCGCAGGCTGTCTCTCTCGCACTCATGGGGCGTCCCGACCGGGAGCGAGAGAGACAGAGCGGCGAAGTGACCGTCGTCATCGACGCGTTGACTCATTGAGGAATCCCATTCACGGGGGATTCGCTGGTCATGCATCCTGCAGCAGCCTGCGTCACGAAGCGGCCGTCTTCGTGGCTCTGCGTGCATGCGTGCGTGCATGCGTGCGTACGCCGCCCGCCTCGCTGACCATTCATCGTGCATCATTCATTCATTCGTTCATTCATTCATTCGTTCATTCATCGGTCGGAAGACCGACGGGCCGGCCGACCGGGTCGCCTCGGCCGGAAGGACACTCGGCCACGCCGTCCCGGCCCGGAGGTGTCGACAGTGTGCCGGAGGAGCAGCCACACACGAAGGAAGCCTCCCTAATCCTGCAGCTAATAGACTGGCAATTGAACACAAACGGAGTTGTGCTCGTCCGCTGTCCGGCAAGGCTCATTGTGCCAAAGAAGTGTGTGTGTGTGTGTGTGTGTGTGTGTGTGTGTGTGTGTGTGTGTGTGTGTGTGTGTGTGTGTGTGTGTTTGTGTGAACGTGTGCGACACGTGGCTCGGCCGGAACTACGGCTGTGCGTATTGATGTCCCACGTCGTAAGTCGCAGATCTCCTAATATTTTTTCGCCTCATTCTTTTGCCTTTCTCTCTTGCTCTCTCCTCTCGATTCGCCATTCTGTTTAAAAAGGTGACGGTACTATAAAGGTCAGTTGAGAAAATCAAGGGAGCGTGGCAGAACTGTCTGATGAGACGCACAGAGTGTCTTCGTGCTATATTTCATTTGTTTTATTTTGCTCCACGACACTAATTATTATATTTTTTCTGTAATTTTCTTTGCTGATCGCTCCCACCCTTCCCCAAGACACACACATGTGGTGAAATCGCGTGTCGAGGATGCCGTTTCCTGCCACATCCGGGCGGGGCGACCGGAAGAGTTTGCATGCCCGGCCCGTCCTTCGTGTCCTTGGTCCATCGAGCGAGACTCGCGCCGTGACAGCAATCACTTTTCACGCGTCGCCGCGTCGCCGTGCGGATAGGACGGACCTGCTGCACTCCTACACTATGAGGACGTCTCGCCAGACTCGCCAGACACGCCGGCCGGCGGTAATCCGCTTTCGGACGAACGCTAACCTCTGTTAGTCGCATTACTTTGCAAAGGCGACAGTTTCGAGTCGCGGAGGACGAATGTGAGGACGAAGGACACAAGGTGGCCGCGCTGTCTGCGAGGCCGCGTGGGAGCGCGGCTTACACCCCCCCCCCCTTACCACCGCGCCACGTCATTGCCAGTCAACGTTCATTTAAAAAATAAAAATGAAGAAATTGCATTGGGATTTGAACCTATGTTTCTGTTCCACGCTAACCTTCGATACCTTTGCCTTGGAAAAGATAGCGGCATAGCGGCGGTGGTGCTCCTCCGGGTAAGTCCAAAGTTCGGCTCCCGCCCCCGCCCGCAGGGCTCCCAACAAAATTTCCCAACACTTTTAATTTTTCTAAATTTTTGTTTTGAGTTATAACGCGGTGGCGCGCGGTGCCAGAAGCCAGGCGGAAGTGCGAACCGCGGCGCCGTCATCGCCCCTTTGACCGCTCACCTCGATGCGCCACTTCCCGTGGCGGCCGTGGCCCTGCAGTGGCCCTGCAGGCAGTGCCAGCAACACTGTGAGGACGACGCCAACCGGGCTGTCCTTTCCTCTTCTGGGGGCAGGAAATTGCCGCAGTGAAAATGGTGCCGCTCTTTCTTTTCTGTTCTTTTTTTTTTTCGAGTACTACAGCTTCTCAATTACCCTCCGCTCGGCCCATGGCGGCGCCATGGCGGCCCCGCTCGCTTTTGCACGAGACTCGGGCAAGAAGGAGATGCAGATGAGGCGGCGTAGGAAGGAGGAAGCGAGAGGGAGAGAGAGAGAGAGAGAGAGACTGTCCCCGCTGCTGCCGCGCGGTAAGCCCTCCGCTGCCGAGGCTGCCGGGGCTGCCGCTGCCCCCGCCCGCCGGCCGCGGGGTATTTTGATAAGCTTGAGATGAACCGAGAGGGGAGGGGGGAAGGGAGGGGACGCGCGGCACGGACGGGCCAGTCGGAGCCTAGCCGCCCGTGAGGCCGTGAGGCCGTGAGGAGGCGCACAGCTCTTAATTAATGGGTTTCTTTGTTTGCTCTCAAAATAGCGAAATGTATTGAAAGGCTGCCGGAGCGGAGCGCGGCCACGCGGCCACGGGGCGTCAGCCGCGTCAGCGCGGAAAAGCGCATCGCGTCTTCCTCACTGGAGTCCTGGAGGACGTCCCTGGAGTCCTGCAGGACGTCCCTGGAGTCCTGCAGGACGTCCCTGGAGTCCTGGAGGACGTCCCTGGAGTCCTGCAGGACGTCCCTGGAGTCCTGCAGGACGTCCCTGGAGTCCTGGAGGACGTCCCTGGAGTCCTGCAGGACGTCCCTGGAGTCCTGGAGGACGTCCCTGGAGTCCCGCTGGGCCGTTGCTGGGGAATCCGCCGGCCTATCAAACCGCCATGCCTGTAAATAACCTAGATCCCCGGCCATAAGTCATGGGGCGTGGCGGAACAGCTCTCGGCCACAAATCCTCGCCACTTGTCGCTGTCACCGACGAAGACGGCCCCGACGATGAAAATCAAAACAACCATTCAGCCGCTTTCGCCCCGCGCCCCGCGCGCCGCGCCCCGCCTCCAGGTTCTCCAGGTGGCCCCAGAGCCAGGCAGCCGCCCGCCCCGCCCTTCTCCAGCAAGCTGACTCCAGTGCTCCAGTGGCTCCAGTGGCTCCAGTGGCGCCTCCAAAGCCGGGCCGGGCTTGGCTGGGCTTGGCTCCAGATCCCCCTCTCCCTCCTGGATCTTCTGGATGGGCCGATATACCGCACCACCCCTTCCCCTCCTCCAGCCATCCAGGCCAAGCCCCTATTCGGTACCGAGGGGCCTTACCCCCTCCCCCCCTCTCTCCCTTTGAAGCGCCCTGCCTTGCCACGCCGCCCATCCGCACGCTAACACACTGTTTTCTCAGCAAACACACATCTGCACGGCCCGTCGCCTGCCTCCCCCGCCGCACCGCGTCGCGCCGCGCAGCGCAGCGCAAGCCGTGCCGCGGCGAGCCGCACCGTTATCTTCGGCGACGTGCTGCCGGCATCGGTGGCCGCGGTGCCGGCCTCGGTGGCCGTGGTACCGGAGGCCAGCACCACAGACTGGAAATTGGCGCGCCATCTTGGCGGCGCCGGCGGGGCGGATGCTGGAGGCTGGCTGCTGGCGACCGCTGGGGGCGAGGCGGCCGTATCCGGGCGGGGCTCCGGGCGAGAGGGGGAGGGGGGGGGAGGGGGAGGGAGGGCTGCCCTCCGCGCCGCCGCGTCACGCCGAGCAAGAGGAGAGCGAGCGGAGAGCCGAGTTGAGAGTGGCTGCAAAACGCCGTCCGCATTGTTCTGTGGGAAACGCCTGCAACTGTTGCCCAGCGTAAAAGCGAAACTGTGTCGGCTCGGCCCGGACTCTGGACCCCGGACTCTGGACCCCGGACTACGGCCGGGGCAGGATCAAGGCGGATGGGACCCTCCTCTGGGTCCTTCTGGGTCCGAACGGCCGGGGCCCGAAGGACGCAATCACTCCAAGCATTATCTGCACTCGCCAGGCAGGAATCTGCATTCTGCAGTAACGTTGGTGGTGTTGAGAAACGAGGGTGGTCGCGGAGGAAAGGGGTCGAAATGTGCGTCGCAGCGTCGCAGCCTGGTGCCTTTCCTTTCGCGCGCCTTGGGCGGCGAGGCAGCGAGGCAGCGAGGCAGCCAGGCAGCCAGGCAGCCGGACTAGAGTTATGCCTCCCCAGGGCACATGTGGAGGAAGAAGGGGGGCGGCACTTTCGGGGGAAATCCCGTGCCGGCGCGTATCTCTCTCCTGGATCGACCAGCAGCCTCGTTCTAAACGGCGGTCCGTCGCTCTGTCTCTCTCGCACTGCAAGCACCCCGACGGAACGCCGCGCACGAGTGCGAGAGAGACCGTGACGTCAGTTGAGAATCAGCCCGCGGACCGCTGGAGGGAAGGGAGGGAACTGAAGCGCACAGGCGCACGCCGTCAGGCGCGCCCCCGCAGCCCCGCGCCCCCGCAGCCCCGCGCCCCCGCAGCCCCGCGCCCCCGCAGCCCCGCGGGGACGCCTCGCTGGCTGGCATCGCTGGCATCGGAGAGTGAAGGCCGCGAAGGAAAAAGCGCCCCTAAAAAGGGGGAGCCGAAATTCTCGGATCTGGGAGGAAAGAGACGCGGCGAGATTTGGACACACACACACACTCACACATGTCCCTCACACACACGGACATGTGGCGGTCGAGCGAGGGGGCGTTGCCGGTGTCTGGGGTTTCCGGGAGCTTCGCAGAACCGAAAGGTACAAGTCCCACGCCGGGCGGTTGCGTCACTTGACCGTCTCCAGGCGTCAAGCCTCGGGGGGCGGGAGACATATTTTATTGTGACACCTCAGCACTGGCAGGGTACGGCAACCGTACGGCAGGATGTTCGGCCAGGCATCTGAGTCGTAAACCGTCCAGGATCGCTTTCTCTGACGCGTTCGGCAGGTTCGCAGCACGCAGCGACCAGAAAGGGCGGGAAAATTTGCATATTCTGTCGGGGCTCGAAACCCACGACCAACGGTAAACCGACTTTTCTAACGTCCAAATGCAGCATTTTCCGTCAACATCATCATCAACGCTGCTAGGCCTATGCAGATGATCTTTAGCGGTTCGAGTCAGCAAGACACTTCGACCTCGCGCGGCCTCTCCGCAACCTCAGATGCGGTAGGGTTTCGGGTTTGTGAATTTGAACGGTACTACCAGTACTGCTTTTCGGAAGACAAAATAAGGGCGATATGTTTGGAGGGTGCCCAAGACATCCGTCTCACACAGCACTTGACATGGTCCAGCCGCATCGCTGGCCGCCCCTCCCTTCCTGAGACGCGGGGCAGGGGCGGGGGGGGGGGGGCGGGGCGGGGCGGGGCGGGGCGGGCGGGGGGGGCGGGGCGGGGCGGGGCGGGGCGGGGCGGCGCGGGGGTGAGGGGGCTCCCCCCACGAGTCATCTGGGCTCGGACGGGCGAGACAGCGCGGCACCGCGTCTTTCTCTCTCGCACTTTCTGTCTTTCCAATGACTTCCTGCTGCCGGCGTGCAGGGCCGTGCAGGGGCGTGCAGGAGCCCCGCATCAGCCGGCTGTACCCTCCCACAAATTAAATAGACACGACCCGAGGACAAACAAATAAGGGGCTGGCCGGCCGGCCGAGGCGTGGACGAGGCACGGCATAGCAGGACAGGGCGTTGTTGGTGAGCCCGAGCAAATACGGCGCGGACGCGACGCGCGCGCCGCCCGACGGGGCGCGGTGCCCAACGGGCCGACGGGCCGCGGAAGCATGAATGAAACGGGAAGACTCAATGGAACCACGGCGCCAACTGGTGCCCTTCACTCTAAGACGGACACAATCGCTCCACTCAAAGGTAGAGCGCTACTATTTAAAATTTTCATTTTATTTTTATTTTTCCAGTGGAGCCACACAAGTCCTTTGCCGTTCCTAGGCATATGCAGTGCCGTGAGCAACAGCACATCCTGTTGCGGATGAAATCCGATCGCCCGGCCCTGCTGCCGCGCTGCCTGCGGAGGTCCTGGCCGAGGTCCTGGCGGCCCAGTGGCAGAAGGCCCTGCACTGGAAAACGAGCTGGAGATGAAAACGGCGACAGGGGCGCTCGCAGTGCAGGTGCGTCCCCACGCTCGCCGGCGGCAGTTCGCGGTTCGGATCCTGCCCCGGGATTCGGCGCTTCGCGGGAACACATCATGCATAAAACTCGCGGCCCGACCCAACCCTCATCAACAAGGGTCACGACTTGGAGTTTCCCGCGCCAAACTATATTCCAAGTCGAGGAAACTTACGACCGCCGCCGTGAGGCGGGGAAGGGGGAGGCGCATCGACGGAGGGGCGCGTTCTGAGAATCCTGAGAATGGAAGCGCGCTGCTTCCACAGTGTGCTTCCTCGTGGCATCGACTCCCGGCCGTGCCGTGCAGCGCCAGCCGCAGCGCAGTGCCCAGCCCGGTTTGAATCAAAGAAAAATGGGCGCGCCAAAACTTGGCGGGAATTGAGATGCAAGTCAAGACGCCGGGATGCGAGCACGCCGCCCCGCCGGGGCTGCGTCCGCGGCACGCCCTCCGCCGCCGTCTCGGTCACTCTGTCCTTCGGGGCCACGGCCTTCCCTCTTCGCCGCCGGCGTTTCGAACGCGGTTCGGCGGCAGCCTTGCGGCAGCCCGGGCGGTGCTCGGCAACTCGGCGGCGCGGCCCCGTGTTGATACTAAGTTGGCGAGTCTTACCCGAGTTAGCGTATAGTTGGCGGTATGCTCCTTCACGTCAGCACGTTGTGTTATCTAAGATTGTTGTTTCAAGTCGCGATTCCGAGCCCCTTCGCCTTCGCGCGGCCCGGTTGGCCCGGTCTCCCGGAGCAATCATCCTGCGGGACCTCCGGGGCACCATCCCATCCCACCGCATGCCCCTGTAAGGACTCTACCCCTGCCGCCAACGGGGACTCTGCTTCGGGCTTTCGAGCGACAGCCGAGCGATTCGGGAGATCGGTTTGTCGCCCTCTCTCTTTCTTGCACCCTTTAAAAGAGTGAGAGGCTCATGCTTGACGGAGCAGTTTGTTGAACGTCCTTAACCCCGTGAGTAGGTGTCGGATGGGATGCCTGCGCTCTCGGCGGCCGTGTCGCTTGGGATGCCAAATGGGTTGCCTGCCCGTCAGGCGCCTCGCCGCCACCCTCAATGTTTTAACGTAGACTCATTGGTGTCGTGTTCAAAACAAATGGTGAGGTAAACAAAAGACAACAAACTCTCTATACTGGGAAAAGACTGTTTATTCCAAAGCTTCAAAAGCTCAAAACTTTTCAGATTTAAAAAAAAAAATGCAAATCGGGCATTAACATCCTTGAAATTGATATGCTTTAAAATATAGTAAGTTTCACAGTCAAGAGGTTGCGCCTGCGCCTTTAATTTCACTCTTTTTGATCAAAAGTGGAGAAGGACAAAGAAAATGAAAGATTTAGGATACAATCAGATGCAATTATCATACTTCATAAGAATGACATTTTGCAAGTACAGCAGGTTCTTTTAGTGACCATTCATGCCTCATGTAAAAACAAATAATCTTACAATCATAAATATTGTACACTACAAACACATATTATACTCTCATCCTAAGTCTACAGGATTAATAATTTATTAAATACTTGTCACATAAATTGCTCTTTTCTCGACAAAAAATTAAATTCTCTGTGTTCTAAATTACACAGACACATATTCACACATGCTTTTTGAAAACATTATAAGACAGGAAAATCAAATGAGAATTTAAACCAAGGCCAGAGGAGAATGGAAATACGTAACAGTGTATTTTTTTTAACAATATGCTGGCATTTAATAAATGAAAGGCTCTCCAATGGTTCTATACTGTCATGTTTGACTACTAATATATAAATAGAATTATCACAGAAATTTTGACCCTATGGTCAAACTGCATTATAAATATGCAACATCACATCAAAGGAGATTAGTTTCATCTTCACAAAGTAGATTATTACTTTTAAAATAAGTATAAAATCTTTCAATGTACAAGTAAGGCTAGTACCGTAGCTCCTCATTTTACATCAATAATCATCATAATCATAATCCCCACCATAGCAGTCATCTTCGCCTCTGTGTTGGTTTAGCATGTGAGATATTGACATTCCCTGGTCCGGATGCTCTTCTTCAGGTTCCATGTCTTCATAGTCCTCTGCATCATCTAAAAATTAAAGATTCATTGGTTAGAAAATTGTTGATGATTAGTGAATCATGAGATGTCTACAGTATTGAGGCTTCAATTTACCTGCTTCCTCGGGGGGATTAGAAGCAGTGGTAACTGGAGTAGCTGGAGTATCTGGGAGTATTGGAAGCACAGCAGACTCCATCTTCTTCCCTCTCCGGATGGCTGTTGCCACCCTGGGTGCTTTCTTTTCGGTTTTTATGACCTTGAGAGGGGGTTCCACTACAGCTTCATTCTCTGACTCCAATCTTTCCCTACATTAGAAAAGGAAGAAAGAGGGGAAGAACCAGAAACATAAATTATGGTTGCTCACAAACAATGCCAGATTCAAGATACAAATAAATTCACCTCTTGCTTTCGATGAGCCGTGATGAAGTGACAGGCACCAGGTCTGTGTGTAGGTCAACCGTGAGGTTTTTAAGAACATCATAATTAAGTTTTGAAGACATTTTTTTCTCTTGTAACATCTTTTGGACTGCCTCACCTGAGAAAAAATTTTAAAAAATAAGAAACAAGATTTAAAAACTATAGTGGAACTAAACCAAAGTCAGTATAAAGAAAGAACAAACCAGCAGAACCACTTGATGAGCCCACATTTCCTTTGGCTTTTTTGTTGCTTGGCTTTCGCTTCTTCTTTTCAGGTTTGCCTTCCTCCTGATCGCGTTTGGCCTTTTCTTCTTTCTCTGAAAATTCAAAGAAGTCTGGTCAGCTTTTACTCTTTAGTAAAAAAAACAAAAGTAAAATTACATACTTATTAATGCTTTTACCTTTAAGTTCTTTTAAATAATCTGCATTCACTTTCATCCAAAGAGAGTCTTTGTTTAGAGCCTCTTGTTCAGACATGATATACGAATCAATTTCATTGTCATCAATATCATTTAAATCTAATTCCCCTGTTTGTTGGGCTTCTGTTTCCTCCTCTATGGGCTTTTCTCGTGTGCTTTCTAAAAGTCCCATACTAGCTATACTTGGACCTAGGAAGGAAACATAAAACATACTTGTAAATAGAGTGAAATTTAACAGAATGAAAGAGATTTAGAGAGTCAACCTACCTAATCCTTCAGAGGGTGTGTTTTGATTACTGGTACTGGCTGTGTTAGAGAGACAATCCTTTATGACTCCAATAGTGGATTGAGAGGCAAAACGATCTGCTTCAGCACTTTCGGGATCTAAGGTAGGATCTGCAGCAAAAGCAAACTAGTAAATGAAAAGTTCAAGCTTACTTCAAAAACAAAATAAAAAACAAGGTTGTGACATGACGTACTAGACGGTCCCTCAGGAGGACTCCGCAAAAGTGAAGCAGTAGCAGAAGAAAATCGTTTGGACCTTACTTTGCGGTCTTCTAGTTGTCTCTCAATTTCTTTTTGTAGTTGGTTAACGTGGCTGTCCATATCATTTTCATCCATCAGCTGTAAAAAGCAAAAATAAAGGAAATTAAGTTGTCTTTTTATTCATAGTAATTCATACCAATTCCACAAACAAGTCAAACCTTTTGAAGCCGTTCTCTGTCCTTTTTCCGAGCTGCTTTGAAGGATGGAGGGTCCTGCTCCTCTTCCAGGTCAACACTCATGAACTCATCAAGTGTCAGTGCAGACGAAGGCGTTTCACCAAATTCCATCAACCTGTTCCAAAAATATAATTTTGTGACCATTCTCAAGAGTTAACGGAACTCTTCCCTGTGGCTCCAGGTGCAGCTTACCCACCTTTTACGCAAGGTTGACTCATGCACCTTGACTACCCTGATGACGTCGTCTACGGTGCGGTTGAACTCGTGCAGCCTCGCAGCAATCAGCAGAGCTGAAAAAATTTTCATTCGTTTAATCCATTGAGAATTGACGGGCACCCGGGCGAGTCGTCTCCAGAATGCGCTACCTGCTCCGCACAGGCCCGACGGCCGCCTGCCGGTGTGGATCGAGTCCCTCTTCATCCGCTGCACCAGACGCAGGGCCGTCATGGACACCTGCTGCGTCTTCTTGCCGAAGTCCAGCCGATGGGCGAACCGAAGAATGTACAGGCAGGGGTCTGCAACAAACGACAGGGAAGACTTCAACTTCAGCACAAGCGAGAAGCACCAGGTGACGGCGGTACCCCACGCCGGCATGAGAAGCACGAGGCGCGTGGAGTATTGCCGCCGGGGCACTGCGGGCCGTGGACTGTGGACGCACTTCGCCCGACTTTCACCGTTCCCCGACAATAATGAGATTCTAGGGTGCGAGACGCGCACCACAACAACTCTGATAGTGCTCGCGGCTCGCGGCGGGTAGAGGACTCAAGTGACGCCGCGCCGCGCGTGGCGGTGCGGCTGACTGCGGCGTCCAGGGAATGCCAGCCGGGGCGCGGGGTATCGCCGGAGGCGTGCCCGGCAACAGCTCACAACAGCTCTAGCCTGGGGGAGGTTCTCGTTCTCACCACCGCAGACGAACCCCAAATTTAAAGAACCCAACCCCAGAGCCGTAACCAAAGGTTGCTATCGCTACAGCACGGAGTGAACGGAGGGCTGACATTTCGGACCCCAATTTCTCATTGTTGCCGCGCCGGACTGCGGGCGCAAAGTGCGCGAAACTGCCAAACCCAACCCGTCAGACCCCCGCTCGAGCCCCTTTGCCTTCGCGGGGGGCCACGTGTGTCCACGTGCATCCGAAAAGCTCGCGGACGCCGCGCCCTGCAACGCCACCAGTTCGATTACGCGTCACCGCCGAGCCGTTTCTAATGAGATACTTCGAGTCGCTTCAATCAGACCCGAGTCAGGCCGGCGTCAAGGCGGAGGCGGCGGAGTGTCGGAGGCCGCCGCCGTGGCTCGCAGCTCACTGCAGGCCCACACCGTGCCCAAGCACTGCGGGGGCAGCTCAGGCCGACGGGCAGGCCGCCGAAGGTGCTCCGAGGGCCCTTCGCAGTGAAGGCTTAGGCTTGGCGACGTGGCTCGGCGCTGTGGCGGTGGTGGCGGCGGAGGCTGCCGTGCCGCTGCAACTTGAGCCAGCCAGCAGCGAGCCTCCAGCCGGAGCCTCCAGCTCCAGCGGCCCAGCGCTCCAGCGGACTGCCGGCCGGCCGCGCAGCGCGCAGCGACGCGCAGTCACAACAACGGCAACGGCTGGCTGCAGCTGGACCGCCTCGCCACGCCGGGCATCCCGCCGGCCCGCCAGGTCGCCGACGTCGCGAAGCTGAGACGCGCCGCAGCGGCCCGTGCACCGCGCCGACGACCAGTGCAGCTTCAAAGTGTGTGACAACCAGTGCAGCAGACAGTGCAGTGACAATGGCGTTCCACCTCGAGCCCCTGCGCGCCCTGCTGGAGAACTGGGCCTGCGACGACCGCCTGGAAGCAGTCTTCCTCCAAGGCAGTAAGTATCCAAGTACCCTCTCGCCCTCGCCTCGGGTTTTCCTGGTCTCCTCGAGAGCGCCGCGGACGTGCTTCGAGGCGTGCTCTGGCCCTGGCGGCCAGGCCCGAGGACCTCGTTGGGGATGAGCATGGAGTACCCCGCCTGCCGCTGCCCGGTGTATTTCCAGGCCAGCACGCTGGAAGGCGGAATACGCCACGCCGCCCGGAAAGCTACCGGCGCCGGGGAACGCCCGACCGCCGCAGGCTACCGCAGGGCCCGTAGGACATGCAGCCGCGCAGGGCAGCGGGGGCGTGTGCGTGACAACCCGCGGTCTGAATATCTTTCGACACTGGCCCTCGGTGCCATCGCTTCGCACTGTAGTATCGCTTTCCCCGGACGCGATCATGCTGCGCTGACTTAAGGTGCACTGGGACAAGTGCGGTGCATCGCACGGCATGGCATGACCATGGCCGCGGGCAACAGAGGGCGGGCGGTCGAGAAACAAGGCCGGATCATGGCAAGCTCTCTGGTCCACCCAGACCGCCGCCGGCTGGTCTCCGTTAGTCTCCGTCGGCCAGGTCAACCTTCGGCACCGCCGGTCCCCAACACCGCGCACTCAACTTGGTTAATGAAGGAACTGGGGCGTCATTAAAAGGGGGAGGCGAGCAGGCTGACTCCGAACAGTACTGTCTCTCTCGCACTCGGCTGGGCTGGGGCGGACCGTAGGGGTGCGAGAGAGACAGAGATAGGGAATCCGCCGGCCTGGGCGTGCGTCACCTGTCAGCGGCGCGCCGCGTGGCCGCGTGCCGGCACTGGCGGGCGGGGCGGAGCACCGCGGAAAAACGGCAAAGCGGGAATCGAACCAGCGAACCAGCGCCCAGCCGACTGACTGCCAACGCCCACTCCGTCGCTGACATCTCATGAGACAGAGCTAGGCAAGCTCTGTTCGGAATCGCTCTGCTGGGCATCTTCAGCGCCTGGTGTAGAAACGGCAGTCAGTGAGCGCCTTGCCTGCACAGGGCACAGGTACAGAAGTCAAACAAGGTCGAAATTGGGCTCCGCGGTGGAGGGGGGAAGGCCCGGCGCGAAGCGCGAACGGTGCGAACCGGCGTGGCGGGTCGGTCGGCCTGTATTATGGCTGCGGTGATGTCACAGCCAGTCCCTTCCTTACGCCAGCGTGCTGGCTGTGCCTGGCTGTGCCGGCCGCGGGGTTGTGTGTTTTGGTGATGCAGTCAGCTGCGAATCCTCGCCACCGCCACGCCGTCATACCCTGCCCGCCGTTTCAATTCAGATTTCGGCCGTGAGCGGCTCGCACGGCCGGTCCGGGCATAGAGCCCTTCTATTCAGGGGCCTCACACGCATATCCATCGGCATAAAGCTTCGCCTGGTTCACCGCCAGCGCGCAGCGCGCAGGGTCAAGCAGCCGGCTGGAAACAAAACGGCAGCCAGGAAGCTCTTTCAGTGGAGCCAGTTCGCCAGTTCACTGCACTCCGACTTCCGCGACGAGTCGCCCGGACTCGCCGCGCATATCAACAACCGTCTGCTTGTCTTGCTTGACTTGGCGCGGCGGCGGAGGCACTCAGTTTGGCTATTAAATGCGCGGGGGTACCGAGGAAGTGGCCGGCACGGCACACGGCACGCCGCCACGCGGAAGCGAAGCAAGCGAAGCAGGCCGTGATAATGCAAGGCAAAGTCCAAGTCCAGCCAGGCCCTGCTCTCTCCTACGCTACGACTAGTACTTCCCTCCCCGACGCGCGCCGCGTGCGCCGCGAGCTAGCCGCCCTGTTCCCGCGGAAAAGGTCCCCGTCGCGACAGCGTCCGAAAACGACACCCACGCATCTCGCTCCCGTTCATCGCCATGGGTAAGACGGAGAGGCTTGCACGCGTAGAGGCAGAGGCGGGCCTTCACCGCAGTGCGCCAACGCGGCGGCCAGACGGCCAGACACGCGGGCAGACGGACGGACCGCGACGACGCGCGGAGCAGAGCGCCGCCAGCGCCCCTGGCGAGCTCTGCCGCAAGCTCTATCGATCACAAAGCAGCCAGCAGCCCGCAGCAGACAAACTCTGCAGTAGACAACACGCAGTGCAAGATGGCGACTTAGTCGGGCTGAGGAGCAACCCATTCACGACCATGGCGATGTCAAATCTCTACTCCAAGATCGCGCCCAAACCCGAGAAGGAGCGGCAGCGGTACAGGGAGCTGGCGGTCACCCAGACCAACGCCTGGGTCAACGGTGAGTGGCCAGGCAGCCCCGTCCTGGGCGTTCTGGGCGCCCTGCCCCCGCCCTCGCGTCGTCTGCACGTCTAGCTTTGTTTTGGTGGGGCCCTTGGAGGACCCCCGCGGCCGTGGGGCTCCAAAGGCGCCAGTCGTGGGTGGGCACCCTCAGCAAGGCCCCACAGGCTGGACGGCAAGCCTGCGGAGCCTCCAGGACCTTGTGGAGCCCCTGCCCAGCAAGGACCCCAAGCGCTGGTGCACTGTCTGGAAGCCCCCCCCCCCCCCTCCCCCACTGGCAGGCGCGACCACTTTCACCGCGGTATTACGACGGTTAGGTAACTGCCTCCTCGGCCCCTTCGGCCCCTCGCCTCGGCCCCTACGCCAGACCAGAGTGCGCCCCGGCGTCGCGTCGCCCACGAGACGCGTCCGACGCGATGAAGCCGCCCGTCCCGTCCATCCAGCAGGAGGAGGACTTGTGTCAGGACGCTTGCGCTGGACTTCCCGTCAACTGTTTGTCGCTTGCAGCAGGTTGTCCATTACAAGAGTTCCGTGTCTTGTTAGTGCGCTAAAAAGAAATGTGGAAGGGGGGCAAAATAGCGCTCAATCTTTTTGATTTGACAATTGGACTCACAAGACGATATTTTTCTGTTTCAGCTGAAAGTTGCAACAATGGTGGATTTTCAATTACCCCACCGAACAGCGTCTCACAACGTGAGGCCATGCAAATTCTACAGCCGGCCAGCGCACCCACTTCACCTCTCGCATCACCCAACCTGACATCAACGACAAGCACAACATTCAGTTTGAATGTGGCAGGTTGTAGCTCAGAAATGACAACATCGAACAGCAACGGCTCATGCAGCAATACCACAAGCAACAGCAGTTCATGTCTTTTACTCCAACATGGGCAAGGCACAGTAGACCCCAATTGGCAAGCTACAAAACCTAGTGTACGAGAACGTAATGCCGCCATGTTCAATAATGAACTCATGGCAGATGTGCGCTTCATGGTTGGAAACCCTGGTGAGTACAACATTTTGTAAAGAATAAGTTTGGTTTCAATAAGTCCTGTACATAATGCCTTTGCTTTTTCTTAGGGCACACCCAATGCATTCCAGCCCACAAATATGTGCTGGCCACTGGTAGCTCAGTATTTTATGCCATGTTTTATGGTGGGCTTGCTGATGACAAGGAAGAAATTGAGGTACCTGATGTTGAACCACCAGCCTTCCTAACTTTATTAAAGTAGGTATTAAAATTATTAGCTTGTTTTATGTGTCATACTGTTCTTGAATTAATATACCTCATTTATTCCTTCTTTCTAGATATTTATACTGTGATGAAATACAACTAGAAGCTGACACTGTTTTATCTACTCTTTATGTGGCTAAAAAGTACATAGTCCCACATTTAGCTCGTGCTTGTGTCAACTACCTAGAAACCAGTTTGACTGCAAAAAATGCTTGCTTGTTGCTAAGTCAATCCAGACTATTTGAAGAGCCAGATCTAATGCAAAGGTGCTGGGAAGTCATCGATGCACAGGTACGTGCATGTGGGGCAGATGAGTGTGTAGAAGAGGATGATGAATCAGAAGCATATCTCTAACAACTACTTTTAAGTAATGTAATCAGATGTGGAAAAAAATTCATCCTATGAAAGTAAGAATTCATATTGTGAACAGAAAGTACAAAGAAGTACAAACTTTAAAATTGAGTGTCAGTATACGTTCAGATACAATTGATGTTGAAGATGTACATGTTAAGACTTGCCAAATGACAAGACTGGGCCCAATTCAAGCAATCGCGAGCTAATCTGGCAAGTCACATTTTTGTGTCTAGGCCCCAATATTATATTATATGTGATATCAGGAAAATATCTAGTCAGTATGTGAAAGCTTGTGATGAGTAATAAAATTTTCAAGGAAATGTAGAAACTGCTCTCCATTTTTTCGGACCTATTTTCCTGGGATCTCAGCAGGGTTGGGAAAGAAATTTAACAAGAGTCACAAGCTTTACAAGCAGTTAAACTAGATTAACTAAATTTTATAATTCCCACTTGAGACAGTAAAGAAACCTTATGGAGTTGGGAGCTGCAATGTGATTGCCATCGCATAAATTGTATTCTGCAGTGTTTAATTTATTTGTATTTGCTACAGGCTGAGATGGCTTTGAGGTCAGAGGGCTTTGTTGACATTGACATGGCTACTCTGGAGTCCGTTCTCTCAAGAGAAACCTTGAACTGCAAGGAAATGCACTTATTTGAAGCAGCGCTCAACTGGGCTGGAGCTGAATGCCTTCGGAAAGAAATTGATGCAACTGCAGGTACTTCAATTTTCCAAATTTTGAAAAGTGTATTAAGTTATTTGAAATTGTTTTGACTGCCATTTGTGAGTTTCTCTTGCTTTCCAGATAACAAGAGAGCTGTTCTTGGCACGGCTCTTTTCCTCGTTCGGTTGCCCACAATGAGCCTAGAGGATTTTGCCAATAGTGCGGCACAGCTGGGAGTCCTTACACCGCAAGAAACAATAGATATCTTTCTGCACTTCACAGCGCACAGCAAACCTATGCTTTCATTTCCGACTAGAGCTCGCGCTGGTCTCAAACCTCAGGTAAGACAAAATTAGAATGAGACTTGTCAAGTTAACAAAAATTAAAGCTCTTAAATAATATGTTTTTAAAATGTTTCTTTGTGTGAACAGGTTTGCCATCGGTTCCAGTCATGCGCCTACCGAAGCAATCAATGGCGGTATCGTGGGCGATGCGATTCCATCCAATTTAGTGTGGATAAAAGAATTTTTGTCGTTGGCTTTGGCCTTTATGGGTCATCTAATGGTGCAGCTGACTACACAGTAAAAATTGAATTGAAACGACTAGGTCGAGTACTTGCTGAGCACAATACAAAGTTTTTCTCTGATGGTTCCAGCAACACATTCCATGTATACTTTGAACATCCTATACAGGTATGAATTTTTACATCATTTTGTCATAGTTAAGTTGGAAATGAAAAAAAAATAATACTAAGAATTTAATTTCCTTTCTTTAGGTGGAACCAGAAAGCTACTACACAGCTTCTGCCATTCTTGATGGTGTTGAACTAAGCTACTTTGGGCAAGAAGGCATGAGCGAAGCAGCAGTTGGAGCAGTCACATTTCAGTTTCAATGTTCTTCCGAAAGCACAAATGGTACAGGAGTTCAAGGAGGTCAAATACCAGAACTCATTTTCTATGGGCCCTCTCAACCCCTTGAAGATCACTGATACATGTATCAACTGGGCCTGGCAGTCCGAAGGTTCTTATCAGTCATACAGTGCAGTCTGAACAAATTTCAACCAAACAGGAAGACAAAAAAGGCTCAGAAATATAATTTACCTGAATTTGACGATGAAAGACCCACCCAAGCTGAAGCCAAGAAGCAAAACAAATTCAAAACTCCTGGAAAGTTGCTTTTATCCAGTATACATGCATTGGCAAGTGGTTTGGACTGCATGCGTGTTCAACAAGCTTTCTGATATTAATTGGAGCTCAAGAAATGAAAACAAGATGCCTAGTGCCAGGTAACCAGTTACAACAACCCTTTGATTTGAAAACAACTGTTATTGAAAAAATACATGAGAAGAAATAGATCTCTGAACGCTTTGTTTCACCGGTCCCCAAAACAATTGTTGGCTGTAAATTTTAATTAGTTCCTATTGGTGACCAAGGTAGACAATTCTGAGAAAAACTTGCATTGAATTTAAAACTTAATAGAACCTTACTCAGCAATAGCACTTTAACTACCCTGTTTACAAAGAGTTGAACGAGGGGCGTGCCAATGTACTAGAAATTGGACTGCACTATTTTAAATCGCAATTAACGTAGGGGAATTTTGATATTTTACGAGGAAATACATGAAATGAAACTGTACTGCAGTATAGTTTCACCAGCTTTCAAGTGAAATACTTCAATTAATACATGAATAGGAAGGTATCTACTTAAGAGGATATTTTGTTTTCACGGGAATCATGAAAATTTTATCCAAATGTCATAGTGACCTAAAAATATTTTTTTTGACCTCTTTAATTGACACCAATAATGTAAGAAATATTTATCTAGCATCTTGAACTTATTTTTAAAAAGGAGAAGATTGTTACCCTGTTACATTTGTATAGGTTTAGTAAGATGTCTGGCTGTGCAGAACAAATTCAATTCAATTGTATATTCTTAATAGTCTTGTTTCAGTGCATCCCAGGGTAAAATATAAATAAATCGGGGACAGAGCCACTTTAAATTTTATTATGTATTGTTCGAACTTTGATACTCTGTTTAGGTATAGCTTTAAATAGTCTTTTGGGCAATTTTATTCTAAACCCAACCTGCTAAGCACATACCTTTGATGTAAAATTATTGCACAAGATAATCTTTGAAAAGTTGAACTTTATCATAGCCTATTGTTTATTTATATTTTGCTAGTACGTAAAAATTTAGTTGTAAATTACTGGTTTTCACCAAAACCATTCAGTGTATGCAATAAAAGGTTGCCTTTGTTGATTTGGAGCATTTAACTTACACCTGGCAGAAAGCCTTTGTCCTATGTTACTTGCTTCTTATGGACAATTTTAGTATATTTGAGTCTCCTTTAAATAACTACTTTTCTTTCCTCATATATTTTGTGAATGATTGAATTGTAAGTTGACGAAATGTCAAGCTTTATAGATGTTGTAGTCTATGTACCATACTCAATAAAAAAATTTGAAGCGAACTATATACCCGACTTGAATTACTACCTATACATGGTATACATATACAAGATACTGTATATGAAGGAATTAGGAGATATTTTGACTCACCCATCACTGGAATGGACAGACTGAGAGCTTGAGAGAGTCTGAGATATGTGCGACCCAATTCGTAAACATCAATTTGGAGCACATCACTGAAGTCGATTAGTAAATCTGAAATGCAGTTAAGGAACGCCAGGTGACAGAAAAGTGTGAGTCACACACTCAATGGATGATTTCAAAGGATACGGGTTGTTCCTTCAACGCGACATGTGATGTATAGGCAGGCGGCAATAACATGTGTGCTCCGCCGACCTCGAGTTAATTGCCGTGACAATGCCATTTTGAAAAAATTGAAGGCTTCATCAATACACAATTGGCTCAAACTGGGGAGGAATTACAAAGCAATTAAAACCACAGAGCCCATACATAATCTTCATAATTAAATATAGGGTTTCACTACATACCCAGTTAGCTGATGAGCTAAATTAGTGATGGCTTTCTTGGCATTTTGTAGAGTTATTTCACGGGACTCTTTGCCAAGACCAGTATGGAATGCTGCAAAAAGATGCGAAAAATTTATTCAACAAATTGGTTAGTATAAACAATTAGATAAAACATTCACTTAAAAAAGAGCGTATCCAAAACATGAAGGAGCTTACTTTGGCCAAAACCTCTAGCACCACCTTTGGAATCAGATGACACAAACTGTCCCAATGCCGAGGAACCACCATGAGCATTTTCCTCAAACTGAACTTCAGAAACAATAGCACTATGCTCCAGAACAGTACCACAATTAGTACACACAACATCTCCTCTTGCTGGATCTGTATCCAACTCCAGAGATCCACAATTTGTACATTTGTTACTGGAGGACATGTTTAATACAGCTGCTGTGAAACAAGACAGAGAACAAACAGAAAATTAGCTTCCTATCAGGTAAATGGCAGTGAAATCGTTGTAATGTAAATTTCACCCTGTGACAACAATCAAGAAGATTGAGATTAGCAACCCCTGGACACCTCAATAAAAATAAAAACCAAATAATGCAGTCAGAAGAAGCAATAAGTACGATAAACTAACAGAAATTAGAAGAGTAGTGTAAGGAAAGCGGCAAAGCGGATTTGTTTCAGAACTGGCCCAAACAATAATTATGAATAATAAATTTAAATGGATTTTGTTTATTTCAAGATGATCAACTTCCAAGAAAAGAGGCCTTTGGGAAGTTTGTTTATCCATGAGTTGATTTATTGTCATGAAAATAGACATGCTGATAATACAGTGATGGGGTTACTTTCTCAAATAAATAGGTTATATGTCAGAACTTTCGATAAAGGCATCAGAAAACTTACTGGTATCTCTTAGCAGGAACTAATTCTTGTGACAGATAACCAGCCTATGTCAGAACACAAAATTTCAAGGAATTCTGTAGGCGAAATTATGTTGCTTACTTTTTAAGAGAGGGACATCCTGCGTATAATGACCAGAACGGTTATTAGTAGAAAGACAGAAACATATCACCAAATAATGCGCTCTGGTACATGAATATGAACTTTTCAAAACAAGTTTACTCTCTAACGCAACAATAATTTTTCTTGTGTTTTAATTGCCTTTGAAAATGGCCATTCATTTTGTGTGACTCGTTCCATTCATTTTGTGCTTAGGTTGGTACTCTTTTTGGCGCCAGTCCAATTTTGAATTTTGCCAGCAGCCGGCAGCCGGCAGACGACAAGCAACGCAGTGAAGCAACAGCGAGCCTGATTTATTCTCTAATTTTACACTCATTTTTGCATGTTAGACGGTGCATAACTCAGTATCACAATGGGAGTTAAAGACCTTTGGCAGGTTCTCGCACCTGTATGTGAACGCAAGTCGCTGTGGGAACTCCAAGACAAGTCTGTGGCTGTCGACTTAAGTGCTTGGGTGTGTGACAGCCAAAATATTGTGGAGCACAGTTCACAACCAAACATGCACCTCAGGTCTAGTTTTATTTCTTGTAAACTCTTCCTGTTAGTTGTCATATGTATAACTTTCATAGTCGTCAATTTGTTTTGTTTGTTTCCTTTTCAGGAACTTGTTTTTTCGAACGTCATGCTTGCTGCTACTTGGCGCAAAGCCTGTGTTTGTTTTAGAAGGAGATGCTCCTGATTTGAAACTGAATGTCATGTCTCAACGCAATGCAGCACGAGGTTTAAAGAAGTCCACTAAAACTTCTGGCAAACGTTCCAGATATAAAGGCATTCAGAAAAAAGTTAGGCTGGGAATTTCATCTTGTTGGTATTTTTTAAATATTCTTATGAATTTTGAAATTAATCTTAAATATTTTTTATTCTTATGCAGTGCCAAGAAATGCTTAAGTGTATGGGTGTGCACTGTGTTCAAAGTGCGGGAGAAGCAGAGGCTTTGTGTGCCATTTTAAATGAAAGAGGGGTGAGATAGTTTTATGTGTCACTTCTTGAATCCTTTTCGTTACTTAGAAAATACTTACTCGACTGTACATTTATAGGTGGTAGACGGTTGCATAAGCCAAGATAGTGACTGTTTTCTATATGGAGGACAAGTTGTTTTTCGTAATTTCACAATCAGTGCCACTTCTGGTGGAGGTGGTGGACCTGGCTTCAGTATTGATATGTATAGAATGCAACAAGTGACAGAGCTCTTGGGCCTTAGCCGTACAAAGCTCATTGGGTTATCACTCCTATGTGGATGCGACTACAATCAAGGTGTTTCCGGTGTGGGGAAAGAAACAGCAGTTAAGTTTCTAGCCACTTTATCAGATGCTGAAGTCTTTTCAAGGTAAGAAATCTGTACATTCTGTCAACCTGGCTTTTATGTATATGTTGTCTCCAATCTGCTGTAAATTTGTGTTGCTCTTTCAGATTTTCAAGGTGGAGGACTGATCCTATCTATGTACGCAGAGAAAAAGAACGATCTATGGGAGTATGTGACAGATGCTGTCACATTGGCAAGAAAAAGGTTCATGACAAGAGTGGGTGCGAGCTTTGTGGCACAGTCAGAAGTTGTCACATCAGTAGTGATCCTGATTGTCTCATCAATCTAGATCCGTGAGTGGGGAAGGTTTCTTTTATAGTGTGCTCAATACAATGGTCTCTATTTAATTAGTGTTTGCCCCCTCTAGTGATGATCAAAAAGTGATTATAAACGAATTGAATATTCGAAAAAAGGCACTTCAAGATGAAAGCTTTCCCTGTCAAGATGTTATAGACGAATTTTGTAGTGTTGAAGCAATGCCTTTACCAGAAAAAGTGTCATTGGAATGGTCCCAACCAAATCTGATTCAGTTCATGGTTAGTTGGTTTCATTTCATGTTTTAATATTATTTTTTGTATAAACCACCTCTAATTATATTTTTCTCCCTTTTTAGAAACTGGCCGAGAAGCACTTGAGGTGGGATGAGTGCTATTCTCTGGAAAAGTTTCTGCCTTTAGTTACTCGGTGGTTGATATTGAATAAAAGGAGTTCTGCAAAATGTCCCATCTATCCAGAGGCTATTTTGAAAACACGAGTATTAAAAGGAGTTGCAAGTTATGAAGTGAAGTGGACAGATCAGGAAGGTCTGTTTGAGACTTTAGTGAGTGAAGAGTGTTCAGATATTTGTTTAACAATTGAGCCAAGGGAACTCTTTGGTAATGCATTTCCAGCATTAGTTACTGAATTTAATGCAAAGGAAGATGCTAAAAAATTGTCCAAGCAGAAAGGTTGGTAAAAATTATCTTCAATAATAGTAGGTTGTCATTTGTTTTACCTCCCATGCCTAATGCTCTGATTTAAACTTCAATCATATGTACAGGTAAATCTAAGCCTCGAAAAGCTGCAAAAGTGTCACAAGCTCTACCAAAATGTCCAAAATGTGGGAAAGATTTGCCATCTAAAACCCAGAAATGCATGTGTCATTTTGTGAAAGTGGCTCCAGCAGAGAAAGAAAAGACATCTCCAAAATCTCTGGAGGAACTTCTTGATACTTTGACACTTAATTCAGCTTCTTCCAAGAGAGAGATGAAAGAGCCAGCTAAAACTGCTATAAAATCAAAAGTTGCGGGTAACAGTGAAAAATTAAAGAAATTACTCTCCCAAGTATCAGATGAGACTGATACTGGTGCGAGTCCCACCTTGGACTGTGAATCTGAACAACTCAACAAGACATACGAGTCTCCAAAGTTCTCCTTTGAAGACCTTCTAGGTGATGAGAAGTGGACTGTTGATGATTTTGTGGTAGAGGAAGAGGGAGACCTATCAGACATTGTTCAGTCCATCACAGGCAGAGGGAGGAGTACTGATGAAATGAAGGCAAAAATGAGCAAGTCCCCTGTGCCCACACATGATATGGAACTTGAAAACTCCAAGGAAGAGATGTGTATGGAGCACACGACTGCAATGCCAGTTTTGGCATCTGGAGATGTGGATGTGGATTCTTCAGAAGAAGAGGCACCCTACACCCCCTTAATTGATAGAATACGGAAGCTTCAAGAAAATAAAGTTCCGACAAAGAGACACAGCATTGTTGCAGCTATGAAATTGCGTCGTTTTTCAGAGTCATTTGAAGCATTCTGCATGGGTGACAATGCCACTTCATCTCCACGAGTCAGTAATGATGCTGAATCAAGTAGTGGTGATATGAGTGGTCCATCACCAAACACATTCAGTTTAGGTATAACCAACTTGTTGGAAACCTCTGAGCAGCAGTAAGATTGTACCACACCACTATACTCAATAAAGCTGAATTTCTGTGAACAGTTGGTGTTTCCTTTGAGTGAACCAGCTCTGTTAATTTCAAAACCCTTCAATAAAATACTCAAAAAAATTCATACAGGACAGTTTAATGCTATATAAATTAAAATACATTGATGCAAGCAGTGAGACAAAGTACATTGCCATGGAATTACGAGAACATAAAATAGACTATTTACAACAGGTTATAAGATTTTTCCCATAACAAAATAAATGTGTAGAAGGAGCATTGAGACACTGCCAGATATCAAGTCCACAGCTTTTAGTCCCAATGCTCATAGACATTATTGTACAAAGTTCATAGAAAACATAATTGCCAGTCAAGAAAAATATTTAAAAAATTAAACAACGGAAAATTTATCATAGGTCAATACGTATATTACAGCTGCACATCATCGTTTAAGCTTCACAGCTTTTTAACTTAACTGCTTAAAACACAATCATTCAATGTATTAGGCTAAAATAACCTATTATTATTAATAGCTTTAAATTACCATACAACATGCATTCTTCATCACAAATTAAATTAACTTAACCACAAGGATTATTTCTTCCTCTTCTTGGTTTTAGTGTCTGGTGTAGTTGAGGCAGAGCTGGGGCCAAGGGAGTCGCCCTTGCGTTTCTGACTTTGTTTGGTGGTGTTTGGTGTCCCACTGTTGGCACTAGGTGTTCCTGGAGCAGGGGTTGAACTGGACTGGCTGGTGCTGTTTTGGGCAGGAGTACTGGTTCCAGCAACATTACTACTTCTGGGTCCACGCTTCTTTTTCTCCTGTCTTTCTTTTTCTTCCAGCTCTTGATTTTCGCGTTCAATGAGAGTGATGAGGGTGTTGCACCTTCTCTGCAGTTCCATGGCAGTACGGGATTTAATGAACCAATCAAAACGGAACTGTGGAGCAGATCTGAAAACAAAGAAAATTGTAATAAATTCAGACCAGTAATTATAGGTTCTATTCGTCTTTTTCCATCATTTTTAAATATTGTCCTACCTGACAGCAGCCCGAAGTTCTTCATATACATTTTCTTTGTCAAATCCCAGTTTATGTAGCATGCAAACCAGGAAACGATCTTCTTCTTCGGTATAGTTCTTTCCTTTATTTGTCCCATAAGAAATGCGCAATTGATGGAAGGGAGCTCGATACCGTGCCATCTAAAACAAAAAAAGGTCACAGGTTATAGGAGAAATTACTGCATGTTTGAAGATATTAATGTGTACACCAAATCTTACCTTCGCATCAAGAGCCTTCTTAATTCCAGCACGGCGCTGAATTTTAGCCTCTCCTCTTTCTATTTGTCCCATAATTCTGTCAATGTCTTGAAGTTCATGACACCGCTCCCAAAATACTGTGCTGTATTCCATAACTTCTTCTGGAGTTTTTCCTTCCACATCCCTTGCAATATTTTCAATATCATCTCTACCATATTTTTCATTAGCCTTGATGAATTGATTAAAGTCACGTTTTGTCCAGTTTGTGAATCCTTGGGTCAACAAGCTTTCTTTTTCAGTAATCTGGAAGAGGAATTGAATTATTGTACAGCCAGGAAAAACAGCAGAAACTTCTATTGGGTTTAAAAGACATTTAACTCACCTCTTCTTCACTGAGCAGCTCAGCCTCATCAATTTTTCTCTGCTCCTCTTTCTGCACACGAGCAGCTTCAGGGCCAAGTTCTGGATTTTTGGGAACCTTATAACCAAGTGATTTGCGGAAATGATAGATTTCCTGGTCTAATAGTTCAAACAATCTGGGAGGGAAGAACTGGAAGTCCTGCACAATGGGCTGCTTTGGAGGGCGAGGTGCTTTGGGTGCCTTTGGCTCTGATACCCTCAGGGCCTCTCTGAAGTATGCATCAACAGCATAGTTAGCTTTCCTTTCTCGCTTAGGAGGTTCAATCCAGTTCCCAATGCCAAGAACCTTTTGCTTTTCTCTGTAGTCTTCACCCTCAAACTTATAAACAGAGTCTGTTGGAGTATCCACTGTGAAGTTTCGTAGAGAAGATTCACCCATCTCTGAAAGTCGCTTGTTGAGTTCTTGGGTCTTGACTTCTCCCTTTTCAAGAATGACATCAATGTCTTCATCAGTTATGGCAGATTCTTTTGAGGCAAATACTTCATTGGCACCATGTCTGATCATGTTCAACATTTCATCCTTGTTGAGTGCACTAGCTTTGTTGTCAACAAGACGACCTTGCTGAATCACAAGTTTGTCAAGTCGCAGCTTCACCTCAGCACGTTCAACAATTTTTTCTTCAACAGTGTTTTCAGTTATCATGCGGAACACTCTGACTTGTTTCTTTTGACCAATACGATGGGCACGATCCATGGCCTGTAGATCCATCTGTGGGTTCCAGTCAGAGTCATAAATGATTACCACATCAGCTGTAGCAAGGTTAATACCGAGACCACCAGCTCTTGTTGACAACATGAAGACAAATTTCTTGCTGTTTGGCTCATTGTACTCATTAATTTGGCGCTGACGATCTTCATGAGGAGTGTTACCATCCAAACGGCAATAGTTGTACTGCCGCCAGTGACAATAATCTTCAAGGATGTCCAACATACGGGTCATTTGGGAGAAGATGAGAACACGAGATCCTTGTTCTTGCAATTTGGGGAGCAATTTGTCCAAAATAACCATTTTTCCACAGTTGTACACGAGGTGCTCATCAGTTGTGTAAGGTGGACCCGGTTCAGCACCATCAAACAGGTAAGGATGGTTGGAGCATTTACGCAGCTGCATCAAAATGTTTTGGAGGCGCATCTTCTCAATTTTACCAGCTCCATTTACTACATCAATATCCTTCATCAAAACCTTGGTGTACCAATCTCTTTGCATTTTGCTCAAACCAACATATATTTTGACTTCCTTTTTGGGCTTAAGCCTTTTCTCGACTTCAGACTTCAAACGACGGAGCAGGAAAGGGCGCAGAACCGCATGCAAACGCTCAACAAGCGAATTGTCACCAAGGAAGCTGTTGGTGTCAAACCATGAATCAAAGTCATCTGATGAGTTGAAGACATCAGGAAGAAGGAAGTTCAGAAGTGACCAAAGTTCATGGAGATTGTTCTGAAGGGGTGTTCCAGTAAGCAGAAGCCGATTGGTGGTTTTGAATTCACGGACAATTTCTGACAGTTTTGACTTTTCATTCTTGATCCTGTGAGCCTCGTCAATCACCATGTAACGCCAGTTGAATTTCTTGAAGACACCCTTTTCCCTGATAACCATTTCATAAGAAGTAATGCAGACATCCCACTCTCCAGGCATAAGGGTTTCTCTGATGAAAGTGTTCTATAAAGAAACCAAAGCATTAGATCATGAAATTGTTCATCCATTTCATACTATTTTCAAGGTGTGGAGGCAAAACTTACTCTTGCTTCTTGGTCACCGATCAGACAAACAGCTCTCAGGGTTGGGCACCACTTGTTGAATTCGTTCATCCAGTTCTGAAGAGTTGATTTGGGAACAATCACCAAGTGAGGTCCATTGATGTTCCGATAGTGCTTCATGTACCTAGTAATAAAAACACACTTGTTGAACAGGGAAACACAAAATTCAAACAGGAGAAAAGAAAGAACTTTTTAAAGCTCACCCTAGAAGAGAAATTGTCTGCAATGTTTTACCAAGACCCATTTCATCGGCAAGGATACCATTGATTCCATTTTCATACAAAGATATCATCCAATTGAGACCACGAACTTGATAGTCACGCAGTTCACCACTTTTAATATAAAAAGGAGACGCATCAAACCGAGTGATAGCTTTTGCACTAGTATTTGTTTCAGCTAAAAGCTCCTCATCTTCCTCTTGCTCTGTTTTGCGGTGACGATGGCTGAAAGAAACAGAACAACTATGACAACCTATTCCTCAAAACTAGCGAGTAAAGAAGAAGCTCCACCATTTGAAACGTACTCTGCTGCCTCTTCATCCTTAGGTTTATCTACAACCTTCCTTGGTCGCCCTGGTTTCAACTTCAAGGGACTGCTAGTTGACTTTTCTTTAGCATTATTAGACATGAAATGGGAAAAAATCTCAGTCTGTTTGAGAAGAAAATCAAAGCGCTTGCTCCGGTCACCTTCCTGAAATTGGAAAATGAGAAAATCATAGCAGGTCAATAAAAAAGGTCCATTGGCATCAAAGTCTTTTTACAAAAGTTTTCAATTGACATTGAGTGAACAAATACTCTCAAATGGATCTTGTGACAAGACTTACCAATTTGTTATCAAAGTCTTCTCCTTTTGGCTTAGCAGGAGGTGGCCCATCTGCTGAGGAGGCATTCTGTAAAAATAAACCAAGGGTCAGGATACAAACAACAATCTGACAAGTCGTGAGGAACGCATCATAATTTTAGAGGTTAGGAACTCTACATTACTTTACAAAGAAACAGAGAAGAAGGAATAAGCAAAGGATATAACGAAGTGAAAAGATACAAAACAATGTGCATTGCATTAGACATCGTAAATATTAAAGTCAGAACGACTAGCAAAATAAGGAGGAAGTCAAGGTATACACAAAAGCGAACTAGAGGACAACAGTTATTACAAAATTAAGGTCTATGAAAGACATGAATCTTACTGAATTTTCTCCAGTGTCCATCGCTTCGTCCGTTTTTGACATTTTGGAACGGTTTAGAACCTCGCCCTGCGCTCTACTGGGAAAATGCTTTGAGTCACCGGTGCACAAAACCGTCTGAAATCAAACAACGACGAAAATGGCGTTTGGCGGGCAGCCGGTGGCGGCGGCGGCGGCGGCGCGGCGGCTACGAGAACTAGGAGCTGCGTTCGAATTTCTCGCCGTTTCGAGCGCATCCGAGAAATTCAAATGCTGCTGTAAGTTTAATTTTTTTTTTTAGAAAGTAAAAGTGCAACCAATGCCATTGTTGGCGTTTTCTGAGATCAGATATAATTATTTCTTTAGAAGAACTCACATTGGGCACATTTTGTGTACAGTCACAGAAAATGCTGGATGGAACCTTGGCTAGAGTCCTACACTGCTTTTTTTTTGGGGGGGGGGGGGGGGGGGGGGCGCCTCATGGGCCCGGCCGGGTTTGTGGGCTCGTGCTCGTGGTCGGGTCTATCCGTGAGAAAAGAAGTTATTCTTTGATCCGAAAACAAGGAGCACCAGAGAGCCGTCGCAGGAAGGACCAACCCCAAGTCTACCGTACCCCACCTCCTACCTCAACCCTAAAGCCCCTTGCCAGCAAAACATAAAAACACTTGCCATCAAGTGCAAATTAAATTGTTTCCAGGTGACAGAAAATGCATTGATCTGGTCTGGGAAATTCATCCCACACTCAGCAGAGATGCAGCCGTCATGACTGTAGGACTTCCCCAAGTGCTCCCCCTCCCCCTCCTCCTCTTCCCTGGGGGGTTCCAGACCTAGGAAGCTCTAAGGGACACAAACGTGATATAATTTTACAATAGTGTATCTTTATTCCCGGAACTTGTCATGTTAACAAGGGTTGAATTTGTTGATCGGAAATGGGTCCTAGCCGTAAATGGATTTGTGTCTGAGAGGGTAAGACGGTATTCACAAGGCTGTCACTTCCCTCTTTCCTTTGTGGAATGAAACCTTCCACCTCTACTAATGTCTGGTGTCAAACGCCATTGACTTTCGTTTTACTAGTTGTCACAAGATCAGCAAGTAGATCCTTGCGAACCCTTTGCCTAGAGCTCCCTCTTGTCTTCAGCTGGATGGCCTGCCAGCCGTGGGGCCTGGGCCGCCTGGGCTCAGTGACTTGGAGAAAATCGCTGAAGCCGTCGTTCTGCCCTCACGTCAATTGGCTGGTCAACAGCTGATTACGGTTTTGCCACGCCAATCCTCCCGGAGATTAGTCGCTCCAAGGGAACTGACAACTCGTCGTGTCGTCTCCACGATAACAACCGAGTTCATGTTGGCACCCCACCCCGTCCGCAAATCTGTCTTCTTCTTCTATAGTCCCCACCCTGAAATGCTGTAGAACTGTCACCGAAAATTTCAGCCCCCTTCCCGCGGGGAAGTTTTGGGAAGATGGATACTGAAGGCAAGTATATCGCTGGGCCTAAAATGATCTCAGCTGAATCGTGACCCCAAAGTACGCACCGGTCATACTTTTTTTTTCTCCCTAATTTGTCGTTTTTTGCCTGGTTTTATTGTTTTTGTTATTTATATCAATCTTAAAAGATTAGTTATTCACTGGGAATTGGAAGGGGCTGACCATTTTTCCTTTGACAAGTCATACACCTATCTGTTTACAATGTGACATAGAGGAACATAACCCTACTTACTTGAGCAACAATGGCCCTTTTCTTGTTAATGTCATGGTTAAAATTATTGTTATCAGCAAAATGAAGTGTTTCTTTGTTTTTCAAAGGATAAGAATTGAAATTAAGGCTGTTTCTCCTCACACGGCCTTGTATTCCACCTCCCTGCTCTCCTTTGTGCCTTTTATGGCAGAAATTTGAGAGAGTGGTGTTGAAAACACTCATGTAACATTGCTCATACTTCTTCAAAATTTATGGTTGTTTTGATAATTTGACGAGTTTTCGTCAGCTATTTCATAATAATATCATTGTGGAAATTGATACTTTTTTTTCTTTAGTACCCGTCATGATATTTTACCTAATAGTTTTATTTTATTTTGTGGTTTTAGCTGACAAAAAAGACACGGATATGCTGTCGCAAAAAGAACTAGAAGACTTGGAAGCCATCCATCGACGATTCCAAGAGCTTATGAGTGACCCTGAAAACATAAATGAAGCTGCAAATTTTTTAGTGGAAGATTTAATTGATGAAATGACTATAGGAGTGGTTTTTGAAGTTCACCGGTCAGCAAAATTAGGGGTGCTGGACCCTGAGGCAGATATGTCTGGAGATGATATTAGCAAGTGAGTGTTTTATGTCAGTTTGCATAAAATAAGAAAATATTGTGACCTGCTGACCTATTGTGCTTCTTTTATGTCAGGTTTAAAATTGTAGATGATCCAGGCTTAGATGTATTTGGCCAGCCTCCAGTTATTAAGAAATTCCAAGACTGCATTTGTCCAAGCTGCAACAGAGGTCTGGCTGCATCAAGATTTGCTCCTCATCTTGAGAAATGTATGGGAATGGGCCGTAATAGCAGTCGAATTGCTAGTCGGCGAATAGCAAATAATAGCAAGGAAACAAGGTATTTTATCTTTTTTTAACAAAAGCAATAACTTGTTATTTACTTTTTTCTTCGATGGACCCATGAAAACCTGATGCAGCTGCCAAAACCTCCTTGAGTCACTTCATAGTATGTTTACAAATCCCATTGTCATTGTTCTCTCTTCTTTTCTAGCACTATTGTTAGTGAAGATGAAGACGACGAGTGGACCATTGGTGGTGACAGACGGAGAAAGAAGAAGGATCGGAGTAATGGCACTTCCAAAAAAACGTCCAAAAGTGTGAAATCTGAAAAAAGGAATGGTGATTCCAATAATAGCTTTAGCTCTGTGTCTGAGAGTCTAGGTAGCTCATCTGGCAACAGTTCATCATTTGATGCTACCAGTGCTGCTCTAGAAACAATGCGTCCTGAAGAGCGGAAAAATTTGTTGTCACACATATGTGGTGTAGTGTCAGAACATACACGAAAATTATGCACAAGGTCTCTTCGATGCCCTCAGCACTCTGATGAACAGAGAAGAGCACTTAGGGCATCTGTTCTTGAGGATGAGTCCAGTTTTCAATCTGAGATACAGGTGAGTACAGTTCTGAACCCACCTCCATATTGATATTTTGATGTGTGTTCCTTAAGTGTATTGTGCTTTCTTTTTCTATGTACAGGTAAATGTGGAATCTCTAGGCTTGGACCCTGATGATCTTTTGGGTGGTTTGGGAGGAGGTGTAGGATCATTAAGTGGTCTTGGTATGAGTTCCTTAAGTCGAGGAAGCTGGGAAACAGAGCGGTCTAATGCCTCGTCCCCTGCCGACTCTGTTTCTGTGAGCTCCTCCACATCAAGCAAAAAGCGTGAGAAATCAAGTCCTGGAAAGAGTGGCAGTCATAAAAAGAAAAGTAAACATTCATCATCTCATGAGTTGTGAAATTTATGTTTGTAGAATCCAATTTCTTTTGAGTTGTGAAGCATCACTGATTATCTTATTGTTGGTGTATGGTTGAAATCCACACTTCCATATATCTGCTCTCTTGATATTCATCAAGCAGTGTTTGCATTGTATTTGCTGTGATCAGGTGGGAAATCCTGATAATGGAATGCCCATTTTGCTAGGATGATAAGATTAGATTCTGATAAATAATGGTTGGTTCAGAAAAAGAAAGCTGAAAAAATGAATATAAAATTTATAGAAATTTGGCTAAAAGTCATCATTGTAGTGAAGTGCATATTTAGTGAGTGCAGCTTTTTCTTCTGACTTATTTTATTTTGAACAAACAGTTTTGTTGTGTTGTCCATTGTTTTTTTAACAATATTGAGATTTTTTTTCTAAATGAAACAATCTTTTGGGGAGGGTGCGGGTAGAGTCTTTTGGTTGGTTTGTATTGAATGCAATGTGAGTTTGTTGAAATTGGTAACAATACTGGATATTGTAAACTTTTCAATTTTAAAAAAAACTCTGTTGAGGTGGTAGTTCAGGGACAAGCCTGCGGTCTTCCAGTTAAACTGCACGAGCTTGGTTTCTAGTTAGTGTGATTTTACTGTCAATAGCCAAACTATTCAAGTTCACATAATTTGAATTTTCCTCTATTGTAATTGACCCCTAAAACGCGTTTCTTTACATGCTACCATGATGCTGTAATTATTTCATGTGCGTTGGATGAAAATCCAAACTTACTTTATCTGGGAATTTTTTTGGTGGGAACCTTAATAATGTAAAATCCCTAAAATCCTAATACTGCTTTCCTTTTAGATGTAACTTGTGACTTTTCCCTTCCATTCAACTTGAAAGAAATATTGAAAATTGTCTGTTATTTAAATGTAGTACCTAATCTTGTAGCAAAGAAGTAAGGAGAATGACGGTCATTGCAATCCTGAAAAGTGCTGTGTAGTCATGAGAGAATAGCATGGTTGATTTATTATGCTATACTCTCATGACATATGTAGTTTTCTTGCAACAGTAAGAAGTTGTAATCATGAGGGAGTGTTAGTTGTGTATACTGTACTCTTTCTCACCTTCAGTGATAACTGCTGTGTGAGGAAACCAAGAGGTCTTTTTTGATTTCTTGCGGATACATTTTATTTCTTACAGGGTCTTAATACTAATTTATGAAACACTAAGTAGTGTACCAATAATGGAACCTTTATCTCTGATGTTTGATGTAGGGGTAGAAAAGGCTGTACTATTGAACTGAAGTCTGCCAAGTATTATCTATGTCTCTCTGAGTTTGAAAAAAGAAAATTATATTAAAAAAAAAAAAAAATAGAACTTTAGTGGACACTACAGTTAGAAAATAAAATCATTTTCAATTATGTGACTGGACACTACAGTTAGAAAATTAAATCATTTTCAAATATGTGACAAACTCTCATATGAAGTTAATTGTCCACACTGTATGTTTGTTTCTAAGTCTTATTCTGTATGCAAGAACTTGCATTTTTTTACACAAAAAAAATGTAGAGAAGAAGTCTTTGATGTGATTGTATTATGTATAAAACTAAGTTGTACATATTGTCAAGTCTATACTAATTTATGTACCATGTATCATAAGGAATGAATTACATTTAAGATTGAAAGAAACCATTGTCATTTACTGAATCAGATTGATGACACAAACATCCAACAGAAGAGAAATGAAAGGAAAGAGTGATTTTTTTTGTAAGCACCTTTGAATGCCATGAGTGATCGATGATTTTTTTTAGTGACGAGAGAAACCTCGGAGGAACAAGCGTAGTGAGCTGCTTGAAGCTGACGGAAACAGATCTACTTCAATGACAACATTGCGCTACCGTCACACTGCGTCAAATCAATGGATAAAAGAAATGAAGGGTCCTAAACTGGATTATCGCAGACACTATGCAGCGGGATGTTCAGATAGACAACGGGACTCCTTATACCTAAGCCTCGAGGTGAGAAAAAGCATGGAAAAAGTCAGTCGTACAGTTGACGTGTTGGTACACCTGGCCATCACTGAAAGCCGTCAGGAAACTATTATTTTCGCCCAAAGTTCTTTGCCATGCAAGGGTAGTGTGCCAGAGTCGATTGTATGCACCGCTAGTAGCCTCCTGATGAACCAATCTTCACATCCATGCGATAACTGTAGCAAGGGGTAGAAGTGCTAGAAGTCCGAAACTGCAGCTGCTGGTGGCGCCTCCTAGCGGCCAAACCTCGCGCTGGCCACCGTGTAAAACCCTGGCCGAACATTATTTCTCGCCTCATAGCCAGCCAGAACTCCCCACCCTCTCTCCCGGCGTTTTGTCTTTTCTTCCGTTTCCCCTCACGCAGGGAGTCGTCATCATGGTGAGTTCGTGGTCGGGTGTATTTATGGCCGAATTTTAATTGAAATTCCGTTTTAAAGTTAATATAAGTCGAATGCGGCCCTAGTTGACGACCCACTTTATCCTAAATTCGTGTTTCGGTGTACGCGGTTGTTAGATTCTGAATTCAGGCGGGTGGATTGTTTTCTGGTTGTCGTGCGGCACCACATGGCAGTATTGTGTTTCGACATTTGTGCGCGTTACGTTTGGACACTCTGGTTAATTTCTTAATCACAACTTGAATGAGCCCTTTTTCGTCTACTTTTGCGCCCATTTGTAGTATCTACATTTTAATCAAGTCATTTTAGTCGTTCCATGCTAGATTGAGGTTAAGTCAGCCATTGTGTTGTCTTCGGGCGTCCACCCGCACTGGTTTCTGCGTTGTTTGGGCTTTGGTTATTTTTGAACCTTCTGTTACTCCAGTTACCCAGTAAAATTATTTTAGTGTTCACATCACATATTTGTGAATTGAAGCTCAAGCCCCTCTCTTGGTTTTCGGCTTGTCCCGTCTACCGCTAAGCGGGTAGTCATGTGTTTCCTCTTGTAAGCTTGTTCTCTCGTTTTTCAGCCACCCAAGAAGGACGCGAAGGGAGCTGCCTCCAAGCAGCCCGCCAAGACCCCCAAGAAGAAGGAGGGAGGAGGTGGCAAGGCCAAGAAGAAGGTACGTTGTCAGTCAAGTTGGGCCTCCATGCTGAGGTGTCGCTGATCTCTCATAATACATAAGTTTTGCTGGATGTTACGCTTGTGCTCAGGTCTATATTTATTGTCATGACTTTTCTGTCAATGATCTATGATGGCATTTTCTTCCATTTGCCTGGATGCTGATGACAGCGTCAACTGACGAAATGAAACTGATATCAATCATTCAGAATCAATTTCCTTTAGATGTTGTTTGTGCACAAGCCTTTCTTTGATGATACTGTGGCTGTCCCTCACTGATTGTTGATGACACTTTATACCACTACCCACTTCTGATGATAGGCTTGTGGTCTTTGATATTCATTGTGTTATGATATTTTTGTCATGATCACTGATGAAACTTTTGTTGCCTGGATGCTGATGACAGCAAAAATGATATAATGAGCCTGAGATCATATGTGTAATATGTAATTTATTGTAATAAGTTTCCAAGCCTTTCTTTGATGATACTCTTATTTGTCCCCTGACTGGTGATGACGCTTTATACCACTACTCACTTCTGATGATAGGCTTGCGATCTTTGATATGTTCGTTGTCTTAAGGCCTATACTTTACGTTATTAATTAGTTGACAATGATCCCTGATGAAACTTTATTGCCTGGATGCTGATGACAGCAAAAATGATATAATGAGCCTGAGATCATGTGTAATATGCTATTTATTGTATGTAGTTCCCAAGCCTTTTTTTGATGATACTCATTTTTGTCCCCTGAATGGTGATGACGCTTTATACCACTACTCACTTCTGATGATAGGCTTGTGGTCTTAGCAATATTTTTTGTTTTTACAATGATCCCTGATGAAAATTTTATTGCCTGGATGCTGATGACAGCAAAAATGATATAATGAGTCTGAGATCAACCATTAACGTCATTGTATTCATTCTGCAAGCCTTCCTTTGATGACACTCATGTTTGTCCCCTGACTGGTGATGACGCTTTATACCACTACTCACTTCTGATAAGCTTGCAATGTTTGCTGTACTTGTTGGCTATAGGCCAATTGACAATGATGTTCAAATATTTTTCTGCTTGGATGCTGATGACAGGAAAATCGACAATGAGCCTGGTTTACAACCTTGTTTCTTTCTATTTGCAGAAGTGGTCAAAGGGAAAAGTCCGTGACAAGCTTAACAACCAGGTCCTTTTCGACAAGGCCACTTATGATAAACTTCTCAAGGAAGTCCCCGCTTACAAGCTCATCACACCCTCTGTTGTGAGCGAAAGGTTAAAGATTCGAGGATCTCTTGCTAGGAAAGCCCTTGATGAACTTCTCCAAAAGGGTAAGTTTTGCATTAATTGAATGCTGTTTGGTTATCATTAGATTAGCACTCATTAAGTTTTTCTGTTTCTAGGTCTGATTAAACAAGTTGTTCAGCATCATGCCCAGCTGATCTACACCAGAGCTACAAAGGGAGACGATCCTGCGTAATTTTACTTTTCTTTATATACGTAATGATGTTATTTATTAATAAATAAATATTGTCATTGCCAATCGTCTTTCATTTTATACCTTCCCCTTGCCCAATTCACCGGTCAAACAATACTACCTTTAATACATCTAAACTTGCAATGCAACCCATTGACCCTTTCTAAGTTCTAACCAACTGTGAGAAACAAAACAATGAAACTGTGACTAGACTTGTGTGAGAAGCTCGACCCTTCAAAGCTAAGCGGGTCCCGGGGGTGAGCTGTGTGCCTTGACTGGCAACTTCACAAAGCGAAAAGTACAAAACAGGATCGCAATTAGTTGCCTCAGCTTGGGCATCTTCCGAACAACTCTCTCCCTACTCTGTTGAACCCCCTAAATAGCTCATCTCGGGAAAAGAGCTCTGGGAGCCCTGGATGGGCGTCTTTTTCGACATGTTACAAACGCATCCGCATCTGCTAGAGGGCGCTCGGCACGGGGCGTGGAGGGGGGCGAGGGTAGGCCAGGGGTAGGGGTGGAGGAAGGTGGAAGCCAAATAGTGTTGACCAAGCTTTCGCTTGGTATCAAGTTTTCCTTAAACCCTGTAAATCTACTCCGGGATTCTGAATATTAATTAGTTGGATCGAAAGCCAAGGCCTTCGGCCGCTTCGGTCGTCATGCCGAAAGCGGTGTCTCCATTCAAAAGCAGCTGTTGGCTTGCATAAAGCGCAAGCCAAGCCAACCTAGAAGCCGCTTCGGGAAATGCCTAACCAAAACATCAGAGACACAATGCTTCCCGAATCCGGTCTTCTCGGAAAATACTTCCACGAATTGTTTAGGATCTGGCCAGAGCAACAAAGGTGTGACAAACTACGCTTAAATTGTATTTGCCGTAGTTTAACTAGTTTTGTTTACTTAAAAGCAACTTGTTTATCTGACATTTGACAGATGAGCTGCCCAAAGCTTACATTTGTTTGTTTGTATTATTATTTGATTTGTAGTCTGCTGCATCCGTAGTTATACTTAGCAAACCTCATTTGGATTCTAGTTTATGTTTTAAGCCAACATAAAAAAAATGTTCCCTCCACATTTATTTGAATTGATCTGCGATCAAAGCATGCGTATTTGTTTGCACATTTTAAAACCCCTTTCCCCTCATGTCATTTCCAAGAGGTGGCTGACAGATTTGCCACAACACACACCAAGCCCCAACAATTTGGCATGGCAACATATGTCAGTAAACCACTGTTTAAGCCCTTAAAGAATCGAAAAGGGATTCATGGTTGTTGACACTGGGACACTCTTCCGTCGGCCCATTCATGTTTGTTTGAGGTTTCTATTCAATTAAACGTTCGAATGAAAACCTTTCTTCATTCATGGAGATACGGCCTTGATTCAATTTTTGCACACATACAACATCCATTGCACATATCTTCTCTTCTGCTTCTAGGAGGCGATCTGATTGGAAAAAAGGCAAAAAGGGAAAATTGACCAGAGCTAAAGACAAAAGGAAACCCTCGGTCAGTACTCATGGAGCTTAAAAATAAATGAGATCAGCCAAGCCTAGCAGTGCTGACATAAATTATCCGTAAACGATATCTGTAAATTTAATCTTCATCTCTCTTCTATCCATGTAGAACTTTGGGCCATATCCCAATTACTTTGCTGTGGAATATGTTGACATAGCTTCACTTGGAGGCCCACCTGAAGTAGAATTACCATGCAATGCATCATGGTTTGCAATATTTGCAAGTATTCGCCAAGCTGTACTGGACCGATGGATGAAGCGAGCAACACAAATTTACCTTGCCTCTTCTTCGAGTGCACCACCTCTAGAGGGTTGCAGTGATGTTGACAGTGACCTTGAAGAAGTTGGAGATCACTGCCAGGATGTTGTGCAGATCCGAGTGCCAAAGGTCTGTCATTTATGCTTGATAAAAAAATAACTTAAAACCAGCTCATTTCCTTCGTAACTGTGAAGATACTTTTCTGTAGTAATTTTCTGCTGTGCTGTATGATGATTTCTTGTTTAATTCTTTGTGGTCATCTAGGTGGTAGACATTGGATTGCGAAGTGTTTTTGAAATCATCAAAGAGAGCCGGTCATCACACCCTATTTTATGTACCAAAGCCCTGTTTGCAATATTAGACGTTTTGCAAGGTCAACAACCAGATGGCTTAAAGGGAGAACCATCTGACATCATAGGTAGGTACACACTTTATTAAAAAAATAATTTACTTGGTTTACTTGTTAGGTTTCATAGTTTATATATCTTGTTTCTAGATCCACTGTTTTGTCTTCTGCTGGACCTTGCCACCTCTCATGGTCCTGAGCCTGATGCTGCAAATGATGGAAGTCACCTGACTGCTGTTGCTTGTGCATGCCTCTTGAGTCTTGTTGTAGTGCGAGGTGACACGGGCAAACTGCTCAATGCTACGGGGGCACTGCTCATGTGTCCACGGGCACTGGCCACACAAAATATTCAGGTCCTGATTTATTCTTATTTTCATCCTACTCATTTATCAACTGAGGGAAGATCAAAATGTTTAACAAGCTTGTTTTTTTCAGATGCCACTGGTGATGACAGCATTGCAGCGAAGTGTTCATGGTGTGCTATTGGGTAAAGTGGCACGACCCGATTGGCTCACTCATGGAGTTCCTGAAGCTTCCCATATTGATGACTTTGTTGTGAAAATGAGTAAAGGTAACTTAAAAACTTAGTACAAGTTTTACACTTTTAGGGTATTTAGACCAAGCTAGTTAAATATTTGTTCTGCTGTTTCAGATCTTCTTGTCAGCCCTTTAGTTCCTAGATCAATGGCAAGTGATGGCGAATTTTTGTACCTGTATACTTCAAAAGGACTGCTGAAAATTGGCTCAGGGTATCGAAACACCATGAAAGGCCTTATTTATCAGCATGCTACCGATTTTTTCCCAGATGATAAAGGATGGCTGGGATATGCCAATGTTAGTATTTCTATGAAGAAGGGAAACATTGTATATGCAATGTCTCACTGGGTAAAAATTTAATGTGTTTTGTTTCCATTCTAGGGCAAGCTGTATTTTAAAAGAGCCAGTAAAAGGAGTCTTGAGCTGATGACTGTTGACCGAAATGGGTTGTATGTAATTGATAAAATTTTACTAAACCATCGTGACTTGGAAGCAAGTGTTTTCTTTTCAGATGGAGAGAGTCTGGGAATGATAACATCTGCCAAAGATGTAAGAATAAATTTGTATGTCCCTAAAAAAATTATTTATAGTTGTTGGTTTGGTGTGATTACCATGTTTTCTATTCACAGGATGGATTTGTCGTGAGAATGCTGAACCCTGCATCTTCACCTGTTGTATCAATAAGTGAGCTCCCTCTGAAACTAGCCAGAAAATGCCTGCATTTTCATGGAGCTGCTTCATATGATGACGACTCCAAAAATCATGCCTTGCAAAATGCATATGAAGAAGATGTGGTGGCCATTACTGCAGGAAAAGATTTTGGACTTATCAGGACTACTATGGGTAAGGTGCTGTATTGTGGGAAACCAGCAAGCCTAGGCATCAAACAGCCAGGCCCGAGGAGTGGGAAATGGATGGAATTGCCCATTACAAAGTCCCCAAAAATCGTGCACATTGCTGTCGGCCACGATGGGCTTCATGCTGTGCTGGTGGCTGAAGATGGAAGTGCATTTTTCACGGGCACTGCTCGGCGTGGGGAGGATGGTGATCAAAGTAATTATTGCTTAGTTTTATTTTATTTATCAGTAAGTCTACAAAAAAATAATTTGAAACAATATAATTGGAAATTTTAGGTAAAGCGCGCCGCCAACCAAAAGCTGTCAAGCCAAAAAAGATGACTAAAGTTGATGGACAACATATCATTTATGCTGCCTGTAACAATGGAACTACAGCTGTAATCACAAAAGAGGGTGAGCTCCTCATGTTTGGAAAGGACACCTCTCATTGTGACCCTATCACAGGTAAATAATCAAATAAATTTAATAAAACTTTCACTTAGCTCATTTGATATAACAAAATTTTGATTTCCATTGCTCTCATAGGTCATGTCTCAGAATTGAAGGATATCCCAATTGTTCAAATAGCTTTGGGCAAAGCACACGCTGTTGCTCTCAGTAGCAAAGGGCATGTTTATACTTTTGGCATAAACAACAAGGGGCAATGTGGACGGGATTTTTCCCATGGCAAAGAAGGTATTCTATCTTATCTGTATTTAAGACCTTTTCGTACATTTTTCTATTTTTAAATTTAATTTTTGAATTTTGTTTTTAGCACTTGCCCAGGCAGTGGTGGCCATGGAGACTACGGGCTCAGAGGATGGGGACGACGACGACCTGGATTGGGAGGACATCATGTGCTCTCCGGGGAAGCACAAGTGGCGCCAGGAAAACTGCATGGTGTGCACCGTGTGCCGGGAGTGCACTGGCTACAGCATCAGCTGCCTGAGCAGCATGAGGCCGGACCGGAACCCTGGCCAGTGAGTAACACAGTGACACCGAATATTGCCTTTTCGTGTTTTACAATACCACTTACACTATTTCCTGTCTTATCCCAGGGAGTGCGGATGTGGAGAGGGTGACTCTGGGTGCGAGGAGTGTGGCTGTTGCCGCATTTGCGCCAGAGAAAATATCGACAACTCGGAACTTGCCATCTTGGGGCCATCGGGCGCAGGGGACATTGCCGGCATGATGCGCCTCGACCTCATCTTCAGAGGTGCGTGCTACGTGCCGCAAGCGAAGGGCCTTCCCTGCGCTATTGCGAAAAATAATTCATCTTTCCTTATTCCCTGTAGGGTGTCACGGCAAGCGGCTTCAGGACCACCTTCACCAGCGCCTGGAAGAGCGCAAGCAGAGGCAGCAGCGCAAGGCGGCTGGCTCCAAGCACGCCGTGCACACCGTGCCCAAGCTCAAGACGGTGGCGGGCTCCGCCTCCGGGAGCGGCGGCAGCAGCGGCAGCAGCAGTAGCGGGGCGGGGGCGGCCCTCGGCAGTGCCTCCGTGGTGGCGGCGGCGGGGGCGGCGGGGCGGCGGGGGCGGCAGCGGGGCCGTCGGCGCCGGGCAGCAGCCGCGCCGCCATGCACGGGCCCCTGAAGGCGCCCTGCTCCCCGTTCCGCGCGTCGCCGCTGGCCGTGCACGGCATGCAGAACCAGGCGGGCTTGGGGTCCAACTTGGCGTCGAACATGGCGTCGAACATCGCAGCCAACTTGGCGGCGGCGCGGCCCAGCCTCGACGAACCGTCCACGTCCGCGGCGACGGACAACGAGCGCGACGCGTCCAGGGCCACCTCCCTGCCGCCCACGCGCCTCTTCCTGCCCATCGAGAGCCCCGTGGTGCAGATCTCGTGCGGCCTGCACCACTCGGCCGTGCTCACGCAGAGCGGGGACGTGTTCACCTTCGGCGACAACCTGTACGGCCAGCTGGGCGTGGGCGACCCCGTGGCCAGGAGCGTGCCCGGCATGGTGCGCCTGCCCTTCCACGCCGTGCACATCGCGTGCGGCAGCTACCACACCGTGGTGCTCACGGTGCGCGGCGAGGTCATCACGTTCGGCAACCACTCCAAGGGGCAGCTGGGCCGCCTGGCGCCCGTGCCGCTCAGGAAGGACGCCAAGGCGGAGGCCAAGGCCGAGGCCAAGGCCAGGGCGGACTGGGCGTGGTACGCCACCCCGGAGAAGATGCCCTTCATCGGGCCGCGCCACGGCCGCAGGGCCACGTGGGTCGGCGCGTCCGGCGACCAGACGTTCCTGCGTATCGACGAGAGCCTCATCAACTCGTCCAACCTGTCGCAGTCCACCGTGATGGCCAACAAGGGCAGCATCATCCTGGCCCCCACGGACATCCCGCCCGCGCACTCGGCCTTCAAGTCCCTGGTCATTAACCGGCGCGACGGCAACTGCAACAGCTTCGCCGGCCCGGAGCAGGTGGAGTTCGCCAACACCATTGCGTGCCTGGACCCGCTGTACAACGTGGTGTGGTGCTACCAGCCGCAGAACCACGCCATGGTGTGCTACAACGTGGTGTCGAGTGAGACCCGGGTCCGCGAGCCCCCCATCCTCAGCTCGGAACTAGCTCTCCCGGTGGTCGCCAACTGCTTCGTCACCAGGGCTCAAGCCGCCCTACATCTACTGTGCTGTCTGGACACTTTGACGAAAGCCCATGAGTTGAACCTGGGTGTTTGTGAAGACTCTATCGACAAGACCAGTCAGCAGGCCAAGGTTTACAGCAGGGAAGATTTTTCTGCGGTCAGCCGGTTTGAAAGCCATGGGGGTGGTTGGGGATACTCTGCTCACTCCATAGAAGCTATTCGCTTCATGGCTGATACGGATATCCTTTTGGGCGGCTTTGGTTTGTTTGGTGGCCGAGGGGAGTACACAGGAAAGATTAAGTTATTTGACATTGGCATTGAAGGAGGAGAGCAGGAAACAGATGGGGAGTTGTTGGCAGAAACAGAAGAAATTCCCTACGAGTGTGGGCCTCGCCAGAAGTACCCAATGCTGTTTGATGAGCCAGTCCCACTTCAGGCTAATCGCTGGTACGTGGCCTGGGCTCGCATCAGTGGGCCTTCAAGTGACTGTGGATCCAGTGGCCAGGGAATGGTGACTACAGAAGACCAGGTCATATTTTATTTCAAATCCTCCAAGAAGTCCAACAACGGCACTGATAATAATGCTGGGCAAATACCCCAAATCCTGTACCGAGTGGTCACTCCAGAAAATCACACTCCAAATCGCCAAGTTGATCTTGCAGAACCAGTTTACATTCTGAGTCGAGATTTTTCTCGGGCTGTCAGCAAAGAGTGCTTTGAATCTCTCTTGGCTCTGCTGAGTTGGAGCTGGAACACCCTTAAGGTGCATCTCATGGATGTTTCTGGACTAGCACCAGGGTCAACTGCCCAAGCAGCTGCCATGATTGATTTGCGACGTTTGGTTTATATAAGCCGAGGTAGTTTACGACTACTTTGCTCCTTCACCAATGAAATCTACCCAAACCAGGTATCAACGAAAAAACTTGTCCCAGAATCTGTGGTTCTAGCAGAATGCATCGGCGATGTTCGAGCCCTGCTACGCCAAATTTTATCTGATTCAATGCCTACTCTTGCTGTAATGAAGGGATCCAAATCCCGAATTCCTGCCTCTGTTCGGGCTCTACCATACTCCAGCATGATCACCAGCATTTTGGAAGAATGTCACCAAACCTTTGTCTCCTGCTTCCATGCGTTTTACCCAACTGCATTCCTGAAGTGGACTTGTTTGTGTGATCTCCTTGCTGCGTCTGACCGCCGTGTTCCTGATGAGACAAGCAGTGATAGGCTGCTTAGCGCAGTTTTGGCTGCATTGTGTAGCCCGACCATTCGCCTCCGCTCCACTTTCCCCATCCTCAGTTCGTTCTTGGATGCAGCTGACTCTTCCCTGAAACGTCAGCTGAGTCCCTCTGACAACACTGGCTTGCCCATGATGCCTTGTGTAGACAGCCACCACTATCCCATTCTAGTGGAACAAATGAGCTATCGTAGCCAGGTAAGTAATGCCAACTTTTGTCGAAAATAATAAAATTAAAAGGATTTATTCTGTAAGCTAATATTGTTTAATTCTCATTTTCAGTTGGAAAGCTGTGACCTGACCAGCACCTGGGCTTACAGAGATGTTTTGGAACGTTTACTTGATATGGTCAGCGTTCCTGTGCGTCAAGAGCTGTGCCAAGAAAGAGTTTCATACTCCCCTCAACTTGTCCTGAACTGCTGCAATTTGCTTGCCCGTGTAGTGGCAGAGCTAAGTTGTCAGTCGAGTGGTGGTGATGAGGATCTGGAGGGAACTTGTGGTCGAGTCCTGCATACTACACCCTCAAGATTTACTCGGACCAACCAAAGTCGTACTTGGAACACAGGAAATGGATCACCAGATGCTATATGCTTCTCAGTTGATAGATCTGGAGTTGTCATTGCAGGTGTTACTGTGTATGGTGGAATGGGAAACTATGAGTATGAGCTGGAACTTTTGGATGATGTAAGTTCAATGTTTACATTGTTAGCAACCATCAAAATATTCTTGAAAAAAATTGTTCCTTCTTCTAATTTTTAAAAACATTTAATAGCAAAACAACTCTGGGAATGACCCATCACACACACAGCGATGGAATAGTCTGGAGTTGACTCGAGGAACCTTTGGTCCTGATGATTGTATTGGAGACATTGCTGAGCTAAAATTTGATAAACCTGTAACAATCAAGGTAGTACTTTGTTTTCCCACTAATCACCATTATTTTATATTTTTCTAATTTATAGTTTTCTATTATAAAATGTGCTGGTTGGTTGAATTTTCAGGAAGGAGTGAAGTATGCAGTGCGGCTTAGAAATCATGGTGGTCGCACAAGCAATGGAGATGGTGGTCTCAGTTCAGTGAAAGGTCCCGATGGAGCAACTTTCACATTTTCTACTTGTTCCTTAAGTTTCAATGGTACCACTCAGACACGTGGGCAAATTCCTCAAATACTCTACTATAGGTTGGACTCTATACAGTAATAATATTTTAAAATGATAATTATTGCTACAGTTTTCTAATAAATTTATTTTTGCAGCAACCCACAAGATTCTGAAAACCAACAGTCCAGCAAGGCCTTACTTGAACTCCAAGCCCGCAAAGCCACATTGTCTATGGCATCAGCTATTGTGCAACGAGTTTCAGATTTGTTGTCACTTGCTCGAGAAAGAGCTGAGGACATGTTGGGGACTGATATTCTTAGTAATGCCCCCATAATAACAACTCTAATGCCACTTTGCATTGCTGATATAAGTTACCTTGCTTTGACAGACCCCAGGGTAAGAACTGTACCATGATTTTGATATGCCTCTTGTCCGACTTCATTGCTGACCAAATCTAATTCCTTGAATTTTGCCTGTCTCTTCCAGAGTGCTGTTCAAGTTTTGGGACTGGTTCAGGAATTGCTTCCACATATTGCGGCACTGAACCTGCTGCATAGTAGCTCTCTGCAGCACTCGGTAACAAGTCAAGATAGCGCTGGTGGGAGCACTGCGGCCATCAATGTTGGGCCAGCAGGGATGCCAGGCACCACCACGTCACAGCATTATGCTTGGGTTGAGAGTGAGCATCCGTATAAACCATCCACAGTTTCTAATTATCGGTAAGCGGAGGTCCCAGATTCAGCTTAGCTTTTATTTTTATTCAGTTTATATTTTATGTATGCCAAAACATGATTTTACTTTTTACAGTGTTCACTTTCCTGAGACTGTGAAGTGGATTGCCATTGAGTTTGACCCACAGTGCGGTACAGCACAAGCTGAAGATACACTCCAACTCTACATTCCTAATGTAGAGGCACTTATTCGTCTGCCAAAGCGAAAGGAGCAAGAACGTGTTAAGGATTTGGACTCAGACAGAAGCCGTGCTGCAGGCTCTTCTCATGGGGCAGGTCCTGCTGGCCCTGGGCCAGCCATGGAGTATCAAGTCTCGTCTCCAAATGCCGGACCCTATGAACCTGACCCAAACTTCCTTTTCTACCCTCACTGGCCAGTGTTTCATAGGTTCAGTGGAAGTCCGGGCAACTGGCCTCAGGCTGCAGTTGTTCTCCCAGGCAATGAAGTCATATTTTCCTTGGAGACAGCCTCTGACTATATCAAAGATGATAAGGCCTGCTTCTATGGCTTCCGTTGTCTTGTGGTTGGCTATGAGTGGCCCCCCTCCCTCAGCAATGGGTTGCGTCACCTGGAAGCTGAGCTAGCTTACATTGGAGGCATGTGTGCTGCATCACTCATGAAGAAGGATTTGCTTCTTCCAGCTCTACCAGGTAATCCATTTCTCATTTTCAAAAAAATAATGTATTTTTAAACAACTGTTTATTTGACTAAAATTATTTTTTTAAAATTCAGATGAAATGGATGAAGATCTTGATCTAGTCGAGGAACAAGCCCATCAAGTTTACAACGCTCATTCTACACTTCTTGGAAAAGGATTTGCTCTCGCTGGTGCACCGACAATCAACCAAGCTCTTGACGGCGTTCTTCCATTCAGGTAAGGCTTTAACTTCATTCTTTTTTCCTCTTATTACAACTCGCAGGCATTTACTAGGGACAGAGCTGTCGCTCAGCTGACTGACACAGTGTGCATGCTAAAATATTTCAGAATTTTTTTAAAAAAGTTATTGTGGGGTCATCAGGTAAAATAGAAAAACCATTTTATGGCGTGTCTTTATTGTTGTCAGTTCTTTATAAAATGTACAAACTTAACAGAATGTTTAGGGTCTACGGAATAATACGAATGTTTGGTACAATCGTTCACGGTAAACATGTTTCTTAATACTGATCTTGCTTTGAGACATCCAGACATTCTGTATGGCCTCAAATTTACTTTGGTCTGATACTGAAAAACAGAAAAAAAAAGATTTGAGTACAGTGAATGACTTGTGGCTTAAATATATTTGTCTCGCTGAATGGAAAGGAACTTAATTGAAGGAAAACAAATAATGCACAAAATATGTGTTTTGTGCCATTCTGTTGACTACTTAAAAGTTAACCCTGAAAGTCTTATTTTACTTGTTTTTCTTACATTAATATGGCCTTAAGGTTCGAGTGGTGGTACAATTATCCTTTCACTCTCAGAATTGTGAAAGATAGATGAAATGATTCTTGAAAAAAACCCCAACAGTACATCATTCAAGTGAGAACATTATTTTCTTTCAAGTATCTAAGAAGAATGGAATTAATTATTTGTATAAGGAATGTTGGTTACTTGGAATAATTTTATGAATCCTGGGTGTTGTCTTCGTTGTTTCCTGGGGTGTCAGCAGAATTTAATTGCAATGGATGGTGCTAGCTGAAGATGGAAATGCTGCCTACTCTGATTGCAAAATTCATAATGACTCAGGGTGATAGTCGTGAAATTGTGTTCATAGCCATAACACAATCTTTGGCTATGGATATGTGATATGCATCTAACTTTGTCTAGTCAAACTATCACAGCACACTAGAAGTGGGCACTTTTGATCTTATCCTAAAAATGTTTCTTACCCGAATTCTTACTTGATTAAGATCTTACATGTTCTTTGCATGTAACAGTCGCATCCCTCCTTGACTCAAATCACAAATGCTAAAATTTGGCACATTTGTGAATGCTGGGGAAGTTAGTCTCCTTTACACTCTCATATGGCACACTTTCATTGAATGTTTGATTTTTAAAATACCATCATTCATTTGGCCTCATCAAAATTTTTATCTTTCTAAATAGATCCTTTGAAGTAAAAAAATTTCCTGTATTATGTACACATTATTATCAAAAGCTTTAAGTTCAATTTATTATCTTACAAAGCTTAGATTAATCACACAGTATGCTCTTAAAGCCATCATACAAAAATTTTGACTAACTTTTCATTGAAACAAACAAAACAATCCAAATAAAAATGTCAATATATTGCGAGTTTCGCAAGTGTCCCAATGACTCACCACAATTTTAAAAAATAACTTCATTTCTTCCACTTTTTAAAAGCGTCTCAATAGCCAAGAATTGACTTTGCAAGATTTTGATAATAAGGCCTCGCTCGCGAGGGGAGGGGCAGTCGCGTCGTGGCCCGGCCCCGTCCTCGCCTTAACGACTATACTTTAAACTCTAACTTAATGCTTTGGAATGATGTGCTAGCTTTATTTGGGTCTCATCACAAAAGGTTTCGTCGCTCTGACGCCACTAGCTTGGTGGCTTGTAGGAACTGTAGTGGACGGGCCTAGGGCAGCCTGGGGGAAGGGAGGCCTATGGCTCCCTGCCGTAGCCGACGATTGTCCGGTACCGGTCGCCGCCGACCAGGCCTGCCCGCGGTCCTCTGCCCATCGTGCCGTTGCTCATCCCGTAGTCCATCGCGTAGTCCACGACGCCGTAGTCCACGACGCCGTAGTCCACGCCGTAGTCCACGCCGTAGTCGGACCCCCGCGTCAAGTCCGCCCCCGACCCTCTGGCGCCGCGGCCGCGCGACCCCAGCGTGCCGAGCCCCGCCAGCCCGAGCACCAGGCCGTTGGCCGGCGCTGGCGCTTCGTAGGCGGGGGCGTCGAAGATGGCGCTGGGGGTGTGCATGGTGCCGGGCATGGAGCCGGGGGCGGCGTGGGGTCATCCCCCTGGCTCCTGGAGGGGCTCTCGTTCTCGTTCCCGCAGCTCTCGGAGCGGCTCGGCGCGCTCCACGATGACGTGCAGCTCCGTCTCGCGGTACACGCGGCCGTCGGGGACGACGAGGGTGAAGGGGCCCTGGCCCTTGCCCTGGCCCTTGGCCTGCTTGCCCTGCTTGGCCTGCTTGAGCATGTGGCGCTCCTCCTCGGCGCTGGGCTGGATGACGCGCTTGAACTGCATGCCCGGCTTGTGGCGGCCGGACTTGCGGCGCAGCGCCTCCTCCACCTCCTTGTCGTCCGAGATGTCCATGATGACGGTGGGCGGCCCGATGCGCGCCATGCCGTTGGTGCCGTTACCGTTGGCCTGGCCGTTGGCGTCCCACCGCCGCTTGCGCCGTCGCCGCGCGCGCCGCCGACAGCAGATGACGACCAGGACGAGCAGGGCGATGACGGCCACGCCCAGCGCGGCCGCCACGATGATGAGCACGTCCAGGTTGAAGGAGAAGAAGCCGCAGCTGTGCTCCTTGAAGTCCTTGACGGTGACGTAGCCGCCGCCGGGCGCCCCCAGCCCCGAGCCCACGCCGAGGCGGTCGGGGCGCGGCCGGCAGAACAGCGTGTCGGGCGCCACGGCGGGCAGCAGCGGCGGCGCGGGGTAGCGCGGCTCGTTGAGCAGGTCGCGACCCCACGTGTCGAGCGCGGCGCAGTCGCACGGCATGTCCAGCATGACGCGCGCCACGCTCACGTCCAGCCCCGTCGTGTTGAACATGATGGCGCCGTACTCGAAGCCCGACAGGGTGTTGTTCTCGAAGCGCAGCACCTGCGGGGCAGACACGGAGTCAGTCGCTCTGTCTCTCTTGCACTCATGGCTCAGCCCGTCAGGGCCAGGGCCGTCTGGGTGCGAGAGAGACAGTCCCACCTGCACGCCGCTGTTCTGGGCCGTGAACCAGTCCACGGTGATGCCGCGGAGCGCGGCGGACTCGACACGGCCCAGCCTGTTGTTGGTGATGAGCACGGGGCCGTGCGACACGATGTTGAAGGCCTCGCCGCGGAGCACGCCCACCGAGTTGCGCGTGAGCGCCACCCGCCGCGGCCCGCGCACCTTGAAGGCCGCGCTGTGCACCGCGTCCATGTGCACGCCGTCCACCGTCAGCTCGCCGCGCACGTCCAGGTCCTGCAGCAGGCGAAGCAGGCCAAGGGTTAGTTCGCCAGGCTCAAACTTGGTGCACGAAGGATGGCGTTGCAGCGGTCGCGGACTGACTCCGAAAGTCGCGCAGAAGTACTCACTTGGAACGTCCTGCTGGGCACGGCGCCGCGCACCCGGCCGCCCTGCAGCAGCAGCTGGTCCAAGGTGAACTTCTTGAAGGCCTGCGACTCGAGCTGGTCCAGCTCGCAGTCCACGACGCTGAGGCGGCGCAGTGCGCGCAGGCTGGCGAACGCGAAGGCCCTGACGGCGCCCACGCGCAGCCCACGCAGGTTGACCTCGTCCAGGCGGCCCAGGAAGGCGAAGCTGGGCAGCTCGGGGACGGTGCAGTTGGTGACGTTGATGCGCAGCCCCGCGGCCGGGCTGGGGAAGACCTCGGGCGGCAGCACGGACGCCGTGGTCTCGTTCCAGCTGAAGCCGTACTGCTCGACGTGCAGCACGCCCACGCCGGCCACCACGACGCGCCGCAGCTCGGGCAGGTCCGCGAAGGCCGCCTGCGAGACGCGCACGCGCGCGCAGCCCTGCACCACCAGCTCGCGGACGTTGGGCGGCAGGTGGTTGGGGCCGCGCGACCGCAGCACGATTTCCTCCTGCAGGCAGAGAAGGCAATGACGTCATGTGGGGCCGGCCAAGGCGGAATCGAATCCCCCTTAGTCCGTGGTAAAAGGCGCGGGGCGCGTGGGGCCACTCCAGAGCGCTCCCCAGGGACCCCGTCGCGGACCCCGTCGCCCCCGGGCCGCTCCAACATTCCTCAGAGGGCCCCGCAGGGTGGAGTGGAGGGCCCCAGAGGGCCGCTCCCGGACGGCGTCCCGGGTCCGCCGCCAGAGATTGACGAAGTGAAGTGAGGGTGAAATTCGGCGCGTCATGGTGTACGTTGGGGCCGGCCGGCCAGCCGTTCCGAAGAGTCGTTTCGTCGCTCCGTCTCTCTCGCACCCCTACGGGGCCCTACGGGGCCGTACCATGAGTGCGACGGAGACAGTTGAGTCTGCCGGCCTGTTGGGCGGCCCTCGGCCACCCTCGGCCCTCTCGTCCCTCTCGGCCATCCCCCTTCCCAGCCTGATGACTCGGCCAGCCAGCCGCGCGTCCTGCGCGCTGTGCGCTGTGCGGTCGGGTTGGCCCGGCATATATAAAGATGGGGCGGGCAGTGCGCCCAAAACGTATTTGCCGTCAGATTCATATTCAGATTGACGTTGGCGGCCAATGATGGCGGAGCGGGGCGGACAAGGTTTGCCAGGCCGGGCCCAGGGCTGCCGGGGCTTGGGGCCCCACCCTGCCGGACGGCCGGGCCGTCCCGTCGTCCGACTGATTCATGGCGCGGGCTGGCAGGCCTCGGCCATGCCTCGGCCAGGCCGGCCGTAACGTTACGTCTCTCTGTTTGGGTCCCACCTTCGTTATCCCCGATCAGATACCGCGTCACGGCTTGGGGCCGCAGACCCAGCGGGACCCAGTGGGGCCTCCCTCCAGCCAGGCCGCGAAACCAGTGCCGGGTGGCGGGGCGCCCGGAGTCCGGGACCGAGTCCGGGACGGACACGGCCAGGGCGGGGACCGGGGCGACGGCCGGGCCGGGGCGCTTGGCTGCCGGTTGGACAAGGACTCCCTCCTGCTAACGGCGTGACAGCCGTCGGAAACTCGGCGAGTGGAAAAGTTTGCTACAGATCCTCTGTCTTCCTTGCGCCCCCTCTCGCGGCCTGCCCCGTCTCCGTCGCCCCTCGGCCTCGGCCGCCGTCCCGCATTTTCATTTTTACAGTGCGGGGGAGAGGAAACTGCAGCGAGGGGCGGCGGCGGCCGCAAGTGCTAACCATGCAACGCGCAAATAGAATGGTTTATCAACGAGCCGCGCCGACCCTGCCGGGTGATTCAAAACTCGCCGCGTCTCTCTCGCGCTCACGGGGCGCCCCGTAGGGGTGCGAGAGACAGAGCGACGAGGGCCGTGTCCACCTCTCTGGGGCATTGCGCTGTGCTGCCCCGCGCTGCCCCCTCACAGCGCTGAACGCGCTCCGCGCCTCCTCCATCTGCATATGAATGAAAGGGGAAAGAGGGCGGACCCAGCCCAGCCCGTCTGGGGCGCTGCCTGTCACGCCGAGCAGAACGCCATGGCAGCCAGCGGCGCGTCAGCCTGGCGTCAGCCTGGCGTCAGCCTGCGGACCGATTCCGAGAGTCGTCTTCGTCGCTCTGTCTCTCTCGCACTCATGGGACGTCCCATGTAGGTGCGAGAGAGACAGAGCGGCAAAAAACGACCCTCGGAGTCAGCCCACTGGCGGCAGCAGGCAGCAGCGCGGTTTCATTTACCGAGGGGAAAAGAAGGGCAAAACGGAAACAGCGAGCTGTGTGTATTGTGGCTGCGGGCAGCCACGGGGCAGCGGGCAGCGCAGCGGGATCACTCCGAACAATGTCGGCGTCTCTCTCGCTCCGCCAGGGGCCTGCCGGGCGCCCCGCGGGTGCGACGGAGACGGAGCGGCGAAAGCACACTGTTCGAACGCAGCCCGCGGCAGCCGGTCGTCCCGCCGCGTCCCGCGCAACCTGGCCGGTCGGCCCCGAACCCAAGCCACTCTGATAATCCAGGATAATCCCTGCGGATCGGATCGCGGATCGCGGGTCGCGGACCGTATTGGGTCGGCGCCGCCCCGCCTCACTCCTTTCCTCTGTTCTCGAGTGAGAGGCTGGGCGGGCAGGCTTGGGGCAGAAAAAGGACGATCGGAAGGAAGGAAAGGGACGGAAAAGGTCCTGAAATTTTATCTGAGTCCTGGATGCCCAATAAAGCGTGACTATTCTCAAAGCGGGCGCTCTGTGAGTGCATCGGGGCCGCACACAGCACACACAGCACGAATTGCACTCCGGCCAGTAAAGGGAGGAGAAAAAAGACGGAACAAAAAAGTCGGTCTTTGAACCCGCGCCGCCGCCGTCGAGGCTGTCGCCAAAATACCTGTCGGCGGGCGCGCGGAGTGGCGCGGGTTTTGGCCAATTTTACGACGCGTGGGGGGCAGTAACCGTATTTTTGGCGGGGCTTTCGCGCGGACGGAGCGAGTCCATTGGCTCGTCCGGGTGATGGGTTGGGGGGCCCTGCCTGGGCCTGGCCTGGGCCTCCACTCGACTGCCGTGGCGCGGCGCGGCGTGCCGCGTTGGTGGCGGGACGGTCGGGACCCCTTGCTCCCCATTTCGCCCCTTTGTCTGCGGGTGAATTCCCTATGTCGTGCGGGGACAGGCCGGCTGGAACCACACCGCAGTCCCGCGCCCCGCCCCGCCCCGTCCCGCGCTGCGCGACGACCAGTGTGGGAGTCCATGAATGGGCACTGCGCCTCGCAGTGCGTGCGGCGCGTGCGGCGTGCCGCGCCGTGTCGTCCCTCCCTGTCGCCCACTGCAGCCGCGGCGAAACCGGCTGCGGCCGGGGAATTTCCAACAGTGCCCCCGTCGCTGTCTCTTTCGCACTCCAGCGGGGCGCCCACATGGGTGCGAGAGAGACGGAAGCCCCGCTCGGACTCGGCCCGGAGGTCATCGGGGCTGACGACGACGCTTGAGCCTTTCAGGAACGTTTACCATTCTCGCTGGAGCCTTTCTTTTCAGCCTGACATGAGCCCGCTGGAGCCTGGAGGCGGCCTGGAGGCTTCCCTTAGCTTGCTGGATCCCTTTCGCAGCCCCTGGAGCCTGCCTGAGACTCCAGCAGTCTGCCCGAGCGAGCGAGAAGGGTGATTCCTTGCTCCCCCGCACGCACATCGGCCCTGCCCCGCCCTGCCCCGCCCTGCCCGGCCCCAGGAGGGAAAGCGGTTGAAAGCTAAGGGCGAAGGGGCGCGGCTCGACACGGCACGGCCCGCTGCAGGGGCTGCCTGCTCGGGCTGCCCGCCTGCCCTGCGCGGCAGTCCAGGGTTCGATCTCCGGCCCCCCAATTGAGTTTGAGAATAGTTTGAGCGTCGGAGTGGCGGGCTGATGGGTCGTGGGGAGGCCTTCATCCTTGACGGCGGCCTCGTGCCCCGCGCCGCCGCACCTGTCCGCCACACGGGGCAGGCTGAGGACGCCGTCGAACACATCGCGGTGGGGTGGTAACAAAAGGGGATGTTTTTGTTTTCATTTTTTTGGGGCTCATTAACCAGGCCGTTGCCGGGAGCGCGGAGACAGGACGAGAATTGTCTCTTTTTGTCTGGCCGCGCAGTCACCGGGCGTGACTCTAATGCCTTCCTGGTGCCGGCAGCCCGAGCTGCCAGCCAGGCAGCCCGCGCTGGCTGCGGTGCGTGCGGCCATGTTGACGTGTTCCTTGACCTGCTTCATTTACATTTCCGGGCTTCGCGTCTCCACCGCCGGGATGACGTGATAGAGAGGGCGGCGGCCGCGGAGGCACGGATAGAGAGATAGAGAGGCATGCCGAGGGGGAAATGCGCATGGAAATGAGTCAGTCCTAATTCCATTCCGATCGCACACCCGCCGTGCCGTTCCGAGCCGCGCCGAGCCGCGCCGAGCAGCGCCAGCCGCACATCAATGATTTTTGCGTAACACCCCCGAGAATGAACTGATCTGGAATTCAACGCGGCGCCCGTCACGGAGTGTTTGTGGAGGGGGGCGGGTAGGGGGCGGCCCGGGGGCGGGCCGGGGAGCGGAAGCGAACCGGGGGCGGCAGCCGCCACATGACGAAGCGTTAACCCTTGCTGCCCCGCGGCGAACCCACCACCAGCCACTACGCCACTCCGCGCGCGTGTGTGAGTGTGTCGGTGTGTGCGCGCCGCGATATAGGCCCTTCCCGTCGCCGTGCCCTCGGGGACCGCCGCCACCACCACCACGCCTCACGGCCGCGGACGTTACCATGGCGACAATGGTTGCGGTGTGCGGTCGGGCCGGCGGGCCGTGCTGCTGGCCGCGGTGGTGGTGGTGGTGACCCCTGCGGGGGCCGGGGGGGCAGTCGAACGTCAAAACGTCGCTTCCGCCTGAACGGAGTCCCCGTCGGTCCCCGTCGGTCCCCGCCCCCGCGCAGCGCGCAGCACCGCGGCCAGGGCAGCGGACCGTGGTGCCCAGCAAACAACGTGGCAGGCCTGTGTACGCCCCCAGTGCCGCCAGTGCGCAGCGCGCGGTACAGCGCGCCCCCAGCCACGGAAGGACATGGCCTGCTTGCGCCCCGCCCGGCCCCGCCCGGCCAGCCCCGCCCCTGTTTCTCTGCTGTCGCACTTTCTTGCCGGAGCTTTCTTCTGGCAGAGTTTCCTCTCGCACTACTACTTCCGCTGCTTTCTCCTCCCTCCGCCGCCTCCCCTGTCGTCGTCATAATGCACACACACTTTTATTTTCTTCTTTTCGCGGTTTCCCCCTTTTCTCTCTCTCCCGCGCCCCGCGCGCGTACTGTTCTCCTTTTTCTTTATTTTTTACTCTTTTTTTTCGCTGTGTTGCCGCTGGCGGGGGTGGCGTCTTCGCGGCGTCGACGTTCGACGCCGCGCTTCGCTCCGCCGCATCGCCGCGTGTAGTCCTCGATGTCGCGTTTCATTGGCGGCGACATGATTGTCGAGTTGTCACCGCCCCGCCCCACTTCGCTTTGCCCTGGGCAAACGCGCCGTGCCCCGGGCTGGCTGCCTGGCTGCCTGCCCGCCTGGCTGCCTGGCTGGCTGCAGGGGTCGACGACCACGCTGCACGCCGCGGGTGACGGGGTGAATGTCAATGCGTGGGCACGTCGCGCCGCGCGTCAAGGGCTTTCGGCTGTCGGTCGAGTTGTCTCTCGGAAATAAAACAAAAGGCCGCGCCGCCGCGCTTTGAAACACTCGGCACGGCGCAGCACGCAACGCAACGCAACTCACTCGTCGGCCGGAGCGAGGAGCGCCCGGCGAGTAGGCAACCCGACCGCACGGCTGCTCGGCGGCACGGCATGGCGAGTCTGGCGGGCGCTCCGCTGCCGCCGCCGCACAGTGGGACCCTAGACGCGTTTCGAGCTCCAGAGTCGCTGAACAGGACTCGAATCGAACGTGTGACCCCACCTATGGATTCCTCGTTCGGAGAGCAATCCATTGATGGGGTCACACGTTCGATTCGAGTCCCATTCAGCGACTCTGGAGCCCAAAACCCGTCCGGGACTTTGACCGCAACCACCGGTCTTCTGGCCCACTGCGCGCCGCGCGCTTGCGTCGGGAGCGTGGGCGTGTCGCTGACAGTGCTCAAGTCCCCGGCTCGGCTCGGCTCCGCTTGGCGTGCCCCGGCTGCACCCGCTCCGCTCGTCTGCGGGCCAGGCGGCCGGGCACACTGGTAATGCGTGGCGCCGCGACGACGACGCCTCCCCAGGCCGCCCGTTGTTTCCAAGCTGTCATTGGGTTGTCCGTCCCGCCCGTCCCCGAGCCGTCTCAAGGTGTCCCCACGGTGTGCCTCGCAGCCTCGCACACTGTGCCCGTGAGTTGTTCCCCAAGTTGGTCTCGAGGGCGGGGCGGGCCGGGCCGGGGGCACACTTGTCGAGCTCGGCTTGCCTCCTCCACCGACCCCAAGCCATTTTGGTGCTGGCCAGCCTCTCCCATTTCGGCCGGCCAGGCAGTTCAAAACGCGCCTCCTGAAGCGTTAAACACTGCCCCTCCCCACCCTCCCCCTCGGTCCAGACAGCCCCGGGGCAGCGAGCCCGCAGCCCGTCTTTCCGCCTGATCGCACGCCGCCGTGCCGCCTCGCCGCCGCGGTTACGAGAGGTCGTCTCTTAAGATTTCATCGCTCCCGCGCTGCACTTTTCCTCCCCCGGCGTGGTGCCGTTGGAGTGGACAGCCTGTCCCCCACTGCGACTTCCTGGTTACGACACCCTTTCCACCCCTCCGCCACCGCCGCCGCCGCCGCGTTCGCCGGCCAGAGCTGTTTGTTGCCTCGCCTAGACGCGTTGCAAGGCGCGGCGCCGCGGCGGTTCTTTTGTTTAGTTTTCTCCAGCGGTTTCAGTGGGCAGGCCTGCTTTAGCCGAGCTTCCAGCTTGCCGCGGACTTTGTTGTTTAAAAGGGCCGATCAGCTTGACGCCAGGCTAGGCTGGGCGTGTCCGTCCTGACCAAACTCCTTCGAGCGGGCGGCTCCTCTCCGTCGCTTCCGCGGCGCCAAACTCTTCAAACTTGAGCGCCTCTCCAAGTCTCCTCCTCGTCGCGAGCGTCGCGGCCCTGCGCTCCACGCGGAGCTCCTCCTCCTGGCGGCCCTGCGCGCTGCGCGCCGGCTGGTGATTGGCTTTATCGTGTCACCTGGATTGAATCGGCGCGGCGGAGGCTCGCGACATCGTCGCGGATCGTAAAGGCATTATTGAAGCCGCTGCGAGCCGCGCCTCCCAGGCGCCGCTGCCTCGATCCCGCAGGGAAAAAGAGGGGTGGGGGAGGGAGTGTGTGCAGACTAGCTTCATGCATGCATTCTCATCGCGAATCAGACGACGCGCGGCCTGGCGGCGCTATGCAAAGACCGGGGGGAATTCACTTAGTGGCGCCTCGGAGGGGATCCCCAGTCCGCCAGGCGTTCCGGGGCGTTCCGGGGCGTTCCGGGGCGTTCCGGGGCGTTCCGGGGCGTTCCGCAGCGTCCGCGATGACGCCGTGCGTGGGGTCGCGCTGTCGCGCGGCGAGGCAGATGTCCCAGCGCGCCATCAGATTATCGGCTTATCCGACTCGGCGCGTTTTATTTCTGCCCGCCGCGTCGCGTCGCTGTCTCTCTCGCTCTCACGGCGCGCCCCGGCGGTCCCGGAGGGGTGCGAGGGAGACGAGCGTGCCCTCGCCAGGATTTGCTCTTTACGATATGGCCGTCGGTTTTACGCCTGGAGCCTGCAGCAGCAGCAGGCCTGGGCTGGGCGCAGGCCTGGAAGGAGGCGGCTGGGATCGCGGCCTCAAAGTGACCCCCCGAGCCCGAGGGCACGCCCCCGCCGCCCCCCGCCGCCCCCGACGCGGACCCTAACCCGGCCCATCTCTATTTGAGCGGCACGTCCGACCCGACCGCCGCCAGCGGCCGCCAGCCTCGGCCGGCCCAGTGCAGCCACGCCAAGCGCGCCAAGCCCAGCGGCCAGTGGGATCAGTTCCTTCCTCAGCATCGTGGCGATGTGTATCGCAATCTGTATCGCAATGTGAATGCCCGCTGAGTGCTCACGGGAACCCGTCTCCAACAGTGTCTCGGACCGTGTTCGGAATCGCGTCGGAGGCGGACCCTGTTCGCGTAAAGATGTTTCCGCCCGGGAAATTCGTACGCGCTGGAAATGCAGGAAACCGCGAAACACAGCGGCAGCGCTACCGCCGCCAGGGCGCCACCCCCCGCCGCAGGGCGCCTCGCTGCCCCAGTGCTGTCCTCCTCGGCCAACGCCACCTTCTTGTACCCCGTCACGCCCGGGGCGCGCTGGAGGAGACGGACGCCCTCACCTGGATCGGCCGGACCGGGCCGCTGGTTTTGCTGGCCGCCCCGCCCCACCCCGCCACGCCCCGCCGCGCCACGTGACGTTGATCCGGCCGTAACCATCGGAGCGGAGGACGGCAGACACAGATAACAAGAAGCTGGGCCAGCAGCAGCAGCAGGCCTCCCGGCCGCCGTAAAGATGGCCGTCCTCCTCGAGGCGCGGCGCTCAAATCAAGTTTTTCACGTGATGGCTGCCGCGGCGGCGCGAGGGATTCTCGTTCCTCCTCGACGGCCGTTTTTCGAGATTGGCTGTAGCCGTCTCGCTTCCTCTGCCCCGGGCCGCCGCGGGACGACAAAGAAGAAAGGCGGAGCCGCTTATTGGGTTTGGCACAGCCAGCGGCACCGCGCCGGTGCGCCGCGGCCGGCCAGCCGTGAGAGTAGGCAACGCGCTCGCAGCCGCGCCAGAGGGTTGCCCACCCGCCAGGCGGCCCTGCAGCCGCACTGCCTTCATTCCTCAAACCAATCCGAATCAAACACATGATGGTACCGTTGGATTCCGCGTGAAACGAGGAGTTTGTTGGTACCATCACGCGTTTCGTTTCAGTCTCATTTCAGCATTCGGGACTGAGATCGCGTCGAGACGAATTTCTGGCGCCCACGGCACGGCCTCGCGGGGCGGAGCGGGGCGGAGTGCGCAGTGGCGCGGCTCCACGGCGGAAGTGGCCGCTTTGAAGGCACAATGAGGCGCGCGTCAAAGGCAGAGTGTGGCGCCGGCAGGCTTTTTCCGAACTTGGTCGCTCTGTCTCTCTCGCGCCCCCGCGGGACGCCGGGACGCGCCAGCAGGGCGAGAGAGACGGCGCGACGCTGTTTCGGGAGCGGACTTCCTGGCGCACCTCGGACCTGCCTCGCCCCCTGCGAGCTGCGAGCCCTGCGCGCTTAATCCGCGTGCTTCACGCCGTCGCCGCGGGACTGCGCCACTGGAAGCTCCACAACAAGCAGCAAACACGACGCCCTGCCGTCCGAGCCAGGCCCGCGGCGGAAATTGTTGCAGGGCCACGACGGCGGCCTCTTCGGCCCCGACTCGGCTGGCCTGGCTCCCCACGGCCACCATCCCCTCTCCGCCCCGCCGCTGTTCTACACTAATTTTCCACCTCCATCCGCCCGAAAAATTTCCACGGGGAAAGTAATTTTAAACGACGTCGCCTCGCCACTTCCAAATCGGCGGCCCCGGGAGAGGGCGGCGGCGCGGCGGCGCGGTACTGCCGCGGGGTTCGGACGGGGGAGAGGGGAGCGACGCCGTGGCTGTTCACTTGCACTTCCCGGGCTGCTCCGCTAAAAGTCTCTCGGGCATTCTTACAGCATAATGGCGCGGACGCTCGCGGCCGCCTTCAAGGCCTTCAAGGTGCCGGCGGGGCTTTGTGCTGCCGCGCTGCCGCGTTCAAGACGCAGTCGACGCCCTGCCCGAGGCTGGGCTCCGCTGTTGTTGTTTTTATTTTCCTTGGCGCTTCATTGTTTTTGATTGTTTTGCGGTGTACTTCTGCGCCGCGCATTCACGTCATGCGTGGCGCTGGCCGCCTCCCCGTAGATGCAGTCCATGATTGGGACTGGCGTGGCACTGGCGTGGCACTGGCGCGGCCTGGCGTTTGATGCCCCCGCCGCGCCCCGCCGCGCCCCGCCGCGCCCCGCCGCGCCCCGCCGCGCCCCGCCGCCCCCGCCGCGCCCCGCCGGCCGGCACGTCCGGCCCGGTAATGGACAGGTGGCCAAACTGAACCGACCCTGCACTGCGCCCGACGGTGGGCCCCACAGTGGCCCCCACACCCTCCCTACAGGGTCGGAGCGAAGCACCGGGATGAATTGCTGTCCTGCATCGGAAAACGCTCGGCAACGCGCTGCGAATCGTAAGGCCTCGGCCGCCTCGGCCCCAGCCTCCGACGCCGGCCTCGGCCAACCTCGCCGAGCAGGCCGAGGCCGCGGACCGTCCTGGACCGGCAGGAGTGGGAGTCGGGCTCGGAGCGATGGCGCTCATAAAACGCGCACAACTTGAGCAGTTTGGCCTGTTTTTCTCGCACTTGTTTTCCGATTCGACCGTATAGCCGTCTATCGCGGCGGGCCGGGGCGGGGCGGGGCGGGGGCCAGCAGCGCCCCGAGCGCGCCGCAGCCTTAAATAAATAACGCGCACGCACACTGGGGTGTCGTGGCGCCACCGGGCTGCACCGCGGCGGAGCGGGGCGGGGTGGGGCCGCTTGCAATGGCTTTGCGACGTGCCGCCAGCGCCCGCGTCGCCCGGCCGTCGAAAAAGAGAGAAAGTAAATTGCAGGTACGCGGGCCTCGCCCTCGCCGCCGTGGAGCCTGGAGCACGTTTGAAGGTCGCGACGACGCCCATCGCCACCACGCTCGCTACGACGTGTTAGCTCGCGTCCTTGGGCTAGTCCGGGCCGGGCGGGCCCCGGGGCGCCGTCGAATCGTCCATAGCAGCGCCTCCGCCAAGTCCGAGAGATATCGATGGTGAAGTCGATCTATCATTTTAGTTTCCAAGGACGCCGGCATCAAAGGGCGAGGGGTAGCGCCCGGAAGGGTGAGTCGTGAGGTCAGGTCGCCGTGCGGATGGGCGGGGCGGGGCGGGGCGGGGCGGGGCCCAGTCCGGGACGCCCTTGACAAGTTTCTTGGGGATCGGCCGATCGGGCCGTGCTGTCGGCCAGCAAGTTGTGCCGGCCAGCTCCTCGGGCCTCGGCCGCCCCGCCGCCCCGCTCGGTTGCCCACTTATTGGCCTAGTGGCCTTCCCCGCCGGCACGGCGCGGCACGCCACTGCCACGTCCTGGCGGGGCCATCTCGATTGGCCATCGCTCACCGCATTCGACTCGCCTCGCGCGCACGCCGGGGCCTCGCCGCTGCGACACCGGCCAAGTTTTTGACTCGGCCGTCCGTCCGGCGGTTGGCCGCTTGGCCGCGGACCCGGGCTCGTTTTGCACCCCGCCGACGAAGACAAGTGAGGCCAAGCCAAGTGAAGCGGCGGCGGAGGTAAACTTGCGCCGAAACTTTGGCCGAGCGAGACAGAAACAGGCGGGCAGGCCGGGTCGGCCGGGGCAGGGACCCCCCGGCGTGCGTACGCGTTATAAAACGGACGCCGATGTTCAATTATTTGTGGCGCCAAAATGGCGGCGTGTTTGCGGTGTGCGCGCCAGCGGGTCGCGGACTCACCTGGTAGTGCGGCGGGCAGGTGCAGTTGACGCGGCCCACGGCGAGGTCACAGTCGCACAGGGGCCGGGGGCCGGCCCGCAGGTCGCACAGGCCCCGTCCGTGGGGCATCTGGAACGTGGGCAGGGACAGGGGCGCCGGCCCGCCGCCGCCACCGCCCCCCGCCGCCCCCGCGGCCCCCAGCAGCAGCAGCATGGGCAGCAGCCTCATCGCCCTCTCCGTCGTGGCCCCGTCAGGGCGGGCAGGGCGGCCGGCAGGGCCCCGCGCGCCGCCAGATGCCCGTCCAGCCCCGCGTCCAGCGGCCGGTGCGGCATCGCGGCGCCGACCTGCAACACAACAAAAACACGCTCGATTAGCATAAACTCAACACAAAGCTGACAGCCGTCTCTCTCGCACTCGTAGGGCGTCCAGTAACTTGCGAGAGGGACGGACGCTGACTTGGTTCCTCGTTTGGAACTGGGTCGCGAGGTCGCGAGGTCGCGAGGTCGCCGCCCTGGAGCCTGCGGCGGCGGGGAGACAGTCGTCAAGTTTTTGAATCGCCGGCCCGGCCTTTGACGCTGTCCTGGGCCCTGCTAGTGACAGCGCGACAGTGGAGGGGCGGCGGGCTGCTAGACTCCTCCCGAGGGCTGACCCCGTGCGGGGCCGTGCGTGCGTGGTGGGGGTGGGTGCGGACTCGGTGGCGTCGCGGTGCGGTGCGCTCTGTTTTTCTTTTGATGCCGTATCGGGGATTGTGTTTGTGAAGTCCTAGGTCTCCCCTCGCGTCTCACCGCGCCGCGCCGCGCCGTGGGGACCATAGGCGAAAGAGAGACTCTGTTGACTTTCTGAATTGCCGTATCGGCATTTCCGTCATCGCGATCTGCTGCACGTCCTGGTCGCACGTACGCCGCGCGGTGCGGGGCGCAGCGCGCAGCGCGGGGGGAGCGGGTGCCGTGCCGTACCGACATTTCATATGCTCTGCGCTCCCCGCTGCCGACTGTCAATATGAAGCGACGGCGCCCCTTCCCCCTCCCACTTTCCCAGGCCCCGGGCCCGCCCCCAGCCCGCCCCCGGCCCGGAAGAGTAAAGGAAACATTTTGTTGGTACGATTGGAGGCGACCCAAGTCTTTGTCCGCCGGCCGTCACGGAGCGGAGCGGCAGACTCATTCCGAGTCGTTGTGGCTCTCCGTCTCTGTCGCGCTCATGGGGCGTTGCGCAGGGGTGCGAGGGAGCGAGAGAGACGGAGCGACGAAACGACTCTTCGCGATCGCTCGGCCACCCGACGGAGCCGGAGGGGAAATGTGAATGTGATGCGCGCGGCACTCGGCCGAATCTCGATGCGAATCTGAAGCGCCACTTTGGCGGATGTCAGGTGGGGCGGCGGCCTTGGCGGTGGCCGTCGCGTCGTCGGACGAGGGTGTCAAACTGCAGTTACGTCCTCGCCGGCCGCGCGTCGCCGTGGTAATCTTGCAAGACAACGGCGGACGGGGGATTGCCTGCCCCCGGGCAGCCCCCTGGCAGCCCCCGGCCCCCTCTCTTGTCTACGGGGCTGCGGGGCGTTGTACAGTTTAGCACTTATCTCCCGATAAAGGTGTTCCCTGGTTACGGCCAGGGGAGCCGTTGCGAGCGGGGCGGGGCCACGCCCAGCCACGCCACTGCCGCGCCGGACGCCCGAGCTGGCAGGCTGTAATGGCCGGCGCTAGTTGCGAGACGCCATGCATTATGCATGCGGACTTGGTTTGTTAAAGAAATTCGTCGGCGAGCTGCTGCCGCCTGCTTGGTCCGGGCCGCAGCGCCTGTGGGGCCTGGGCCGGGGTCCGAAGCTGCAATGCGGTGCGCTGCGGTCGGGGCGGGGCTGGGCGGCCAGGCAACGCGGCCACGCAGCGCGCCGTGGCGGCAGGCAGCCCGCCGGCCACCGATGCGGCCTCGTTGCCTACCTCACAGGCGCCCCCGTCTCTGCGAATCGCTCTGTCTCTCTCGCACTCAGGGGCCTCTCCGTAAGGGTGCGAGAGAGACAGCGCGACAAACCGATCTCCTCCTGCATCGCTCGGCCGCGCTGGCTGCGCTGGTTTTTGCGCCCGCTATCTGCGGATTGAGGCAGGCGGGTGGATTCCGAACAGTGCTTTCGTCGCTCTGTCTCTCTGGCGCTCGCGGCGAGAGGCGTGCGAGAGAGACAGCGTGCCGGCCGGATCGGGTGTCGTCTAGTCGTGGAGCGGAACGGAGCCGGACCCGTCGCATTGCGTTACGTTTTTCGCGGCACCCGGCAGCGCGCGCAGCGCGGGGCGGTACAGTACGTACTTCGTACTACGTACTCGCGGTGCGTTATTTGCACGAAACACGTTTTGAATTTGCCGCGCCCCGCGCCACCCCGACCGGCGCAGATGATTGGCTCGGTAAACGGGGCGCGTCTGTCTGTGTGTGTGTGCGTGCGTGCTCCGCGCCCACGTCGTACAGTGTATTCGCAGCGGGGCGGTACAGCGGAATAACCGAACCAAAAGAAAAAAACAACAACACAAAAACGGAGGGAAAATTTGCGATAAATAATGTCGATTGGTGAAGGCAATGCTCACTCTGCTTTACAGTCTCACATTTCTACAACGTGCGGGGCTCCGTACGTACTCGTACGCGTGCAAACTCACACACACACACACACACACACACACACGTGTGTTCGTCCTATGTGCCAAGGGAATGAATGGATTCCGCACGCGGGGCAAATATGGCTGCACGTAGAGGGCGTATCGGTGCGACGGCTGCCAGGCTGCCAGTGCAGCAATACCGAACGCGCCCCGCCCCGCCCCCTTCGGGGATTTTGGCTCGGCGCGGCGGCCTCGGCCTTGGAGCCCGGACTAACGTAGAGTAATGGCATGACGTATGTTACAGGTGAGTGAGTCCTCGCTGGCTGCCAGCTCGGCCAGGCCGCCAGGCTGCCAGGCCGCCCGGCCGGAGGGACGAGAGGGGACGCCGCCGGGGCGCTTCATCGCGGTGAGTAAGTGCAGTGGACTGCTTGACGTGGAGGACGACGAGGGCGACGGGCGCCCGAGGGCGCCGAGCAGACGTCCGAAACAAGTCTGTCTCTCTCGCACCCCGAGGCCGGGCGGCCCGTGAGTGCGAGAGAGACAGAGGGACGCCCGCAAGAGGGGTGGGTCTGGAATTCGCGCCCCGCCAATTTTGAGTATGCGAGAGTGGCCGTGCTGGCCGTGCTGGCCGGGGTCATCGTCCTGGAGGGGGGGAAAAGTGGCTGCACGACTTAAGTACGGCCCCCGAGCACTCCTGTGGTGCCGGAACGCCGGAACTCGACAGTGAGCTGGGCCGGCGAGCCCGGCACGGCGCGGCACGGCGCAGAGAGGCTCGGACTGGCACGGAGTCATAGCAAGTTGCAGTGGGCCCTAAATCCCCGCAACCCACCCTCCCCACTTAAGCAGCAGAGTCTTGCTTTGTACTTGGGTCGGTCCGCCCTACGCCCCACCCGCCCAAAGCTCTGTCGCCACAAAATGTTTCGCCGTTTTCTTCCTCGTTTTGAAATTTTTGGCCAGTTGCAGCAGTGCGCGAACCTGGCCCGGCCCGATCCGTCACCAGCGGGGGAGCGCCTTTCGCGGCAAGAACGACAAGAAGAAAGAAGATACAAATTGAGGCGCCGGGACGCGCGGGACGCACTCTGCCGGAGAAATTAATCGTCATTTCCCTCTAACGACGCGCCTGCCTGCCTGCCAGCTCGTCTGTCCCGCCAGCCTGCGCGCGGCGCGCTGCGCGTCGTCATCTCGTCGTCTCCGTTTCGCGCATTTTTTCCGCCTCCCCGGAGCCGAGTCGGCGCGGGCCCGCCAAAGAGGTTTAGTTACCGCAGCACTCCGCCGCACTCCGTCTCGGCGGGCAGGGCTTCGATTGGGTGGCAGTGTGGCGCCCTCCAGGGTCACTTGGGGGCAACAGCCTGCTAATGCGGCGGGGCGAACGCGAAGCTGGAGGTGACCGCCACAAGGACCGCCACGAGGACGCCGCCGTCGACGCGGCCGCGAGAAGCCGGCACGGAGGGAGGGACAGCGGCCACTCATTGGGGCAGGACGCGTCGATAGCGGCTTTGTCTAGGCTGCTGGGGGATGCGGGGGCCGGGCCGGCCGGGGCCCTCTCCCGAGGGTTCTGGCGGCGCGGTGGCGGCGGCCGGGGATCGCTGAAACCACTCCGCCACGCTTTGTTAGGTGCCTATGCCACTGCGGACCCTGGTGTAGCCGCCAAGCCGCCCCCTCCTCGCTCTCGCATGATCGCCGTGGAGCACAAGTAGTGTCCTTCTCTGGACCCCTCTGTCTGCGGCCTGCCGGGCCGAGGGCCACGCCGCCTCGCCCCGCCCGGCCCGGACCATTCTCGGAGCTTTCCGCTTTGTTACCCGTCTGCAGGCCAAGTAGAGCCCCTGCCCCTACTGGGGCTGCTCCGGGCTAGCAGAGCTCTGCGGTCCGTGGCGCAGGACGCAGACGTCCCGCCCCGCCCCGCCCCGCCCTCGGCCACACCCCCGCCGCCACATTTCACACAAGTTTTACCCGCGCGCCAAAACTATTCGTCTTCCTCCTCGTCGCCCCCCGCAGTCCCTACAGTGCAGGCCGCCGCCTTGGCCGCCTTGGCGTCTTCCGCCTTGCCTCCGCCGTTTGCGGACTCGCGCTCCTTTTGTCGTTATTTGCATTAATCAAGCGAGAGTCGCTCCGTCTCTCTCGCACCCCGACGGGGCGCCCCGCGAGTGCGAGAGAGACGGCGGCGGCCACCCCTTCGAGTGCGTGGCGGAGTCCCTTACCACACCCACGGCCTACTCCGCCTGCTCCGCTCCGCCCGCTCCCCAAAGCCGGTTTTAAAACTTGGGGGCTGGGCCGGGGTCCTGGGAAGGGGTCCTGGGAAGGGAGAGGGGCGGGGGCTGCAGTCATTAGGCCCGAGTCCGGGGCCCCGTAGTGTTTTGCGGCCCGGACGGCTTGCGTTTGGAGCGCGCTCCAACTTCGGAATGCCTTTTCGATGCCGATTGTGGCCTGTCGCCCGGACGGCATCGGCACTCGTTTGCGGGCTGCCGAACTGGCGGGCCCCTGATTCCACCGCCAATAGAAAGGCGCTACCGATTTCGCTGCCTGTACCGCCACTGGGTTTGGAGGGAAGACCAGACAGAAAACATCTGCCGGCATGCGGCTGGGCCAGGCTAGCTAGGCTGGGCGCGGAGATCGGTCGCAGTGAAGCGTTATCGCGTTGCCGCGACTCGCGCGTTTGAAGCAAAGTGGCTGCCAATTGGATTCGTGGGCCGTCTCTCTCTCTCTCTCTCTCTCTCTCTCTCTCTCTCTCTCTCTCTCTCTCTCTCTCTCTCTCTCTCACTCTCTTACTCACTCGCACTGGCGTGCGTCCGGCACGCTCGTAATCTGCCGTATAGTGGCGTCAAAAAAACACACCAAAAACGAGAAAAAGAGAGAGAGAGAGGAAAAGCGAGCCAGAAAAAGGGAGGCGAGAAATACGACGCGCGGTGTGCTGTGCTGTCCGGAGTTCGGCCCGGCGGGGAGACGCGGGGGACACTTCTAATTTTGAAAATGGCCAATTACCCCGCCAACCGGCGGCCGGATAAAAGGGACGGGGTGTTGTTGTTGTTGTTTTGTTGTTGTTGTTGTTGTTTTCCTTGTTTACTGCGTGTGCTGCGCCGTTTTTGCTGCAGTTCGTTTGGCGCGTTTCTTGCAAAGGACGCGCATGGGCCGCGCCGACCCGCTTCCCCCACGACGACGACCTCCACGACGACGACCCCCACGGCGACCTCCACGACGGCGGCGAAGACTCGGCGCCGTCCTTTCCAAATGTCAGACGCAGTTTTTAAGTCCGTTCCGCCCTCCGCGCTGTCTTAGATGTTGTTAGCGGTGCGGGTCGCCGGGGAGCCAGCCACCGCGAGAGAGAGAGAGAGAGAGAGAGAGAGAGAGAGAGAGAGAGAGAGAGAGAGAGAGAGAGAGGGGGGGAGGAGAGAACAACCACAGCTTGACAAGTGTCGCGCACTTTTCCTCAATTAAATTCTACTTGACTGCCCCGCTGCGGCGCTGCGGCCAAGGCGGCCAAGGGTGTGGCGGTGGCTGCGGACGCTGAAATCAACGTCCAAATGCCAGGCGCCGAAAACGCCCGCCGGAGCGGACAGTCTCTGTCTCTCTCGCACTCGCGGGGACAGAGAGGCCTGCCATGCATTCGCGGTGTCCGCATTGGCCGGGGCAATCTCCTCTCTTTTGTTCCGAGCCATAAATGCCGTGCTGTTGGAGTAATTAAAAAGTTGCTGGTCGGCGGGGCGGGGCGGGGCGGTGATGGCACGCCCCGCTTCAGGCCGCCACCGCCACAAGTCCGGTCAACACGTCCGAATGCCCGAATCGGCGACTCGATCGCGGCGAGACACTACGTGCAGTACGTGCACGACGTGTACTGCGAATAGCGATGACGAGCCGGGCGCTGCGTGTCGCTACTGCGAATAGGCTCCGGCGGAGGTTCACTGCCGGGGCGGGCTGCTTTGGGGGTTGCGCGCACGATGGGCCTCTCGAGCAGCAAGGGGAGTGCAAAAAAAAGTATTAAAAAAAAGAAGTTGAGGGGGAAATGGAACGGGGGCGGGTTTCGCAATAAGGGTTGACTTGGCAGGCAGGACAGGGCCCAGGAAAATGAGGAATGCCTCCGTGGACAAGCGGGGAATTACAAACGCGGCTGAAAAGTTGTTCATTCGTCATCCGTCTCGCGCGGGGCGGGGCGGGGCGGGGCGGGGCGGGGCGCCGGTAACGCGATGACTCGCGCAACTTGGACGCGAGCATTTTCTCCAGTGGCGGAGAGCGGAGCGGCGTGTGACTTTACAAGGAACTGCCTGGGCCTTTTGTTTGTTTCCACGAGGCGTTTTAAAATGTCTCTCTTTTTATTTTTGTCTCTCTTTCTCGCTCTCTCTTTCTCTCTCTCTCTCTGTCGCTCGGCCACAGCTCTTTGGCGCGGCCGCTCGGCTCAATTTCCGCGGGAGGCTCTGCCGGGCTCCACCAGCAGGCCTTGCATTCCCGGGCCAATCTCTTGGAACTGCGTGACGCCGTGCCGTGCCGCGCCGCGCCGCGTGTCCTTACGGCACGCTTTACGCCCCTTTTACGGGGTCGCCCCGGCGGTCCCCGCCTCGGTGCCGCCAGGCCGCGGTGCCCAGCGGGAGTCATTAATCGGAACGGGCTGTCTGACGCGCGTGAGGGACTCGGCTCGGCTCTGCCGCCGCGCAGCCGCCGAGGCCTCGGCGCGGCTCGGCGGCGTTGGCCTACTCGGCTCGGCACCACAGCACGGCTTTGCATCCGTTCGAATTAATTAATCGCGAGCGTGCCCCGCCCCGCCCCGCCACGCCCCGCCGGGATGGTATAAAGCCTCGCATCCTCGCGCTTGATCCCGCCGCCGTCCCCGTCCCCGTCATGTTGGCCCGGAGCGGCGCAGGGCGGCGCGCCCCGCGGCAGTGGCCCACCATATTTATCAAGAAAAGCGGCGTGTAAACCTTGTGGATCCCGGGGCACGCGGCCTGTTCACCGTTTGGCGTGGCTGTCTCTCTCTCTCTCTCTCTCTCTCTCGCTCTCGCTCTCGCTCTGTCTCGCTCCATCCCGCAAGCAGCAGCGGGGAGGCAAATAAAAAGGGGCCGCGGGATGGAAGGAAGGGACAGGGAGGAAGCGCGCGCGGAGCCACATCGGTAAATAAACAGGAAATCTTTTTACCTCATGTCGCCGTGCCTGGCGGCCCCGGCCGGGCGGCGTGGCGGGCTTTGATTGCTGGCTGCCTGCCTGCCTGGCCCTCTAAGTGGCCGGCGCGTCCGTAATGCGGTAGCAGAGGGAACTACTCGGCCCAACCAGAGTCCTGGAGCACTTCTAGCTCCGCGCGTCCAACTACCAGTGTGGCAGCCAGCCCTGCCGCGGTGCACGCCGCGGTGCACGCCGCAGCACCAGTCCGAACTGTCGTCTCGTCGCTCTCGCACTCGTGAGGCGGTCCGAAGGCGCGAGAGAGCGGCGAAGCAGCCCTGTTCGGAATCAGCCCGCTGCAGGCCGGGGCTTGGAAATTGGAAATGTATATCTATGAGGTATTCAAAAGACGTGCTGCGTGAATGGCGGAGTGGCGAGCGGGGAGGGTTCGGGGAGGGTTCGGGGCGCGGAGGGGAATCTGAGTAGGTGGGGCCCTCTGCTCCTCGGAAGCCGCCCCCGCTGTAGCCAGACCGGGGCCAGGCCGGGGCCAGGCCTTTGCCGAGTCGTCCTGAGTGCAGGCCCGTAGCCTTCATTCTGTACTCACTGGAGGGGCGAGGGCCGCGGGGGCCCGGGCGGCCTGAGGGCGCCCCGAAGGCTTGGCGGATCCCTCCGGCCCAACCTACTCCATCCGCGCTATTGGCGCGGTGGTGGGGGAGGGGAAAAAGGGGGAACTGAGGTGAGCGGCGCGACGACGGCGTGGCCCTTCTGCCTCTCTGGGGTGCATCTCGGCTCCGCCCCGCTAGGCCTCTCGGCGCCGCTCCCACTCATAGTGCCCCCCGATCGCGCGCCCCTCCGAACCCCGAGCTGCAGGGGAAGTCCCAGTCCGCCCTGCCGTGGGACTGGGGCCGACCGGGGACCCACACGTACTGCCTGCTGCCGCGCGCGGCGGCGGTCGCTGCGGCCGACTCAGTGATTTACTGGGCCGCGTTGTCCAGCGCCATGGCGCGGCATGGCGATGGTGGCGCCGCTCCAGTCAGATGGCCAGATGGCAGCGCCGATAGGGCCTCCTGGTGCATCTGCTGGCCGCGCCGCGCGCGCCGCCGCTTCATGGTTACGGCATGGCCGCCGCGACAGGCGCCCCTCCAAACAACAACAACATCAGCTACAAAATAACGCAGATAGCGGGGAGCGTAGCGGCCATGCGTGCGCGGCGGTGTTGGCGGACCGAAGTTTACTGCGAACCGGGCCACCGCGCCACGGGGCGCTGCGAGGCGCCCAAGGCCCAAGGCAGCGGAAGATGATGAGCATGATTATTTGGTGCGGGAAAGGTTATAAGGCTGGGGGGGGGGGGGGCAGGCCAGGCCGCAGCAGCCGATGCTCTCACCAACAAGTTATCGTCAGCGAAATTGGTTCCAGGGGTTCGTTTTCCGGCTCATGGGGCGGAGGCCGGCCCGCCGTGGTGGAGGCCGCGTGGTGGCTGGTTCCGCATATTGGCCTCATCTCGCCCACAGCCCGCAGCGCAGCACAGCGAGACAGGTGGAGGCCGAGGCCGTGGCCGCGCCGAGCCCAGGACGTTATCCGCATCACGGCACCAATTTTTCAATTTAGAGGCCGTTCTATTTTGCCCCTCCGCCGCTTTTTGTTTTATCGGGGCCTCCCCTGCAGGCCTGCACCTCGCGCCCTCTCCATCACGCGGCCGCCTCGGCGCGGCCCTTCTCTCTCTGTCTCCGTCTGACGGCCTAACGAGGGCGAGGCGCGAGTGGCTTGCGGTGAGAGGGAGGGCACCCAAACTACGTCGGTGAGAGAGAGAGAGAGAGCTCAGTTCTTTTAATTTCCTGTTCGGAATTAAAGTAATTTTTTGGCGAATTTTGAAGTAGTTGGTTGGGTCAAAAACTCCGACCCTTGACGCTCGGTGTAAGTGAGACAGCGAGTGTGCGAGAGAGATGGAATGAACGCGAACGTGTGAGCTCACCATTTCACGACAGCCGATTCAAACTTTTTATTTCCCAGTCGTCTCTCTCTATTGCTCTCTCTCTCTCTCTCTCAGTCCGCCTGCTTTGCCCCAGGTATGCCGTTACGGACTTTTTAAAAGCTCAAAGCGGAGTCGAACCTTTTTAGCATCGGGGCGGCCCTCTCTTTGATCACGGCATGCGGCGCCTGGATGACGTGTGTGTGTGTGTGTGACTGTGTGTTTGAGTGTGTCTGTGCAAGTGTGAGTGTGTATGCGGGGTTTGACGGACGGTGACAGAATGGAGATCCCCACTCGCGGCCAAGGCCAAGACCGAGGCCGAGAGCGCGGTCGCGGCGGTGGCGCTTAAACGGATGACACGCCGACGAGGCGGGACGAGGCAGGTGTTGGCCGTGATACGCGTCCCCCGCGCCCTCCACCCTCTCCGTCAAACGATGTGTACTCTCCCCGCGCCCGCTGTTTGGCCTTGACGGCCTCGGTGGCCTCCCTCGCCACGGCGGCCCCGTGTCCCGGCGCGGTCCCTGCGGCCTGCGGGTCACCTTATGGCGCGGGCTGGTTGGTCTGGCAGCGTCCCCCCCCCCCCCCCGGCCTGCTGCCGCTGGGCGCCCCGTTTGGGGCCTAACTCGGTGCGTACAGCGCTCCGTTTTATTGTATCGTTATGATACACTGATGAATATTCATTTCCCCGTCAGGGAGTGTTTGTGCGTGCGTGTGTGTATGACCGTGTGAGTGTGAGTGAGTGTGTGTCTGTGTGTGTGTAAGCGGCCGCCGAGCGCGCATGAAGGTCCGCGCGGACTCAACCCCCGCCAACGGCCACGCCGCCTCCGCCAGGACGCCGAGCGCAATGCGGTTCGCGATGGGAAAGCTATCGGGGCCTCTTTGGTCTCTTTCCTGGCAGTGCGTGGCGCGACCGATAATTCACCTGTGGGAACACGCGACAACCCCCACCCTTTCACACACACACACTAACACACACACGCTCCCAAGCACACACAGAGCAGAAGCGGCGCCCCTCCGAGTACAAAACGCATTCGTATTGAACGTGCACTAACAGGCAAACATGCACGTACATCACAAAGGGGCGGCGTGCAGAGGCCGGCCGGCCAATCGGCGGCCGGCGTCCGCTCCCCCGGGGCGGCCTAGGGCCCCGGCCGCCGGGGGCGGACGCAGATCCCGAAGGATGGAGGATGATGCCGCGGGGTGATCAAAGCGTTACGTGGGTTGGTGCACGCGGCGGCCCCGCTAAGCGCTCTCGGCGCGGCGTGTAATTGCGCGGGAAGCACTCTGGCTTCGGTCCCGCCGCACGCCGCGCCGCGCCGCACCCATGGCGATGGCCTGGGCTGGATCGTGCAGCGGTTTAGGCTGTAGGGGCGTAGCCGCGTACACGCAGCAGCAGCAGCAGCCAGTGGGTGTGTAGTGTGACTAGTGTCACAGTGCGGTGTGACGCTGTGTGACGGCCACCTTGGAGGACGCGCCGTCCTTGCTGCACGTCCCACGGACGTGCACCTCAATAACGATCGGCCCAATGAACGGGAACGCTCTCCCACGCCCCGCCCCGCCCCGCCGGGGTGGCCCCCCTCGGGCGGACACGACCCCCCGTGACGTATTCCCGTGATAACGGTTTCCGCTTTGTCACGGGATTTGTGTTACGTGCAACAACACGTGTGGCGCCACTGGCGCGCTCTCTGCGGCGTGACGGTGACTCATGGCGCTCCATTTGCACGCCTTAACCCTCCCCCCTCCCCCCCCCCTCCCCCGCGGCGCCAAATTTGGGCCGCTGCAGTGCTTTGCGCGCGAAAACAATCCGGGATTCAAGCGACGCGAGGAGCCGTCCGTGAAAAAACGCGGCCGCGTCGCTTTTACAACGTCGGCGTGCACGGGTGGGCATCGCCGTGGGGAAACAGACACCGAAAAGCAGGAAACGAAAGCGCGGTGCTCGTGCTTGTTTTGGTGCGTCACCGCGATGCCTGGCGGCGCGGCGCCTACCTGTGGCGGAGCACGTCATGCTGATCCTCGGCGTGCTATCGCCGCTATCGCTATCGGGCCATGCTCGGCGTCCTCGTCGTCGCGGTGCTGTCGGCGGGGCGGCCGGACGTCGCGCTGGCAGTCCGTGTCCGCGGGTACGCGGGTACGCGCCGGCACCGCGGCCGGTTGCCTAACTGGGGCCGGGCTGGTCGGGCTCGTCCGACACTCGCGCACTCGCACTCCTAGCCTCGCACCGCGCTCTCCGTCCTCCCCCCTCCGCCCCGCGCGTCCCGCACCGGCTTCGCGACGCGGCAACGCTATCCTTATCGGTATCGGTGGCAGCATGGCCGCGGCTCGCACACAGACACACACAGACGCACACGGACGCACACTGGCCAGGTGGAAGGGGGCCGCGGCGCGGCGTCGCGCGGCTCGGCGATAAAGCCTTTGCGATATGGAACGATTCCCAGAATAAAAATGTCGTTCTTTTCAGACTTCCTGGACGCGCCGCGCCGTCGTGTGCGAGAGGGAGAGGGGGGGGGGGCCTCTGTGCGAGAGCGTTTACGGTACACGACTACGCGAGGTACTCCATTGCCTCGTCGTTGTTGTTGGGCTTGCCTCTCGTTTTCTGTTCCTCTTTTTCTCTGTCTCTCTCTCTCTCTCACTCATTGTTCTGGCCTGCTCCCTCTCTCCTGGCCCCGCGCTATTCTTTTCATACGCCCCTCGCCTGCTCTGTGTGTGTGTGTGTGTGTGTGTGTGTGTGTGTGTGTGTGGAAGGGGGGGGCAGCGTGACGCCTCGCGTCGCTGTGTTGTTGCAACATCGCGCAGCTCTACGATGCCACTCGACGCTGCTACGCTGCTAGCGAAAGGAGCTCCCCTCCCACTCCGTGATCCTCCTCGCCCTCCTCGTGCTCCCTGCCGGTGTAGGGCCGCGCGTCGACTCCTGTTGTGTCACGTTGGGGCCTAGCCTACGGCAGGTCCGCCCGGCCCACGTCGCCCGCCCCGCCGCGCCGCCCCTAGGTGGCTCGGCAGGTTGTGTTTGGGGTGCTTTTGTCCGGGGGAGGGGGCAGGGGGGGGGTAAGCAAGGCTTAGGCGGGATCAGCCCTCGGCCCGCAAACACGCCCTACCCTTTTGGCCGGGACGCGGCCAGGACCACGACGACGGCGGCCTCGGCGGCGCGGCGGCGGGGGCCACTCGTGTCGCACTGGCGCGTCTGAACAGAAGTTGATTGTCCCGGCCCGGCCCGCCGCGCACACACACAGCGCCTGGTGGCCGTCCAGGAGGTGCCGGGGCTGGGCGCCCTCGCCCTTGACACGCCGCCCTCCGTGCAAACAGCCATTACTGCGCGGAGACGAGTGCAGGCTGCCCGTCGGGCTGCTCGTCGAGGAGCAGCGCGCAGCGCGGCGGCAGGCTGCCCTGCCCCCCAACGTTCCGAACGGGGACACTCCGTCTCCCTCCCGCGCGCCGGTGCGAGAGAGACAGACGCGGGGCGCCGTGGTCCATTATTAACGGCGGGCCGTAATATCATTTTTGCATGGCGCCCACCGTGGCTGCTGCTGCCGGGCCCCCACTGGAAAAACACGGGCGGCGGAGTCTGCGAAGCGCTCTGTGAACGGCAACGTCAGCGGCTTTGATTCGCTCGCGAACCTTCCGGCCGAAGGTGTGGCAGTGCGCTCTTATCGCCGCGGCCGGTGGCGGACGAGCGGAGCGGAGGCCGAGCCTGGCCAAGCCGAGGCGGGTGCCGGGCCGCGTCATCGCCGAGCCGAGCCGAGGCAGGCCTGATCCGCGACGCGGCGGCCGAGTTGGTTCCGCCGCACCGGGAGGCCGCCGTCGCACAACCGCACAGTTCACGCACCACGCGGAGCTCCACTTAGTCGCTTCTTAATTCGGGCGGAAGCGCTCTGTCTCTCTCGCACCCCTACGGGACGCCCCGTGAGTGCGAGAGAGACAGAGTGACGCGGCGAGTTGAAAGGTGGAAATAATTAGGCGGGTGGGTCTGGCGCGGCACGTCCGGGGTCAAGGGGCGGCCGGGGGGGGGGGGGAAGGGTTGTCCCCAAAGGCGCCAAAGGCCTGGAGTCTCCAGTTGGTGGAGTGGATCAGGGACGGTCCTCAGTAGCCGCAAGTAAGAGGCATGGAAAAAAAAACAACAGCATAATCGAAAACAAAAGCATTTTTAGTTTTAGTTTGGCTAAGCCTATGTCTGCTGCTGCTAATTCCTCCTGCCCCCCTTCCCCCTCCCGATGACCATTATATGCTGCCGCAGTGGCTTTGGTCCTCTTGACAGCGCGGCCTGGATGGCGCGGCGTGGCGGAATGCTTTTGTTATTAGTAGCGCAGTATTTTAGCGGGGCTAATCCCTGGCGGCCGACTTTAATAAAACACCTATTATTATTATCATGCGTATTCCCCGCGTCATGCTGCCCCCTCCCCCCGCTTCTCCTCCCCGCGCTGCTGACTAAGTTTGTTAATTAATACCCCGGCCGCTGCACCGGAGGGGAGGGAGCGGGCGCGAAAAAAAATAAGTGTCATCATATTGGCGGCGGCCGAGGCACCGGGGTGGTGGCGCGGTAACTTGGCCGTAACTCACATCGCTCTGTCTCTCTCGCACTCCACGGGGCCGACCCGCGTTTAGGGGTGAGAGAGAGAGAGAGAGAGAGAGAGAGAGAGAGAGAGAGAGAGAGAGAGAGAGAGAGAGAGAGAGGCAGAGCGATCATCGCCCCCAGGAGCACGTTGACGGCGGCACGCGTCGCCCCAACTCATTTGTATCGAGTTCGTCTCGTCTGTCTGGACGTCTGGCTCGTCCTCCTCGTCGTCGCCCACCTGCTGGCCGCCGCCCCCGCTTTGACGGCGCCGCTTCTAATTGAGGGAAGGCGCCGCGGGGGGCGGCGACGGCTACGCCACTGTGCGGGGCCTCTGGCGGGGCCACGGCCGTGTGGCTTTGAAAACAGCTGGTTAACATAATGGCGTCAAGGGCTGAGTCGCTAACCGCGGCCAGGCAGCCTGTCAGGCCGCCGGTTAGAGCCTCTAGATTAGCCGCCACGGAGTGCCTGCCCAGCCTGGCTGCCCCAGCCGTGGCGGCAGTGGCCCTTGCCGGCTCAGCCAGGATTCGCGCTGGGCGCTGCCAGTGCGTTGTCCTGCGCCCTGTTGTGGCACCGTTATTTTTCTCTCCCGCGTGTCCTTCCCTCGCGGTCGCGACTTTGCAGTTTATGATATTATCCCTCCCCCTCCCCCGCGGGCCGCGCGCCCTATCCGGGGAATAACAATGGAAGGAAACTCTTGAACGCGGTGGAGGGGGGAAGGACTACGTATTCCCTTTGAAGTGACGAATGTTAAGACTTGCGCCGTCTCTGGAAGTTAGGCGGGTGTGGCGTTGAGGTGGGGGGGGGGGGGGCGTCAGCGCCACCCTGGACGCCCCCCGTCCCGCGCATCCCGCCGAGGAGGGACGAGGACAAACCGAGTTATGGTTCGAGCGGGAGGAGGAAAAAAAGGATTCGCGAAGAATGGAAATTAGCGTTTACACCCTCGAGCCGATGATGCCGGAATCGGCATAGCGGGTGGCAGTGCACCGCCTTCCCCCCAGGCGGCACGGCACGGCACGGCACGGCGCGTCACGTCGTCGTCGTTCCGCTTTTTATTTCCGCCCCGCAACTCCCTGCAGACAAGCCTTTCAGTTTGGAATTGGAGCGACGTGGTAACTGGAGCCGAGTGGCGGGTCTCGCTGGAGCCTTGCTGGAGCGCTGCCTGCATGCCCGTGACTTGATAAGTATTTTGTCACAACCGTCTCTCTGTATGGTAATGCGGTCCTCCGGGGTCCTCCGGGGCGGCCGGGTCGGGCCAGGTGCGTCGGTGGCAAGTGATACTGCCAAGGGGAGGGAGGGGAGGGAGGGGAGGGGAGGTAGGGGGAGGGGCACCGCACGTCACACGCCTGTGTACGACAAGGACGACAAGTGCCTCCCCAAGTGCGTGCACACCGCGTGCTGGAGGGTGAGGGCCTCGGTGAGGGCGCAGACGCGCAGTGGAGGCCACCCCGCTTGCCCTTGGATGCTGGGATGGACCGTCCGCTCGTTTTTGTCTGTCTGCCTCTGCTGCCTTTTCCTGACGGCGCCGCTCCGTTTTGTACGATCACTGCCTTTAAATGAGCTGCGCCCCACCACGCCGTCGCTGCAGCGGCCGCCGCCCAAGCCGCCCAAGCGGGCTGCCAAGAAGGCGGCGGCGCGGCAGCTGCGCAAGGTTTTTGCCGCTGCCAAACGACGTGTTGATGGCGCCTCTATTTTTAATTGCAATAATTGGCGGCACGCGGCGTGGAAGGACTCGGCCCGGTCCTAATGAATTAGCGGGTGGCGCTCGGCGCGTCGCGGCCTCGACGCCGTCCTCTGACGCCGTCCTCTGACGCCGTCCTCTGACGCCGTCCTCTGACGCCGTCCTCTGACGCCGTCCTCTGACGCCGTCCTCTGACGGCGGCAGTAGAACACGCCGGGGTCCTTGGTGTGCCGCGGGTCACGCGGGTACAGTCCGCCCCCCGGCTGCCGCGCGCATCGACTTGGGTGCGGGGCCGGGCGGCTGGCCCAGCGATATGACTCTGGGGGGGCATTCCAACTTTGTACTATTCCGAGAGCCGAGCCGCCGCGTCGCCAGGGGGCGGGGCGGGGCGTGGAGGCCACGCGCCCGACGGCCTTGGCGTCCTCGCGACGCCAGCCAGCCCTTCGAGGCCCTCATCCTCTCCGTGCGCCAGTGTGTGTGCTTGTGTGTGTGTGTGTGCGTGCCCCAACGCGGCACCGCACACCTTGGGCGCCACGGTGTTTGACTTTGATCTCTCCCGTGCCGGCTGGGTTTTGCGGTGTGTGCGAACGCGCGCGTGTGTGTGTGCGCGTGTGTGTGCGTGTTACAGTAAACTGGGCCGATAGCGTAACAAGGGCGCGTGCATGCCGCCCTGTAGTTTTCTTCCCTTCGCAGTGTAGGTGTGGGCAAAGCCTTGCGCCGAGCGGGGCGGGGTGGTCTTCATTCAAACTCTCGAGTTTGGGCCGCAGACTCTGGAAGGGTCCCCGCTCAGGCCGAAGTGCGGCGCCGCCCCTGCGCCGCCCCTGCGCCCTGAACCGCCTTGGCCCGTCCGCCCTGGCTCTATATTGTTCATATCACCGTGCAGGCGGCCCGCCCGGCTGGCAGCCAGCCCTGCAGGCTGGCAGGCAGGCAGGCAGGCAGGTCCACTCAGGCTGATATTACTCACGTGGCGGGGCGCGGGGCGCGGGGCCCGTTGGTGCGCTCGGCCAAGGCCTTGGCGGGGACTTGCCCGCACTTGCGTATAGTCAGCGAGAGAGGGGAAGGCCACTCTGATGAAAGGTGCGCAGAAATTTGGCAATAAATTTTTGAGCAGGTCTTCGCGGTCTCCGGAGTGGCTCGGCGGCGGGGCTGTGCGGTGGGTGGGTCTGGACGTCGGTCTGGACCTCGTGGACGGGGAGGGGGGGGCGCCCTTCACGACGCCAAGTTTGCGCATTCATTCCGCGGAGCCGAGCTCGTACCGGAAGTGCACTCGATTTTCCACGAGTAATGATTTCTTTTTCATTTTTTTACGAGTGTCGACGGCAATGAGTTAAGACGGGCCAGCCAATGGGGGCGTCGCTTCGTCATTTGCACGTGGAGCGCGCAAGTTGGCCGGTCCGTCGCGGCGCAGCGACGCGTTGACGGCCGCTGCTCTCCATTTGAGCAATATGTCCCGGCCCCTCGCGCGCGGCGCGCCGCCTGGCCCGGCAGGGCCTGGCCGGGTCGCCCTGTCAAAACTTTGCCGGAGGAGCATAGAGGGACTTGGCGGGAAAAGAATATAAAGGGGAGGACTGGGAGCGCGTCGCCGCGGCGCCGCCCGCGCGACCCCTTTATCTGTTTTTCATGATGACATGTAGTAAGCGCTTTCCGCGGGGTGTTTTGTTTAAACCTCCGGAACCCCTTCAGGCCCTTCGGGAGATATTGCATTAGTTCTTGAGCTCGCTGCTCTGGCTGTGGCCCCGCTTCTGGCTGTGCCTTCGTGCGGGGGCCGTGCGGGGGCCGTGCGGGGGCCGTGCGGGGGCGGGTCCCAGCCGATCCGTTTTATCTTGTTTATAGCTTTCCGCTGCTGTGTCGATGCGTAATGGACCAGGAAAAATCAAGGGCCGTTTGGCCCTGATGTGTGTAGCTGGCCCGGAGAAATCGCCCCGCTGGAGCCGCTGCCCTGGGTCCTGGGTTCGACTACCCGCTCCAGCGGGGCATTTTTTTTTTTTGCCTCGGCCTTTTTGCAGTGGTTTTTGAGGCGATGCGACTGCTCGGTCGTCTCGCGACTTCCAAGGTGTCCCCCCGGGGCCCGGGGCCCGGCCCGGGGCGGTGCTGACGAGATAATGTACTCAGCGCTGCGACGGTGCCGGCGGTCTGCAGGCGGGTCCCGAACAGGACTCCGTCTCTCTGTCTCCCTCGCACCCCTGCGGAGCGGCCCGTGAGTGCGAGCGAGACGCGGCGAGACTGCGTTCGCTGGCAGCCCGCCGCTTCTACATTAGCGTTGCGTCGCGAGGCTGCAGCCCGGACCCCGCGTCGCCGTCACGTCGTCGTCACGCCGCCGGCACGCCGCCGGCACGTCGCGGACCCGCGCCAACCAGCCACTACACTGCCAGGCAGTTGTCGTCGCGGTCGGACAGCGGCCCTTTGACGAGCCGGATCAAACAAGAGCGCGGCGCCGCGCTGAAGCTGAAACTTTTGACCACCGGACTTTTTGTCGGTGTCGCGGTCGTTGTTGTTGTTGTTTGCGGTGTTGTGGGCCAGCGCGAGTAATACACCCCGGGCGATGAGGTCCTGCCGGTCCTGTGGTCCTTTTTTTACGAGCCGGGCGAGTTTATCATATATGCGGAGGTATGGAGGGCAGTGCTAGTGGCGTGGCGTGGCGGGGCGGGGCCAGCCAGTGGCGAGGCCAGAGGGCCGGGGCCTTGGCCGGGACCAGTGCAGCGCCGCAGAGACGTCCTCGCCCTCCTGCAACGTGCGTGACTCTCTCCCTCCCCCTCCCCCCGCGCGTCCGCAGTGGCGTAGATATGATTTCCCCAGCGCCGCCCTCTGGGGACGCGTTCAGACGTGAGCGGCGGTAGCGGCGGTAGTGGCGCCGGGTAGCAGTGGAGGAGGAAGGCCTTCTTGATGCAAATTCGCGCGCGGCCTGGAGACGCGCAGCGCACTGCCGTGGGCGAAGAAGCTTCTGAAGAAGGTGAAATCGCGCGTGAAGGAGGCGCGGCCGAGAGGCTTGCCGAGAGATACAGAACGCCGCAGTGGAGCAGCGAGGCTGCCTGCGAAATGCAGGAACAATGGCGTCTGTCGGCCGGCGGTGGCGGCCGCCCGCCGAGGGGGCGGCGTACGCCCCCGCCGCCCCTACCGCCCCCCACGCCCCCGCACGCCCCCGAATAAAAGAGTGCGTTTCTGTATACCTTTTATGGGGGCGGCGCCTGGCCTCGCAGGGCCCCGGCGGCGTCCTTCGGGATTGGAATGCTCCTCCAGGACGTGACGGGGCGCCCGCCCCGCCCCGCCCCCGCCACTGCGTTTGAATGATTTCGCCGGACGTGCCCCCGGCCCGGCAAATGGAGCACTCAGGGCGCCCCGCCCCGCCCCTCTATGGAGGCCTACGCTGGAGGCTCCAGGACGGCCACTCGTGCACGGGAAATGAAGGCCTAACTGTGTTTGCCGCGACATGCGACGCGTAGGCCGTGGCGTAGGCCGTGCCGTAGGCCGTGCTGTAGGCCTGCGGGCCGGAGCTCGGCCGGAGCGCCCCGCGGCCCCGCGTGCGTGTTGACTCTGTTCGAGATCGCCCGGCTCGCTCGCCGGCAAGGTGAGCGATTCCGAACAGGGCTCTGCCTCTCTCTCTCGCACCCTCCTGGGACGCCCCACGAGTGCGAGAGAGACGGAGCGAGGCGGAGGTGACCGCGATAGCGGCTGCGCTCCGTTCCTCATTTCGCCAAGTTTGCTCGCGACATAAGGGAAGGCCGGAGATACGGCGCGCGCGACGACGCGGCAGCGAACGTGCCCACCTTTTCGCGCTTCCTAATTTACCGGCGAGCCGAACACGAAACTCTGCGCGTTTCTCTCTCTCTCTCTCTCTCTCTCTCTCTCTCTCTCTCTCTCTCTCTCTCTCTCTCTCTCTCTCTCTCTCTCTCTCTCTCTCTCTCTCTCTGCCCTTTTAAAAACGACGACGAGCTGCGCCCTTCCCCGATGCTCGCCGGACTGGAGGGCCTAACTCGGTTTCGCGCGCCTTTCCGGGCCCAGCAGCAACGGTCCAAACTGCGGGACAGACCAAAGCGAGAAGCACGGCCCGGCGGGGCCGCCTCATGACGGAGATTTCTTTGTAATGACTTTGTTAGCACGTGGGTCTGCAGGGCAGTGTGCCCGCACTGTGCGGACGTGCGGGCTGCGGGGCGTTGAGGCGGCCGGCCGCGCCGCGCGCCACCGCCAGACAAGTTTTAGGCAAACAGATAGGCAGATGTGCAAAGTGGGGACCGCTGGGAGCGAAAAAAGAAAAAGTTTGGCGGCCACTTGTCTTGTCGACGGGATACACTTGTTCTGAGGTCCGCCGAAGCGCGGGGAGAGGGCCAGTATGGGCAGAGGAGGAGGGCATTTACGGGGCGACTGAGGTGTTCGGGACACTGCCACCATTTTTGTCGGACCGAAACACGGACCGAAAAACAAGACGGCGCAATTTTGGCGCGCTGTGGCGTTGGGGAAGTCCCGGCGTCCTCGCCCCGGTTGGCGTCCCGCTCTAGCCTAGTCCGCCGGGCGAGGTGCTATTAGAATGACAGCGGCGCGGAGTGACTTAAGGTCGGCTAATGTTACTTAAATAAGACCTCTGACACTGCGCTCCGCCCGGCACTGCCGTGCCCCGCGCCACGCCAGGCAGTGCAGCTCGACTCCCTTCACTAATGGGGGCGCCGGGCGTGCCGGGGGAAGAGGGCGAGTCACTCTGCAGTGCCGCGCTGTCTCTCTCGCACGCGCTGACGGGGACGCCGCGTCCCATCAGTGCGAGAGAGACGGCGGCGGCGGGGTGGCGACGGAGCACTGTGCTGCGGGAACGGGGGTGCGTCGGAGAATAGAGCTAGGCGGATGAAAGTAGTTGTTGCGTTGGCGGGAAGAAGTAAACTTAATTTGCGAGGCCCTGGCCGGCCGCCCTGGCCCTTCAGGAAGCGGGGAGGCAGGACTAGCAGGACTACTAGTGGCGCTGCGGGCAGTGCGCGCTGCGCGCCCGGCCCGCCTTGAACACACATGCGGGATGTGTGCCTTGGAAATAAAATGGAGTCTCGCCGACTCCGGTCAGACAGACTCCAAGCGGACGCGGTGCGTGTAGTGCAGGCCGGCCCGCTGGAGTCCGCTGGAGTCCGCTGGGTTAATGCCCCCACCTGGTGCAGCATACGTGTCTCCAGAGGCCCGTGAAATTGCCAGAGCGGCGTCCGCGGCATGCAAGCCAGCCGGGCCTTGCACCGCCGACACAAAAATAAAACGGAACGGAAACGAAGTGGAGGGGCAGAAAAACGCGGCGAGAAACAGCGCGCGACACATTTTGGCAGACGCGGCCAGCCAACCGTGTTGCGCTAATTCGAAGCTAAAAGGACCGCGGAGGGGCGGTGCTGTGTCGCGGCAGCCAGCGGCAGCCAAGACGTTTACTGCCAGTTTTGGATGTGTGTGCGTGCGTGTGTGTGCGAGAGAGAGGCGAGCACTTGGCAGCCGGCAGTGTATGAACCAGGTGCACCGGGGGCTAATCGAATAGACCCTGCCGCAGGTGGGGAAAGGGGGGAGGGGTGAAGGGAGGCTTTGGAGCACCCTGAACCCCACTCCGGGCCCAGGCCCGGCCCCAGCCCGGCAGCCTGTGAGCCTTGAAGGGATGTCGAGTCGAGCCATTGAATTCCTATATCGGGTGTCAATGGCATCCGGACTCACCGGCGCTGCTGCGCGAAGCTGGGCGCCGCCGCCTTCCGGTCGAAGGGCCGGGAGGGTGCGGTCCTGGGCTCTAGAGCAGTGGTTCTCAACCTTAGGGTTTTTAAGGGGTCGCGGCGAGGTAGCTGGGGTCGTGTTTTGGGCCGATTTTAAGCAGCCACTGCGTCTGATCCGAGGCGGTATCTCGTCCTTCCTCAACGGGCAATTGGTCTTTGGACCTTCCTTTAGCATGCCTTTGTTACGGAGTGTGATTATCAGTCTTAGTTTGGGAGCAGTATTGTCTCAAAGTTGGCCAAAACGCTCAGAAATGTCTTTGAAAAATCGTGTTTTGGGCCGACTTTAAGCAGCCACTGCGTCTGATCAGAGGCGGGCATTTTGCTCCCTCAACGGGCAATTGTTCTTTGGACCTTCCTTTAGCATGCCTTTGTTACGGAGTGTGATTATCAGTCTTAGTTTGGGAGCAGTATTGTCTCAAAGTTTACCAAAACAGTCACAACGATTTTTCAAAGACATTTGCGACCGTTTTGATCGACTTTGAGACAATACTGCTCCCAAACTAAGACTGATAATCACACTCCGTAACAAAGGCATGCTAAAGGAAGGTCCAAAGAACAATTGCCCGTTGAGGGAGCAAAATGCCCGCCTCTGATCAGACGCAGTGGCTGCTTAAAGTCGGCCCAAAACACGATTTTTCAAAGACATTTCTGAGCTTTTCGGCCAACTTTGAGACAATACTGCTCCCAAACTAAGACTGATAATCACACTCCGTAACAAAGGCATGCTAAAGGAAGGTCCAAAGACCAATGTCCCGTTGAGGGAGCAAAATGCCCGCCTCTGATCAGACGCAGTGGCATGCTAAAGGAGGGGTCCCGTGGGGTCGCGACATTTTTCCTGGGGGTCGCGGAAGTTTTTGGCCACAAATTTGGGGTCGCGAGCGGAGAAAGGTTGAGAACCGCTGCCCTAGATCTCGAGGTCTCGGCATGCCCCCCTCTCTCTCTCGCTCTGCGCGGCGTGTGTGTGACGGTGTACCTGTGTGTCTTTGTGTGTGAGCGTGTGTGGGTGCTCGACTACACGGCTCCAATGATACAGCGCAACTGGCGCGCCGGGCAGTAAAATGCGAGTGCAGTGCGCATTGCAGCGCATTGCAGCGCATTGCCTTGCACTTGCACTGCACTGCGCGCTACTCCGGCGGTATTTAGCCGTCGCCGAGCATGTAAATGCCCGCCGCGCTGTTGCTCCCTGCGCGGGCTGCGCGGCCAGAACGCGCTGTTTGGTGGTGGCGGCGGCGCCGCGCGGTGGAGACATACTGTTTGTCTCTCCGGGGTGATATTTATGTTTAGAACGCTCGCCCCCGCGCGCCCTCTTCGCGCACGCCCTCTCTGTCTCTCTCCCTCACGCGCACACACACAGCGTGGGGCACATGCCCGCGTCGGGCTCCGGAGAGGCGGTGGCGACAAATCCTCGAAAATGGAGGAGCTCCGCGCCGTGCTGTGCTGTGCTGTGCTGTGCCCCGCACCGCGTCCCACCGTGCGCACGCACTCCGCCGCCACGGGACGGCTCGCGAAGCGGCTGCCGTCGCACCTGCCGCGCGGATTTGAGCCCTCGGCTTAGTCCGCGCGTATGAAGGGGGGAGGGGTGAGGCGCGTTGTGCTCTTCTTGGGGGTCATCGGCACGCCGACGCATGGAAATGGCTGGCCCTTAATCACAGAGGGACGCTGGGCCGGCCGGGCTGTCGCCGAACATCGTCGCTCTGTCTCTCTCGCACTCGCGGGCGCCCCGTAGGGGGTGCGAGAGAGACGGAGCGACCCACGCATTCGGAAGCAGCCTGCCGGTGGGCTTGCTGGCTGGTTCACATGTTAAGTTTGCTCCAATTATGTGCGAACGCGCCGCCGGCCCGGCCGAGCCGAGGGCGGCGAGGGCCTGGACCCTCCCCGCCAGCATGCCGCCATGGCCGAGGCCGGGCGTGGCACGGCGTGGCACGGCGTGGCACGCCGTCCCCGAGCAACCACCCCATTAGCGGTCCGAGGCCCGCGCCGAGGTCTCCCCGCCGAGGCCCCGCCGAGGCCCCGCCGGGGGTAGGGACGTAGGGACGGACTCGAACCGCAAAGTCCCTCCCCGGATCCATCAACATTGTCTCGCCCCGCCCCGCCCCGCCCCGCCGCTTCGGCACTGGGCTCGAGAACGAGGCTGGGCCGCGCGTCGACGGCCCTTGATAAATGATGATCTCCGACTTGTCCTGCTGCTGGCGATTGCGATCGTGATCGCCAAGGCGGCGTGTCCTTCTGGTGGCGGTCGCCGCGTCGCCGCGCCGCCCGTAACCAGTGGCAACTTAAAGCCCGCCCGGACCGTCGACTTGGGCCCCAAGTTCCGACGAGTGGGATTGCATGTGTGTGTGTGTGTGTCGTTACGCGGCGCGTACTTCAGGCCTGCCAACGCTCGCTGCAGCACGCCAACGCGCGGAGCGGCGGCGCTCGGATTCCCCCTCCCTCGCCGCCCTCGTCGCGCCTCGCGCCTCAAATCTGTAATTGCTGATAAAAGTACGGATTGTCTGCGGGGCGCGCAAACTTCGCTGATGGGTTTTCGGGCGACCCCTCCGCCCCTTCCGCGAGGCTAGCTCAAGCTCTGCGGCTACACTGCCCGGCGTTCCTGGGACCCGGCGCACGGCCACATCCCTCCCCGGTGCACTCCGCTGCTCCGCCGGCCTGATAACACATGCGGCGTTCATTCGCTATCTCCGTCTCGCCGTCTCGGCGCGTGGCGCTGCGCCGCGCCTCCACTGCAAGATCCCCCCCCCCCCGCTGTGTTTAGGGTCGTCATAACTACGCGACGCTTGTTTTATGCAGAGCCTGTTGGAGCCCCCGCGTTGACAATCGTACGGCCCGAGTTTCGCCCGTGTGTATGTGTGTGTGTGTGTGTGTGTGGGTGTAGGTGTGTGTGCGTGTTTCTGTGTGTGCACGTGTGTTTTCCAGGTGGGTGACGCCGTATTTATAGGTGGCGGCGGGGATCAAGGGCGTGGCGAGATGAACGTGTATTGTTCCGGGGGATCATGTTTAGGAACGGTTATGGCGCGCGGCCCGCGTGTTGCTGTGCGCGCGCGCACGTGTGTTGTGTGTGTGTGTGTGTGTGTGTGCGTGTACATGTGTGTGTGTGAGAGAGAGAGAGAGCGTGTGCGGCGGAGGGATGGCGCGGCGTCACGGCACCGCGGGCACGTCGTAGATCACCTCAATCATATAGATGTTGCGGGGAGCCCCCTGGATGGGCCTGGATGGGCCCATTATACCAAACGAGTGGGTAATTTGGGCTGGTGCACACAGTGGTGGCGGTGGGCGCGGGTGGGCCCGGCGGGGGATGGAAGAGCATCTGGGCCGGTAAACGCGTTTCCAGCAGGCCTCTGTGTGTGTGTGAGTGAGTGTGTATGTGTGTGTGTGGCAATGGTGTTTTGCCGGTGATGGAGGTATGGCGTGGGGCTGCGGTGCCCGTGGTGGTGGGGCCTCAAAAGAACACCCACACACGCGCACGCTCACAGACGTAGGCCTTATTGCAGGCCTGCAGTGGACTACTGCCCCTTGCGGCAATCAGGGCACTGGCTGTGTGAGCTGCATGCCGTACCGGGTGGGGCCAGGCCATGCCGTGGCCATGCCGTGGCCATGCCGTGGCCATGCCGTGCAGAGGCCTGCAAGGGCGGCGGTGCGGTCGGCGCTCTGGAGATTGGAGGCCACAGGCCGCCACAGACCGCCACACGGACGGGGAGGTGCGCCCGGCGGACGAACGGACAGGCGGGCGGACAGGCAAAGACAGACAGGCGGGCTGCGGTGGTTGTGGGTCAGGTGACTTCCGGCCGGCCACAGCAGCCCCTCAACTAGAGGCGCCGTAATGCGAGATACAATGGTTCGCGTCGTGTCGCCGCCTTTTTTTCGGCGCACCAGGCGAGGCGGGCGAGGCTGCGCGAAGCAAGGAGGAAGGCACGATCCGCTGATCTCAGCCCCGCCGTATAGAACAACAGCAATAGCGGGGGGAGGGGGAGCGGGGTGGCATCCAGGGCGGCACCACGCCCCCCCGGCCTCGGCGGCCCGGCCTGTCCGGCCCCCCGGCCCTGCCCGGCCACACCCGCTGAAAAGGCCAGCCGAGATGAGGATGAGGACGGTCACGGCGGGGAGGGGTCCTTTCAGAAAAAGGGAGTTCCAGAGATTCCAGGAAGCAAAGACGAGGCGCCGGGAGGCACGCTCTAAATCAGGCTGCGGGCCCTGCAGGCGGCGTGGCTCGCCGCACTGACCCCCGGGCCCCGCTGCGTTGATGGTTGCCTGACCTTGGGCCGGCTGCGCGCCCAGCTCATTTGTCTGCGAGGAATCGGAGCGGAGCAGCGGCCCGCTAGTTTTGTAAATCCACTTGTGTTGGCATACGCGAAAACGCGGCGCGGCCCGGGCTAGTTTGGCCGCTTAAAGGGGAGCGAGCCGTGCGCGAGGGGGGGGGGGTGGGGGAAGGGGTGGGGGAAGGGGTGGGGGGAGGGGCGGCGCGGACGTCATGGGCGATCGGCCGGTCCGCTTTAAGCCGCCCGACATCCCCGGGGCGAAGCGCGACCGCACTTGGAGGAATAAAAAGTACCCCCAATAGCGCAGAAAATAACGAAACTACGCGCGCAAACAGGACGCGGGGCGGGGCGGGGCGGGGCGGACCGGGACAATCGCGCGGCCATCGCACAACCAGCCATTCCAGCAGGCTGCTCTGTGGTCACCGGTCCGCGAAAGGAGCAAAAAAGCGTTTTCCGCGTCATCCCGGTCAGAGAGCGAGACAGAGACCCAGCGAGAGAGAGGGGACCAGGGCGCCCGGCTCGACATTGTAGCCGCTCGCTCGAATGCAGCCGCTGGTCGTTACCGCTTCTTTTTCCTGCCCCCCCAACAACTGACTTTCCCAAGGACTGCGATTATTTTCCGCGACCGACTTTTGTCGCGCGGAGCGAGGAAAACTTGGGCCCTTTGTGTGTCGTCGGGACTCGTCGGGGTGCTCGCGGAAGTGTGCATATCAGGGCGGTATCGGCGGCGACTTGGCGGCGGAGCGAGTTGATGACGCCGAGGACGACGACGAGGACGACGACGAGGAGGACGACGACAGTGGGGGCGACGATGAGGACGACGACGACGCCGAGAACGAGGACGTCGCCGAGACGACGCGGGCAAAATTAATTCCCGTATTAAGGCGTCGATCCCCCGGGCGGCGCTATGGCGGCGCGCCATCGCCGTAAACTGCGGCCCCCACCTCGGTATCGCCGCGGAGGCGGAGCGGCGGAGCCCCTCGAGTGCGTGAAGCACGTGTCACATAAACGTAACCGCGCCGCTCCCAGCCGCGGCCGATTAGCCGATTAATCCGAGCTGAATGGGGCCCCGCTTCGGCGAGGACAAGCGGGTCGAGAGGCAGCCATTAGAAGGAGGTCGCCCCGGATCTCCCTTTTCCGACGAGGTGGCGGCGAGGCGGCGCGCTGTCGCCGCGCGCGGAATGTCGTCACCCGGCGCGCGAAGCGCCAAGCCGGGGGACGACGGCGGTGTGGGATTTCGCCAGGCCTTCGGAACGTGCTTCGGCCCCAGGCCTGCCAGGCCTGCATGGCCTCGGGTGTCGGCACGGCTCGGTCACGGCCGCAGCCGCGCCACCCTATCCGTGTCGCACCCGATCCCCGGTCGGCCCGGTCCCCGGCCTGCTCCCCGGCGTGGCGATGGAGGCCCCAATGAAGCCGCGGTACACGTCGCTGCATGTAATTTGGCTCGGTCGCCGCCCCTAGATTGGAAACCCTCCCCGCCGCGCCGCGCCGCCGTTTGTGAACTCGTATATTCGGCCCGCAGTGTGTGGCCACAGACGATAAGACCCTGTGGCGCGGCCCGGGTTCGGGTCGGGGTTCGATCCCCGCCCGGGTACCCACTCGGCTCATTTTCGCGGCGCGGCCGTAAAGTGGCTGCTTCCGGCGGGGCTGCCCATCGGGCTGGTTGCCCGAGTGGCTACTTTGGCACCTGGGCGGGCCGGGCCGGGCAGACGGCCGGCAGTAACTCGCCCCGCTGGCTCCCCCGGACGTGTGCCCGAGAAGGAGGGGAAGGTCGTCTCGTTAAAGGATTGGCCCGCTCTCATTATCCCCTCGTGTCGCCTCCGGTGCGCTGCCCGGAGCCGGGCCGGGCCGAGCCAAGGGGCGGTGATGGACGAGGCGGGCAATCAATCAGTTTTTCCGGGGGTCATTAATCGAGCTCCGGGCGATGCCGGCGTTGTCGGCGATGCCGCGGCGATGCACAGCCCCGGAGGATCGCCGTTGTCGTCGGCCTGTCGGCTCCCTGTCGCGCTGTCTGCTTGGCCAAGTAATTGCAGTGTGCTAATGGCCTTGTCTTTCTGTTCGCAGGTGAGGCGCTGTTTTTTTTTTTTGTCGGCGCGGTTGGCGCGGCGCGGGCCTTGTAAGTGCCGTGATCCTCCCCCACCCCTTCCCCCCGGGGGTTGTCACCGCCCCCTCCCTCTTCTCCCTCTGCTCGTTTTGTGCTTCGAACAACAGCTTCGTCAGCAGCTGGCTAGCTGGCGTGTTGGCCCTCCCCCGCCGGCCCCTGCCAGCCCCGGCCTGCAGCCCGATTCCGAGAGTCGTTTTCGTCGCTCTGTCTCTCTCGCACTCGCGTGGCGTTGCGTGCAGGTGCGAGAGAGACAGAGCGACGAAAACGACTCTCGGAGTCAGTCTACAGCCCCGGGAGGCTCGCGCAGTTTACTCTGCGATTAGTGCTCCTGTGTGGACGTAAGGTGGGAGGGAGGGGGCGCCGGCATCCTTGCCGCCGCCCCGCCCCCCGCCGCCCCCCGCACGGCCCGCGGCGCGGCCCGCATGGAACCAAGCTCTGGCAATCGTCGTGGGAGAAGGGTTATTTTGTGCCACCCTCCACCCTACCTCTCCCCGGCATCCAGTCCGGCAGCCTCCGGTGGCTCCGCCCCGCCTTGCTCGCGTCCCTGGCCGAAGCCCTGAATCTTTGATCCTAATCCCGTTAGCCGCGGCCAACATGACTGAGCACGCCACAAAGCAGCACCAGCGTCCGCCGGCGGGGCCTCGACGGCCACCTCGTGGTCACCCAGTGGAGCGTGCCGCCCGGGCGTCGCCGAAGACGCCGAGAACACACCCTCAGCGCCGCCCGCCCGGGAGGTAGGCAACCGTGGCGCGGGAACGCAGGGGTGCGTTCGGGTGGCCTAACCGCCGTTGCGCAGGGGTCCCGCCGGTCCCGGCGGAACCCTTATACTCCCCAATTTATGCACGATACTTTTTCTTTCCGCGTGTTTTTTATTTTTTTCGAGCAGCGGAACGGGGCAAACGGACCGGACGGGCCGCGGGCCGCGCGCGCGTGCTCCGCGAAAAAAGGCAGCCGCATTTTTTCCCCTGATTTGAGCGCGTTTCCGGGAAGGACGTGAGAATATCAAAACAGGCAATTTACGCCGCGGAGCGCGGAGCGAGGGGTGGGGGGCGGGGGCTTGTATTGAGAAGCAGACACCGCCGGCTGCCTTCTCCCCCTTTTTCTGTTGGGCCTGGCGGGCTGGGGCAAGGCCGCCTCCACCGGTCTTCTGGCCCACTGTGGGCCGCCGCTCGGAGCCAGGCTGCCGGCGGCGGTCTCGCTTGTGACTTTGCGCGTGAAATAGGCGCGGATGCTGGAGAAAGAAACCGGGCGCGGCTGGAGTCGTGGAGGGTCGGCCGGCAGGCAAGGCGAGGCAGGGCAGGCCGAGGCAAGCAGGCGGTGGAAAGGGGGCCATTTTTAGCGTCCCGCACGGCTCTGCACGGACGGCCTGTTTTTGCGGGCCTTGTTGTGGTGTCGGCTAGTCGGCTCTCTGATTTCTTCCCTCGTGGGGCTTTGCTCGGCCTGGCTTGGTTGGGGGACCCGGGGGGACCCGGGGGGACCCGAGTTGGGGCGCAAGCCACACTCAAGCCGCGCACCGGCACCAGTGCCCTCACGCACACACACACACATACACAAACGCAGTGTGGAAATGGCGGACATCTTGACCTTGAGCAGCTCAACTAATTTCGGATTCGCGCGTTGCGCATAAATCGGGGCGTGGAATCGTACAGACAGACAGACAGACAGACAGACAGACAGACAGAACGGACGGACGGACGGGGGCGGTGGGGCGTCGAGTGGCATATAAATCTGGATGGGAATCTCGAGCCTTAATCTGCAGACCGTGTACCTTCCTCCTCCCCCTCCCCCTCCAACGCCCCTTCTAATTGTCGAACGATGGTCAGCTTCTTCTTGCCGTGCTTTGTCGCCAGCGCGGCACCAGCGCCAGGCAAAAGGGGTTGCAAGTTTCACGTTTTTGTTTGTTGTTGTTTTAAATTTAATATTTATTATTCTATTGTGTTTTTTTTTTAAATTGCTATACGCTTTCTGCCATCTACGTTTCGTGTGGCACGCCGCGCGTCACCACTCCACACACACACTCAGAGGCGTGTCTATCGGAAGCGCCCGATTTCCGCGTACGTTTCGCCGATGTTATCGGGCGGTACACTCTCTCTCTCTTTCTTCCCCCCCCCCCCAATCCAGTCACCAGGCTGTTTCGCCCAGCTGTCCGGCCGGGCGGCCAGGCCTTTTCTCTCATCAGGCGCTTGTGTGCGTTGTATAGTTGGACACGCAGGCCGGCAGGGCGGTCCGTTCGGCCGTCCGTCTATCGACGGGTTTGCCTGGGCGGGGAGGTCGCGGGGGTCGCGGCTTTCTGGTGGCGTGGTCGGCCGCGCGCTGCTTTGACACTCATGAATGGGCTGGGCAGTGAGCGAGTGGTTTTGTTCCGAGGGGACGCCACCGCACCACGTGGGGGAACTGGCCTTAAAAGTGTGTGTGTGCGCGTGCGTGTGTGTGTCTGCCCGTCTGTCCGTCTGTTGGCCCCAACGGTCCGCGGCTCGCCTTGGCAGCGCGGCAGCGCGCGGCAGCAGGGCGCTTTGTTGCGATTGGAGCTGATAGCTGATTGCGGACTAATGGTTCGGACTGCTCCCACACTGTCACGGGCCGCTCGCCGCGCCACTGCCGGGCCGTGACAGCTCGCGCGCGCGATCGCCATTTAATACATGCGTGTTTGGATGCAGTGATTGCGAAGCGTGCCGAATGATGATGAGTAATCGCTACGAGCATTTTCGGAGTTAACAGTGGCGCGGTCGGGGCGTTTCAGTGTTTCGCTCCGAAGCGGGGGGAATCACGGTGGCCTACTGAAGGAGGTTCTCTTCTCCTCGCGCCCTCGCGGAGTCGCAACAATGTTACGACACTTTGAGCCCCACGGCCTGCTTGCCTGGCTCTGCCTGGCCGCCCGCGGTGCGGAGGGTGGGTCGGCACGTGTGTGCGTCGCCGCCGCCGCGGCCGCGCCGCCACCACACTCACCAGACCGGACCGGAAATCGAGGCCCGCTCGGAATGAGAGGAGAGGGAGAGCGGAAGGCGCTGCGTCGGCCATCTCGGCGACTTCCGTCGCGACAAATCACAATGGAAAAGTTTCGATAAATTGGGCTGTCGTGGAGTGCGGGCGCTTCGCGTCGCCCCGCTCCCCGCCCCGCCCTTGCCGAGGTGGTTAATTTTTGCCGGCGAGCCAGTATAAATTCGGACCCTGATGGAGAGGGGTGACTGGGGCGCTGTCATTATTTCACGCTTCTTATCGTCCAGAAGCAGGGCGTTTTTTCGCCGCTGGCGCCGCGCCCCTTCCTTTTCCGCCCTAAATGCTGCTGCTGCCTGGCGACGTGCCATATTTCATCACCATTCAAGTATTACGTGACAGGCCGTGTCGTCCGCTGTTAGCCCCGCAGGCCGGCAGCAGCTTGCGCCTCCCCTACAGTGTGGTGTCAGCGTCGTCAAGGCCGTGGGGGTCGCCGCCGCGGCGTCGCGGTCGGGAAAGGCGGATCAAAACCCGCTTCATCCGCGGCAAATGGGATTATGTGCTGCAAAGACGGGGCCCCCGTCGTGGCGGCGGAGGCCGTGTCGGCGGCGCGCCGCGGGGGCGTGGCGGTGTGTGTGATTATTTCTGCTCAAGTTTTGATCTAGTAGTGTATTGTTTTCCCCGCACGCGGGGCGGCGCACGGCGGGGTGCCCCCGGCCCCCGGGGTATCAAGGGGCTTTGCCCGGGGCTCGCAGAGACTGCGGTCGCCGGCGGCCTCGGCCCAGAGGCCGTTAGGTACACCGCCGACGACGCCACTTGCGCGAGGTTTGTTTTTGTTTACGCGGGGAGAGGGGAGCGGCGTTTTCTAGGAGAGGGTGGGGCGGCGGCGGCGGGTGATTCACAGTGTACGTCAGGTGTGTACCCACTCGGTCCAACGGTCATGCCGGGAACGCCAAGCGCCAGAGCCAAGTAAAGCGAATAAAAGAAGAGAGAAAGAGAGTGGTGCGAATCGCTGCAACGAGCGGCCCGGCGGAGACTATCGAGAAAAATTGGACAGAACTACGACGACGGCGTCGCGTTGCGTCGCCCCGCACCTCCGCGCCAACTTGCTAGTTCCTCTCTCTCTCTCTCTTCCGCGCAGCGCAAACTTGACCGAATAAAAACGCAGTAAAAACAGAACTCGGAGCAAAAGGCTCAGCCGGAGGGAATCCCGCTCCATTGACATGTCGCCCGGCGCGGCCAACACCCCCTTCTCCGCGGACCGACTCTGAACTCCGGGCCGGGGCATTACGCGTCGTCGCCGGGGCGGGGTGGGGCGGGCTTCGGAAAAGAGCAAAACACGGCGAGGCTTTGTGTAACACCGAACGCGCCAAACGAAACGCTCTGCGTGCATAATGAAGGCTGCTTCGCGCTTGGCGCCTCGCGGGGTTGAGGCAGCTGCATAGCGGCTGAAGCTGAAACAAGCGGCCGCGGCCCCCCACACTGTCACAAAGTGAACGCGTCGCGGCAAATTTTTGAGCGCGCGCGTCTCTCCTGGTAGCCCTTGGCGCTACTGCTTGGGTTCGGGTCTTCAGCGGAGCAGAAAAATGGATGACCTCCTTCCCCAGCGTGCTGCCCGCCCTCTCTCTCTCTCTGCCCAACACGTGTTGCCGTTCTGCCATTTTCCGTAGTGGCTCTCCATATTTCTCGGCAGACATGGAATAATGACGAGAAATATTTCGCGAAAGGCAGCCTTTTGTATGCGAAAGTCCGGGATGGCGGCGGGATCCCATCGCGGGCCGCGGCCTCGTCGCCGGCCTCGGCCCCTCGCCGTAATGAGGCGTCCGAGGCCGCCGTCGAGGCCCTCCCTGCACTGCCTGGTCCGCCAGGTGGCGCCCCCCGCCGCTGCCCGCCACCGGGCCTCGCGGCCTCGGCTTGTTTATGGGCCTTGGCCGCTGATTCGACGGCGAAGAAGTGCAGCGGCACGTCTATAAATGCGGCCCGGGCCTCGACTCAACGGCCGGAATGGCATCACTTTGGGATCTCGGCGGGGCGCGGGGCGCGGGGCGGCCGAGGCCGGGATCAGACAGCGGGATTCAAGGATGCGAGTCGGGGAGGGATTTACCGGCTGAAGGCGGAGGCGGCGGAGGTGGGGGCGGCGTTCGCAGGGAGAGCGACCAGGGCCGGGGGTTAATCCGCGACTCGTGATTTAGGAAACAGCCGCTCGGGGAGATTTGGAATGCGATCTCCGGCTGCGAATGCGCTGCCTGCCTGCCTGCCTGCCTGCCTGCTCGCCGGCAAAGATTGGCCGCGTTTTGTCGCACACCTGGTGGCTCGGCGCCGCCGCCGCAATCCGCTCCTTTGATCCGTCCCGCCGCTGGCCGCCACTATCTCTCTCTTTCTGCCTTTCTCTCTCTCTCTCTTTCAAATTTGGCGCGCAAACTCAATAGGGATCCATTTTCTGTCGGGAATCTAATCAATTGGCGGGGATGGGGATGAGATCCGCGCGACCGCCGAGGCCGCCGTCTCCTTCATTACGGCCTCGGGCTCCACGGCGAGGCGCCGGCACGGCCTCGGCGCGGGCCTCGGCGGCGTATGGCGCGGCGCTGCCTCTCGGGTTGCGCGAATTTGATTTCACTATTGGTGCTCCACTTGTATCCCCCGGCGGTAATGTCGTTACCCCCTGCGGCTGTTTTGCGCTGCCGGGATGAGCCGAGCCCTCTCTCTGTCTCTCTCTCTCTTTCTCTCTCCCTCTCTGCCTCGCCCTCAAATAGTTGGCCGGCCATTTTTGCCCCGCCAGCAATTGGCTTTTTGCTGCCAGCGTGACAGATGCGGAACAGGACAAGGCCCCTGGCGGGGCTGGCAGCCAGCGAGGCGGGTAGCAGCGCCTTTTTTCCTCTCTCTCCTCTCTCTCTCTCTCTCTCCTCTCTCTCTCTCTCTCTCTCTCTCTCTCTCTCTCTCTCTCTCTCCCGTTCGTCCCCGTCATTTGGCAGGGCGGGGAGGCGAACCGCGGCCCGATATCTTTTCCCGATTATTGACGTTTCGGATGGCGCGTGAACTAGATGAAGGCTGGGGGGGGGGGGGCAATTCTACACTTCTGTCTGCCTGGGCCGCAAAGAAAGTGGCGAACCGATATTGGTTCTTTTCAATTACCACAGCCTTCTTTACATAGCACCCTTCTCTCCCCTAATTTGGGACGCATTGAAATGCGAAAACTTGGCGCGCGAGGCTGCATCCCTCCCCCCCCCCCCCGCCCTCAATGAAGCTCCATTTAACTTTTAATTTGTGGGCGGCGTTGTGACTCGGGCCAATCCAACACAAGGCCCGGGTATGAATAATAAAAGTGTCGCCTTAAAGCTCGCCGTCGGGGCGCCGTGCCGGTGGCGTGCACCGTGGCCCGCCGCGGCGGCGGGCTGGGAAAGAAATAGAAAATAAAGCACGCGCACTGAAGAGCTGAGTCTCTCTCCTTTCAGTGCGCGAGTGTGGCCGTGTTGCCGGGGCTTCATTGTGAAGGGGTGAATTTCGTGAACGTTTTGTGTGTGCAGCTGGGCCGCTGCGGGCGCCGCAGGATATTCAGGCACTTGCGCCGTGCATGGCGCGGATGCAGATGAGTGCGAGGGAGAGGGAGGGAGGGAGGGAGAGGGAAGGGGATGGGGCCGCAGCGGCGGCGGCTACGGGGTGAAAGAGGGCCCGTGCCGGAAATTGCGCATCTGAATCTCTGCTCGGCCGAGGAAAGTGGACGAATCAATATTGCTTCTATTCATGAGCGATTTTGTCCCCGCCGCGCATTGGCGCCCCGCCCCGCCCCGCCCCGCCCGGTGCGGCGTCCGACCGGGACGCCGGCCAAGAAGGGCCTCATCTGCCTAACTCGCTGCCGACTGAATCCCCGTCGGCGGCGTGCTCGCTCCGCACTCCGTATGCGCGGTCGGTCTTCTTCCCGTCCTTAACTATTCCTCCTTGACAAACACGCACCGTTGTAGGCCGAAAAATTACCAGTGCGGGAACTAGGCCGTCGGCAGCGCCTCGGAGAGCGTCGTGTACTGGCCCTGCCCTGCCGTGCCCTGCCCCCGCTCTCTCCAGACAAACATGAAGCGACTGCGGGCAGGCTGCGGCGGCCAGGCACGCAGGCACGCCGAGGAGGACGAGGAGGACCTTGTCGAGGGCGACCAAAGTTTGCTCAAAGCAGCGCGGCGGCGCGCGCGGACTGTTCACCTGGCATCCCGCTGCAGTGGAGTCTGCAGCGCTGTAAGTTGTAAACCGCGTCTGTGTGGTCGCGGCGGGTCGCGGTCTCGCGGAGCGGAGTTCCGCACGCGGCGCACAATCGCACCCCAAATCGACACGGGTCTGCGCGTGTCGGCGGCAACTTGGTTCGAACGCCGCGCCGCACAGTGGGCCAGCAGACCGGTGGAGGCGGCCAAAACTCTAGACGCGTTTTAAGCTCCTGAGTCGCTAAATGGGGCTCGAACCGAACGTGTGGCCCCACCAATGGATTGCTCTCCGAACGAGGAATCCATTGGTGGGGTCACACGTTCGGTTCGAGGCCTGTTTAGCGACTCTGGAGTCAAAACGCGTCTAGAGTTTTGGCCGCCTCCGCCGGTCTTCTGGTCCACTGTGGGTTGGCGGGGTTGGCCCGCATGGAGGCGAGGCGGTGCCCTGGCGGTGCCGTGTAGTGCCCACCAACTTGCAGGCCGTCCTCCGTGCCTCACTACTTGGCCGCCCCGGGCAGTCGGCCGCGGCACAGCCAGGCACAGCGCGCAGTACCCGGCCCGGCCGCGTCACGCCACCGCAAGGAACACGCGGCCTTTTTAAACAGCCCCGGCGCGCGCGGCGCGGAAAAAAAAGGAAGAAGTTTTCCGCCGCGTTCTATTTTTAATTGTGTGTTCCCTTTGACTGTACATGACTCGGTGATGAGACTGTACACTGTACGAGTGGCGTCCGCGTGGCGCCGCGCGGCGCGCTGGCTTTGTTAGGCGGAGGCTCAAATCCCGGCTCTTTTGCTTTTACACCTCCCGGCTGGACCGGGGGGCTCGTTCGTGTGTGTGTGTGTGGGGAGGGGGGGGGAGCTTTTTTCGCCGCGACTTACTCCCGAAAATCCGTGCGCGGCGGGCACGCCCGGGGCAAGGACCGACCAGGAAATGCGCCCTACGAATTTTGCGATGACGATCGCGCGGAAAAGGACCGGAAACGGGAAAAAAAATAAAAATCGTTTTAGTCACGTGACTTGGAAACGGTCCCGGTCGAGGAGTCGCCGTCCCGAGAAAGCTGCTTGGTGCGAGGCCACGCAGGGTAAACAGTCCTCTGCCTTCACTCACATCTCGCGAGCGACCAGTCCTCAAACACACTCACACGCACAGAGTCACACACAAACACACAGACAAACTCCTCACGCACACAGTCGCAGGAGAGCCTCCTCGTGGCGACCCGCAAAGAATGCGCACCGCCTGCACTCCGCTCCCCGCCGCCTAGCGATTGATAAGGAGGTGGCGGACCGCAGGGACTCAGCGCTGTCTCTCTCGCACTCGCGGTGCGTGGCGCTGCGGTGCGAGAGAGACAGTGTCCGGAGTCAGACTGCGGGGACGCTTTGTGGACCTTATCGGCAACCACGGGGCACCACGGGCTCGGGTTGCCAAAGGAAGGCTGGCTGGCTGGCTGGCTGGGGCGGGGGGGTCCTCTGGTGCCCCCCAGGCACCCCGGACCGGGCTGGCGGGGCTGGCGGGGCTGGCGGGGCTGGCAGCCACGCGGCCCGCAAAGGCGAGCGGGCCAGGCGAGGCCCCCTAAAGGCCCCGTCCCATTCAGAAAGGCGTCGGCGAATTAACTCGATGAGGTAGCTTACAGTGTGGCCGAGGGAAGGCCGAGGGGACGCCCCGGGCGGTGTTGGTGGTCCTTGTCCTTGGCGGGGCGGGGCGGCCCTTATTTCAGCAGGCAGCCCTCTAAGCTCCTTAATGGCTTTTTATACGGATTCCGCGACAAATGCGGCCTGGTTAGCGGCCTGCATCAAAAGTGTGGCGCGCTGTGTGTGTATGTGTGTGTATGTCTGTGTGAGGCAAGACGCGGCGCCTACACTAGTAGATTCAGCAAACGGGGATGATGATGATGCGGCCCAACGCCATCGTTTGTTGGCCCGCGCATGGACAACACTGCCCTTTTGGGGCTCTCCTGCGTGGGGCCGGGGGCGCGCATGTTGTCTCCCCCACTGCTCGAGTCGTCAATGCCACGCGGTCGGGGGTTTGTGTGGAAGAGAGAGAGAGAGAGAGAGAGAGAGAGAGAGAGAGAGCGGATACACCGCGCCGCCGGTGCAAACGCGCGCCCCGTGTCCGGCCAGTCTAGTACCACGAGCCGGGGTCCTCATAATGGCCCGACGCTGATTAGATTTGTACCCAAGTACACACGCTCACACACACACGAACACACACACACACACACACACACACACACACACACACACAGCCACAGCGCGGTGACTTAGCCTGAGGGGGTTGGCTGGCTGGCGTGTGTATAGGGCCGGACCGACGCGCGCATTGGCCGTCGCGCGCCGCGGGCCTCGCGAGGAATCTCGCATAACCCGGCCGACGGCATCGACGCCTTGAGGGCCTTGAAGGCCGCAGGGCAGCAGAGCAGTGAGGAGCGTCGGGCTCTGGGAAGCCGGCTTTTTATAAACATAATTATTTTGTCTGGCCCGAGGAAGGCTGGGCGGCCGATTCGCGTTAAAAATGCATCCCTCCCCGTAGGCTCGTTGCGAGGCCCCGCCGGCCCCGCCGGCCCCGCCAGAGGAACGCCTTTTCGTATCAATCTCAATTCGCCCCCGCCACGCCCTCCACGACGGCATGTTCTTTATAGGTTTTAGCAATTGTGATTCCATTGCTGACCGGTTTGTCTTGGAAGGCCATCGTCTTTAAAAGGCCTCATTTTGACCCCCAGCCGATGGAGGGGCTCTTTATCGGCACTTGATTTTTTTCCCTCCCTCTCTTTTCCTCTCGTTGGTTCTGTCCGCAGCGCGCTCTTTTTTCCTCTCCCTCTCATTTTTTTTCTCGTTTTATTTGCCCGCCAATTGGAAATGAAGAAAAATTCTGTCTTAGGCGAAGGCAGACGCGGGCAGACGGCCCCGGAAATAGGTCTCTCCTTATTTCACTTGCTTGTTAAATTATTCATCGGGACGAGGCCACCCCATTGGCCCATTGGGCGTTTGGCGGCGCGGTGCGGCGCGGTGCGCTGCGGCGCGGCACCCACAATCCGAGTGCGCCTTGCTTGTGGGACGAGAGGGGATGAAAAATTCAGCGCCCAGCAAAGCGGCGGCGCTGGCGGCGCTCGTCAACTGCAGCCTGCTGCGGCCTGCGCCCGGAACGCCCTGGATCGCCCCGGAACGCCCTGGAACGCCTTGGAACGCCCTGGAACGCCTAAAAACTGGGAAATGAGAGCCGTTTTAACCACCCTGAGCCCCGTCGAGTAACACGGCCTCCGGAGTACTCGGGCCGGCTGAGCACGTCCGCCTGCGACGAGTGCCCCCGCGCGTGCTGTGCGTGCATGTGTGTGTGTGTGTGTGTGTGTGTGTGTGTGTGTGTGTGTCCGAGGAAAAATATTTCATTATAAAATATGCACTACTCCGGAAACAGCAGATAAAGACAGAGATAGGGCCGAGCGGTGGGAGTGAGCGAGTGCGGGGGCGGGCTGCATGGCGTTTGTATGAAATTCATGCAAACCAACTTAGAAAAGTTTGCCGGGGCCGCTAGCGGAGCTCCATGCCGGGCTCCATGCTGGCAGCCCTGCCAGCCCTGCCAGCCCATCCCCCGCGCATCAAGATTCCGGCCCTGTGTGGTGGCCCACTCGGTGGCCCCTGGCTCCGCGCGTGTGTGTGTGTGCGTGTGTGTGTGTGTGTGTGTGTGCGTGTGTGAGTGTGTTTGTGCATCCGTCTCTTGTGCAATAAGTCCTGGAGTCCCACTTTTTGACTGCTTCAAAGTCGCGCGCGAGGCCAAAAGGCGGAGGCAAGGGCTGCCTCCACACAATTCTTTTCATCCCCGATCCCCCTCCACAGTCGCACCGCGCCACCACAAAACTACCGCCGCCGCCGCTGCAGCGGTAGCAGGCGGCTCCCGAGAATGGCAGAGTGATGCGATGCTTGATTTCGTTTGCTCTCCGAAAAGCCGAAGCCTCCCGTATTTGTTTTGTTGTTGTTGTTGTTGTTGCTGCTGTCCGGAGCGGTGCACCGAATGCAGTGCGGGGCGCTTCGCTCCGCTGGAAAGTTACCTTCTCCTCTCCAAAAAATAAAAGCAACAGAAAATAAACGAAAATTGTTTTTTTTTTCGCTGGGTCGGCTTTGCGAAGGTAGTTGCCCTGGCAGGATGGATGGCCGCATTTGCAGTCTGTCTTTATCGCTCCCGTTGTGTGGCGCCTAATACCAGATTTAGTCCCTTTTTCGCCACTCTTCTCTCTCTCTCCTCCCGGGTCCGCCGAGCGTGGAAGACGCATCGCGGGGTGGGGGTGGGGGAGGGGTGATCCATCACTGACTGGCACCGGAGAGGCCCGAGGTGGGGCAGGGCCGTGCTGGGGAGCCCCCCCGTGTTCGCGCCGCTCGCGCCCTGCACTGTAAATGCAGCGCTATACTGGAAGCATTTATTCTTCCCCGACCTGGCCCTGGCGCAGCAAGCGTAGCAGGCTCTGCAGACGGCCGGGCGGATGGCGGGGAAAAGTTTCCGCGGCGGGCCGACGGGGCGCCGAGGCCGCCGTCGTCGCTGGTGGGTACTAATTGACCGGCTCCCGTCTCTCTCGCACTCTCGGGTCGGCCGAGAGGGACGGAGCGCTGAGCGAGCCACTCGTGGACGCCGAGTGGAGGGTTTGGCGGTCGCCGTCGTCGACGTCGTGGTCCGCGGCGCTTTAATTGAGCACTGCACGGCGGCGGCCGTCGCCCACTTCTTGGGCTGGTTCCGGATTTGCAGGCGGGCCGGAGCTCGTCGGTATCCAGGGCACGTCCGGGGCAGCCAGCCAGGCAGGCAGCCAGCCAGGCAGGCAGGCAGCCAGGCAGCCAGGCAGCCAGGCAGCCAGCCAGCCAGGCAGCCAGGCAGCCAGCCAGCCAGGCAGCCAGGCAGCCAGCCAGCCAGGCAGCCAGCCAGGCAGGCAGCCAGGCGACCCCGTGACGCGAGATTGGACCGTCATCGCCGCCAGCGCAGTGCGACCGACCCGCCGCCGCTGCTGGCCCTGCTGGCCCAGATCAACCTGCGGGTCAATTTGAGGAGACTAGCGTCTCTGTCGCCCCGCCGCGCTCTGCGCGCCGCACAGTGGGCGATTGGACCCCAAAACCGCGACAAAAATCAGGCGTAACTTTTATCGATCTGAAACTTAGTATCCAGTTGTTTTCGGCATTGCTTAGTTCATTGGCGGTATAGGTTTTCCAGGAAAAAAAATTTTTTTTTGAAAAAAATTTTCGAACATTAAAATAGTTCGTTTTGTGTGTTTTCTAACGTTTTATGCTGAATTGAGTATGATGCCATTCATAAAATATCTGATAAAGTCATTCTTATACAATATTTCAACAAAATAAGAGACGTTAGCAGACGGCTGGCTGGTCGCAACTAGTGCAAAATAAACGATTGCTAACAAAAAGGGGGCAGACATGAGCAGCTAATCTCACTTGGAGAACAATAAACACGGTCTAAGCTATCGACTCATGCCGAGTTTTTAATACGAGTCGACGCGAGTCAAAAGATATCTCAATTTAAAGATTACGACGGAACCTAACCTCGCATTTGCATTACGACTGGTTTTGAAGTTACAATTTTAAACTCTTTCTCAGCTTGTCAGTAGGTTCTTTACAGCTCAAAATGTAGCCAGTACTTCAAATTATCATCACCCAGCCAATGAATGCACTAAGTTCCTTATTTTCACGACGGCGAGCCTGAAAAGAAATCTACATGTTCGGGTACCGCTGCACTGTTACGCAAGAGGGTGAGAAACAATAAGTCACTACGAGCGATCGAACCAGTGCGAAGGTTCAAAACCATGCGGGAGAGGTGGCTAGAGGGGTTATCTACAGATGGGCAACCAGAGAATTTATGAATAGTAACATTTAATTTTTTATCTTTTGTCGCGATTTTGGGGTCTAATCGCCCACTGTGCGCCGCTGAGATGAACGCCACGTTGGGAACCAACCCCGTTGCGCCCAACGAGCTGCATTCACCCCACACACTCTGTGTGTGTGTGTGTGTAATCTCCATTGCAACCGCTGTAATCGTGTGATGGCGGCCAAGGAGGCGGGCAGGGGGTGCAGGGCGTATGCATAACTCAGCCGCCGCGTTTGGGTGGCCTATGTTAATCCGAGAGCCCCCCCCGTCGCCGCTACACTGCCTTGCTCGTCGCCTCGCTCTCATCACGGATTGCACGTCGAGGGAGACGGCTCGCCCTGCAAGCTACAGGCGCACTAGACGAGGATGGAGAGATTCGACTGTCGCTGCAACCCTGTTCGATCGCAGCGCGGCTGCGCTCGCGTTGCAGCCTGCATATGGAAACAGTGCAGCGGCTCGGAACACGCATTCGCCTCATGCCTACTCATCACCCAGCACTCACTCACACACACACATACATACACACAGGCACAGAACGTAGGGCAACACTCAGAAATCACTGGCGAACCTGTTGATTATGCAGCGGGGTGCACAGTTGCATCTGTTTGGACTGGGCTGGGCGTCGCTCCGGCACTGCCCCCGCGCTGCTCCCACACTGGCCGCGGACTTACGGCCGCCGCGGTACCGCCGCGCGGAGCGTTATGCGGATCGGCGTGTCGTCGGCGTGCGGTGGTGTGCGTGTGGCGCGGGGGATGGCCCTCCGGGGATATCTTGCCGGCATAATGGGGCGTCGACGCCGTGCTCTGGCGCGCTGTGCAGTGGCGTGGCGCGGCGGGGGCGCGGCGGGGGCGCCAGGCCCGAAAGGCCGGCGCAACTCTTGTCGCAGTGCCCCGTGCGGGATATACGACCCGGCCTGCGGCGGGAATTTTGAAAAGGCACGCAGCGTGGGCTAACTGGTGGCGGCGGCGGCGGTTCCACCCTCAATTCCCTCAACAACACTCAGCGGCCCCGCTGTCCTCTACACTCTACGGTCCCCGCGCTATCTGCCCCGCAATAAGTCGCGGTCCGCACTCTGTCTGTCTGTCTGTCTGTCTGTCTGTCTGTCTGTCCGCCCGCCGCCCGATACTCGCTCTCATGCAACCGGATTTACAGCGAACGTCAAAACTCACCCCGGCCTGCCCAACCCGCGGCGTGCTGGGCGTGGTCGTGGTCAGGTCGCCATTTTTACAACCCCCCGGCGTCTGGCTCGCCGCGCTTTGGCGGTTTCCTTTTTGGCGCGCTTTTTATTGGGGGGAGTGTCGGTTTAAAAATCGAGTCCCGGTGGGCGGGGCGGGTGGGCCGGGTGCACGTCGCACGCCTTTTGGGGCTGCCTTTGGGACTGCCTCTGGGGCGGCAGGCGGCCCCTTTGGGGTTGGCCAGACGGCCATGGAGCTTGTGCATTTCTTAAAAGGTCCCCGTCCGGTTGCTGCGCGCAGAGGGATGGCTGAAACCTGCGGCTGCACCCTCCACCCTCCCCCTCGTTAGCGCGCGCCGCGAAGAACGAAGGCCGAAGAACGCGGAACGGCGAGGGGGACGAGGAAATCCCGCATGCACGGCCGGTGGGGGGCGGGGGTGTAACTGCTGCCGATGGGAGTGGGTTCCTGTGTCTGTGCGCGCCTGGCGACATTAACGCTTCGCCCGCCCTTCCCTTCCCCTCCTCGGCCTGCCGCCCCTGCGGTCGCGCCCCCGCCGCCCTCGCCCCGCCATGCAGTATGCATGCAACTTGCGCGTACGGCGCTGTGGCGTAGGCTAGGGCAGGGTTGCTGCCCCCCCCCCCCCCTCCCCCTTCTTTCGCCCTTCCCCGCACCTTTCGGCTCTCCAACGCACCCCGGCAGTATTTTCCCGGACGGCGTGGGCCTCGGGGGTCTCGGCGGAGAGCGAGGGAGAAGGAAAAGAAAAAGTTTGGCCGGTGTGTGTCGGGCCGACGGGCTGGCGGGGCGGGGCGGCGGTGTTACGAGGGGGCGACACAGCCAGCCAGCTGCGCAGCGGCGCCAGCTGCGCGCCATCAGCTGCCTGTCAACACGGCCGCTGGAAAAGCGGGGGGGGGGGGCCTCAACGGTGGACTAGATTGGGCTCGACAGGGTCGCCGTCGAGCACCTCCCCGCGTCGGACACCGAGAGCAGAGAGAGAGAGAGAGAGAGAGAGAGAGAGAGAGAATGGGGAGGCGAGAGAGGTTGGTGCGAAACGCCCCCGCAGTGAATTAGGCGAGCACAGCGCAGCGCCCTCTGCCGGATTTACTTTAAAAATGTGGCAAACCGTTGTTTGTGGCGAGCGCAAAGACGGGGACTGATGGCTGCGGGGCGGGGCGGGGCGGGGCGGGGCGGGTGCCCACTTTATGGACACACTCTGCAGCAAGGACGGGGGCGGAGCACCCTGCCGTCTGCGGGGTGATTCCGGCCAGTGTGCTCTCCGCTCTGTCTCTCTCGCACCTTTCCGGTACGCCCCATGAGTGGGAGAGAGACAGAGCGAGGGCACTGCTGCGCGGAGCGGAATCAGCCGTCTGGTTATCGGCCACGACCCGCTTGGCCACCGCGAGCGTCCCCACGCGCGTCTCCACCTCTCCCCCTTTTTTTACGGTGTGACGGGCGACCGCGAATTTTCTTCCCACGTCCTCCGTGCGTCTAATGCACAAAGTTTCGGCCGGAGCGGCGGCGGCAGCAGCGGCGCTGGAAGCTGGAGCGGCGGGTCCGGAACCTGGAAGCTCTCTGCTGGAACCGGAAAACGGGATACCCCGAACCGGGATACCCCGAACGGGGCCTCGCGTGCCGTGGGGGATTAGCCCCCTTGCCAAATGGGGATTCTAACGGGGATCGGCGATGAACGGCCCGTAGCCCCGTCGGGGGTCGGGGCCACCGCCTGGCGAGCCGCCTGGCTGACCGGACCCGCCGCTCTGTCTCTGTCCCTCCCGCACCCTCAGACAACGCCCCGTGAGTGCGAGGGAGACGGAACGACGGCCAGGGTAGGCCCGCCCGCAGCGCGCGCCTGCCTGGCGGCGTGCCTACCGCGCGAGGCGCTCCACGCTTGCAATCGGAAAACAGCCAAAGAAGACCGCTCGCACCGACACGAAATTCGACTTTTGTCGTTCGTCCACGTGGAACTCGAGACTGTGCTGTTGCTTTTTCCCCCCATCTCGCCGGCAGTCCGAAAAACGGTCTGTTTATGACAGTTTATGGTGTGTGTGGGGGCGAGAGAGCGAGAGGGAAAGAGGGGGGCGTAACAAAACGGCCTCGGTAAATTGGCAACGGCTGCCGGGCGGACCCTGGCCAGGGCTGGCCGCGCCGGACCCGAGCCAAAGTCATCAAAAGATGGTGGTAATGACGGACGGACGGACGGACGGAAGACAGACGGACAGACAGACGGACGGACAGATCGGCAGGGCGGCAAGGTGGCCCCACGGAATGCCGTTACATTCCGGCTCGCGCGGACGTGCCTGCGCGTCTGGACGACCTGCTCTGTAGAGCATGCGGGGGTGGCCCTCGGGGTGGCCTGCGCAGAAGCGACGCCCGATTGACGTTGGCCTATGGGCAGTGGCGGTGCCTGCGTCCGCGGTGTTTGATGAGGACTGTTGTTGCTGGCGAATTGGACTGGAAGGGGGTGGGGTGGCGGGCAGCGCGGTCGTCTCTCTCTCTCTATCTCTCTCTCTCTCTCTCTCTCGCACCGCTGCGGGACGCTCCACGAGTGCGAGAGAGACGGAGCGACGAAGGGCCGCTCGGAGTGGGCCTGGCGCGGGCTTTGGAATCAGGCCGGGCCGACACTTTCGGGTCCGAATAATAAGGTCGGGAAATACAATATACGCAGGCTGACAGGCTGCGACAGCCGTAGCGTTGTGGTGGTGGCGCCCCGCCCCACCCCGCCAGACCACACACTGCGGGCCAGTTGACACTGCCACTGCTCCCATATGGTGCATTCCTGCCAGCCCTGCCAGCCCCGCCAGCCGTGCCAGCCCTAGCCCCGGCGGGGCGGCGGGAAACGCAAGCGCGCTGGTTCCCTTATTGAAGGTGACCGGCCAGCTGGCTGGCTAGCAAACACGCACTGCATCGCGTTGTTTTGCGTTTGCTCGTTTAATTTGTCTAATTTTTCCCTTTTTCGCGCAACCTGTTGGCCCGGCGCAAGCAATTAGGTCGTTTTTTTGTTTCCCTCTTGGTGACCCGGTTGCGAGCCGACTCTGATATCCGCTTGTCGTGCTTTCGGCCTCCGGCAGGAGTGACTTTAGAGGGACCCAGAAACAAACAGGGCAAAATAAAAACGGGGATTACCTAGACTGCTGCTCGCGCCGCTCGCGCCCAAAGATTCTCTCGGCGGAGCTCGCGGTGGTGGCCTCGCCGCCAAGCCCGACCAAGCCGCCACCCGCGCGCTCTCTTTTAAAGGAGAACTTTCTCTCTCTTTTCGGGGGGAGGGGGAGTGCATGATGAAAGAGCAACGCGCCGTGCCCCCGAGCGCCAAAGCGCCGCGCGGAGCCGCGCGCCCCAAAAGGCCCTCGCCGTCTTCGCGGCCACGGCGTGGCGAGCGCGCCGAGCGCCGCCTTCGCCGACAAGAAGCACAACAGCTTGGCGGGGCGCCGCGTCGCCGTCCGTCCTTTCCGCCGCGGAGCGGGGATCCGGAATCCGGGCACGGCGGACCAACAGGCGGAATTTGGCATTTCGCGCGCCGAAACGGCAAAATGGCAAAATGGCCGCCGTTTCCGCGTTTGTTTTGAGCTTTCGGGCGGCACGGTGGCGCCGCGCGCCTCGCCGTCGAGGAGATTGAATTTGGACGATTCGGCGGCCGGCTCGGGTGTCCCCGCCGGTCCCCGCGGCTGCCCGAGCATTCCGTCGACTCGACAACCTGCGAACGACTGCGCCGTCATCTCGGAGGGGAGGCACGACTTCCGGCCCCGCCGCCACTCCGCGCAGCTTTCCGGCACTCCGTGCGTGCGTGCGTGTGCGTGTCTGTGTGAGTGGAGATGCTGGATCCACCCCGTCATTTATTTACGTCGGGCGATAACGGAGCATTACAGCGACTACTTGTCTGCCCTCCTTGCTTGTCATTTTTAACTCTGATTCTCGTCCGTTTGGGCTAGGCGCTCGCGGGTTGGGGGGCAGGAAGAAAAATGGAGGACGAGGCTGGATTGGCGAGGCGGTGGTGGAGGATTACGCACTGCATCGCCGCCTCCTCGACGCCGTGCTCCTGGCGCTGACACATGTCAATGTTGCGAGTGGTTGTCAACCTGCCGACGCGGCGTGGCGGGGCGTGGCGGGGCGTGGCACGGCGGGGCGCTGCGTGGCACACGGGGATCGGCAGGTCTTCAGCGGCCTTATCTTGGCTCGGAAAGGGGAGCGCCGTCCTGCTGCAGTATCTTATCGCGGCTGAATCACGCTGCGCGCGCCGCGAAACGCGGAGCACGCCGTCGAGGTTGTCGAGCACGCCGTCGATGCCGCCCCGCGGAACACGCCGTCGAGGTCGTCGAGCACGCCGTCGAGGTCCTCGAGCACGCCGTCGAGGCCCGGAGCACGCCGTCGAGGCCCGGAGCACGCCGTCGTGGTCTTCAGAGCACGGCGTCCCCACTGGAAATAGTCGGCGTGACGTCACCGGCCGAACTGAGCTGGTTTCCGTGAGCAAGCGGACTCGCGGAAACTGGCGGTGTTTGTCTTTACGTCAGCGCGGTCGGCCCCGCGGCCCCGCGGCCGCGGTTCGCGCGATCTCAAGCACAAGTGTTTTCCCTGCCTTCCCGCGCCCGCTTTTCCAGGGACAGTTTCCCTACGGCCTTTTCCCCCTTGGCGGACACATACCTTCGCGATAACAGGTCGAGTGTGTGTACACTGTGGACGAGCGTGTGTGCAGTGAAGCGGAATGTGTGGAATGTCGTTGACTGTTGGCCAAGGTGCTGCTGCTGCTGGCATGTCCTGTAAACCCCGACTTTATTTGCCAGAAAATAAAAAGGCAAAAAAAGATTCCGGAGGGGCAAACACACGCAAGGTAGTAGGGAATGTTTTCAAACCTTCCAGTGCTGCTCCAGTCGTCGGGGCTACCGGGTACAGACGAGGCCTTGCTGGGGTAATCCTTGGCGGCGGCGAGGATGAGTGGAGACAGCCTCCAGGGGCTCTTGAAGCGCCCCGGCACTCAACCACTTGCAACTATTTCACTGCGAATATTTTAACTCCCGGCACTCACGAACCTCCTACGCCACTTTCACTCACTCGGAAACGATTGGGTTGTCGAACGCGTGAAACTCGCCACGATTCGCGGAAACTCACAAGGTGACCCAACTCGCGGGGGGCAGGGCCCTGCTCCCTACTGCCCCAGTGCCTCGGTGCCTCGCTACTCGACCTGTGGCTTGGCTTGCTGGCCCACTGCGAGTGACTGCGTGACACACTGGCTTAGCACACTGCGAGCCGAGCCGGCGCGGTCTGCGCGTGGCTGCGTAGCCACAGCGGAGCCGACCCAGTGTCCGCGACCCAGTCCGCACCGCTACGCGCCCCTCGAGCGACTGGCTGGCTCAGGCTGGCTGGCCGCAGCGCAGCGCCAGGGCCCCACCGCCAGGCCCCGCCACCGCCAGGCCCCGCTAGGCCCCACCAGCTCGCCTCCCCGCGCACCGCCGCCCGCCCCGCCCCGCCCCTCACTAGCACCTCCGCGACGGCGGCCAGGACGGCGACGACTCCTTCATGGCTTCATCGCCCATTCATGACGAGGCTTCATTCACTCCCTCGTTCACACGTTCATGCATTCATTCACGATTCGTGTTGCATTTTCATTCCGCCAATTTGCCGCCATTCATTCTCCAGCCGTCGGTTCAATCCGTTTATTTGTTTCGTGGTCATCTCTTCGCTTACTCGTCCGCGCGAGTTGATTCGTTCACGTTTCCCGTCGCTTACTTTCCCTCATTCATTCGTCCACCTGCGGTCCATCATGAACCCCTGCTTTCCGTCGTTGCGTCGTTGCGTGTTCGATTCATCGCATCTTCAATTCGTCGACCTTTTGTCCGTCGATTCGCCCGTTCGCCGCGCGCCCTCGCCCACAGTGCCCCCTCCCTTCGTTAGTGCGTCTGTCTTGTTTCCAGTGTCCAGTGTGTGCAGTGTGGTGTACGTGTTGCTCGCCGGCCAACTGATTCTCCTCCGCTAATGAGACGAGCTCACAGTGCCGTGTTGTAGTTGAGCGTCGCTCCGTCTCTCTCGCACTCTCTGGCGCACTGGGGGTGCGAGAGAGACGGAGCGAGCCCTTCGGCCCTTGGCGTTTATCTCGCTCCATTTCCCTCGGCGCCCTTTCCGCCACCCGCTAGTTTTGAATGTCTTTCTTCTCTGTCTGCCCGCAGGTAAGCCCCCGCGCGACGTGTGCGCGTCTCCGCCGAGTCTCCGCCCCCACCGCGGCGCCGCGAGGTAAGGTCTCCGCGCGGCCCAAGTTTCTGGGCGTAAGAAACTAGGAAACGTCCGCTTTCTTTCGCGAGTTTTGCTCACTGTTTCTCCGCCTCTGTCGCGTCGGCAGTGACGTCGCCGCCGTCGTCGTCGTCGTCGGGTCAGTGCACCGAGTCCGGGCCGCGCCGGGCCGCAGCAAGTGGCGTTCGCACTTTGGGGGGCGTGCTCCTCCACTGTCCACCACTTGCTCGTACCTGCGGGGCTGCGGGGCCGCGCGGGGCTCTTGTAGTGCCGCGACTCTCGGGCGGAGAATTGCCGCACTGCCGTTTATGGCGCTAATTCCGATCCGACTAGTACACTGCTCGCTCGCTTTGCCGAGTGGCGCCGAGTGGCGCCGAGTGGTCCATCCACCCCGCCGAGGGACACCCGAGGGGTGTGGTGCGGACCGGGAAGGAGAGCGGCGCGAAATTGTCTGTGGTGTAAGCAAAAATTTTATTGTCAAAAGTTATTAACACTCCTAAAAAAATCACAAAAAAATTACAAAATTGCATTTTTTTTTGGAAAAAGAAAAAGGTACTGTATTAATTTTAAAAACTAAATTTAAGTTCAAAGTTCTAAACGAGACAAAAGGTTTTAAGATTTTAAGAACGTGGCTAAATGCAACCGGCTTTTCTTGGGTTTTTGAAAATTTTGAAAGCGGGTGCGACGTGTGTGCGTGCGTGTGTGTGAGTTCCAAATTGGCGCGTAATGAGGAATGGGCGACGACGCGCGCCGCCTTTCGCCCCTCGCCCCATAACTTTGGATCATTAATCACGAGCTGTTTGACTTTGCCGCCAGAGTGCAGCACCGTGTGCGCGTGTCACTGGAAAAAAAAATATTACAGGATTCGCGCGCCGTTTTCTTGCGATAATTCGCAGGTGATTTTCCGCGGACCAAGTTGTGAGTGTGTGTGTGCGAGAGAGAGAGAGAGAGAGACAGACAGACAGACAGACAGAGAGAGACAGAGAGCGGTACCCTTGGCGGCACAGCTTGACCAAGTAGTGGCTACTCGTGGCTTTGCGCTGAAAGCTTGCATATTATTGTGGGGACGAGACATAAAAACAAAGTGTTGAGCAGAAAAAAAACAACAACAAAACGGGAAAACGGGAACGAGAGCGCCACCGGGGACGCTGCGAGGCGGCGGCTCGTTTCGGCCGGAAGCTGCTCAGGTAGCGGGCAGCTCATCACGCTTATTCCTGGCGAGTTTTTAAAATGTACCGCGTGGCCGGGGCGGGGCGGGGCGAGGCGGGCCCCTCAGGAGCAGCGCGTGTGGGGCGTACAATGCGGGGCGGGGCAGCGCTTTTGTCGGCGGGGCCCGTGCTTTCAGCTCCGGGGCGGGGCGGGGTGGGGCGGGGCGCGGCGGGGCGGCCACCCTTTCGGGGCTCTTTCGCCTAATCGGCAGCGAGCGCACGGAGCACGGTGCGCACTGCGTATGTCTTTCCGCAGACTCCTCTCTGCATTACCGAGTATTGATTCCTTTTGCCTTCCTGCAACGCTGTTAAAGTGAAGAAAGGGCCTTTTTTTTTCTCGTCCTGCCGAATCAGACCGGCGGAAGGACCTTTTTCTCCTGGTCCGTTGTTTTTTTTTTTCGCAGTGCAGGGGCCCAGTCAGCACAACAGCAGTCGACCCTAACTCGCACTTCTCTCCCTTTTTTTCCGCCGCTTTGATTCTTGCAAACTATTTGCCTGGGGTGACTCGCAAGGGCGTGCGGTGTCCCCGCTGGTCTCCGCTGGCCCTGCGGGGTTGGTCTGGGGCGGCCCTGGGGGCCGGACGTAAAGCAGGTGACCCTGTCGCCGCCCCCGCCGCAGCCCCCGCCTCCCCCGCCTCCTGCTGCAGCCGTGGCCCCTCGCGTGGCCCTGACCGTGATCTCCAGGAGTACCCGCGGGAGCAAGCGCCGAACAGAATTTGATTTCGAGGGGCCGCGTTGCTAGCCCGGCTCCCTCCAGCACCACACGACGGAACGTCGCAGAAGTTGCCCGGGGAATTCCCCCGAACCCGAATTTTGACTTTTACAGGAGATTTCTGCCGGCGCTTTGCAGTGCAAGCCGCATCCCAAGCAAAACTGCAGCGAAGCTTTGAGCGGAGCCTTGAGCGTAGCCCGGAACGGACTGGAGGGGCTGGAGCAAGAATGCAGGGGAGGGTCGGGTAGGCCGGGGCTCCAGGCCGGGGCTCCAGCGCACAGTGGGCCAGAAGACCGGTGGAGGCGGCCAAAACTCCAGACGCGTTTTGAGCTCCAGAGTCGCTAAACAGGCCTCGAACCGAACGTGTGACCCCACCAATGGATTGCTCTCCGAACGAGGAATCCATTGGTGGGGTCACACGTTCGGTTCGAGGCCTGTTTAGCGACTCTGGAGCTCAAAACGCGTCTGGAGTTTTGGCCGCCTCCACCGGTCTTCTGGCCCACTGTGCAGCGACCCTCGGCATGCCTGGCCAGCCTGGCCGTGTTTCCGAATCTTCCAGCTGACCACATCGTATGTCTCTCCGCATCCCCCTGCCGGAGCCCCCGGCTGCTCCGGCCCAGCGGGCTGGCTCCGGACAGTGTCTCTTTCTCTCTCGCACCCTTGGCTGCGCCCACTGAGTGCGAGAGAGACAGAGGAGAGCTGTTTGGAAGCAACCGGCCGCCCTCCTTGCGGCCAGCGAGCAAGGCCAGCACCCCGCCCCGCCCCGCCACGGCCCGACCCTGCCCTTGTTATCCTTGAGCTCGTCGCTTTTTTCCACTTCATTCAACTCGTCGAGTTGTTCGGACTGAATTAGGGGAAAGCAAAGCCTGCAAAGCCTGCAAAGGCTGCCATTCGCTGGCCGAGGGCCCACCCAGGGCCCACCCAGGGCCCACCCAGGCCCACCCTCTGCTGGACCATTTCTCCCCTGTCGTCGAACCCTCTCTCTCCTCGAAGGCCTCCCTCCGCCGGGGACCTAAAAAATAAGACGGATCCCTCGTCTTGCTCGTCAGCATCAATACTAATAGGGGAAACGGGTAAATCTGCGACTAACGACCTTAAAACATGGACTTCGTTATTTTGCATTCTTTTCTCTCCTTTCTTCCGAAATTGTGGCGGGATTCGCCGCGGACCTTGGAGTGGGCCTAGGCTTGGCCTACGGGCCGGCGGAGGTGAGGACGGTGAGGCTCTTTGGCCTCGAGAGTGAGCGAGACGGTGGCCTTGCTTCGCCTCGGGCGGGGCGAGGGCCGAGGCCTCGGCGGCGGCCGGAGGCGCGCTCGGGGGTCATTTCACTTGACTTGACTCGGGGGCGCGCTTGGCCTCGCGCTTCGCCGCCTGGCCCGAGGCCCGGCCGCCTCACGCCTTGCCGGTATTTTATTGTGATCGTCGACTCGTCTCTGTTTGCTGTGCTCTCTGTCCAGGAGCCCTTTAAGCCCTGCCCAAGGCCCTGGCCAAAGGCCCAGCCCGGGACGAAGGACACTAAGGACAGAAGTGTGGCAAATCCATCGCCGGGCCCTTCTGGGGGTCCTTATACAGCCCTTTGACTCTGCCCTATCTCTCCATCGACCACGCCAAGGCCGAGCGCCAAAGGGCGCGCTTGAATGGGGAAATCTTTAATGAGCGCATTGATTGGGGGCACAATAAGAGTTGGTAATTAGTTTGGCCGTTTAAAAAAAAAAACAACAGCGTCTGAAGAAGATTGGCAGTGTGGCACCACGTGCGGCGGCGCGCGTGGATGTCGTCGGCAGATGTTCCATCCGCGCGGTTCACCTTTGACCTTGAGGCCGAGGTCTGCGCCGCGGCGCCGCGGAGCGCTACAGGGGCGCGTAAGCCGCTTGGTGCCTGCCAGCCCAGGCGCCGAGGCCGGCCGTGCCATGGGCAGTTGAAAAGTACACTCCGGCGAGCGTGGTAAGGACACGCGGTAAGCCCGTGTGTTATTCAGTAAAATCACGCAGGTCACCAAAATAAAGTATTTTATTCTGTGTTTTTTTTTTTTTTGCGGATCACTGGACTGCATGGAGTCCTTGCGGCGGCCAGGGCGGCTCTGGCGGACGTCGGTCCGTTCCCATAAGTCGCCCCTACCCCGACCACCCCTACCCGCGCAGCTGGAGAGACCAGTAAAAATGTTTACGGGCAGAACGGCGGCGGGGGCGGGGCGCGCGCGGTTTTGATCCGGGTCCAACTTGAAAGTTTTTCACCGCCTTCTCATGCCATGCTGTTTCCTCGCGATCCCCCTCGCGTGCGACAAGGACGTCGCGCCGCTGTCACAGGGCGGCGGCGGCGGTGGGAGAGGGATGGAGAGCCCGTCGGACATCTGGGAAATCATGGGCGGCCGACGGACGGGACGGAACGACGGGGCGCTCGGTGGCCGCGACCACGCCGGCCTTGTCTGAGCGTAATAGATTATACGGTTTGAATGGGACGGCCCGGTGGCCTGGCGGCTTGCCTGAGAGTCGTTTACATCGCTCTGTCTCTCTCGCACTCATGGGCGCCCCGTTGAGGTGCGAGAGAGACAGAAGGCTGGTGCGATGGCCGCTCGCCGATAAAAGTAGCATTGACGGCACTCGTGATGTATGCGACCGCCCTGTCAAAGGCCAGACCACTGCAGGATGTGGCTTTAAAAAAAAAGCTGCTTTGTAAGCCCCTCCACTTATTAAATTTGCCGGATTTTCTTGTTGCTGCCAAAAACGTTGGGGACTTGATTCTTTTTCTGTCTTTCTTGTTTTCGTGTTTGGAGCGCGTGCTTTGTGGAAGGCCTTTTGCGGTGTCGGCTGGTTCCGGGCCGGGCCGCCAGGGGGCGCTGCTGTGGACCGATTCCGAACCGCGTGCTTCTCTGTCTCTCTCGCCACGCCACGCGCCGCGCGTGCGAGAGAGACAGAGCGCGGCTTCGTTGGCGATACCTCTCCATTAGGCAGCTGTGTTTCTCCTCGCTAACATGATGAAAGCAATTTCTCTGTTTCTGCCGGCCCGCCGCCCTGCCCGCCACCCTGCCCGCCGCCCGGCCCCGCTCCGGCGGTTTGCATATTTTTACTGACTGGAAGGGTTGCGGTGGCTCTACAGGATGAGGCAGAGGATCACGAGCAGGGGGAGCAAATGGTGTAACGCACTTAGGGGGCGCGTTAAGGGGCATGAGCAAGTTGGCCTTGGCGCGGCGCGGCGTGGCGCGGCGTGGCGTGGCGTGGCGCGGCGCACAGGTGAGCAGCAGGGCCCCGCATTAAAAGCAGTGCTTCTCGGCCGTGCTTACGTCACGCAAATATCACACTCCGTCTCGGCTGAGCGCGAAGTGCTGCTGCTTTGCTCGCGTCCTGGAGTTGTTGGGAGTGTCCTTTCGATGTCCTTTCGGTGTGCTCCCCCCTCCACCACGCCGAGGACGAGGTCCTCGCGTGCTTAAAAGAAAAGCAGAGGCGTTTAGTTTCCTGACTTTCTCTTGCTTCTACACACACACACACACATTAACGCGGAGAAGGGAAAGAGAGGACCGCTTAAAATTTGTGGCAGTTGCTTTCATTTAAGATTTTTCTCTTCTTTTGTCGTCGTTGTTGTCGCCGTGGTGCGGGCGGTTGTAGTACTGGCGCGCTGCATTGCAGAAGAGCTTTTTAGGGAATGAAACTTTGTTAGGCGGCGCCGGGCCGCGCTGGTTTGCCGGCAGTTGCGTTGCAGTTGTTGCAGCGCGCGGCTCGGCGCGAGGCTAGCTCGCTGAAAGCACTGAAAGCCCTGAAAGGGAGGTTCTGGCGTGTGGTTTATCGTGCCCGCGGCTTCCACTGATGAAATTATGACGCTTCTGACCGGGGGGAGGGGGAGGCTGCAAGGAAAATGAGAGGGGGGGGGGGCAGGGGACACGATTAGCACGGGACGTTACGACGTTAGTTGGCTTGTTTTTGCGTGCCGTCCGTTTAGGTGACGGCGTGCTGCGTCCTCCCCTCCTCTCCTCTCTCTCTCTCTCTCTCTCTCTCCTCTCTCTCTCTCTCTCTCTCTCTCTCTCTCTCTCGCTCATGGAGCTGCCCACCTCTCGCTTCTAATCCTTTTTCTTTATGGGGTTCGACGTTTAAAAGAAAAAGTACCATGCGTTGACGGGCGTTCGAATGGACTGCGTTGCATTTACCCTCTCTGAGGGGCCAACGTGTCTGTGAACCGTTCCCCATCATGAGGTCTAAATATTGACGATGGCTTTCACCGATCCGGCTTTCACCGTCCTGTCACTGTCACTGCAATAAGTCCGCTGCTTGTTGACAGGTGTTGCATAACCACCCCGTCATTTTACTCGCAGCCGCCACGCTGCAAAAAATAAAAACAAAAAAAAAACAAAACAAAACAAACAAAAATGGGAGTGTTTGAAGTTTGGCGGCGGTCCGGTTGATTGGTTCACAGTGGATCGGCCAGTCCGCTGCCTGCACCGCCCCAGTCCGGTCTGCCTTTGACGTTTACTACCGGGAAGGCCGTGCTCACCGTGCCGGACTGCGGTTCGAATTCGCGCCACCGGGTATGGATCCTGCCGTCGGCCCTCCCCGCCCACTCCCCCGTTTCTCTCTCTCTCTCTCTCTCTCTCTCTCTCTCTCTCTCTCTCTCTCTCTCTCTCTCTCTCTCTCTCTCTCTCTCTCTCTCTCTCTCTCTCTCTCTCTCTCTCTCTCCTCTCCCTTTCTCTATCACCGTTTGACGTGCCGCGCGACCGTTGCACGGTGTGGCGCGGTAGGCCCGGTGTCAGGAGGCCGCGTCCATACACTTTAGTCGCGACAATTGATATGTGTTACAAGTTCGACGCCTCTGTGTGTGTGTGTGTGTGTGTGTGTGCCAGGAGACTGTTGTATTATGGCGGGGGGTCGCCGCGGTGCGACTGTCAAAGTGTTATGGACCGTTCCGATCGCCTTCCCTTTCAAAGAGGCTGAGTAATGTGTTTTCGTATTTTTCGCGAGGACGGGGGGGTGGGGGGTGTTTGTTGCACAAAGCGGCAGCCAGGTCCGTACTGTGTGTGTGTGTGTGTGTGTGTGTTTGTGTGTGTGTGTGACGGGGAAGGGGTTGGTTCAGGGAGGTGACGGGTCAGAGTTGTCCCCCGGAGCTAGGGCATTGTCAGGGAATGGCCCCATTCTGCTAGTCCGGCCTGCTCGCTCCCTGCCCGCCCCTGACAGATGACCGCGCCCCGCCCCGCCCCGCCCCGCCGCGCCCCGCCTTGGCTCTGCTTTTGCTCCGTTGTTGTTGCTGCTGTTGTTGTTGGCGCGATGGGGTCACGAGCTGACGCGCCTTCGCGGGGCTTTCCTGGGCCCACCGCCCGCCCAGGTCATGGAGCCCGCTGCACCCTTCCTGGAGCCTTCCTGGGGTGTGGACGGGGCCGCGTAGGGTGCGGGCCTGCGGGCGCTGGGCAGGGCAGATCCGGGCGCTGAATTTATGTCAACTGGTTATTAGACACTTTTATCACGCGGTTAATACCCGGGCCGTGGCGGGGCGAGGCGGGGCGGGGCGGGGCGCTCTCGGCTGGCGGTCTGGCGAACGGCAGTGTCATCGAGGCCGGGCTGGGATATGAGGCGGGCCGGAGGGGGAGGGGGAGTGGGGCGCAAAGACGCGAGGGGGCTCATTCCTTGAGCGACTGGCGACGCGTGCAACCAGTGGCGGCGCCCCGCACGGCCACGACGCCCCTCGCGGTCCTCGCCGTGCCCGGGCAGGTGCGGTGTGGCGGGGGCGTCCGCGGGGTCGTAACCCTCCCCGCCGTCCGCGCGCCAACGAGTGTATCGGGGCGGCGGAACGCCGTAACGGAACGGCAGTCATAACCGCGGCGACGACTTGTACTATCTGCGCGTAAAGTTCGGGCCGAGGCCGGCGGACTGCCGGGCTGGCCCGCGGCGGGCAGGAGATAGGCGGCCGTTAAAGAGGCTCGGCCATAACGGAGTCGGGCAGCGCGAGCTGACTGACTGACTGACACTTGACTCGCTCTGTCTCTCTCGCACCCCCGCGGGACGCCGCCTCGGGAGTGCGAGAGCGACGCCACTGTTCGGGCTGAGCTTGGTGCAGTGTTTAGACGGGGCGGCGCAGGCTAGACCGGGCTATCGATGTATTCATGGCCGGGGCCTTCTTGGCCGCCGCGGGCCCCGCCGCCGGCCCTGGCCCGCCCGGCCCGCCCTGGACCCCCGCGGGGACGCGGCGGCAGCGGCGGCAGTGGCGCCGCCGGGCCCTGCGGTATCTCAAGAAAGGGCAGTAAATATTTGATGACCTTGGTCCCGTGCCTGCCTGCCCCCGTTGTCTGCCCCCGTTGTCTGCTGGTCGTCCGTCTGTCTGTCCGTCTGTCTGTCTGTCCGTCTGTCCGTCCGACGCGATGCTCGTCCACCCCTGCATGCCGGGCATGTTTGTGTGGACAGCCAACAGGAGCATTGCTGTGTGCTATCGGCCTTCGATAATAAATTCAAATATTCCCGCGCGGCAGCGCTGCAGTCAGCCGGTGGACAGCAAGGTTGCCATCCCATGGTTGCAATCCTAGGGTTGCCATCCCAGGGGTTGTTATCCTAGGGTTGCCAACCCCGGAAAGAGTGATGCCGCGCCGCCGCCTACGCAACGTCGACTCTTTTACCTAAACCCCGCGGCTCGTGAATCTTAATTTCTGCAGATGCAAAATAAAGCAGTTTCCGCTCCTTGCCCTGGGCGGGGTGGGGCGGGGTGGGGGGGGGTGGGGCGGCCAGCACCCTCAGCAGAGGACAGTTAACCCAAATGGCGCGCGGCGGAGCCTGCTCACATCGCCTCTCGCGACCACTGTTATTTTCACGTTTTATTTCTATCTAATTTTTTTTAGGGTCATTTTTGTTTTGTTTGTTTTTTTTTCTTTGTGACTGTGGCCGGCCTAAACACGCCGGGGATCAATTATTTACCGGCAGCGTGCTCGTGTGCATGTGTGTGTGCGTCTGTGTGTGTGTGCGTGTGTGAGTGTGTGTGCGCAGGGTGTCGGGGGAGCGACACCGTGTACATGTGTTTGTGTGTGCTCATGTCATGACTGGACACCAGCCCGCGCGGCCCACCTCCCATCACACCGTGGCTACCCCCCCCCCCCCCCCCTTTCCCCCTTCCAGGCTCCAGAGGGACTCGCCGCGGCATGTGGACGCGGAGGGGGAAAAAGAGCACTTGACTCGACAAAAAGTCAAAAGTGGGACAGATACATATCATACTGTACTTTCTCCCGGCCCCTTGTTTTTTTTTTTTTTCGCCCTGGACTTTTTTTTCCCGCGGCGCTGTCCGCGTTTCGAATTTGCAAGCTCCTGGCGGGGCATGCTGCGCCGTGCTGCGCCACTGTGATTTGCATCGCCTCTCCGGTCGAGCACGGTGACGTCGGCCTCTTTATTCCGTTTACCCGGCGCGTGTTTTGATGCCCCCTCTCTCTTGCTCTCGTTGTAACGGCGCATTATACATGAGAGAGAGGCCCCGCGCCCTGTGCCGCCCTGCGCGGCGATTGCGGCCAAGACGAGCCCCTTGTCCGAGCCACGCGATAACGGCAATATAATAACAATAACACTGAAAAAAAATCGTAATAATAAAAACGCGAAAAAAAAATTTGAGAGCCTGCGATGATAATTATTTTCGCCGTGCTTTTGTGTGGCCAGTCGATTGATATGCAAATGGCATGGCGGGGCGGCCCCTCCCTGCCGAGCGCGCCCTCCTCGCGCTGAGCGATGTTCCCCCCTGATCTTGCAAGTATATTTCGTGTTCGGTCGTTACCGAGTCCGGCCGGACGGCCTCGACGGCCCCGACGGCCCGGCACCGCGTTATTTCACCCCGTTCATCTTGCCCCGACCGGAGATTGTTTTTCATCCCGAGAGGTCGCCGACGAGGAGGTCGCCGACGAAGAGGTCGCCGACGAAGAGGTCGCCGACGAAGAGGTCGCCGACGAAGAGGTCGCCGACGAAGAGGTCGCCGACGAAGAGGTCGCCGATCAGGAGGTCGCCGACGAAGAGGTCGCCGACGAAGAGGTCGCCGACGAAGAGGTCGCCGACGAAGAGGTCGCCGACGAAGAGGTCGCCGACGAAGAGGTCGCCGACGAAGAGGTCGCCGACGAAGAGGTCGCCGACGAAGTGGTCGCCGACGAAGAGGTCGCCGACGAAGAGGTCGCCGACGAAGAGGTCGCCGACGAAGTGGTTGCCGATCAGGAGGTCACCGACGAAGAGGCCGCCAACGAGGTGTGCGACGAGGTGGAGTCGAGCCCCTGCGGAACGCGGGGTAGGCAACCCGGTGCGCGCGGCCGCCCAGCGGGCCGGCCTGGGCGTCACGGCGTTTTCCCTGCCTTGCCCCCCTTCCCTAGCCTCGCGCGCGGGCACGCTGCTAAACGCTTTATTTATTCGCACAGACAATTAGTTTCGATGCCGCAATTAAGCGCTTTATTAAATTCCGCGGGACAGAGCGGCGCGGCGCGCGCGCTGACCGCGGCAGCGGCGTCTTATTGTTTTTCTTTTTGGAATACTTCCTCCCGGTCTTCGATTAAATTGGGTGGTGGCGTTGTTTGCTTTTTCGGCGCCGTGCACTGTGCGACTGTGCGGGCCGGGCGGCTGGGCCGGGCCAGGCCAGCCGGCAGCGGGTCAAAGCTCAGTCGGAGCCACTCGCGGATATTGGCACAACAGTCTTGAAGGCGTCTTCTGTTCTCCGCTCCACAGGGCAGAAGGTCTCGAAAGCCTGCTCTCATCGTGTCGCGTCGACAACTCAGAGAAGAACCTCTTCCCCGTCCGCCTTCCTCCTTCTCTCTTTCCCTCTCTCCCGTGTCTCTCTCCTTTTCGAAAGGCAGCTGGGTCCACTGACCAATCATAACCCTGGCCGAGTTGCCGCTTGCCTTGGCCCGCTGAACAAATAGGCAACGTCAAGTGTGCCGGAGTCATTCCGGAGACCCTCATCTCGACGGGGGGGAATGGTACCCAACAAGTCTGTGTGTGCGTGTGTGTGTGTGTGTAATGCAGTAAGCGCTGCAATTCCATTGCCCCCCTCAGGGCCCCCCCGAGTGTCACGTCGGACCCCCCTCGCCGGCCGCAGAATTTCATTATGGGGCCCCGCACACCCTTTCTGCCCTTTCGGGCCTTTCGGCGCTCCGATTTTCGCGTCGCGTTATTATACATCAGCCCGTTTCCGCCCTGGGCGGTCACTTCACTTTCGCCGTCACCTTGCCCTTTGCCAGCGACGACCTCGTCGGCCAGTGTCGTTTCTCTCTTTTTTTTTGCGTCTGCCCTTCTGGACGGGTTGCATTTTTATTCATTTCCGGGCGCAACCGCCGTGCTAAATATTTTTTGAGCTTCCGGACGGCCAGGCCGACCGCGCGGCAACGAAGTGACGCCCGAACTGGCACACCGCCTCGCCGACCCTCGCCGCCACCGCCGCGCGTCCGGGGAGGATACATTTTTAATTTGGCTTTTATGAGAATGCAAATCGAGTCAAGTCTACCGAGGTAACTAGACGAGCTGGACAGTGATGCAATTATTATTTTTGACGTTGAAAAAAAATGTTGAAGAATGCAGTAATACGTCATAATGCAGACGGTAAGTTAAATCGATATATTTTCGTGGAGTTTGTTTTCAACCTGCGAAGTTTGAATGGACCCAATTTGGGTCGTTTTGAATTGGACTTTGGGCTGGGTGCGGCGCAGCGGCACAACTTTGTCGCTGCGCTTGTTTTTGGCAGTCTGATTGGCAGTGGCTCTGACTTGGTTAGCATCCGACATGGAACGGCCGACTCGATTACCAGGGGCCTATACCCTCTCCGCCACGGCCGCTACGGCCGGCATATGCCGTCAAATAATAGTCGCCCGCTGGACGGTTCTGTCTCTCTCGCACCCGGTCGGGACGCCCCCATGGGTGCGAGAGAGACAGAGCGACGATAGCACTGTTCGGAAACGGCCCACAGTGTTAGGGTCCTAAAGGCTGCGCTCATGCTAATGATCGGAATATTATCGCCGTCGTTAGTGGCAGCGGCTCGCTGGTACCGCCTCGTGCAAAAGTAACAGGACGGCCTGGCGGTCCGCTGGTACCGTCTCGTGCAAAAGTAACACTGTTGTGCATGGGAGTCGCGGTCCAGCCTCGGTCGGACAAGCCCGGCTGGCGCCGCCTCGCCCCAGTCGGTTCGGCCCGCGCGCCGATTTGCCCAGCCGTCTTTACCCTCTCGCTTGAGCGGCCACGTCTGTCGCCGTAATATCGGAGCGCCGTATAAAGAGTGTTATAAATTCTTCGATAAAGCGAACGAACACGTCAGCGGAGCGGCGGCCTCACCTGGAGGCCCGCCTGGCCGCGGACTATATTGAAAGGATTCGGCTGCTTTCGGCGTCTCTGTCCCTCTCGCCTTCCTCGCGGGAACGCCCCGTGGGTGCGAGAGAGACAGAGCGAGACGGGGCGGTAGGCTCAAGGGCCGGCGAAGGGATGGGACCATCTGCCGGACCACTCGACGTGATGTGGCGTAAAATTTGACGCACCTGGCCCTGGACAACTTTGTCGTCGTCGTCCTCGTCGTGGAGACCGCGAGGCACCGAACGGCCGCCCTGTTTGCCGCGGTTTGCCGCTATCTGGCGGCGGGCTGGCGCGTTATTTTGATGTGTTTCGGGGCGTATCTCCGCCAGGACTTCCAGCGGGGCCATTTTCTGGTCTGCATTCGGCCGGCCGGGGCTGGCCGGGGAAAGGGGGTGGGCAGGCCGGAACTCGTCAAGTTTACTGACTCCGTTGATAGGCGGGGAACCCTCGCTGCGAATGCTGCGCATCCCTTGTCATTAGGGCTCTATCTCTCTCGTGTGCTGCCTTGTCCTTGTTCCCCTGGCGGGGCGCGCCTCGGCCGGAAACTCGCTGATACGGACAACAACACAACTGCATCCATATTGCAGCGCAGCCCCGCCTCGCCCCGCCCCGCGCGCCACGCGAGTCAGGAGTAAAAATGAAAATAAATTGTAAATGAAATGCAAAGCAGGTTAGGTACTCAGTGGGTCGCGGGGCGGCGAGGCGGGCGGGCGAAAGACGCCGAGGGAGCCTGGCCCGGATTCAGCACCGCAGGAGGCTGGCTCGCAGTGTTTTGCTTTATTTTTCTAATGTGTACGCCGCGTATAATAGAGTTTCTTCTTCTCGGGATCCCCTTCGGGTTTTCCTTCGGGTTTCCCTCGGAGCCGCCGTGGGGGCAAAGTACGCCTAGGCACGCGGACAGGGGTAGAAACTCATTCTCGGGAACCACTCAACCTCCCCTCAGGCTCAGAGAGAGAGAGAGAGAGAGAGAGAGAGAGAGAGAGAGAGAGAGAGAGACTGATTGGTGTGGACTTGGGCCATGAGGGGCGGGCCGGGGTGATGGAATCAACGGTTCTTTCAGGAGGAGAGAAGACCCTCGGATCCTGGCCACGCCTGGCCGACTGGGACGTGTTATCGCCCAGCTCACGCAGCCCAGGTCAGCCTGCTACCTTTATATTGGCACGCGAGAGATGGAACAAAGTTAGGTTGCCGCTCATTACTACGGCCCCAGATAGGGTTGCCAACAATCGCGCCACATTAGGAGCCACTTACCATGACAATAATTCATCGGGCACAACAGACGAGGGTCTGGCGGGGCGCTCTGGGTGGCGGCCCGGGGATCGAATACCTGCTGGTGTGGAATTTTTGGCGCTGTGAGTAATGTCCTGGCGAATCCCTGCCTCCCTGACCTGGCCAAGGAGTGCATGCATACAGCAAGCTCAGCAGCGCCCCGGGCCGCCCGGCCGCCTCGCTGGCAGCCCACTGGCGGGGCAGGCGGGGCTGGCAGCGCGGCATAATGTACTTACGCGGCGGAATGTGGCCAGGCTCTGGACCCGGGCTTCGGGCTTGGCCGGGCTTGCGGAGGCGGCAACTTGCGATCAGTGTGCCGGAGGTACTTTTGGAAACCGGGTAGCAACGCCAACCTCCGGTCTTGTCGGGAACTTTTGTGAACTTTTGATGTTTTGAGCGTCTTGCGGGAACTTTCCGCGCAATGCGCTGCGCCCACGCAGACCTTTTTCGCCTTGTTTCCGGCGGCTGGCCCGGCCGGGGCGGGGCGCCCAACGGGGCGGACGGCACTCGGGGCCACGTGTCATAAATTACCGGCACGATAATTACTTTATGGTCCGATCGATGTAACTTTGGGCCGGCGGGGCGGCGGCATGGCGCCCCGTGATTTGTGGAGGCACGCTCCCTGCATAAGCGTAACGGACTATATTTGAAGCAAAAACACAGCGGAGGAGCGGCTACGGCTGCGCCGACGTCCGTCGGCCACTCCGTCGCCCACTTGAGACATCCCGATGGCCACTCGGCCTCGATCGAGGTGGCGACCTCCGACGGGAGATGCACACACTGAACTACTTTGTAGACCTTTTTGTTCATCATTTGGCCCAGAATTAAGCATACGTTTTGAAATAAGCACCATCTCGTGCTGAGTTAGGCACGTACATGTCGCTTAATTTCGCTCAAAAGCTAATGCACAAACAAACTACGTAGTCATTTACTGAGCGTGCATTGGCGTCGCTCTGGAGGCGCGTGGTCTATAAAATTGCCGTGCCAACATTTCGGGTGAGCGATGGGCCTCCACTCAGACAGACAGACAGACAGACAGACACTCAGTCTGTTTTGCTTACGGCTGTCTGCCGCGACAGCAGCCTTCAAGAACGCGTTCCGTTTCGTTTCATTTTTCTCTCCCTCCGCTCCCTTGATCGGAGGGATATGAAGATACACGCGTTAGCGCGGAGAGAAGAGGGGGGCGGTGGGGGAGAGAGGAGGAGAGAGAGAGAAGGATATGGATTGTGATATGAGGAGCGGGCGCCGGGAAACGCGGACGTTGGCAGTTGCTCTGCATTCCGTCATGGGGAAGGGGGAGCGGGGGCCTGCCTGCGGAGCCTTGTTCGCTCGCTCTCTCTCTATCCCGGCGTCCCGGTTGAGTGCGAGAGAGACAGAGCGGTGAAGCTCGGGGCCGCATGGTCCTGGGGGCCGCACTCTTGACGCCGGCCTCTAGACGCGCTGTTGGCGAATCCCTCGCACGCACAATGGAGGCCGTTATCTTGGACCGGCCTGCCTCCTGCGTCCGTCTGTCTGTCTGTCTGTCCGTCGGGCAGGGCCCGGGGCCCCGCACGGCGTGGCCGGTCGTTCCCTGAGAAGGTCAACGTCAGCAGTGTTTGGGTGGCGAGCGCGGCCAGCGGCGCTTTGGAACGACTCCAAATTATGCAAAAAGCGGTGGATAATTATTGCGAGCTCAGCGCCAGTACGTCCCTGGGCCCTTCGCACCCACCCGGCCCCACCCCGGATATGGATGGATTAAAGTAATCACCGATGGGTTGTGAATGATGAGTTTGGCGAGGAAGCTTGTGCAGCATCGGCACGGAAAGAGAGCAAAAAGGGGCGGCGCTAAATTGAATGCGGGCTCGGTGCTCGGCACTCGAGACAACAGCTTGCGGGATCTGGGGCGGCAGGGGTAAGCAACACTGCGCTAATTTCCTGTGTCTTGAGCACCGCCCGTTTTATTTTGGCGACGTCGTCTCTCCCCCGAGTCGTAAATTTATATACAGTGTATCACGCACGGCGCGCCGCGGCGGAGGAGGAAGGACGACAGCGGATCCGATTCTGCTGGCGTTTCGTTTTAATATCACGTCGGCCCGGCCCGGCCCGCCCCGCCCCGCCCCGCCTTCGGATCCATGGCGCCTCGCGCCCGGCGCTTGGGGACCTGTCGCGAGGTGAAGCCGTGCCCGTTAGGACCAACTGCTCGCACCCGCGCCCCGCCACACCCCGCCCCGCCCCGCTAGAGCTGACGCCTGACGTCTCTCTTGACACGCCTCTGGGGCTCTCCTCCCCCTCCCTGATCTGTGCCACACACGGACAGCTTTTGGGATTGATTTCGACACGGTACGGCTAGTTTGCACCACGCCGTGCGCTGGGGCACTTCACGTAAATTCAGCCCGAAACTTCTTTTTTTTTTGCAGTGGAAACACGAACCACCTTGTTCGACCATTTCCCGCCGGACTGGGCAGGGTAGCCGGGCAGGCAGGCCGGCAGTGGCTCGGCGAAAGGAATAATAACGGAGCGTGGCGAGTGGAACGGAGTGGGTAGAGCAGGATCGTTTACCTGGGATAAAAAGCAAAGGCGAAAGGAAAGGGAAGGAGCTTCCCGGGGATTGTTTCTGATAAAGCATTGCAAATGCGGTCGGAGCGCCGCGAGATGAGAAGCGGCCGGATTAGCCACTTGTTTATTAGTCCGGCGTCTCAACAGCCGCGAGGCCGCGAGGCCGCCAAGCCGCCAAGCCGAGGCAGCGAATGCAAGGCAATCGGGATTAAAGACGCGCTGCGTCCGCCGGAAGACGGTGGCTTAGCGGGCAGGGCCACGACCGCGGCCACCTTGGCGGGGAGGGGCACCTTGGCGGGGATAGGGCCACGACGGCGGACACCTTGGCGGGGAGGGGCAGGATGAGCTCGAGATGGAATGTTATAGGATGGGAGGTCCACCCCGGCCGGCCTGCCCTGTCTTCCCCGGCCGTGCCCTGGAGAAATTACGCGCAGCTGTTTCGGGGGGCCTCGGGGGGCGCATCGAGGCGGGCTCCGCCAGGGCCCCGCCAGGGCGTAGCGAAGACCGGCGGAGCTGAGCGGAGCCGGCCATTACCAACTTGCAAGAAGCCGGCCACGTGCCGGATTAAAAGGAACTACCCGCATCGGGGAAATTCGCTGAAATTTGTCCGGGATGTTCCTTTTTTCCGGCCCGAAATCACGATTTTCAGTCATCTGTCGACGCACGCATGACACCAAGTCCTCCTTTGTCAGCGCTGGAGCCGAGATCGGATGAAGTGTCCATTTTGGCGCCGCCGCCGCGTTGACGCCTCGACGACGGCGGCGGTGTCCCCGCGATACGATTGTCACCGCGACGACGACGACGACACCGTGATGGTGATGCGGTCGGGGCGCTGATGACGCGTGGCGTGGCGCAGCGTGGCGCCGCGTGGCGCCGCGCCGTGTGGAGGCGGCAGCGTGGCAGCGCAGGCAGGGCTGTTGAATGAGACATAAACCAGCGAATGACCATCGCCGTCCCCGTCGTCCTCGCCATCATCCACTGCGGTGATCTAGGGCCGCGCCGCTGTGTGCGTGCGTGTGTGTGTGTGCGCGCGCGTCTGCGTGTGAGTGCGCACTTACTTTCTAAGCCATATCCCTGCTGGGAGCTGCGGTGTTGTCATAGTCGTGCTCCCCCCCCCCCTCCAAGTCTCGCTCGCTGCTGGCCGAAGCGGAGCGAGCGCGGGGCTTTGGAACGCGACGAGCGCGGCAGCGAGCTCAGCTAGCGCCCGACGGCCGCAGGGTAGGCAGTCCCGCCGCACGCTCCTGTTGAACGGGCTGCCTACACTGGGGTGCGACAGAGACGGAGCATGCCGGCGACTCGTGACTTTGCCGGCCGCGTCGTCCAGTGCGGCGCGCGCGGCTGATTTACGGGACGCAATTCCCCGCAGCCTGCCTGCCTGCCTGCCTGGCCGCCAGCTCGGGCCGGCCGGCCAGTGGCACGCCGCCGCCGCGGGCCGGAGGAAAAATTACAATCTGCAAGTGTCGCTTTGCTGCCTTGTGTTTATTTCATTCCGCGCGACGTGGTTCGCGCTGCACGCGCAGGCCGCGCGCGGCTGAAGGGTCGTTTAGCCGGGTAAATGTTTTGTGCTGATACCGTGCCGCCTCGGCCGCGGCCGCTTCCTCGGAGGGATTGCTCGCAGACGTGCGTAGAGGAGGCAAACAGAGCGTGTAAGAAACAACTGAAAGAAATATTTTGCAAAATATTCAAGAAATTTTTAAAAAGAAGGTTACAAAAAATTGTTTAGTGTGGCGTGGTTGGGCTTCTGCTTGCCCGGGCGCTGCTCTCGGCTTGACGTGGTCCTCCAGGAACCGAGAGGGGGTCAAGGCGGGCGCATTGCCGGCGGGTGAAGTATCGGCAATGCTGGCGGCCCCGCCCGCCCCGCCCCGCCCCGCCCCGCCGGGCAATATATAGACGAGCGTGATTACCGCCTGCGACAACAATGTGGGTAATGTGGTCGAGTGCGGCAATAAATAAAGGCGACGGTGGCGCCGCCAGAGAAGGCTCCATTGTGATGGCTGCAATCCGCAGTGCGCGGAGCAGCGCGGAGAGCCACCAGCGACCAAGACGCCGCCCCGCCCCGCCCCGCCCCGCCCCGCCACCGCGTTTCCGACTTGGCACCCCTCAGCAGCAGCGCCGACGACCAGCACCGCGGCATCAGTCTCACGACGGGGTCCTGGCGGCGGGGTGGCCGCCCGCAGGCTGCTTCCGCCCGAACCTCGTCGCTCTGTCTCTCTCGCACCCCCAGGGGCAGCCCCACGGGAGCGAGGGAGACCGTCGTCGGAGTCCGCCTGCCACCGAAATGAACACGTTAAGAATCCGGTGTTGGCGGCCTGGCTGCGGTGACGTCACCCTGGCACCGCGGGGCACGTCGAGGACGCGTCGAGGACCCGTAATTAGTTGATTGGACCGTTTGAGGCGTTCGGTTTGGCGGGAAAGAGAAACAACGACGCGTGACAAACATTTTCCGAACTGCTCTGTCGCTCTCGGCGGCTGGAGGCGGAGGCCGCAGCTGGCATTCAATCGGGGCGCCGGAATTGGCTGCGCCGCAGGCTGAGTCCGAAGCGGTCTCGCTCCGTCTCCCTCGCACTCACGGCGCGCCCGGCCCGCCTCGCGCAGCTTCGCGCGGGAGCGAGAGAGACAGAGGCAGGGACGGGACGCGGAGACTGGTTATCGCCCGGGGTCGGAGTGCGCGCCCATTTATTACCTTTGAGCTGTCCCGGCCCGGGCCGCCAGGGCCGCCAGGCCCTCCCGCCCGCCTCTAAGTGGAGTGCCAATGGAGGTGATGAAAGCCAGGGTCGCGTCCCCCGGTCTGCCGGCCTGCCCGGCCTGCCCGGCCTCGTCCTGCAAGAGGGTCTCGGAGGCGCCGGGCGGCTCGGATATCGGGGCGGAGACACGGGCAGTGACGCCCTGCGCGACCTGCGCCCTGTGAGGTGGCGTCGCACCGCTCTCTCTCTCTCTCTCTCTCTCTCTCTCTCTCTCCCCCAACCCCCGGCGCGCGAAGGGACAGAGCGACGCACGGTTCGGAATCAGACGACTGGAGGGCGAGATAGGGTTGGGCGATTGGGCGATGTGGAAGTGCCCGCCGGGCCCGCCAGGCGACGGGAAATGGCGACTGTCCGTCTAATTTGGGCGCGCGGACGGACGGACGGACGGACAGACAGACAGGCTGAGTAATGAGCCTGCATGTCGCGGCCCTGATTACAGCCTGCCTTCGGCCTGCCTTCGGCCTGCCTGCCCCCGTTAGCCCGCGCCTCGCCCTCCTTTCTTGCGGGCCTTAAAACATTGATAAACGTAACTTTGATTAATTGTTTTCGCGGAAGACGGTTAAGTCAAGCGTGCATTATTAACCGGCTGATTTATGGTGTCGGCGGCCCGGCTCGGCTCGGCGTCGCGGCGCCCCGCGCGTGGCCCGGCCGTCGCGGCGCTCGGCTCGTCAGGCCCCGCCGTGACCCGGGCGTCGCGGATCGGATCAGATCGGAGTAACGACCCGACAAACCTGTGTGCTCGGCTCCCTCGTCAGGCGCCGAAAAAGTGACGATGATGGGTCAAGGAGTCCGGCCGGCCTCGCCGGGGCCCGGCCGGTAGTCGAACCCGCGCGACCCGCGTCAAACGGAGGAGCAGCCCCGGTCCCGACGGGCGCGCCGACGCGCTGCTGCGGGTTGGGTTTTGGGTTTCTGCGCCCTCCGCTCCGCCACCGAGTTCGCGACATGCCGTGTGATGGATCGGGACGCTATCAGGAGTAAACATTGGAGGCTGCCAGGCTCGGTGCGCTGCCGGGGGGCTGGTCCACGGGCCTGCTGCCCCCAGCTTGTTCCAGGGTCCCGGCCTGCCACCGGCCTGCCCCCGCAATTGCAGACAGCCTTGTTTACCGTGCTCTGCAACGGAGTTTTAACGAGTCCCTAACCCTTGAAACAAGCTGTCTAATAAGCCTTTCCCCTTATACTCCTCTTTTCTATTTACGGAGCGGGGAAAAAATAGTTGCTTTTTTTTTCATCTCCTCTGCCGCCGTTCCTTTGGCACTCACCTTTCACCCCGGCTGCCTGCAGCCTTGATGAACCACGCAGAGCGACGCAGAGCGACGCAGAGGGCAGGCAGGGCTCGTCTGTGTGGCAGGGCAGCGCTCTACTAAAGGGCCGCAAAAACGGGCTGGTGTTTTATGCATTTTCGAAAGTCGAGCACGCTACTTTTGAAACAAGAGGCTATCGGTACCGACCGAGAACACGCAGGCGCGAGGGTGCGCCGTCTCCTGCTTCATCGCTTTCCGAGGAGATTTTTCACCTGTTTTCATTTTTCGCCGGCCCTTTTTATGGTCTTCCGACAACCGCCTAACCCCCCTTTTCTCGTAGCGGCCCACCTTCCTGGCGACCATCAAATAAAATAATGGCTCAGCCGCTGTAGCTGGGCTTCGAATTTTTTGCCCCGCTCCACTGGAAAATGCGGTTCTCGCGCCCCGAGTCGGAAGTAACGCGCGCAGCCTCAGTCTCTGTGCTGCAGCATGGCCCCGGTGGCGGTGATCAGGGCACTAGCCATTGAGCAGAGTGGGCTGCAGGTCGGCGTGACCCCCACCACGGTGCTGGTGGGCACCGCCACCGCCCCGCCCCACCCCGCCACCACCCCGCCCCGCGCGGTCAGTTGGCTGGAAGTGCAGATAGCGTAGTGAATCTGAATCGCGTCCAACTCTTGTTTATGGGCCGAGCCGACCCGAATTCCTCATCCCGGCGGCCGCAGTGCTGCACTCTGGCGAGAACCCCGGCCGCCCCGCCGCGCCTAGGATCCCCCCCTACACTCCGGGCACGTTTGCAGTGGCGCGTACTGCCGATCGCGCACTGCACCGCGCCGCGAATCAGTCGCAGAACGGAACGAGGCCACTTCTGCGCGCTCGTTCAGGGGAAGCACTCGAAAAGGCGTTTACTGCACGCCGGGTTCACATTGCGCCAAAAGTTGCGCTGCGGGGAAAAAAGTACAGTGGGGCGGACCATTGTTCGCGCGGTGCCGAGATGGGATAGGCAGCCCACGAGTCCGCAGCGCGGCGAGCCGCGTGCCGCGCCCGGCCGCGCCCCCCAGTCGTTCCGTCTTCTCCCCTAATTTTCTTTATCTTTATTTGCCCTCCTTGCATCGCCTGCCCTTTGTTGTACCTTGGGCCCTTCCCGGCCTGGGCCGTGCCGGGGCTGCCCGGTCCGCGGCGGAGCGGTGCCGGAGCGGCCCATAGTAGCAGTCGGGGTCAGTGTGCTTGTCTTGCTTGTCTTTTTGGCTGTCGCCGTGCCCTCGCCCCGCAGTTGTTTGTTCATTGTTCGTCGTTTTGGTGTAATCTTTTCCCCCGCGCGCTTCCTTCTTCCTCCTCTTCTTCTTGTGCTTCCGCGCGGGGTTCTGGCGTTTGTCCGACTATTTGGCATCGCCCCCGCGGCCAGCACGGCCACTATGGCGCCCATCTTGGCCTCTACCGCGGCCCTAAGACCTCGTAAGACCTGTATAACCCCAAGAAAGCCTCCACTAGGGCCTCCACTAGGGCCTCCACCACGGCCTCCACCACGGCCTCCACTACGACCTCCACCACGGCCTCCACCACGGCCTCCACCACGGCCTCCACCACGGCCTCCACCACGGCGTGCACCGCGGCCTCTGCGTCCCGTTCCTCGATCTACCTGGCCGCTGAAGTTGTCGCGCGCGCTGCGGAATGCCTGATGCAGTCCCCGCGGTCCCCGAAGCCGCGCTCCGCCGTGGCGGGAAGGCGACAGGACGACGCCGGCAGGGTTTGAATGACGGCTGGAATATGGCGCCGGAGAGGTCCTGGAGAGGTCCCCGCCGACAAGAGGCAGGACAAAGAGGGCCTGGGGACCGCGCCGTCTGCTAGCTCCGCTCGCTCCGCCTGCTTCCAGTGAGTGGCAAACTGCGCCACTCCGCCGCCGCCACTCCGCCGACCCGGTCCGGCCGCGGCCCCGGGGGCCCGGATTTGCCTCCGTCTTCCGGTGGCGTGCCGTTGGATATAATTTGCATATTATTGTTTCTGAGTCGCGGAGGCTACTCGGCCGGCTTTGGAGGGCCGCGCTGCTCGCCGCCGTTCTCGGCCAGAGGGATGTTGGGGTTGAATCTCGATTTCCGGTCGCCCCGCCGCTGTCTGGCTGCGGCCTCCGGATGATTCCGGCAGCGCGCGGCGCGGCTTCGCCGGGCTTCGCCCCAGAGACCCCCCGGAAATGGGCTGCACGCGAAGAGGGATTGTTTGCAGTGCGGCGACAGGCTGCACCGCGCTGCAGCGGCCAATGCAATTCGGGATCGCCGTGGAACGAGTGCCGCAATTGGCGGTCTGGCTGCGGCCGGGAGGGGGGGGGCGTTAAATAAGGTGAGGGTGCTGGGGGAGGGGGGGGGTCTCCAGGGTGATGCATACAAACCGCCACTTTATACGCGGCGACGCGCTTCTCGGCGGAGGCCACGTCGCCGTCGAGGCCACCGTCGGGGAGGCCCGGGGAGCGTTGTAAAGATGCCCACTCCGGCCCCGCTCCCGCCCTGCCCCAACGTGGCCCAGCACTCTCCCGATTTTCCTCTCTTTTTGCACACTTTCCCTCTCTCTTTTTTTTATTTTGCCGTGGCGTAGAGTCTTTTTCTATTGAACGGCGCTTGTGAAAAAAAAGACAGTATGGTCGCTTTGGGTGCTTTATTTGCACTGATTTGTACTCTGTACTTTTTTGTACTGATCTGTACTCGTTCATTTTTTTCCCTCTTGTCTTCTTTTTTTGCGGTGTTGTAATTTGCTCGCTGCCACTGTTAAGGGCTCGCGGCCTGGCCTGCCCCTGGCCCGCGCCGTGCCCCGGCATCGCCGAGTGTCCACTCCAGTTGGCGGAGAGCTCTCGCCGCCCCGACTCCCCCCCCCCCTCTCCCCTTTCCTAGTTCGGGAAGCAAGCCATCAGTCGAGAATTAACGAATGGTTTGGGATGCAAATAGAGTGTGGAGTGAGACCGCCGACGGCGGGAAAGGGGGGGAGGGGGGCTTCTATTATGAATTCACGCAAGTCGGGGGCGGGGTGCGGCGGCAAAAGCTTGTACTCGACGAGGTGCGGAAATGAACTCGTGATTTATCGACTTAAGCATGACATATTCGCTGTCGCGATGTGTTTCTGTCTCACTCGCTCGCCCGCTCGTGTGCGGCGGCCCCCGCGTGCGTGCGTGCTTGTGTGCGTGTGTGTGTGTGCGTGCGATGATTGCAACCTTCGCGCACTTCATATCCATATCACGTGCGCGCACAAGCTCCCCCTCCCCTCCAGGGAGGACACCATCGAGGACATGGTCGTTGTGCAGGCCTTTCGGCGGGCCTCTCGCCGTGCCCTGGGAATGGACTTGCCGTGTCTGCGCCGCCGCGCCGCCGCCGCCTCCAAGGTGGCGGCCTTCCTCCCCGGCATCGCTCTGTCTCCCTCGCTCCCCGGAGGGGCTTGCCAGGGGGCTCGCTGCAAACTGAGACAAATTACCAGACCGGGTGCATACACGGGGCTTCTTGCGGTTTTCGCGTTGCTTGCCTGGTCGTCTCTCGCTGCGTGGTTAGGCTGCTTCCGAACCGTGCTGGCCCACTGTGGGGTGGGTCGCAATAAGCCGAGCCCGCCCTAGTGCGCCGTGATCAAAAAAGTTGGCAAAGCGTGAAAACAGTGCAGGTGTTTGTATCTGGGCCAGGCCCCGCCAGGCCGGCTGTATTGACGACGTCGTCGAGGTCGTCGAGGCCCTGTGGAAGGAGGCGCGCGCCCTTGGGGCTGAGGGCCGCGGTGCGCCGTCTCTCTCGCACTCGTTCGGCGAGCCGGAGGGGTGCGAGAGAGACGGAGCGCTGTTCGGAATCAGTCGCCTGATTGGGGAATTGGCCCCTGTTCGCCTCCCAGAAGGCCTCCGTCGAACTCGCGACGATCGGCGTGCTCGAAAGCTGGGGAAGCGCCTCTCGCGTGCAAATTGAAGTGAAACGCGAACATATTCGGGATTAGGACGCCGCCTGTTTCGGCCGTGTTGCCCGGGCTTCTCGCGTAAAGCTGCCAACTACCTCCAAACATTATTTCCGATACATTTTTACCTCGGTACACAGTGTGCCGGCAGGTGTGTTTTGGCGTGTGTCGTGTAAAGTCGCGGGAACGGCGGGTGTGTCGGGTCGTAGGCCCCCTTCCCGTTAAGTTGGTGTAAAGTAGCTTTGTCCTGCAGCCGTGTGTGTGTGTGTGTGTGCGCGTGTGTGCGCCGCGACCGCGGGACGACAACCCACGCCTTTTCACTTTGCTGCGCCTCGCCCCTCCGTGTCCGCCCTATTTCCCCCTTATTTACTTGTCTTGTCGTCTCTCTCTCTCTCTCACTCACTCTCTCTCTCTCTCTCCCTCTCCCGCTCTCCCGCCCCCTCCCCGCCAACATTCCCATATTTTGCCCCTTTCTCTCTCCCCTTTGGTCGGGGCACCTGACAGACCCCGCGGGGGTTCTCACACAGTACTCCTCCCTTCCCCCACCCCCTCCTCGACCACAACAGCGTCGTGCTTTCGCGATTCGAGGAAGCACTCTCCTTTTCGACCGTCGTGGAAGCGAGTAGACAATCGATGCTGAGCCCCGAGAGCTGTCCCATGCGCTCTTTCAAATCACGAGTCCTTTTTCGAGCGCGCGCTTTCGTTATTTTCGTTTCTCTTTCTTTTATTTTCTCACTTTTTTCGCGTACCCCCCTCCCCTTCCCGATTGTCCCCTTAGAAGTCGGACGGGCGATGGGATGCTTACGCACCCTTTGCGACGTTCACTGTTGTTGAGCTTGCTGCCGAAAGTGCGCGCGAGGTGCGAAATTCATTTCGACCGACTAGAACTCGTGACAGTCAATTTGCCCGTGTGTGTGTGTGTGTGTGTGTGTGTGTGAGTGTGTGTGTGTGAGTGTGTGTGTGTGTGTGTGTCCGTGAGTGAGTGAGAGAGACAGAAAGTGTGAGTGTGCGTGTGTTTGTGCGCCTGTTCTGTACGGAGATAAAGTCGGATAAAGTGATTCACGTAAAGGCTCCGACTCTGCTGCTTCCGTATACGTGTGTGTGTGTGTGTGTGTGTGAGTGTGCGTGCGTCTTGCCTGCTGCTCATGCCTTCTGGCAACGTTTCTGATGGCGCTGCTGGGCGGCCTGGGCCACGCCCTGGGCTTTGGCCCTGGCTGCCGCTCGGCGCCGCACCACCACACTGTATCCTCCTCCGCTCCATCCTCTCCTCCGACGTCAGATTGTCAAATTATGCCCCGCAATCCGGGGCGGGACGGGGCGGTGCGTGACGCGTGCGGGCGACGCGTTTGTTTGCGGTGTGGCGGCGCGGCGCCCTTTCGCCCCGTCTCTCTCGCACCGCGTCGGGACGCCCCGCGAGTGCGAGAGAGACGGACAGGGCCCGCAGAGCGCCGCGCGAAAGGCGTGACAGTGATTGTGACGAGCTCCCGCAGCTCGACTCCAGCCTCCCTGCCAGCAAGTGCCGACTTACAAAAAAAATGGAACAAGCTCCAGCCGTGAGTGTCCCGGTATCTCCGGAACGGTGATGTGGGTCTGAAGCGGAAAACCACGGGTCCCACACGGACTGATCACGGACTGTGACATCATCTTGATCTCTGTGATTTTATTTTCCCGCACTCACTAACTCCCGTGCGTCTGCCTCGCGTTTTGCTTTTGGAAGTACGCCGGCGCTGCTTTTGGGGTGACTGGTCCGGGGTAATCCCAGACGCTGCGTCGCTGCGGCTCCATCGGCTTTTTCATTTCCTCCGCTTTGAGCCGCTCGTCCCCGACTCGTCCCGCTGTCCAGATGGCCAGCCGGGCCGGGCTAACGGAGGATGGATACACTGTTGGAACGGAAAACGAGTGTCCGGTGTCCCTCTGCTGTCGCCCCAGCCCACTGCAGTGCGCCGTGGTTGCAGTGGGGAGCCCCTGTGTTCGAGAGCGTAGGCTTTCCGCCCAGCGGGGCTGTCGTTTGGGTTGCCTACCCTCGCGGCGGCGGCGTGCCAGCCTGCCTGCCCGCGTGCGCGTATTGGCCTCACTTGTTGGAGCGCGCATGTTGGCATAGCTGGCTGCGCGCACTTGTACTGCGTATTGTGTTGCGGTTGCGTCTCTCTCTCTCTCTCTCTCTCTCTCTCTCTCTCTCTCTCTCTCTCTCTCTCCCTCTCTCTCTGAATCCCCTCACCCCCCGGCGAGCACCGGCTGCCCCTGATAGATATACGGGCAACTCGGGCAGGGTCCTGGCTTCCCCCGCCGAGCGATTGCGGAGGGGTTCTCTCTGTCGCACTCACGGGGCGCCTCGCAGGGGTGCGAGAGAGACGGCGCGACGAGACGGCCGCGGCCGGCTGCGCCCTCGGCGTCCCAAGTGGCCAGATCGGCAAGGAGGTGCAAGGCAGTGCGGTGCGGCCAAGGGTGCGGCTGGATCCGATAGCATGTCAACCTGTCTGCATGGCTTGGCCGGGCCGGCGCATAGTGGGCCAGAAGACCGGTGGAGGCGGTCAAAACTCTAGACGCGTTTTGAGCTCCAGAATCGCTAAACAGGACTCGAACCGACCGTGTGACCCCACCAATGGATTGCTCTCCGAACGAGGAACCCATTGGTGGGGTCACACGTTCGGTTCGAGCTCCATTTAGCGACTCTGGAGCTCAACACGCGTCTAGAGCTTCGGCCGCCTGCTCCGGTCTTCTAGCCCACTGTGCGGCGTCCTGGCTGGCCGCGGGGCTTGGCCGCAAGGAGGGGCTTTCGCAGGCCGTGTAGTGGGTCTCGCCACCCTCTCCCTCCGTCTCTCTCGCACTCGCGCCGCGTTCCCGACGGGTGCGAGAGAGACAGCGCGACGAAACACCGTTCAGAATGAGCCCGCTGGAGCCGCAGCAGGGCCGGGCTTTTTCCTCCGCACCTCTCTGATTCTCCTCCCCCGGCTCTCCTTTTCTTTCCCCCTTTTCTTCTCCCGCGCGGGCCGTGCACTGCCGCGCAGCATATGAACTGCGAGGCGGCGCGGCTCGGCGTTTTTGTGACGCCGCTGTGGTTTATTGGTCCACGCGTGCCGCTTCTTTCGTTTTATTGCGTAGACGCGCAGACGCGGCTGGCTGGCTGGGTGGCACCGCGTCGGCGCTGGCTCGCGCTGCCTGCCTGTGCCCTCCTCGCCCCCGGCCTGCGTCTTCGGCAGTAGAGTCCCGTATTCCTTTTGTCCTGCCGCGGGACTCTATTCGACGCGGCGGGACGCGGTGCGACACGGCAGTGCGGTGCGGTGCGACGCCAAGACGAAAATCATAATAAAGCGTCCCGAAATAGCGATGGCGTCTGGGAGGCGCTGCTGCTGGCGAGCGCGGTGGTCGGGAAGCGGCATAGACAGAGCCCCCCCCCCCCGCACGCACGCACGCCGCCCTAAGTCTGCCGAGGAGGCACCTCATTCACCGACAGAACCGCATCGAACGGGGGCCCAAAGCAGTGCGCAACGTTATTCAACTTTTCGTTAGCAACGCTCTCTCTCTCTCTCTCTCTCTCTCTCTCTCTCTTTCTCTCTCTCTCTCGCTCTCTCTCTCTCTCTCTCTCTCTCTCTCTCTCTCTCTCTCTCTCTCTCTCAGCCATAGTGGCGCAGCGTGATTGTCTCCCTGTCTTGAAGTGTGGACGTTCGCTTGCAGCCCAGTGGGCATGCGGCTTTGAACTGTGAGCCCCCGGCGTTCCTTCGTTCGCCTCATCCGCCTCGTCTTACATCCAGCCTGCCTGCCTGGCTGCCTGCCTGGCTGCCTGGCTGCCTGCCTGCCTGCCTGCCTGCCTGGCTGCCTGCCCCCAGGACCGCTGTCCCCGTCGCCTAGGAAGCGGGACGAACGCAAAGGAGGTTCAAGTTCTCGCCCCGGGACGCCCCCTCGTCCCAGTGTAGTGTCCTCCCGAAATGAAAACACTGAAAACGGCGTGGCCGCTCTGTAAAGTGCATAGCGGCGCTGCGGCGCGCGACCCGGCACTCCATCATCCGGGCCCTGAAAGACTCTGAAAGGGCCGCGCGCGTTCAATTCGCGTATGATGGAGATTTACGGTGGCGCGGCGAATAAATTCCAGGATAAGGCCAGTCAACAGGTATGGACACATTTCGACGCCAAGTTGTTTCTCGTGGCCCCCAGGCCCGCAGCGGGCTTGCCCCCGCCGTGCTGCCCCCGGGGCGGGCCCCCGCCGTTTGGGTGTTGATTTCGTTTTTGTTGGCGCCTTGTTTTTGCTGCTGGTTTCGGCCGCGACACCTACACAAGCGCATACACTCACACACACACGAAATGGCGTGGGCCGTTTCCTTAAATAATAGAAAAGCCGCAACAGCAACAAGGCCATATAAAAGGCCGGGTAGACGCGACGATTATGTGGGATTTGCGATGAGCCGCTATTTGGACAGGGTCCAGCGGCCGCCCCCCGCACACCGAAAGGCTGCCGACAGAGGGACTAGCTCCCCTCCCCCCCCTCCCCTGGCCCGGGGCTGCGCGTCCGAGTGCGAAAGAACAAACCCAAAGGGGCCGGCCGGTGTTTACGCGGGGCGTGGCGGCTGCCGGCTCTGGCCGCCGCGGCGGAGTGCTTCACCCGCTTGCCCTGCCTCGCCTGGCCTCGCCTGGCCTCCCCAAGGTGGCGGTGTCGGCACCTGATGAGGTTCTCAGCTTTTCAACAGATCGCCTTCCTCCGATACCTCCTTCTTTCTTTTTCACCGGCGTATTTTCACCGGCCCGACTACACCACCACCACCACCAGCGCCGTCAACAACCTTTTTTTTCGGCGAGCGATGACAATTTGCCGCTTGTTGTTTTTGTTTTTGCTTGATTGCGCTGCTCGTCGCGGGCGCTTGCAGTGCGGCGGCTGATTCCGCCGCCCTTCACCGCCCTCCAGACTCAACGACCTGGCGGAGTTTATTTCGGCGGCCCGCCACCTGCACTGGGAAAAGCGAAAGTGCCTCCCCCGCCCCTGCCCCTTCTCCCTCACGGTGCCGCGCTGTCGAGAACTTTCAAAGTCAAACATCTCCAAACTAGAACTAGGCTCCGGCGGTCGGGGGATCCTTTGTCGACTGCGCCGCTGCGCCGCTAGTTGCCGCTGCAGTCGGGTCGGCCACCGAAGTCCTGGAGGCCCCGGAGGCTGAATGGGAGTCGCAGGTAGCGAGGTACCCGCCGGCCGCACCACTGTAGTGACTGTACCCGAAGCCAAACAGTGCTCCGTCTCTCTCGCACTCGTGACGGACTGGGCTTTATTGCACTGGGCATCTTTTTAAGGGTCCGCCCTCTCTGCGCTGCTGGGAGTCGAGGCCGGAAAAGCAAACGACGGCAGTGTGTTTGCGGGGGCGGCGGGCCGGCCTGGCCTCGCTGGGGGCCTTCAGGAGGGAGACGGCCGGTAGACTGAGTCGCTCTGTCTCTCTCTCGCACCTTCACGAGGCGCCCCGTGAGAGCGAGAGAGACAGAGCGACCTTCGGAATCAGTCTGCAGACAAAGACAGGTGCATCAAGGGCTGGCGGCAATACACGGAAAAAAGGAATTCGTTGACCCAACGAAAATGTGCGTTGATTCCGTGATAACCGGAAAAATTTGTTGGAGTACGAAACTTTGTTTGAGTAACAAAATTTTTGTTGACAACTAACAATCTGTTAGCGAACCAAAAGATCCGTCAAGGAACAAGTCATGATTTTGTCACTCCAACTAACTTTTGCTCCGCCAAGAATTGTTCGTCGTACCAACAATATTCGTTACGAAAACAACTTTCGTTACTCGACAATTTTTTTTGCGGTCAGCCCCGAACACGTACATTTCTGAAGGTCAACGATTCCTTTGTCCCTGATAGGAGCAGTGGGCCGAGGAAAAGTGAAACAAGAATACGTTTCTCTTTGCGGTCCTGCATCCTCGGTAAGTCCCTCACCAATGAACCCCTGCCCCTGCTCGTTGATTGAGTGAGAAGGGGCAGACACACAGACAGATAGACAGTGAATGAATTTCAGAAAATCACCGTTTTTGCTGACTTTGAGCGGTCACTGCATCCAATTTAGTTGCGGTCAAAGGCCTCCCTCGACCCTCTATTCTGAAGACCCACTTTGCCCTGCCTCGGGAAGGCTTTGACCGCTTAGATTAGGGAGCAGTGGTCTCGCAAAAATAGTCAAACAAATGATTTCAGAAAATCATTTTCGCTGATTTGAGCGGTCACTGCATCCAATTAGTTGCGGTCAAAGGCCTCCCTCGACGCCTTACTATTCTGAAGACCCTACTTTTCATGCCCCCTCGGGAAGGCTTTGACCGCTGATAATTTGGGAGCAGTGGTCTCGCAAAAATAGTCAAACAGTGAATTTCAGAAAATCACCGTTTTCGCTGACTTTGAGCGGTCACTGGCATCCAATTTAGTTGCGGTCAAAGGCCTCCCTCGACGCCTTACTATTCTGAAGACCCTACTCTTTCATGCCCTGCCTCGGGAAGGCTTTGACCGCTGATAATTTGGGAGCAGTGGTCTCGCAAAAATAGTCAAACAGTGAATGAATTTCAGAAAATCACCGTTTTCGCTGACTTTGAGCGGTCACTGCATCCAATTTAGTTGCGGTCAAAGGCCTCCCTCGACGCCTTACTATTCTGAAGACCCTACTCTTTTATGCCCCGCCTCGGGGAGGCTTTGACCGCTGACAGTTTGGGAGCAGTGGTCTCGCAAAAATGGTCGAAAGTGATTGAATCCCCGAAAGTATGATTGTCATTTCATTGGATGATGTTGATTACTTCACTGATTACCAACTAGACGTGCAATGATTATCTTGAGTTGGGTACCCCTTGGGGTCTTCTTCCCGACTGGAAACCGTAAGTGGCGACGCGGCCCACCGGAAGTACCAACGGAATCGGTTCGGCGAGAGAAATAAGACCGAGCCTCCTTTCGGTGTACACTTCCTTTAGATTCGCGCGCTTGCTTTTTGTTTTCTCCGCTGGCTGCGCTGGCTGCGTTAATTTGCAGCGTGCTGGAGGGCGCTGGAGTGGCCGGAATCTGCGTGTTTTTGCCTCCCTTAGCCGCCTAATCCCGCCATATTGTAGGATTCACGCCGACGGCCGCAGCGGGCTGCCCTGGGCGAGGCCCTGGGGCTGCCTCCGGCCGCGCTCCGTCTCTCTCGCACGCACGGCCCGGGAAGTCAGCGGTGCGAGAGAGACGGACAGAGTTCCAAATAATTACGGCCGAAAAGAGATATCCCTGTTAATTACGATCCGCTGCATTTTAAAAGTGATTATCGTCTTTTCTGCCGCGGCTCAAGATGGCCGGTCGGACCGGGGTTCAACACGGCACACGGCCTTTTTAAATTTTTTTAATTATTTTTCTTGGTTTAGTGAGAGGCACTGCAGTCTAGCAGCGTTGCCACGGGACCAGCCAACCCGGCATTCATCAGGCCGCGCTGCATTGAGTGATCTTTTCGACTCGTATTTTGCGAGTCGGCTCCGTGTTGTCTTGCCAGACGCGCACCACGGGGGAAAGGTCGTATTGGCGGGGCCCGGCCCGGCCCGGCGGAGTGCTTGCGAGGGCCTGGGAGGGCCTGTGGAAGGGGTTGGGGAATAAATTTGCATACGTTGCTGACAAATTACATTTTGGCTCGTGTGCCCGTGCCAAAAGTGGAGGGCGGCGTCGGCCGACTCGCGAAGACTCGCCGCGCCCCCCGAATGGCTGACTGACTGGCAGGCTGGGGTAATGAGGCAGCCCCACTGCAGTGGCGTGCCAGTGGCCTGCCACGCCCTGGCCCAGGCTTTTGTCGGCCACCTCCTCGCTCCCAATGAGATCCACTCAGGGCGACCTCCTCCGCCCTCCGACTTCCTGTCCAGTCCCGCGGTCGGCCCCCGGCGGGCTGACGGTGGCCTCCACGGACTTGGCCTCCTCGCCCCTCTGCCCTGATCCATCCACTCCGGGTTCGTTTCGTTTCGTTTGGTTACTCTCGGTCCTCGGCGTGCTCTCGCGGCTCGCCGCCATTTCCGCCGACCTGCGGGGCTGCTTCCGTCTCTCTCGCACCTCCAGGGGACGCCCCGCGCGTGCGAGCGAGACAGGGCGACGCTCCGAAACTAGCGCGCGCCAAAGCGGTAATTTCCGCCTCGTTTGTGTTTTGCCGTGTTTTGCTCGGCCGATTTCGCGTTTCGGAAATTGCCCGCCGCGCCACGCTGTTGCTGCTGGCATTTTGTTTTCATCCGGAACAATTTTTTTTCTGGCACTTTTTGTTTTGTTTTTGCTGTGCACTGCCGTGGTACACCGCCACTGTGGTCATCGAAGCAGTCGCTCCCCGAGGACTGCGTCGACGTCGAGGCCGTGGGGGCGGCGGGGGCGGCGGGGGCGGCGCAAGGGCATCGCTTGCCGAAAGGAATCAAACGGAATGCGGAGAGACGCGGCGGCGCAGCGTGCGGGGCCTGTGGGCTCATTCCGACAGTAGTGTTATCACGTCGCCCTGTCTCTCTCGCACTCGCGGGGCGTCCCGCAGGACCGCCGCAGGGGGAGAGAGAGAGAGAGAGAGAGAGAGAGAGAGAGAGAGAGAGATGCGGATTAAACAGAGTGCGCTCTTTTCCTCGTTACGCTCTTGTAATGTGATTCTGCGAATAGCGGCCCGCGCTGCCATATTAAACTATCCGCAGGCAGGGCGCGGCTCGGCGCGGCTCGGCCCGCCGCTGCACCTGTCACCACACCGTAATCACACTGCGATACCTGGCGCGGCGTGTGGGGCAGCTCGTTTACATTTCAGATGAAGGCCAGGGGAGGGGGCGGGGCGGCGCAGGCCGCTGCCGCCGCCCGATGGGGAGGCGACACTTGCTCAATTTAGTCAGGTCCCGGATCTGCCTGCCTGCGCCTGCCCGACCCGGTCCGTCCTCGTCTCGCTCTTGCGCGCCTCCTGCACTGTTGTACCTGTTGTAGGCGCCGGCCGGCCGGCCCGGTCCGTCCGCCCCGGCCTGCCGCGAGTGTTTCCAAACAAACTCGGCGGTAACGTGTGCTTGATGGCTGCCTGGGCTGCCTGGTCTAGCATCGCGCCCCCCGGATGCACAACAGCTTGCCGCCTTCTTAGCAGTTTTGAATTATTCAACGCCGTTGTTGATCCAAATGTACATCTCCTCGCGGCCTCTGCCGCCGGCCGAGCAGTCTGGCCTCGGCCTCCATCGGATCCGCATCACGGCCAGCAGCGCTCTGTCTCTCTCGCACCCCATATGCGGGCCGCCCCGGGAGTGCGAGAGAGACGGCGAGTGTCGAAAGCGCACGTATGCTGCAGCGGTCGGATTTATACTCTGGTTTCGCGCGTTTTAAAGTGTGGGCCCTGCATTGGGCATGATTGGGGATGAGCCGCCGGAATGGAAATATCAAGTTTGCGCAGCGCCGGGCCCGGCTGCGTAATTCCCGTGTGTGTGTGTGTGTGTGTGTGTGTGTGTGTGTGTGTGTGTGTGTGTGTGTGTGTGTGTGTGTGCATTTGCAAGGCACGCTGTGTGTATGCGAGTGTCTGTGTGTGAGGGAGGCAGCAGGGCGGGCTGCGCTCTGCGCGCGTGCCCCTTGATTCGCTGTGATAAAATTGAGAAAGCGGCGAGAAACTCGCGCGCCAGCCAAGAGAGAGATAGAGAGAGAGTGGAGTGATCGGGTGAATGAGTGAGTGAGTGAGTGAGAGCGATGTGGGATTTTCCTGACATCGAAAACGGCGATAGCTTATCGGCGAAAAAAATAAGGTCTGGCGCGTTTGCGCGTTTGCTCGGCCTTGGCTTTTTGTATATTTTCTTCTTTTCTCTCTTTTTTTTTCGAGGATCGTTTCTGTGGGTGATCCGTCTGATGCAAGCGCCTACTCCGCAGCAGCAGAGGCGGTGGGGTGGGCGGTGGTGGTGGGTGGCAGATGGCTCCGCTGCGGCGGAGGAAATTCCTACCGAAAGCAGGAAAAAGTTTTGATAAGGCAAAGGGGGTAGCCCGGCCTGCGCGGCGTGGCGCCCGTGGACGCCACCATCGCTCTAAAAGGGCCTCGAAACACAATCCATTATAGTCGCTAGTGTCGCGGTCGCTGGCTTACGTCACATGATGAAGGACAAAGGAAACTACTCCCCTCTCCCTCCACCCACACTCCACTCTGGCTGGAGAGAGAGAGAGAGAGAGCGGGCTAACCACCAAATCGCTCATCCTTTGCTCTCGGCCGCGCGGCCACGCTTGTTTGCATACCACCGCACTGTTCGGGCGATTGCAGGGACGCCTGTGGCTAAGGCCGTGTGTGTGAGTGTGTGTGTGCGTGTGTAAGTGAGTAAGTGAGAGAGTGTGTTGACTAATGATGCAGCTTGATGCCCTTGCTCGCAATAAACGCGACCCTCCTCTCCTGCACCGTGCTCATCCACGGATTTCAGAGATTGCCGCGTCGGTTTTCATGTATTTTGGTCGTTTTTATTTTATTTTTATTTGCCCTTTTTAACAACGTTGTAACTGCAATGTGCGTTTTTTTGCTCGTGTTCCAGGTGAGCGATGGCTTCACGGCGCGTGCGTGCGTCGTAAGGGTACGTAAATGCGCGGATGGCGGCGGTATGGCGCTCGCGAGGTATACGGCTCTATTTAATAAGGCTTTAGTGCCGCAGTCGGCGGCGTGCGGCGCGGTCCCCGCCGGTTACGACGGGTTGTGATTTTGAGGTTATGCTGCCCCGCTGAAGCGGCCGAAGCCTCGCGGCGAGCCCCGGCGAGGCGCTGCAAGCGTGCGGAACGGCGTCGTGTCACCGGGGCGGGGCGGGGCGGGGCGGGGCGGGGCGGGGCGGGGCGGGGCGCTGCCGAGAGATTTAGAGACTCTTTATAGGCCTATTACGGAACTTGGGTAAGGAAACGGCTGCCGGTGAGAGCGCCGCGCCACCCCTCAACCCTTTTACTTCTCGGCCTGTCCGTCATTGAACGGCTTGGAAGTGGCTTACCCGGCAGCAGCGCCGGCAGCGCCCCCGGTGGCGAACGGCGGCACTACGGCGCTACCGGCGCGCCGCGCGCTTCGCGCTTGACAGGCACTTGGCTCATTGGCGCGGCCAGGGCAGGGCCAGGGCAAAAAGGAGTTTGATTCAGTTGGCCGAAGTGGCGCTTGGCGCGCTCGACGCGCGAGGGGTGCGGCGAGGGGCGCGGCGTCGCGGGGGACGCGGGCGAGAACGAGTCCGAGGACGACGAAGATGGATGCCCCCGGGCGACGTGGCGGGCTTGGCGCGCGCCGACGCCGGCGGTGAGGGTAGAGGGCTCCCCGGGCGGGGCGGGGCGCGGTGTACCCAGATCAAGCAGTGCGCGAGGTCGAACCGAAAGCGAGCGGGGTTCGCGCCGCTACTCTACGCCACGCGCACCTGCCGGCCTGGCGGTTTGAGTTTGGGAGGGTTGCCGGTGGCGCTCGAGGACCCGCAAGCACCGGCAAGCACCCCGAGACCGTCGTGTACGTGCCGCCAACTCCCCGCCCCGCCGTCCCGAACAAGAATCCGTTCCTTTTTTTAACAAACACCTTCAACTTACCGTGCGTGCACTCCTCTAGCGGCGGCCTCGGCGCACTAAACCTTGGAATTCGGTGCCCGTTCGGCTGCACCGCGTCGCGCTGTCTCTCTCGCACTCGTGGGGCGCACCGGAGGGGTGCGAGAGAGACGGAGCGGCGAAAGCACTGGTTGGGCATCAGCCCGCGGGCAGGCAGCGCGAGGCAGCGCCACTCCGTAAACAGTGTAGGTGTTTACGCGGCGAGGCTGCAGCCTGGCGGTCTGGCAGCCCAGGCAACCCGGGTTTGAACGGGAGGTGCGTCGGGATCAGCGGCATGGACGCCGGGCCGGGCAAAAAGGGGAACGCGCTGCTGCACCGGGACGGCCGGGAAGAGGAGGAGGACGAAGGAGAGGAGACGCGGCGACCTGATCAGCGCGTTTGACGGACACCTCGCCGGCGGCGGGGCGGGGTTGGGGTGGGGTGGGGTGGCCAATCAATTCGCATCCTGCTTGCTTCCGGTCGCAGTGCTGTATCGCAAGGCCTATCTCTCGGCACCTCGCTGATTGCGAGCCCTCCCTGCCGCCCCACCCCGCCACGGCACGCCCCGCCCCGCCACGAGCCCCTGCGGGGGTAGTCGGCCGGGCGTGGCGGGGTGGGATGTGCCGAGACTGCAGCATCGGGGTGAGGCCGGGTCGGTGCTGCCGGGCGCGGCGCGATGTGGTTTGACGGCAGTGTCCATCAGTCATTGCACCGCACGTCCCCGGAGCCCTGTCCCCCCCTCCCCTCCAAGACCGCGTGCTGCGTGCCCGGCATGCAGGCCGTGCTGGCCGTGGCGGTGGCCGACTTAAAAGCACGCCCCGGCGCCTCCACGCCGACTAGGCGCCTCGCCTGGCTGCATTGCCTGCAATCCCAGGAATGCTCCGCTGCGTCTCCCAGCTAGACTGATTCCGAGAGCCGTTTTCGTCGCTCTGTCTCTCTCGCGCCTGCACGGGACGCGCCGTGAGCGCGAGAGAGACAGAGCGACGGAAACGACTCTCGGAATCGGTCTGCAGTCCCAATGACCCCGTTAGGCCCGAGGGTCCCGAGGGGTGGGCAGGCTGCCGCCTGGCGGTCCAGGAATCCAGGAAGGGACTGGGCGGCCTGGTGCGCCGCCCTGGCCCCGGCCCTCTATCGCCCTATCCGGCTCTATCCGCCCCTATCGGCTTCTGAGTGACGTTTTGAATTCTCGATGATTGGCGGACGAGGCTGATGCCCAAACGAAGCCCTTGTCTCTCTCACACCCCCGACGGATCGCACCACGAGAGCGACAGAGACAGAGCTTCGTCGTCTCGGAGTCGGCCGGCATAGGGTGGCCACGCATGGCCAAGCCACCCCCCGCCACCCCACGCACTGACTTGAGTAGCTTACTGGACCCCGCCCCCCGCGGGGCCCCGCCTGACGTTTTGACGGATAACGCCAATATGCCCCAACAGAGACGGACGGGTGGGACTGGGCGGTGCAACGCGCGGGGAGGTAAATTCGGGAAGACTGCCTTAAAAGCCAGTGACGGCGACCTGGCCGTGCGGCCCCCTGTCTCCTCCTCGGCGTGCTCCTCGCCCACCGCACCGCGCTTAACATTCTGGCACTGAAGGATGCAATCAGTCAGTCAAGGGTGCGCCCTCCCCAGCCCCCCCCCCCTCCCTGCGGGCGTGCCTGAACCCCAACGGCGTGTCCCAATTTCCAATATCTCTCCATCAATTTGGAGATAAATTCTCGAGTGTGGGGGCGGGCTGGGTGGGCGCCGGCGTCCCCGCCCAACACCCTCATGACCAACTTAACGCGCCGGGGTTGTCAATTATTTTGTTATTTTTTTCTCATCTTTTTTCACCGGGTATGTGATGTGATTTATGGCGGCGGTGACTCGGACGCCGTTCCCCTCCCTAGATGTAGTGCTTCAATTTTGGCGCGTCACGCCGAGCGGGCCGAGCGGGCCGAACAGGGCGTATCTCTGCCGGCGCGCCGCCGCGTTCGACGGCCGATGCGGCGCTGTCGGCGATGGGGTGGCAGCTGTCAGCCGCACGGGCGGCGCGCCGGGCGGGCGGACGGATGGACAGCGAGGGAGTCTGGCAGGCGGACGGACCGACGGACGGACGGACGGGCGCGAAGAGGCTCGACCCGTCGACAATTGAATCCGACTGTACTTCGTGCACTTCGTGACTTCGGCCGGCGTGGGGACGACAGATACCTCGTCTCCCTTCCTTCTCCCCCCCCCCCCCCCGCAGCGGTCCTCGCTCACCCGTTGCCGTATTGCGCGCGCGGCCGTGAAACGAAATCTACTCCGGTCGTTTTGACAAAATCCCGGGGAAGTTGCTGCTGCTGCTCTCCGCTGGCGTCGCTGCGGACTTCCCTTCTCTCTCGCACTCGCCGCGGCGTCCCGGCGGCAAACGAAAAACCGTATGCGCAAACAAAAAACCGTATGGGGCAAACGAAAAACCGTATGCGGCAAACGAAAAACCGTATGGGGCAGACAAAAAACCGTATACGGCAAACAAAAAACCGTATGGGGCAGACAAAAAACCGTATGCGGCAAACGAAAAACCGTATGGGGCAGACAAAAAACCGTATGCGGCAAACGAAAAACCGTATGGGGCAGACAAAAAACCCTATGCGGCAAACAAAACCGTATGGGGCAGACAAAAAACCGTATGCGGCAAACGAAAAACCGTATGGGGCAGACAAAAAACCGTATGCGGCAAACAAAACCAGGGACAAAAACCGTATGGGCAACGAAAAACCCTATGGGCAAAAAACCGTATGCGGCAAACAAAAAACCGTATGGGGCAGACAAAAAACCGTATGCGGCAAACGAAAAACCGTATGGGGCAGACAAAAAACCGTATGCGGCAAACAAAAAACCGTATGGGGCAGACAAAAAACCGTATGCGGCAAACGAAAAACCGTATGGGGCAGACAAAAAACCGTATGCGGCAAACGAAAAACCGTATGGGGCAGACAAAAAACCGTATGCGGCAAACAAAAAACCGTATGGGGCAGACAAAAAACCGTATGCGCAAACAAAAAACCGTATGGGGCAAACGAAAAACCGTATGCGGCAAACGAAAAAAACCCTATGGGGCAGACAAAAAACCGTATGCGGCAAACGAAAAACCGTATGGGGCAGACAAAAACCGTATGCGGCAAACAAAAACCGTATGGGGCAGACAAAAAACCGTATGCGGCAAACGAAAAACCGTATGGGGCAGACAAAAAACCGTATGCGGCAAACAAAAAACCGTATGGGGCAGACAAAAAACCGTATGCGGCAAACGAAAAACCGTATGGGGCAGACAAAAAACCGTATGCGGCAAACAAAAAACCGTATGGGGCAGACAAAAAACCGTATGCGGCAAACGAAAAACCGTATGGGGCAGACAAAAAACCGTATGCGGCAAACAAAAAACCGTATGGGGCAGACAAAAAACCGTATGCGGCAAACGAAAAACCGTATGGGGCAGACAAAAAACCGTATGCGGCAAACAAAAAACCGTATGGGGCAGACAAAAAACCGTATGCGGCAAACGAAAAACCGTATGGGGCAGACAAAAAACCGTATGCGGCAAACAAAAAACCGTATGGGGCAGACAAAAAACCGTATACGGCAAACGAAAAACCGTATGCGGCAAACCATGCGGCCGTGGACGTGTCATCACTGCTCCCCGGCCGACTGAACCAACTTGGGCCGCTTCTAGAGCTGGCACGCCCTTGACTGGAGGGCCTCTAGCCTCGCGGCAGGTACGGAGGCCGGATTCCTGCTAGCCTCTTGCCGGGCTGCCGGGGCGGTAAATTGAAGGGCCCTTTGTACATGCCTCCGAAGGGTCCGAGGCAAGGCGGCCCGGCCACGATGACCGAGCGGCCCAAACGAGCGTATAATAGCAGAGGACACTCTGTAATGGATTGGAGAGAGAGAGAGGGGGGGAAGTGTCCCGACGGCGAGGGAGACTTCCGGTGGCTGAAGTGACGGCCGCCGTCAGTCCGTGGGGCCTTCAGGCCGTCAGGGTGCTGGGACGGGACGGCCGGGACCACGGCGAGACCAAAGGGGCTCTCGGGTGCTGGCCGTGGCAGCCCTGGCAGCAAGTGACATTCTCGAGACGAACGCTGTGTTTCTGCTGCGCCGCTTTGCAGCCAGTGTGCAGCAGCTCCCCGTTTTTCATTTTCTTGTTCAACTTTTTAATTTTTGTTTCTTCCGGAGGGCAACTCGTGCCGCGGCGGCGGCAGTCCGGCGCGGCGCCCCAAAAGTGCGTAGATTTGTTGCTCTGCTTTATTTCAACTAACTGCGCGCTGTGCGGCGCTGTGCGGTGCGGCCGGTTTTTTGACGGGCGCCACGCATAAATTGTTTGGCCGCCCCACGGCCCCCTTATCGCCACGCTGGCCGGCCGGCCTGGCCGCACCGCGCAGCCGCGCGCCGCGTATACAAATGCCTCAACACTTTTGTCCGGCGCGGCCAGCCTCGGCCAGCCGGCTATCTGGACGGCACATTAAGGAAAGTTATTGCAGTTGGCCTGCACCGCGCGCCTTCGCGCCCAGAGGACACTGGACCTGTTACGGCCTCCGGCGCCCCGACTTCTGGACGGACGCGCTGCTGCCTCGGGGGTGCTCAAACGGGCACCGAATTTGAAAATTGAATTGAATTGAAAATTACACGAGAGTACCAATAAAGTGCTCCCGAGAGTCGTCTCTCTCGCACCATGCCTCTTTATCCTTTTGGTGCGAGAGAGAAACGACTGTGGGAATCAGTGTGCTGGTGCCCTGGTGTTCGGCTCGCGGTCCTCTAGCGCTCCACTGTGCACAGTGGGCCAGGCCCAGGGCTGGGCCCAGCGTCTCGGCCGGGCTCGGCCCACGGTGCGCGGTCAGGCGCAGATTGCAATCGTCCCGGCCGAGACGCTGCAGGAGGAGCGGCTGGAAAACGGTCGGCGTCATTTCCATGTAAATTGCGTGTCTTTTCGTGTCATGTCACCCCGCCGCCGCCGAGGCCCGCCCCGCCCCGCCCCGCCCCGCCCCGCCCCGCCCCGCCACCGCGACGCCCTCTCGGATCGGCGGCTCGGATTGTCTGTCGTCGGGGAGACAGTGGCCGCCGAGCGGCGACCGGGACCGGAAGTAGGGAGGAAAGTTTGCTAATAAGTTGGGCGCGCGGCCGGCCGCCGGCGGGGCGCGGGGGCGCCCAGGGCACCCCGAGGGACCCGCGAGGAGACCCCCAGGGCGGATGGCGCTGTTTTGAAAAGCAAGCAGGAGCCCCTTCTCCTTCAAACAGTGCATCGGCTTGCCGCCAATCTGGAGTCGCCTCGGCGGTCTCTTGCTCTTCCGCGACGGGGCGGGCACTTCCGCGCCGGCAACCCGATCCCGCCGCTTCCCGGGGACGACGACGACGTCGACGTCGCGGTGCTCGGGGGCGTCACCTGCCCCGCCGCGCAGCCCGCGCACTTTGCGGCGTCCCCACTGGAAACTCGATGCGCCAGGAGCGAAGCGCGCAGCGAGGCTCGCCGAAAGCTCCACGTATTCCACATTTATATTTTTTTCGCTCCGCGTTTTTGCCTTTCCCGCCGCGGTGTGATATTATTGGTCGCCGACGGCAGCGGCGTCCCCGAATCGGCGGCCCCGGTCCATTTATTCCTCGCAAATGAAGAGCAGATTATCCCGAAAGCAGTTTGCGGAACGAATTACTCGACGGTGTTGTTTTTGGCCGCGAGAGCGCGCTGCTGTCCGCCGGAGTCGTTTTCGTCGCTCTGTCTCTCTCGCACCTACGCGGGACGCCCCGTGAGTGCGAGAGGGACAGAGCGACGGTCGCCGTGCCACGCTGCACCTGCCGGACTGGTCGCCTGCCGGCTGCGTCGAGGCTGCGCCAATCATCCGCGGAGCGCAGAGCGGCTTTCATTCAAAACAGAAACAGCCACTGCTAAAAAAAAGCCCGTCGAAAAAAAAAATGAAAACCTCGCGAGGGCTACTCGCACGAAAACGTGCTTTCGCGGATCCGCGTCGACGTGATTTACGAGGCAAGTTAGCGGCAGGCTCCTCGGGGCCCTGCAGTACAGACCGACTCCGTCTCTGTCCCTCACGCGGGCCGCGCCGTGAGTGCGAGAGAGACGCGCCTCGTCCGCATGCAGACGTAAGGGAGTTGGCGATGCTGCGTCGCGTGCAGTATACGCAGTATACGCAGTACGTCGTGCGTGCATTGTGACAAATCTGCCCCCAGTTGCCTGGCCTGGCCTCGGCAGCTGCGAGTTTATCCGCCCCGGGTGAAGGTCGCCGCCATTAGAAGAAGAGGAAGAAGCGCCAGGGCTTTCAATTAGAAAGCACCCGAAGGCGCCGTCTCTCTCTCTCTCTCTCTCTCTCTCTCTCTCTCTCTCTCTCTCTCTCTCTCTCTCTCTCTCTCTCTCTCTCTCTCTCTCTCTCTCTCTCTCTCTCTCTCCCTCTCTCTCTCTCTCTGGGCGGGCCCATTCAACTGAGAGCTGAGTAAATCGGCGGGCCCATTGCCTTTCTTGCGAGTCAACACTCGCAGCGAGCTTTCTGTTCGTTATTAGGAGAGGACGCGTCTGCCTGCAGTCACTCTATAGTCGCCATCGGCGGGGCGGCGGGGCGTTGGAGCCGCCCGGCTCTGAGATATTGCACCGCCGCTGCACCGATGCACGCGCCGCCCTGCAGGCTGGCTCCCAAACAGCGCGTCGCTCCGTCTCTCTCGCACTCGTGGGGTTAGGTCAGGCGCGCGTGGGTGTGCGAGAGAGACGGAGGGAGTGCTTTGGCCGGAAATAGCGCCGCCGTACGCTCTGCCGAGCCCGCAGCGGCGCAGGCCGTCACCTAATACCTTTATGGAGGCGTTCATTCATCCCTCGGCCTCTCTCTCTCTCTCTCTCTCTCTGTCCCACTCACTCCTCTGATAAACTGCGCCAAGGCCCATTCGCTCCTCGCTCTGTTTAGTGTTCGCGGGCTGCTGCTGCTGCTGCTACGTCGACTCGTGTTTTCTATGCAGCGCCCAGCGTCAGAAAAAGGAAAAAAAATAAATTTAAATAACATTTTTTTTTAGAAGTATTGAACATTTTGGATGTTTTGCTTTTTATTGCGCTATCGGGGGGACACTGCGCTGGGCCGCGTAAAGCTCTGCGGGGCGGTATGCGGCGCCGGCGTGCCTTTCCGAGGGGCACTCGGGGCAGAAAGGGGCGGCGGAGGGCTTGGCCGAGCTTTGGCCGAGCTTGCCTTGCTCGCCGTGCTTGGGGCCTCGCCGGCCTTGCCCGGCCTTGCCGCCAGTCCGCAGTCCGGTGCGACTACATTGTTGTCAAGGGCTGCTGCGGGAGGCCCAGCAGGGCCAGCAGCCTGATTCAAAACGGCGCCGCTCTCGTCGCTCTGTCTCTCTCGCACTCGCGCGGCGTCCCGTGAGGGTGCGAGAGAGACAGAGCGCTGTTCGGAATCGGCTCGCTGGCCAGACCGTCGCTATACTAGGAAGGCCCTCTCTCCAGTCATCGCAGAGTGGGGTCGGACATGGTTCATAATGTCTTTAAAGGTAGAGCCCGCCTGGCTGCCGTGCCGTGCCGCGCCGTGCCGTGCCGCGCCGTGCGCTTTTCGGCTGCGACTCTCCATTCCATTCACCACCGAGCCGGGGATCCATTCTCTTCCCTCTTGCTTCTGAAATAGATTCACCCTGTTCCGTCTATTCCTGTCTGGGATCCGCCTCCCGTCCAGTCGCCCGTGCGGAGTCAACTCAATTCGGGCCGCGCTGCTGCCACTGCCGTTGCTGCTGCCGCTGGCTCTTGTTGTTGTTGTGTTGTTGTTGTTGTTGTTGTTGTTGTTGTGTGGCGACTGCGCCGGGACCACCACGGGAGGAATGGCGGGACGACGACGCCGAGGTGCCGAGGTCGCCGTCGACGGGGGGCGATGACTTTGCCTCCGTTACATTATGGTGATCACCTGTTTGCAGCCCGCTCAGCGCGGAGACAAATGTTTTGCAACTTTCCCGCTCCATCTGGGATACGGGGGGTGGCCTTCTCTCTCTCTCTCTCTCTCTCTCTCTCTCTCTCTCTCTCTCTCTCTCTCTCTCTCTCGCTTTCCACACCCCCTTTTTCCCCTCTTTCCCTCTCGTCAAACAACTTTTTCCCGCGCTCTTTGCAGGTTGATTCCGAGCCGTCCCGTGTCGCTCCGTCTCTCTCGCACCGGCGCGGGGCGGCCCGCGAGTGCGAGAGAGAGAGAGAGAGAGCGACTCACATTGAGGAGACGAGCCGTAATTACACATGGCGGGGATGGCGCCGCCGACTTGGACAAAGGCGATCGCCGGGCAGCGGACTGATTCCGGGAGTCGTTTTCCTCGCTCTGTCTCTCTCGCACCTGCACAGGACGCCCCGCGAGTGCGAGAGAGACAGAGCGACGAATCTGTCCGCTGCAGCGCAGGCAGTGCGCCCCGGCGGCTCCGCGTGCGCAAATAAATACAGAGTGCTCCACCTCCCCTGCCCCTCATCCCACGCCACCTCTCACCGCCGCTGCGTAATAATTTATTTAATGGTTTTCACTCGGACAGCTGCAACCAGCGTGTCCATCATCGGCTCTGTCGGGAAACAGGTGTGTGCGTGTGTGTGTGCGCGTGTGTGTGTCGGTGTGCTGGCCGCTCTGACGTCATCACGAAGCTAGTGGGGGGTTAAGAGCTTCTTGACAGCGGCGCGGTAGTGCACTCCTCCCGCTGCTGGCCGAGTTGAACCGCCCACTAACACTTCTTGAGCTGGCTGCCTGCTCCGTCTGCCCCGCCCCGCTGCCGGTGCTGCCGGTGCTGCTGCTGCTGCCCTAGAAAAAGAAACACGGGCGACACAGATGAATCGCCCCGCGGAATGACCCACCCTCGCGCGAGGCTACCTCTCTCACTCCGGGGCACCCAGCGGCTCTGGCCCCGCCCCGCCCCGCCCCGCCCCGCCCCTCCACCGAGTCAGACGCCTGGCTGGAGACGACGACACGATGATTTAGCACGCAAACTTTTTTTTTTGTAGTGCGCGCGGAATACGTGGAGAACGTGGACACGGCGGGGCGTGGCGGGGCGGGGCGGGGCGGGCGGGGAAGTCAGGTAAAGGGCTGCTGCCGGAGGCTTCGGGCTGCGGTCTACCGCATTTCGCAAAGCCGCCGACCCCGGCCGCCAGCGACTGCTGCGCGCTGCTCCGCCCCCCTCTCAGGGCAAATTGCTAAGTATCGGTAAGCGCGCGTCGACCACCGCGTGGCGGGGCGGGGCGGGGCGGGGCGGGGCGCGCGCTTCCCGGTCGTAAAGTTTGTCAGGCCCGCGCGCTCTCTTTTCTCCAAATGCGCGGAGCGGGAAAAGATTTATACCCCGACTTGGCGACTTCATTTGTAACGCGGCCGCCGTGCCGTGCGTGGCCGCGCGGCCGATGGGGGTCGACGACGGCGGCCTCGAGGACGCCGACGAGCCTCCGGGTCGCCGCGTTGTCTTGACGGGCCGCCTGACCTCGCCTTGGCGTGTGGTATGAAGGGCGCTAACTACCACCACCCCCCCCGCCACCCCCCCCCCCCTCCCCCAACCCGCGAAGCGCGAGCCTTCCACGGTGCAGTAGCGCAACAACGGGACTTGAGAGTGATGAACTGGCAATAGAATGGCCTCGTAAAGCGGTCCCTTTAGTGTTGCACCACGAAATGCACACACACACACGCCCACTCACAAACGCTCGCAGTCTGTCTCTCTCTCACACACAGACCAAACCCACCCCGGAGCTTTTGTTGAGGTGTCGTTTCATACACCACAGCCGATAGAATTTTTTTTCCTCCCTCAATAATTTTCTGTCGGTGAATGGAACGCCGCCCGCCTTCCTTCCCTTTCCCTCCCCCTCTCCTCTTTCTCCTTTCTCTCTCTCTCTCTCTCTCTCTCTCTCTCTCTCTCTCTCTCTCTCTCTCTCTCTCTCTCTCTTTGGCGTAGTTTTGCGTAGTGGCCGGCCGCTGGCCCTTCTGCACGGCGGGCATGGCCGGGCATGGCGGTGCGCGCTGATACGAGTGTGCCGGCTGCTGGCACGCTGCCCGCCGCGCCCGTCCCGTCCCCGCCGAGGTCCCCGCCGTCCGCGGACGCGCGCGCCCGGCAGAGCCGTTCCGAACGGGGCGCCCGTCGCTCCGTCTCCCTCACACCGCCACGCGACGCCGCGCGGGTGCGAGAGAGACGGCGCGACGACATGGTCGGGAATGATCCGGGGGCCTGGCGCAGCCCCACGGAAAGCCCGCCCTGATTTAGGCCCTCGGCAATGCCCGGCGCAGCTCTCGGCAGCTCTCCGCTGCTCTCCGCGCGGCGGAGTCCGGGAGAGTCCTGCTCGAGTCCTGCTGCCGCCGCCCGAGCCGTGTAAGGGACGGCGCGGATTTTTACAGCGCGATTCATCCATCTCTGGAGCCGACGGAGAGCACGGGTTGAGCCGGACCGCGTCCGGAAGGCCCTACGGAGCCTGTCCGGCTCTCTCTCTCTCGTGTGTGTGTGTGGTGTGTGTGTGTGTGTGTGTGTGTGTGTGTGCTGGTGCGCGCGTGAAGCTGGAATGAAGATGAACACTGACTCTGTCTCGCGATGTCTCTCTCTTAGGAAACACACTGGTCCCGGATCGGCCCGGCGTGGAGGGGCCTGTGAGCTGTCTGAGAGGTGACAGTGGCGGGTTGGCCGGGGCGGGGCGGGGCCGTGCCGGGGCTGGAGGCTGGATGCTCCCCCGCAGGGCCGCAGGGCCGCAGGGCCGCAGACAAGGATAATAACATCGCCAGGACGTCAGCTGGCGCTGCCGGCGCTGCTGGCGCTGCGTCGCTGGCGCGCTCTGGCGTCGAGTTTTGGCGCCACACCGGCCGGGGCACGGCCGGCCTGCAGCAGCATGCTGGCGCCACCTGCTGCTGACGAAGAATTATATCTCGCGGGTGGGGTGGGGGTAGGGTGGGGTGGGGGGCACCCGGAAAAGTGAGACTACCGCGTGTTAATTCGGCCCGGAGACTCTCCGTCTTCGTCGCCCTCGTTGGCTCGTCCCGGCGGTGTGCGAGAGGGACAGAGCGACCCTTGGAGTGTCGATGGCGGCGGGGACGCGCTGCGGTCGCGGCGGCGCGCCTCCGAGTAAGGTGTCCGGGTGTATCAGCGCCGCAGCTCCGTCGGCCAAGATTTATTGGATTACCGCCCGGCCCGCCCCCTGGCGGCCTGGCCGGGCCTGGCGGCGTCCCCGCGAACTACACACGGCCGCGCTAGCTGCGCTGGCTGCGCTGACATCTGGAGGAATTGTTTTTCGGGGCACCCTAGATTCATCCCTTTGGCACGGCGGCCCCGGCCAGGGAGCTTGCCTGGCCCGGACTATAACTCTCCTGGACAGCAGTCTCCCACGCCTCCCGACCGACTTGACAGTGCCGACGATGCGCATTATCGCCGCGGTCCCGGGTTCGAGTCCCGGTGCCGGCTCCGTTTTTTTGCGGCTCGGTCATGCTGATGCGGACGCAATCTACGGGGATCGAATGGCGAGCCGGCAGGGTCCGGCAGGTAGGGACGGGTCATTGCTGTGGCTTCCAATTCCGGATCGCCGCCACCGACGCCACTGGGGCTTAATTACCAATTTTATCTCCAAATCTGGGCGAAATAAACGGCAATCAAGTTTGCAGCGCCAGCACGCCCCGCGCACCGCGCTCCGCCCCTCATCGTCGTCACAAAAAAAGTTTCCCTATTAAAAGGGACGCGGCGCGGCATTCAGCGTTGAGCGTGGCCAGGCCGCCCAGGCGCGCGCGCAACTTTTTTAAAAGTCTCACTTTTTGGCGCGCCCGGCTCTCCAAATAGCCGCCTACACCCTAAATGGCCGGGCCGCTCTCACGCCTCTCACAGGGCGCTTGAACCGTCTAGCCGCGGAATCGGCCTGGCCGTTTACCGGGCGAGCGGACGGACGGACAGACAGACAGACCGCTGGGCTGATTGACTGCAGCCGGTCGGACTGCACCCTTTCACGTTGCTGCACACCTGACGGCACCTCCCCTGGGCCAATCGGGTTCCCGTCAGAGACAATGCGCACCCCTCCCCGGCGGCCCCGGCAAGGCCGTCCGGGCCGCCAAGGCGGTGCCAGGCCGCCAGGCGGTGCATCCGCCGCCCCAATTTGAATCTGAATCCGAATGCGGCGCCGTCAGTGGGGCCTCTATTGCGGTTGGGGCGGCCTGCCGAAGCCACGCAGCCATGCAGCCAGCGGGGCCTGCCTCTGCCGAGCGATCTCGTCGCTCTGTCGCACTCGCGGGGCTCTCCGTGGGGGTGCGAGAGAGACAGAGCGAGGCTGGCCCTGCCTGGCCCTGCCGGGTGTGTCGGAATGAAGGCGAATTGCAGTGGAACGGACGCGATGGGGAGGGCGGTCGCTTTGTTCGCCGTGCCGATGGTGAAATACGATCGGTAGCCTATTTTGCGCCCTGCATATGGATGTCGTGCTGGCGTATAATAACACGAGCGCGGCGGGGCGGGGCGGGGTGGGCTGTCATCGCCACGCGGGTCCGCCCCGCCCCGCGCGGACCGACGGACCGTGGCCTGCACGCGTTTCCCCGCCCGTTCCGATGACGTGCAACTTGCCCGCCTTGGAGCCAGCCGTCATGCAGGTGAGCCCGTCGGCCCCCGCACCTGCAGAGAGAGAGAGAGAGAGACTCTTGGCTCACCTGCGCTCTCGCCGTGGCAACTTCTCAATCAAACTCCACCCACGAGCTAATTATGGTGTCCTCTGATTAGAAGGGCGAGGGGAGGGGAGGGGGAGATTTCCTCTATCCCATCGCCCCGCTCAGCGCGACCCGCACGCTCCTGCCGGTGCTGATCCTCTCATCCCCCTTAGTTTGCAAACTAATTTTTTCGGACACTTTCTAATCGAAATTAAATCTTAGCGCAATAAGGCCCTAGTGCAAGGCCAGGCGCGAGAGCATTTTTTCGTCACGTCAACCAATTTTTTTTTTCGAGACAGGAGCTTTGTGCTGTGCTGGGTGAGTAGCGCGGCACGCGTGCAGTGCAGCCGAAACGGCATTACGATATGGCCTGGCCCTTAATGGTAATGGCAACGCTTCGGAGCGCCGTGTCGGCTACCGTCCCGCCGCGCTGCCGTGTGTCCGGGAGGCCTACCTCGCAGGCGTTCAGCCCGCCAGCCGCGCCGCGCCGCCCAGCCAGCAGGGGCCTTCAATGTTTCAGCGACGAGCCGCTGCTGCAAGGGTGACCACGAGGACGACGTCGACGACGAGGAGGAGGCAGTGCAAAGGGCGCAGCAGGCCGCGCTAAAAAATGAATCCCTCGTCTCGCTGTGACGCGTGTACTCCCCGGATGACGGCTCGGCCTGCCAGACCGACTCCGAGAGTCGCCTCCGTCGCTCCGTCCCTCTCGCACCTGCAGGGCAAGCCCCGCGAGTGCGAGAGAGACAGGGCGACGAACAGGCCTCTCGGAATGGGGCTCCTGGACGGGCTGCTGGGGCACTTTGTCTTTTGTGTGGCCGAGGGCGCTGCCAGTGTCGCGTCGCCGCTCGGCGCGCGGAGCGGCACAGCGCAAAGTAGGGGCCGTGTTCAAACAAACAAGACGCGGGGCCAGGTGGGGCACACTGCGCACAGCGCGCCGTGCTGCCCCGGCCCGCCCCGGGGGACGATGATTCCGAACACCGGTCGCCGTCTCTCTCGCACTCGTGCGGCGGCCCGCAGCCCGCAGGCGGTGCGAGAGAGACGGAGCGACGATGCGCGCTGCCGTTCGGCACAGCCATGCCGGGGGCGTCTGGCGGCGCGCGGATAGACTTCTATCCTGTTGTGTTTGTCTATCCCCTCGTTCTAATTCTATCCGTTTTGCTCCGTCGTGGCGGGGCGGGGAGGGACGGGGCCGGGCGTGCGCCTCAGGAGACTGTTGTGTGGATTAACCATGTCCGCGCACCCTTTCATATATCGGGGGGCCGACCGTTAGCACGCACGGTAACGATGTTACTTTGTTTGTCGCCTCTCCAGCCTCGTGTGTGTGTGTGTGTGTGTGTGTGTGGGTGTGTGTGTGTGTGTGTGTGGAGGCGGCACGCCCCTACGGAGGCCAAGGGGATGTCGTTGAGTGCTAGCGGCAGAGGGGAGAGGGGGGGGGCGGAGGGGCCGGAGGATGAGGGTGCATGGGAAAGCCGTGTTTTTGTCAACACTTATTAAATGGTTACGGCCTCGTCACACGCGGGGAACTGGTGGCGTTACACACACACACACACACACACACACATACATACATACACACACACGAAGACAAACGCGCGCGCGCGCACGAACACGCCCATGTCCTATCACCCCGCAACCGCTCGCCGTGTGCACAGGCACTTTCACCTTCACCCCTTCCCCCTTTCTCCCTCACACACACACACACACACACACACACACGCGCGTGACGTAAAATCACGCATCAATCTCCCGGAGCGCCGTTTTAAATTCGACACTCTGATTGGCAGCCTCGCGACTTTTGACGCTCGCGGATGAATCGTGGAGGTGACGAACGAGTACGGGCGGGCAGAGCGGCGGCGGCAACGTGCGTGCAATCAGACGCAATCATAATTTCAATCCAATCAAATCCCAGAAGAGAGAGAGAGAGAGAGAGAGAGAGAGCGTGCGGCGCTGGCCGTGATAAACAACACGGTGGTATGACACGTCCCCGGCGTTCTATTAGTATGTGTACTTGTGTGCGGCCAGGGTCAGGGGGCACGGGGCGGGGGCAGGGCCCTGATTGACATGGATACCGTAAGGTCGCGGTGGGGGGAGGGGTGGGGGGCGCAGGCCCTGCTCGCGCCCCGGTGCCGCCGGGTAGGACGGCAGCCGACACGGCGGCAACGCGTAGCGACGCGCGGAAACGCCTCCTGGAAGTCTGGAAGACTGAGGCTCTCTGCTGCTGCAGTTGCGTGCGGCGCCGCTGCGGTGCCGCCGTGCCGCGGTGCACTGCATTATTCAAATGGGGGCTCCCGAGGCCCGAGGAGGCCGTCCAGGCCGTGAGGCTGCCTGCCGCTCCTCTCTCGCGAGACCCGGGTTCGAGTCCCGCCGGGGGCGGATTCGTTTCGCTTCACGCAAGGCGCGGCGAGTGCCGCAGCACTCTCTCTCTCTCTCTCTCTCTTTCTCTCCCTCTCTCTCTCTCTTTCTTTCTCTCTCTCTTTCTCGCTCTCTCTCTCTGTGCAGCAAGTTCTTGCCTGCTCATTAGTGCCCGCACCCCGGAGCCTTATCTGGCCGAATTGCCGAATTGTAGCAGACAGTTGACTGGAACTTGGAGCAACACAACCGAATTAATTTAGAAACTAAAGAGAAAGAGAGACAGGCAGAGGGGGCTGCCGGGATTTCATTTATCTTTGAGTCACCGTGCGGGCCGCGCGCCCCTTTTGCGCCGCCCCCATCGCTCTGTCTCGCTCGCACTCGCGGGAGAGGCGAGGGCGACGGTCGCGCCTCCAGGACAGCGGGCCAGGCCGTGGCCAGGCCGTGCAGCAGTGTACAGTGTACACGGAACTGGGTCAATCCCGAGGAGAGGGAAACTGTGAGCGTAATAAATGAGCTTGCGTGGGGGTGGGGGGGGGGGTCGGCATGGCAGGGGGCTCGCGACGGGCGGGGCGGGGCGGCGCAAGGTGAGTCTGGCTGAGGACGAGGACGACGCGCTGCTTGGCCTTATCGAGGCGGCACAGAGTCGGTCTTATTCCGGGAGGCGTTAAAGGACGGGGGGTTAATGCCAGATTGGCGGGCGGGGCGGGGCGGGGCGGGGCGGGGCGGGGTCTTCTTTCTTATGCGCGCGGAAGCGCTGGCGAAGGAGGAGGAAAGGTGTGCAGCCTGCAGGCTGGCTCCGAACGACGCTTGGTCTCTCTCGCACCCTGACCGGGGCCGCGCCCCGAGTGCGAGAGGGACGGCGGTAAATGAGGATTGGGCCGTATTTCGCGAGTCTGCCGGCACTGGCGTCTCGGCGGGCAGCATACGCGGCTCCGCGACGCTCCGCGCTACATCGACCTGGCCGTGCCGAGCCGTGCCGGGGATTGCCTCCCATTCTTTCGCAGGGACCGCCGCCCCCCTTTGGTAAACTGTTTCGATACGGAGCCGCGACTCCAACACCGGTGATCCTCTTTCCAGGTCGGGGTGCTGGAAGCTGGAAGGGGTTGGAAGGGGGGGGGGACCGTATGTAGCCGAGAGGCTTCCTGATTTTCCGATCAGCTGCGCTCGTACCTGCTTTGCGTTCCACCGCGCTCCACCCCGCCTTGCCCGAGACAGTGGAGGCGCGCTAGAGCCGCCGCGGAGCGCGGAGCGGAGCTACCCGATTGCGCCGTCGAGGACTCCCAGCTGCCTCCCCCACCGCTCCGCCAGCGCCGCCTCCTTTCGGGGCCTCAAAGGGAGGCGGCGAATTAGCCGGGTCATTGTGAATCAACCTTAAGGACAAGTACGCAACACCGTTCATTAGCATCACCCCTCCGGCTAAGCCTCCCCCCCCCCCCCCCTCCCCCCCCCCCCCCCCGCAGCGCCGCCTCAGAGTCAAATCTAATTTGAGAAAAGGAGCATCGTTGCGCGCGTCACGCCCACGGTAATCCCGCAGCCCGGCGACGGCGCGACGGGCCGCCGTAATCCTCGCGCCGTCGGTATCGCCACGCCCAGGGTCCCCGGTTCGAATACCGGCTCGGCGTTTTTTTTCCCCCTCCCTTTTCTTCCCCCTTTTTCTTCCGCTGCTGGATGAACCCTTCGCGCCCGGCCGTAATCAAGGTGCGATCGCCAATCAGAATGGCACACCTGCGCGGCGTCTGTCTCTCTCGCACCCCCACGGACAGTCCGCGAGTGCGAGAGAGACAGAGCGACGAAAGCGCGGCTCGGAATCGGCCTGCTGATTATGGCGGAACTTATTGGCGCCTCGGGAGAGGGAAGGCCGGCTCGCGAATTTTTTTTTTGAAAAAGGGAAAAGATTAAAGGGGGGTTGTGCAAAGAACCGGCCCGGGGCCGGCCAGGGTTTCCTCTTCCTACTCCCCCTGGGCCGGCGTCTCCCTCCCCTGCACCGCCGGATTTGGCGGGGCCCCCAGCCGCCCGGCCGGGCCCCGGTGGGCCAAGAAGGGGGGCTCGGGGGGCCTTTTTGGGGCGGCTTCCTCCCCCCTCTCTTCTCTTTTCTCCCTTGCGTTCGCTGTTCCAGCGCCGCTGAGCATGCGAATGCCCCCCCTTCCGCCAGACGCCACGCCCCCCGGGGGCCCCCCCCCCAAACCCCCCCGGGGCACACAACTGATTGAGCCCAAAAGGTTTTGGGCGCCCCTTTTTCCCCCCGGGGGCCCCCGTCGAGAAGCGGCCGGGCGGAGTCGGCCCCCGGGGCCCCTTTTTTTTTTTCATCCTTTCTTTGGGGCCGCCCCCGGCGTTGGGGGGGCTTTACGCCGCGTCCCGGGGCCCCCGCCCTTCGAACCCCCTTTCTTTGAATGGATTGGGGAAAATTGTGCATTGCCTTTTCAAAGAAAAAGGGGACCAAATGGATCCGGCGGGCCCCCGTCCCGCGCCCCTTTCCAAATTTTGGGGGGTTAAGGGAAATTTTGGGTTTACTTGCCTTTTCCTGTTTTTCCTGCCGGTTTGGCGGTTGGTGTTTTTTGGGGGAAAAAATTTTTAAATTACTTCTCTTTTCCCTTCCATGTTCTCGCCCGGCGGCCGTTTTTTTTTTTTCAAAGGAAAAAAAAAACCCCGGGGAAAAATTTCAAAAATTGGCCCCGGGCCCCCCTTTCTTCTTTCCCTTTTTTTTGGGTGTTTGGAATGGTCCTCTCTCTCTCTCTCTCTCTTCTCTCCCCCTCTCCTCTCCCCCCCTTCCCTTCCCTCTCTCCCCTCCCCCCCTCTCTCTCTCTCTCTCTCTCTCTTGCGTTCGCTGATCCAGGCCGCCATCGTGGAGCCTATGTGCGAATAGCGCCGCCCCGTTGCACGCAGCACGCACGCAGTGGGCCAGAAGACCAGTTTGAGCGGACACAGAGCTGTGGAGTCCCAAAATGTGGTTCAAATGGGACGTCAGTGGATTCCTCGCACCTATGCGGGACTCCCTATGAGTGCGAGAGAGACAGGCTGCTGGGACGTGGCGCCCGTCAGGCCTTGCGTCAGGCTCCACCCTCCTCCTTCTAACGCCGATCGCTGTAAGTCATGTTGGCGCGGCGGCTTTATCGGCCACGCTGTCTCTGTCTCGCTCGCACCTTCTGCGATCCTCGGCCTCTCTCTCTCTCTCTCGCACCCCGGCCGATAATGGCGATAAAAACGTTGGCGATGATGCCTGTCACGTCACGGGTGGACGCAAATGGCCATGCCGCCGCGCCGCGCCCCGTCCCGCGCGTCCCGCTGGGGCCAAACTTTGGGGAGCATTAAGTAAGTCTGCGCTGATTTCATCTGGGGGTCCTCTCGCCTGGCTTTTCCTGACGGCTGCCTGGCTGGCTGCTTGTTTGGAGGGAAAGTTTGTGATGAAATTTGGACGTGCTGCCCTATGGGCCGCCCTATGCGCCCTATGGCGTTCCGGTCGGCCCCCCGCCGCGGCCCCCGGCCGGCGACACGCACTGCGCGGCCACAGTCGGCACGACCCGGGCCGGGGTCAGCTTCAGAGAGTTGGCTCTCCCGGGTTCCAACTTCCCCTTAATCTTTCTTGGACATTTGAAAATGGTTTTGTTTTGGTGTTGGCGTCGGCGTTGCGCGTAAACTCGCCCCGGCCTTGGTTTACCAGTGTGCCGGCGACGTCAGCCGACGTGCCCTCCGGCCGGCCATTCTAAATAGAAAACTGCAGTTATCGCTGCGGGGGGCTGGCGAGCAGGGCTGCGAGATGCGTCCCACTTTCACACTGTTTTCAGACGGCGGCGGCGGCCCGCTGCAACGCTCTCTCTCGCACTCATGGAGCGTGCGAGAGAGACAGAGCGGCGAGGTGCTTCCCCGCCCCTTCGGCGCGGCGCGGCGCGCAGCAGAGCTTGCAGCTCGCTTGCAGCAGCGCCACAAATAGGAGCGTTTATTTTCCGGCCCGGCGACGGCGGCCACAGAGACGAGGAAGAGGGCCTCGGAGGAGAGGGGAGGGGGAGGGCGTTGCGACGCGCGTCGGCCGTCTTCTTTGTGCTTCGGGGCGCCGATGTCGCCCGATTTCTCATACCTGACCGAAATAATGGATGGGGGAAGTAATGAGTGCCGTCGTCGCCGTCGTTACCTTCGCCGTCAAGTCTTCGTCGTCGTCATCGTCGTCGTGCTGGTGGTGGTGGCGGCCGCGCCGCGGCGCTTCTTGCTCGCCGAGTTTCCCTGATGTGTCGTGTTCCGGCCGGCCCTGTTTCGCGTGACCCGGCAGGAAGGCGAGCCCCCGGCCGGGGGATGACTTTATAGTTGGGGCAGGGCCGGCAGCGCGGTCAGGGCGGGCGGCGCCCTGTCGCTCCGTCGCTCTCGCACCCGCACTGGCCGCGCCGTGAGTTGGAGGGAGACGGGGCGAGGCCGCCGGGCCGCCGGTGGTGGTGGTGGGTCCGGGGCATTAATGAGCCAGCGTCGCAATCTATCATGTTGGAGATCCCCTCCTCGGCCACCCCTTGGCCGTCCCGGACCCCGGACCCTGGACCCTGGACCCTCCCCGACGGCATCCTTCCGAACCCTGCCCTTCTTTCTCGATCCCCGGCGCCGAGCCGCCACCTGTGCGTTATCTAAGGCAAACTGGGTCAGTCGGCAGCTCGGCCGCGCACTGCAAGTCGCCGGCCCGCCTCGCCGCCTGGCGCATCACTGGCCTACAAGACCCTGCCGCCCTTCGCCGTCCTTCGCCCGGCCGCGCACTGCAAGTCGCCGGCCCGCCTCGCCGCCTTGCGCATCACTGGCCTACAAGACCCTGCCGCCCTTCGCCGTCCTTCGCCCGGCCGCGCACTGCAAGTCGCCGGCCCGCCTCGCCGCCTTGCGCATCACTGGCCTACAAGACCCTGCCGCCCTTCGCCGTCCTTCGCCCGGCCGCGCACTGCAAGTCGCCGGCCCGCCTCGCCGCCTTGCGCATCACTGGCCTACAAACCCTGCCGCCCTTTCGCCGTCTTCGCCCGGCCGCGCACTGCAAGTCGCCGGCCCGCCTCGCCGCTTTGCGCATCACTGGCCACAAGACCCTGCCGCCCTTCGCCGCCCTTTCGCCGGCCGCGCACTGCAAGTCGCCGGCCCGCCTCGCCGCCTGGCGCATCACTGGCCTACAAGACCCTGCCGCCCTTCGCCGTCCTTCGCCCGGCCGCCCGCCCCCGCCCGTCCCCGGGGGCTCCTTGCCGTTCGGTCAGCCCTTATCGTGCTGGACAACTTTCCGGACAGTCTTTAGTCCCAAGCGGACAAACTCCTCCCCTCCAGGCCGGGCTGGCCGGTACACTCCTTCATGTGCTCCGGGCGCGTGGCGGCGCGTGGCGACGGCGACGCAACCCGGTATCGGCGATGCCCCTCTCGGCCATCCGGACGTGGCGCGACCTCCCTGGAGTCCTCCCTGGAGTCCCCTGCAGTGCAGGCCCGCCGCCACACCATCAAATCGCCGGCCGGGACAATGGCGGCGATGACGAGGCCTGCAGGCCGCTTCCGAGCAGCATCCTGTCTCTCTCGCTCTCACGGGGCGTTCGGCCACGGTGGGCCGCATTCAACGCGGGTGCGAGAGAGACAGAGCGACGCGGCCTCGCCGGGCCTGGCGGAGGAACGGCCGAATCCCCCGGCGTCAGCAGTTGATTTGTCCGCGGGCCGAGGGGCGGGTTGCGGGTTCGAATCCCCGCGAGGGGGTTCGTCGCGTTTTCGGAGGCTGCGTCTGGCGGTTCGGCGGTTCGGGGAGGGGGCGGTGCGGCCGCCACCGCAAAGCTGTTGACGTCCCAGACCACTTCGGCCGCGTCGCTCGCGCCCCGCCGGCCCTCCGCGCCCCGCTGCGGTCGCCTGGTGTTGCCGCCCGGCAGCGCTCTCTGTCTCCCTCGCACTCTTGGCGCGTCCCGAATCGGCCTGCAGCGCTGCACACCCCAGTCATAAATCCGCAATCCGCGCGGTTCGACAGTGCAGTGGGCACGCTGTGGCGCGCAGGGGCGCCACCTGGCGCCGGGAAAAGAATGACACGCCCCCATTAGGGTGGCCACCCGGCAGAGGGGGACCCGGGGACGCGGGGCGGCACCCCTAGTTACAAGCATGACTCCGCAAGAATGCGGCCGCGGAACCGCGAGGCAGGGGCGTACACAGTTGCACAGTACGTACAGTACACACGAGTGTAATGTAATGGGCAATGTAATTACCCCCGAGCAGGGAAGCAGGGACTGAGTGTCGTCGCCTAGGCCGTCGTCGGCATATGTTCCCTTCTCTATCTCTCTCCCTCCCTTCTCCTCCGTGCTTCCGCTGCTCATAAACTTTACCTCCTTTGTGCTGCTTGCGCCCCTCTCTGCGCGCCTATTACCAGTCATTCTGGTGGCCTGCAGGCTGAGCGCCGCTCTGTCTCTCTCGCACCCCCAGGGAGCGCCCCGCGGCCCCGTGAGTGCGAGAGAGACAGAGCGACGAGAGCTTTGTTCGGAAGCAGCCTGCTGCCCGGTTCCCGCACCCCGCTGCAATTTAGTCGCACTCCCCAGCTGCCCGGTTAGCGCGGTGAGTGCTGACAAGAGAGGGGGAGGGCGCTGACACTGGGGTCAGTCGCTGACACGGTCGCTGACTCGGTCGCTGACACGGTCGCTGACTCGGTCGCTGACACGGTCGCTGACACAGCCGCTGACTCGCACACGTGGCCGCCGCCCCCACACGACACCCCTGCACGTAACAGCACTCGCATATTTTCTACCCCTTCCCGAAAGTTATATAAGTCTCGGTTGATGTCGAAGTTATGTTATATGTGCCCCGACTTGCCGTATGGCCGTGCGGCGCCGTGCGGCCATTGGGGCAGCGCGGCAGGGCAGGGCCGGCAGGGCATTGGGGACGATGATAGCGATGTGGCTGCTGCTGGGGGTCGCTGTACCAACTTGGGGTGAATTATGGATTCTTCAAAGTTGGCCCAACTTTTCCTTTCCACTGCTTCTTGCCCCCTCCTCGCCCCCCCCCCCCCTCTCTCTCTCTCTCTCTCTCTCTCTCTCTCTGTCTCTCTCTCTCTCTCTCTCTCCCCCTTTCGTTTTCCGTTTCGCGTATCTATCAGTGTAAATCAAAAGGCGGTCCTCGACGCCCGGCTCCAGCAGCACAGAGCGATTCCGAAAACAACACTATACGTCGCCTACTTCTCTCTCTCTCTCTCGCACCTCTATGGCTCGCCGCGTGCGTGCGAGAGAGACAGAGCGGCGTTCGAAACGACCCCTGCAACACTAGAGCCGCCACCAGCCGTAGCAGCAGCTCGAAATAATCCCTAGGTGTACACAGAGCGCAGCCCTTTCCAGTTGATCTGCAGAACTGTTCCGGCCCCGCCCGAGCCTGAGCCTGAGCCTGAGCAAGCAGAGGCGGCGGCATCGCCCCGTGTTGATTTTAAACTTCGCCTTTGATGAAATGATCGCGCCCTGGGCCGCTCCAAGCTCCAAGCTCCACGCTGGAAGCTCGAGATAAGCCGGTCAACATTTTTTATTAACGAGCGCTCCTGCCGCCGCCGCCGGCCTGCCGCTGCCGCTGCTGCTGGAATCATCAACAACATAAAACGATTTTTGCTTTTATTTGTTGTTGTTGTTTCCTGGCGAGGTGCGGAGCGTTGTCGCGCACCTCCCGTGCTGCTGCGTGTGTGTGTGTGTGTGTGTGCGCGCGCGCGCGCCGAAAATTCTGAAGCAGGACGGAAGGAAGCAGAGAGTAGCGTGAGTGGAACACGATACTGGCCGCGTCCGCCGGCCCCGGCGTCCGCTGCACGCCGCGGCGCCCTCCTCGTCGCTCTGTCTCTCTCGCACCCCCAGCGGGACGCCCCACGGCCCACGAGTGCGAGAGAGAGAGAGAGACTCGCCCACCCCGCCCGGATGACAGTTGGTGTAGCCGACAATCCTCGGCCGTCGTCCGCCCTGACGGCACACTGTAACGCCCGCCTCGTCTCAGGTGTCTCAGCCGCCCGCTGCTGGAGTGTCGGGGACTCGCTATGCGTTTTATACGGAGTTTTTCATGAACGAATACTTTCGGTGGGTTATTATTTTTTGCTAACGCGTGCGGCGCCGTGCCCTGAGTGGCACGCAGCGCGCACGGCGCCCTCAGCACTCCGCTCGCTGTCGCCGCCGTCGCCGCTAGTTTGGCTGTTCCGTCTTCATTACGCCGCCAGCGTCACCCGGGTGGGTTGGGGCGGGGCGGGGCCTCTGTAAGTTACAGCCCCGATGGTCATTGTATACTAAGCAAGGCTGGACATCCCGACGGTCTTGGTGGCGTGGCCGCGGCGACGACGCGCTGCTGAATGGAGGCGGCCGCCGTGCCGCCGTGCCGCCGTCGACGGGGAGGGTCCTCTTGGCGCGCTGCCACCGCCTCGCCGGCCTCGCCGTGGTCTGGGGGAGGGGGGGGAGGGGGAGGCCATTGAGGGCCGCGCGTCGTAGCTCTAGACGCCGCACGACGCCGACGGCGGCCCCGCGGACGGCGCCGCCCGGGCGGCGGGGCTGTCCCTGCGTCGCCCTCTCCTCCCCGCCGTCGTGCGGCCCGGGGTCGCAAATTCAGCCGGGAGACGTAATGTGGTTCGAACGCCTTTCTAAACGGCGGCCGAATTTTTCCGCCTCTCGAGCCTACCGCCCCCAAGACGGCCCACAGTGGGCCAGAAGACCGGCGGAGGCGGTCAAAATCCCGGACGCGTTTTGAGCCCCAGAGTCGCTAAATGGGACCGGAACCGAACGTGTGACCCCGGCTTGCTCTCCGAACGAGTAATCCATTGGTGGGGTCACACGTTCGGTTCGAGTGCTGTTTACCGACTCGGAGCTCAAAACGCGTCCAGAGTTTTGGCCGCCTCCGCCGGTCTTCTGGCCCACTGTGCGGTCGTCCTCGTCCTCCTCGCTGACCCACAAAACGCGCTCGGACACCGCGCGGCCAGGCTGGCCGGCAAGGATTTCGGGGAAGTGACTGGTGGAGCGGAACGCCGGGGGGAGAGAAAGAGCGAGAGAGGAGATAGGCGCTTCGGCTCAAGGGAGTGAGTGGGTTAGCTCGGCGACGACGGGCCCCCGTCGGCCCAAGAACTTAGCACTCATCTCTTTGGGCCGCGCCGTGCCGCGCCCGGCCAAACCGCGAGCCACTGAGTTGCCTTCCATGTCACGGCGCCACCCAGCCGAGGGGCGCCCCGCCCCGCCCCGCCCCGCCCCGGCACAGGTTGTGTTGTCCGTGCCAATTACAAAGAACAGAAGTATCGGCAAGTGTTCCCCCTGCTGCGCTGCTCCGCTGCCCCCACCGCCGCGGCCACACGGCGGCGCACAGCGCTCCAGTTGAGGAAAAAGACACACTGCCGCTGTAAAAGTTTGAAACTCGGCGCGCGCGTGCTCGTCCCGCGTCGTCGTTTTTTTTTTTTCGTTTGTTTTTTTTTTCTCTGTGTCTGCGGTTTCTTTTTATCTGACGGTGTTCATCAGCTGGCTGCAACTCTCGATCACAGTGCAGATGTCACAGTTCCTTCGTACCTGTTTTCAAGTTGGCACCCCTTTGCCCTCTTGCGACGGTTTTTCTTTTTCTCTGAAATTATTTCGCACTGTTTGCATGTCTCTCTCTCCCTGGCAACAACGCAGCATCGACAAAAAGGGAAACCTGTTCGGGTGTGTTGGCCCGGCAGGGATGAAAGGACGCCTTCTTTGGGATGCAAGGAGGACCTGCAAGGCCTGGGCCTGCCTGGGCGATGACTGTGGATGCTGCTTTGTTGGCCCGGCATGCTTGGCCGTGCTTGGCTCCGCTTGGCTCCTCTTCGCTTTGTTGCGCACCAGGCTGATTCCGGGCGCCTCTCTCTCTCTCTCTCTCTCTCTCTCTCTCTCTCTCTCTCTCTCTCTCTCTCTCTCGCTCCCTCACGGGACGCCCCACGAGTGCGAGAGAGACAGAGAGCAGGCCCGGCAGGCCCCGGCCGCTTGTTTCCACTTTCATCATCGTCCTATGAATAAATGGAGTGTTTTGGAAATGGTCCAGCGCAGCCGGGGAGTTGGGGGAAGCTGCGAATCTAGCGGCATGCACCTTGCCCCCTGCCTGCCCCCTGGACCCGCCCCCTGGACCCGCCCCCGCCCCGCACTTGCCTTTGCTTCGCCGCGTTGCTTGTCCCGCCATTAGCCAGCCGTTTCGTCGCTCCGTCTCCGTGGCACTCGTGGTGGGCCTTGCATGCGGGTGCGAGAGAGACAGAGCGACAAAACGGGCCGTTTTTCTCCACTACTTTGGCGGCGGAATCCGACGGCGCGCGCAGTTTTCCCGGTTTTGACTTCGGCCTGCTGCTGGTGGCAGGCTCTGCCCGGCTCTGCTCGGCTCTGCCCCGCCGCAGCGCGTTAAGTCTATAAAAATGGCGGGCCGCGCGGCGGCAGCAGAGCCGGGCAGAGCACGCGGCGGGGCGGGTGCCAACGAAATTTTCCCCAACCAAGTTTGGGGTCCTCTTTCACCGCCTTTTAAGCCAATAAAGCGTGTCAAGTTATCGCGGCGGATTAGCCGCGCTATCGCCGTCCTCGTCGCCCCCCCACCCCCCCGAAGGCGCGAACGCGCTTCGAAAAAACAGGGACCGAAAGTAACCCCGAAATGATACCGAAAATGGCGAAATTGTGAAAATCCGGGCGCGTCTCCTAGCAGCCCGTCGCCGCCGTAGGACTGCCGAGCCGGTAATGCCGGCATTACTCCGGTGGCTGCTTGTCCGCACTACTTGCCATGCCGCGCGGAATACTCGATAAAAATTAATGACCGTCTTAGCGCACCGCGCAGCGGGGATAGTGCCTCTGTCTGTCCCGTCTGTCTGTCTGTCTGTCTGTCTGTCTGTCTGTCTGTCTGTCTGTCTGTCTGTCTGTCTGTCTGTCTGTCTGTCAGTCTGTCTGTCTGTTCGCCGCGGCTCTTGCGGGAAGTCGCTTAACGCCCCCGTGTACGAAGCGGACCGACAGACAGACAGACAGACAGACAGGCAGACAGACAGGCAGACAGACAGACAGACAGTGTCAAAAAGTGGGTGACAAGGCGTCTCGACCGCCACAATGACTTACTGTTACTCTGGCATGGCATGCATCTGCCTGCACTGTTTTCCTCCTAGTGCTCCTCCTTTTCGTGTGAAGGGTTGAACACCCCCGCTCGGCTCACTGCCTCCCTCACACGCACACACACACACTCGTTGTTATCGTGGCGTGTTCCCTCGTGTACTCCATCATGAAGCTTTTCCCGCCATATCCTTTTTGCTCACCATTACATCGTCGTCTCCTTTTTATTTTTTTTTCACTTTTTTTTTTCACTGATGGTTTATATTTTATTTTCTTCCTCCGGCCTTGCCTTGTCGAGATCATTTGAGCGGTGCTGCGGCTGCTTCGCGCGGCATGTGCAGCCGGGCTGGCTGGCTGGCTGGCTGGCTACCCGACTGGCTGCCTGCCGGGCTGCCCGCCTTGTGGTTGGCATGTGCGATGAGTTAGGGTAGGGCTCGCGCGCACACCGCACACACACACACACTCACACACACAGACACACGCACACACAGACACGTACGTCCCAACAGCGACGACCTTTGTCCACGGACAAGAAGGCAATCCATTGAAGCGATTTTCCCCCCTCTGCCAGAGAAAAGCTTGCGGTCGGTTCCGCGTTCCCCGGAAATAATGTTCCGCGGGGAGCGCCTGGGCGGTAGGCAACCGGGTCGGCGACGATGCCCGGCTGCGCCGAAGTTGCCTACCTGCACGGCGCTCCGCCGCTCCACTGCGAAACCACCCTTGTCATTATACTAATGCGTTTTTCTCTGCCTTCCAGGTGAGGACTTTATCGGTGCTCGGCTCCGCCACGTAGCAAAGTAGCGTCGCATGATGCCGGTAAGTGATTTACTACCCCCACCCCTCACCTCCTCGCCACTAAGCCAAGAAGCGCAGCACCCGAAAAAAAAAAACACTAAGGTACACTATGCAGTGGTTGTTGTGAAGTGGGTGCGTCGCCATGCCTCATGAAGGGGGCGGGCCGCAGCCATGGAGTCGACGTTACGGCGCGATTTGTCTTTTGGGACACAGGTGAGATATTGAATGGAGCCCTTGCGGTGATGGAGGGCCCTCGCCACGCCCTGCCTTCAGCCACTCCAGCCACGCTCCAGCCACGCTCCAGACACGATGCAGCCACGCTCTGGACCACCGATATCAAATTTTAGAAGGTCCCAGACGGCCTGGCTGACCTCCCAATACCTTCCAGCCACGCTCCATCCACGCTCCAGCCACGCTCCAGCCACGCTCCAGCCACGCTCCAGCGCGGCGCGCTTGACTCCAGGACGGTCTGCGGCTGCCCCACTTAGCGGCCAAGGGAACTAGAGTGACCTACATTGCCTGGCTAATGCGTTTTCCGGTGGTCCAGGAGGGCTGAAAGCTGGCGCACGCTCGGCGGGGAAGGAGGGGAGGGGGGCACAGGTAGTCCCGGGTAGTCCGCACCTAAGAGCGCCATGAGCACCGTGTTCTTCCCCTACATATTAGATACACTCCGCGGCCCTCCTCTCCCCCCCCCCCCGCCTCCCCGCCTCCCCGCCTCCGCACCGCGAACACCAAATGTCCCCCCCTTGCCGTGTGCTTCATGCATCTCCCGGCCCGGCCGAGCGCGCGACGCGCGGCGTGTTCACGCGTGCCTCGGCGCGTGTGCCCGCGATTTATGGGCCGAATGCCGCTATAAAAATCTCACGCCATATTACCTTGCCGACGGGGCAATATTATATACAAGCCTCCGATGCCAATCGCACCCCCGTGCCACCACCCTGGTCGGCTCCCCTTCCCCTCTCCCCACGCGCGCGCACACACACACACACACACACACACAGACGCGTAGCCAGCGCCTGCTGGAAATATGCAGGCCGTTTCCTCGCTCTGAAGGCGCGAGTCGCTGCAGGAGGTGTTTGAGTGCTGCTTACTCCACGGCCGGCGTGCGTCCGCGTGCGTCGCCTTACCGCGGGCGTGCGTCGCGATGGCGCCATCATGGCCCCTTCACAAGTCGACAACAAGTAACTTTTCTGCCGCCCGCTTGAAATACGGCGCCGTTCCCGGCCGTCGTCGCCTGGAACGACGGCCTGGAACGGCCTGGAAGTGCCTGGAAGGGCCTGGAAGGGCCTGGAACCGGAGCCAATCTGGGTGCGCCTCACCGCGAGGGCTGGCTGTGCCCCCTCTGTTGCTTTTTACGGCGGCCTGTACCGCTTTTAATCAACTGACAGACGGACGCCGGGCCGCGCGGCTTTCGCAGTGCTGTGGCAGCCCTGTCGCGGGGTCGCGTCGCCGGCGATATATACAACGTTCAGCCATTAGAATCGCCGTGTCCTCCCCGGCCTGCAGGCTGGCCAGGCTACACCCAATCAGGGCTGCCAACTCCTGTCCTGGAAACGGCCGCTGTAAATTTTGCATCGGGGGGTTGGCAACACACGGGGATGCGCTGTGTGTTATTGGACAAGATGCACGGCCTGCGCCGTCTAGCGCCGCCGCCGCGCGCGTCACTCGGGTTTTATTTGCGTCACGTTGGTAACGTATACGCTTGCAGCTTCCAGCGCTTCCCGCTTCCAGTGCTGCCACTTCCTCGGGGCCGCGGCCGGCCGTCCGTCTCGGGCGTATCCGGGCCGTGCAGTCCGCCAAGAAGACCCTCACGGTGCACCACCACTTTGCGATGCAGAGTCGTCGTCAGGGTAGCCAACTCCCGAAAGATAAAAACGTAGCTTTTTCGGCGTGTGCTTTTGTTGTTTCCCTCCGTGTTGTGCCGCCTGTATGTGTGGCGCTGGGCCTTTTTGCGGGCGAGAGTGAGAGCTCGGGGAGTTCAGCCCGTGATAAGGGCTGCCGGGGGATCAGGCCAGATTGGGAACCGTTCCAAGGTTTGCCGTAGTAAGTCAATTTGAGCGGCTGGGCCGGGCCGGGCCGGGCTGGGCGACGCCAGACCGCGTTGCCGCGCCAGCCCACTGTGCAGCCCGCGCCTTGGTCGGGGCGCCGTGCCATCGCCGCATCGCCGCCAGCAGTAGACTGCCCTTTTTTCCGCCCGTGGTAAATCTCTCTTTTTCTGTGTTTCCGCACTTTGTCGCCGCCGCCGTATGTTTTAGGCGAATCCCCATGGCGACCTTGTCTCTGGCCGCGGCCTGGCCGGCGACTTGAGGTGGGGCAGGCCTGTTTAAGCCCTTCTCCCCTCTTTTTCAAGTTGCACTCGAATCAAAGGCGTGAGGGTACGAATCGATTCCTCGTCCGAAGGGCAATTTTTTGGTACCCTCATGAGTTGGACCGGAGGCCTATTTGCAGATTTCAAAACGTGCCCAGAGCCGTACGCCGCCGGGCCAAACAGCCCCCCCCCCCTCACCGCCCCCCGGAGTGGAGTGCCCCACTGTGCCCCACATACAGCGCGCCATTCAGATGGAGATTCTGATGAAAGAACCGCTCGGCGCGAGGCTCGACGCTCGGCGCCTTCCGCGAAACGTGGACTCAAAATCCACCTGCCTCTTTCGCCGCCGCCCCGGCCGCGCTTCGGCCCCGCAGCGCGCTCGCTCTGTTGCACCGGGGCCCACTCCTTGTCCTGCTGCAGCGCGCGCTGCGGCAAAACCGCGCGCGACACACTGGAACCAGCGGGAACGACTCGCACCTGTGTGCACCTGTACTGCACCTGCACCAGTGCACCAGAACACCTGTCACGCACGTACGTCCGCGCTGCACTCGCTCACACACACACACACACACACCTACACACACTCGGAAGAGAACTCCAGGAATGTCGCAGCCACCTGGATGACGCGGCCGGCCTGCGATGCGATCCGTCTGCCCGATAAATAAATTACCCCGTTCATCATAATAATGCAGGCGGCGTAATGCCGGCGACTGCTGCAGTTGGAGCGGCGCGGCCGCTGCGGGGCGCTGCGGGGCACGCCGATGCATTTTTCGGCAATTAGGAGAGCAGCGGCTGCGCGACGCGACGCGTGTGCCGACTGGTTTTCCGTCTCTCTCGCACTCTTATGGCGTCCCGTGGGGGTGCGAGAGAGACAGAGCGAATCCCTCTGCCGGCTGCGCGGTGCAGCGGGCCTACCGCAACCCGTCCCCCCACCCCCTCCCCCGGAGCGATAAACGCAGCAACACGCATATTGGCAGTCGAGTTTGGTTATTAGCACGCTACTGTGCTGCCGTGCACGCTGCACGGGCCGTTGATGTGAGCAGCAGGCCTCCGCGCCCGGACCACGCCTGTCCGGAATCTTAATGACGGAAGAAAAGCAGCTCTCTCTCTCTCTCTCTCTCTCTCTCTCTCTCTCTCTCTCTCTCTCTCTCTCTCTCTCTCTCTCTCTCTCTCTCCTCTCCCTCGCACCCGTAAGAGAGAGAGAGAGAGAGAGAGAGAGAGAGAGAGAGAGAGAGAGAGAGAGAGAGAGAGAGAGAGAGAGAGAGAGAGAGAGAGAGAGAGAGAGGCCGCTACCGTGCGGCAGGCCGTCACACTGGCTGCGGCCTTTAAAAATTATTGCCCCCTGTCCGACGTGGTCTGAATTTTTGTCACAGTAACAGCCGGACCGCGTGCGGCTGGGCACTGGGCTTTCAGATTTTTTTTTCTTGCCTCCGTTTTGTTTTTAACGGCCTCCTCTTATAAAGTCGTTGCGTTCTTCAAACACCGAGTCCGGACTCTTCTCAGAACATTTCGTTTCTTGATGGGGGAGAGGGGAGGTTAAAGGTTGAGTCAAGACGACAATCTTAGTACGTTTGTGTTTTTTTATTGAATCATATAAACATCTCATACATTCACTTTCGCAACAAATATGACAGAAATTTTACTATAGTAGGGAGGGCGGTGAAGAGAGACAGTGACATAAAAGGGAGAAGGGGAGAGAGCGAGTATTTGGGGCTAAAGTGAAGGTGGCAATATCATTTATGTACACGACAAATCAACTACCAGAGACATTGAACGTAACAATAAGGAGCTTAACTTACATATCACAGATACGCTGAGAAGACAGATGGCGCAGGCGTTCTTACATCACAGGCGCCTTCCAACATCTTTCCAGAATGAATTTTATGGAATAAAATTTTCCTATTGGTCCTCGACACGGGGCACAGACAGAAATGAGGGACTTAGAGGCCCGTCGTCAAATTTTGAAAGTCACAAGTAGAAAATAAATACTTTGTCCAGGAAGTGCAGAGGACCAAAGGGCAGCGGCCCTGCGGCTCCCGCGGGGCAAATATACATATCACGACGACAGTAGTGGCACTTGCATCCATTTGCGTCTCGCGTTGTTCCGCTCTCGATTTAGACTAGGCATCGCTTTGCATGGCTGACGGGACGGAAAATCTGAGTCAGTCGGAGAAACACTTCTCGCAGCGACCAAAACACCAACGACGACAAGGATGAGGGCGAAGCCTCGGGGGTGACAAGTTAGGCCCATGAAGAGTCGCCTTCACTGGAAAGGGGCGGTGAAGGCGAGCCTTGATGCGCTCGGCCCCATCGAGGCCGCGCTCCTCGTTGAGATCAGCCTACTTGCTGGGCTTGCTGGGCAGCGGGCGGTTGGCCATGCGACACGCCACGGGGCTGCACGGCGCGGTGGGCGGCTCCTGGGGGCCGGACGGCGGCAGCTCGCAGTACACGTGCACCTTGGCGTCGGTGGGCTCGGCGTAGTCGCACACCGCGGGGCCGCTGGGGGCGGCGGGGGCGGCGGGGGCGGGCCGCAGCAGAGGCCCGGACGGCGCGGCGGCCACGCTGTGCAGGCTGGCCAGGCTCTGTCCGATGGACCGCAGCATGTTGGCGGCGGGCTTGGCGTGGCCCAGGTCGTGGCCGCGGCCGTGCAGCCCGGCGCGTGGGTCCTGGTACACGTTGCCGTTGGCGGGCTGGCCGGGCTGGCCGCCCGGGCCGAGGCGCCCGGCGACCAGCTTGTCCGGCGAGGGCGCGCGCGTGCCCACCGAGGCCGTGCACCTGTTGGCCTGCAGCCCCCGCGCCACCCGCGGCCTCGACGGCGGCCTCTGCTGCGGCCGGATGACGTCATAGACGTGCTCCTCCTGCCCCGGGTCCTCCTCGTCGTCGATGTACACGTCCAGCTCCTCCAGCTCGTGCAGCCGCAGGTCGGACAGCGAGCGGTGGTTGGTGTTGCAGCTCTCCTCCACCTTGATGAGGTCGTACAGGTGCTCGATCATGTCGCGCGCCTCGCTGTAGTTGTCCGGGTCGTCCAGCTTCTCCCGCAGCGTTTGCAGCAGCTCCTGCGTCAGCTCCTCGGGCAGCGTCTGCGTGGCCTTGTCCTCGCACGGGATCCACGCGTCCTCGTCGTCGTCCGTGTGCAGCGTGAGCGTGGTCACGCCCGTGCCCGTGGCGTGCGAGTGCTGGCGCTCGTACTCGTGCACGGACAGGCGGGAGATGGAGCGCGCCGAGGACGCCGACACGAGTCCGCTGGGGGACGCGTCGCCCATGCCCAGCGTGCGCAGCCGCGAGCACAGCGCCGTGTACGAGCACCGCGACCCGCCGCCGCGCCGCGCCAGCCAGGCCGCGCCGCTCACGGCCAGCACGAGCGCCAGGCTGGCCACGACGACCACGAAGATGGCGGCCAGCACCTTCTTCTCGCGCTGCAGCCCCGCCTCGAAGTTGAGCGCCGTGTCGCCAGGCTCGCCGAACACGTCGCCGCCGTCGACCGCCACGCCGCCGCCACCTAGCGGCCCTTGGTCCACGACGGCCACGTCGTCCAGGTCGTCCTCCTGCTCGCACACCGCGCCGGCGTCGCACACCGTCGCCGTGAAGTTGGCCATGGCGGTGAGCCCCTCGGGCAGCGCGAAGCAGCCCGCCTGCCGCTTGTCCACAGTGCAGGCGCTGGTGTCGAAGAGCGCGTCGTGCGCCACCCAGGGCAGCCAGGGCGCGGGCGTGGACACCAGCTCGGCGAGGTACGCCCTCATCTGGCAGTGGCAGGCGCGCTCGAAGACGTTGCCGCGGACCTGCGCCGGCAGGAACGGCGGCGGCGTGGCGGGGACGCCCTCCCCCGTCACGAGGTCCTCGTCGGCGTCCTCGTCGTCCTCGGCGTCGGCCGCGCCCTCCGCCCCGAAGCCGAAGGCGCGGGGCAGCGCGCTGCCGATGACGTTGTCCGAGAAGCGGAAGTGGTAGGCGTCGACGCCGGGCGCGGGCCGGAACGGCGCTTGGAAGGCGTCAGGCTCGAGCCACGCGAACGTGTTGTTGTGCACCTCCATGGAGTTCCACTTGCTGAGCGAGAAGCCCCGCGAGCGCACGCGGTCCAGCACGGAGTGGCGCAGGGCCACGGCGGCCACCGTGAGGTTGAAGGCGCCGCCCAGCACCTCGTACAGCCTGCGGGGGGAAGGAACGTGGCGTTAGTTTCGAGCACGCCGTCGAACATCGATTGCGAGGAAATTAGAGCCCTTACTTGGAGTTGGAGATGGTGAGGTTGTTGACGGCCGAGCTGACGGCGCCGGAGGACACTTGGTGCAGGCGCGCGCCCCGCAGCTCCAGCGACGCGATGAGGGTCCTCGCGTTGAAGGCGCCGCCGTCGAGGCGGTGCACGGACGTCTCCAGCAGCCGCACGGCGCGCATCTGGAGGGCGCTGGAGACCAAAGACCCAGTTAGTCCACTAGACTCAACAGGCGCAAAAGCGGCGGCCTCGGCGGAGAGTCGAACCCGCGTCCTCCACTCACCTGAAGGCGTCCCGTCGGATGGCCCGGATCTCGGAGCCGACGATGAGGATGTCGGCGAGGGACGACGGGAAGGCGTGCCGGGGGATCTCCGCCAGGACCACGTTCTGCATGAGCACGCTGGCGAGCTGGCCGGCGCGGTCGTGCGGCACGCGCAGCGCCAGGGCGTGCTCGTGGAGCTCGAGGCGCGCCACGTCCACCAGCGACAGCGCGCGCAGCCAGGACAGCGCCGAGCCCTGCAGCACCACGTGGCCCGTGCGCGCCACCAGGGCCGTGAGCGCGGCGCGCACCTCCAGGAACGCGTCCGTCTCCAGCAGCACGGCGTCGCAGTCCTCGATCTGCGGAAGGCGGAGAAAGACAGGGCGGTGAATAACTCATCCAGCAGTCTGCGATGGCGGCCCCGCGGCCCCGCTCCACGTGAGGTAGCGGGGCCGCCTGCCGATCGTCTCAGCAAAATTAGCGCCATCAGCGCGGCAGCGCGGCGCCCCATCGGTCCCATTCAGCGGGGAATTTCCCGGCCCGGTCGGCAAACAGTTGGCAACAAGCCCCCTCGAGTGAAGCGGCCTCAAAGGGCTGCCGCCGCCGCCGCCGCCGCCGCCGCTGCGGGGTCGCGATAGACCAGACAGTCAAAGGCCCAGGCCCGCCACAACAGGCAAAGCCACGCAAAGCCCCGAGCGAGGCTACGCAGTAATACCACTGCGGTCCGGTCCGGCCCGGCCTGGCCTAGCCTCGCGGCGGGGCGGTCCGAGCGCCGTGCCGGTAGGCAATGCGGCGGCAGGCGCGGCGGTGGGGCTGCCTACCTCGCAGGCGGCCAGCCCGGCCGGCTGGAGCGCAGCGGGCTGGAGTTGGCAGTCTCCTCGCCTCTCCGCTCCGAAGGGTCGCTCTGTCTCTGTCGCACTCACGCGGCGTCCGTAAGGGTGCGAGAGAGACAGAGCGACGAAACGATCCTTTGCAGCAGACAACCGGCTGCGGTAAGCGGCGGCGCGCCGAGAGGCTGAGGCGGGCTGAGGAGGAGACGAGGGCCTCGTCCACGCCAAAGTGGCCTGCTTTGTCTCAGTTTTCCGTTTCCCGCCCGTTTCGTGCGGTACCGTAATAAGCCGGCCCGGGCCGATATGTGAGCCGCGCAGCCACAATTTGAAGCCGCCCGCCGCGGGCCAGGCAGCCAGGCGGGCGGGGCTGGCAGGCGGGGCCAGGAGGAAACTTTGCGGCGGCGGCGCTATTGTGTCGCGTACGACCCGCCTTGCCCGTCGTGGCGTGGCGTGCCACGCCCTGCGACGCCCTGCCCGCGGCGGTGAATGTGGCCGCATTCTGCATTCCATTGATGGCCTGCTACGCGGCGCTACGCGGCTACGCGCCGCCTCCCTTAAGTATTTCCGCTCGCAAGCGGGGACTAATTTCCTGGGGGGTCGCACACACACTGACACACACATGGACCGACGTGCGGCGCGTGCGTGGGCGCGACTGATAGATCTAGGCGGCGTTATTAATATTGGAGACCGGCCGGCGGCGTGCCTGACGGCGTGCCTGACGGCGTGCACCGAGACGCACTTGGCGGCGGGGCGGGGCACGCCGGCCGTCGCGGGCTATTCATGGCGCCGCCGCCGGCCGGCGCTGTCTCTCTCCCACCCACGGAGCGTTCCGCAGGGGTGCGAGAGAGACGCGCACGCGGGCTGGGGCCATGGAAGGCCACGCTAGGCCCGCACGAGGTAGCCCGCATCCCTTACGGCGCACCGCCTCGCCACTGCCGCCGCCGCCACCGCGCTGCTGCACTACATGGACCGGCATCTGATTTATGGGCCGACGAACCGAACACAGGACGCGACCAATCTCCGCGCGGGGGGCGTCGCTAAGCGCGGCGCGGCCTCGCCACTGGAAGTTCGGCTTTACAGTGAGGCGACACGAAATTGGGCGAGATTTTTCCGCGCGTCATGCCCTGCTAGCCTACTCCGAGGGGGCGCCTTGAGTGCGAGGGAGACGGAGCGACAAGCCCTGCCGCCGGTCGGTGTCGTGTATCGGAGCACGCGTTCCCCCGTTCGGCATGCCGCTCACGAAGTGAGGGAGGGGGCGCGTCCGCTGCCCAAGACGACGACGACGACGACCCCGGCGATCAACAAGCGACGCGTCGCGAATGGGGACGCCGCCGACGTCGCCGACCTCCGCGTCGTCCATCACGGATAGTTTTGTGGGCAATGACGTATTCGGAAGTGAGTTGGCCGTGCCGTGTGCCTGGACGGCGGCCAAGTCCGGCGTCCGCCCCGGCCAAGTCGCAGAGTGGACCCGCCCCGCCCCACCCCCTCTCCCGGAGAGCGTCCCACCCACTCGGGGGAAGGATTTGCACACGCGCAGCGCCGAGCGGTGCAGAATTTATTTGTCCTTTCCTCCCGCTCAAGTTACCACAGTCGAAAATTTTGGAAAATTCAACACTCACCTCAAGCAGCAGCCCCCGGGCGGCGGCCGGCGCCGGGCCGTCGCTGGAGGCGTTGGCGAAGGCGTGGTGGCGGACGAGCAAGCGGCGCAGCTTGGAGAAGGAGACGCGCTCCAGCAGCTGCAGGCGCGCGAAGGCGGCGGGCAGCAGGCGCACCTCGACCTGGCCGCCGCCCGCCACCGTCAGGTGTCGCAGCCGCGCCGGCAGCGAGGACGCGTTGATGGCCACCAGCTGCTGCAACAGGGGAAGGGGTGAGACGAGACGAGAGCACTCCAAATTGGAAAAAGTGAAAACGAGGCGCGCTTTACGGCAGAGTTTACAGCGGCGGGGCAAACTTTCCCCAGAAGCTGGCGGCGATAGGGCTGCGCGGCTCCTTGTGATAAGGGTCGCTGGCGTGGCGTGCCGTGCCGCGGCGACGCGGCCCGGGCCAGCGCGCACGCCGCGCACGCGTGCAGTGAATGCTTTTCCAGTGCGCCTGCCCCCGGCGCCCCTGGCACTGAGGCTGGCTGGCTGGCTGGCAGTGGCCCACAACAGGTTTCCTTGGGAACTTATCTACGCAGCCCAGTCCATCCCGCAGGCTGCCGTGGCACGCCGTGGCCGTGGCGGCGTGGGTCGGCCAGGGCGTATCTTCCTCTTCCTCCGTTTCCCAGGCCGGCCAGCAGTGCTCGCTAGCATCACTAGCAGTGCCGGCACCCAGGCGACCCGTTACGCGCAGCAAAGTGGGGCCCAAATGAAGCAGCCTAAACGGCCATCAGCAGGAAGGCGCCGAAGAGCCTCGCGCAGGACGCAGCAGGGCGCGCAGCCCAGCCCAGCCCCCTCCCTTTTTCCACGTTTGTGCCCCCGCGCTGTAAAAACCAAGTGTCCCGCCGCAAACTCATTCGGGGGGCGAGAACCGCCTTATGCAAATCTTTATGGAATTAATTAAGTTGGGTGGTGACACCGAGTAACTCATGGGATCACGCGGGAGGAAAATAACGCGCGTCCAAGAATCAGGCCCTTGGGTTGTTCGTTCCGTAGTTGGCGGGGCTCCGCGACCACCTACACAGTTCGTTCGTGTGTTACAGTGTGCGCGCCGCGGTCTGCGTTAGGTCTGCGCTGCGACACGTCAGCGGCAAGCGCGGGCCAATCTCAGCCAACTAGCGCACACGGGTGCACGTGCACACGTGCAATGCGCGTGCGTCTTAATGTCGCGGCGCGCAGGGCTGCCAACTGCGGAAGACTACCACCGCGCAGGACTACAGTACCACTACGCAGGGAAGACTGCCACCACGCGGGGCTACCAACCACGGAAGAGCTACCATGAAACAGTGCTACCATCATCACGCAGTGTAAACACGAGGCGGGGCTGCCAACCACGCGGCGAGCATGTAAATGCGGCACTTGGCTCCGACGATTCCGAAATGAAAGTTTCTGGCCGCGACGCCGCGACGCCAAGAAGCGGGACTCGCGGCACTGCGAGGCACCGCGACGCGCAACGCTATACGTGCTGCATCCGAGTCCAAACTCGCGGAATGGGGGAGCGCTCCGCGAGCCGAGAGTCGTTTTCGTCGCTCCGTCTCTCTCGCGCCCCTTTGGACGTGCCTCGGGGAGTGCGAGAGAGACGCGGGGACAGCCCTACTCGCGCGATAGTTTCCTACGACGAGGCAAGGGGTTAGTTCTGCGCGTCGCGGTGGCGGCGGCAGTTGTTGCTTGTCTTGTGCATTGCCTTCCATTGTCTTGTGCAGCAACGAGCCGACCGCCGCCGCCCTCTCTCCCCTCTCTCTCTCCTTCTCTCTCACACACGCACGCACACTGGGATGCGGCCTCACGTCGCCGACACTGCTAATAGCGTGGTGGCTGCGAAGTTAGGCCGCGCCGCCCCTGCATGCGTGCCGCGCCTATGGCCAGACGAGCAGCCAGCCACGCGGCGCGCATGCGAAGGCATCAGACAGACACTGCCAAAGTGGCGCGGGTTCAAATACTGACCTCTTCGTTCCGTTTTTGAGGTGGTATTTTTTTTTCAGTTCCCTGTTTTTATTTCAATTGCCGAGCGCTTGGATGTAAGAGCGCCAACAGGAGCTCGCCGCCATAAAGTGTGTCACTGTGCCGGCTTCCCCTCCCCTCCGCGCGCGAAAACAAAACAAAAACTTCCCCGCGAGTCGCAGTCGTCGTCGCGGCTCTCGACTCATCACCCCCTCCCCCTCCTGGAAAAACAACACAGCATCCGAGGCCAAAACCGCGCCCATGCGCAACGCAGCCATCTCAGGCGCTGCTAATACAGTATTCTAATCGCTTGGCCGCGGTCCAGGACGGCCCGAGGCCCCAGGCCCGAGGCCCCAGGCAGCACGGCCGTCGGAAACCGCTCCACCACTGTGCGAACTACTCGCGCAGCGCGTGCCGCGTGCACACCGATCCCGAGAGTCGTTTGTCGTCGCTCCGTCTCTCTCCAACCCACACGGCAAGCCCCGCGAGTGCGAGGGAGACAGACAGAGCGACGAAAACGACTCCCGGAATCGGCTTGCTGGCTGCTGTGGCGAACGGCCGGCGGTGCAGGCAATTTCCTCGGGCAGAGCCTCATTTTGTCCTGGCCTCTCAACTTTTACCCGAAAGTCGTTTTGTTTTCAAATTTTTTTTTTCTCTCGTTCTTTTTGCGGCCGCTGGGTGGACTCCGCGGCCGTGCCGCGGCGGTGCCGTGGCGGGGTCGCGTTGAATCAATGCATGAACGGGGGGCTTTGGGGCTCGGGGCCGACGCGGGGCGCGCTTTGCAGCCGCAGTCATGTTTTTGCAGCAGAGACGAGCCGAGTTTGAGCCCCGCCAGCCCCGCCAGCCGAGCAGCGAATCTAGAGTCTAGCCGCGCCACACTACGACCACGCTTTTTATTTTGTTCCCCGCCACTCTCTCTCGCTCGGCCCCGCCCCGTCTTGGAAGCTTGGACAGCTTCTTCTCCTCCGCTAGGATCAGGCAGGAGGACCAAGGAGGACCCCCCGCTGGGCGTTGACGCGCCAGACTCGATGAACGCCCTGCTCCAAAACACTTGGCGAATCATTAAGTGTGTGTGTGTGTGGTGTGTGTGTGTGTGTGATAAAGCCGGATAGGCCCTCCATCCCGAGTGAGCGGGCCGCTGTCACGGGCGTTGTGTGCTGCGTCTGGGCCCAACCAACCAAGCAAGCCGGCCCATGGCCCAGCCCATGGCCCCGCCGCCACCGCCTCCCTTTGGAGGGTCATCCACCTCGCTGGAGCTGGAACGGCTGGCAGGCTGCTGAAGGGCCATTGTCCAGTGCTGTCGGCTGAGCGGCAGCAGGCTGTGCAGCAGGCTGTGCAGGCAGGTGCGGTGCACAAGCCCGCGCGCAGCGTCCGCAGCGCCAAGGAGCTAAGCCCCTCACTACCGGCGTACTGGCGCGGCGGTCCGTCCGGGTCCGTCCGTCCGTCCGTGCCGGCGGCCTTGAACGCACTGACTGAGCGGCGCTGAGCCGAGCGGATTACGCGTCGAAGGCAGTCCCATTGTGACGTCATTTTCGCACGGGCCTTGCAGTGCAGGCGACTGCAACGGGCGGCCGAGGAAACGTCGAATTTGGGTGTGTTCAGGGAATCCGCGACTTCCACGCTGCGTCTCTCTCGCACCGCAACGGCGCGCCCCGTGGCCCCGTGGGTGCGACAGAGACAGAGAGCGCCTCTTCGGAATTGGCCTGCTGTCCGGGACATAATCAATGCCGGACTTGCGGGCTTGGACGCGGCCCAAGGGGGTCCGGGCGCAGTCAGGGCGGCCAGGGCCCGGCCAGCCCAGCCCAGCCCGGGGGGCTTTGCGCGCTTTGCACAGCAAGGAGGGCTCGACTCCCAGCCTCCCACCCGCCCGCCGGCCGCACACCGCCGAGGATCTACGGCCTGCGAACCGACCGACCGAACTGCGGCGATGGCGTTCTAAAGTTGGCCTGCCATTTTCCGCTCGTCCGGTTAATTCTCTTCCGCCTACAAGCCGGCTGGCCGAGCCGAGCCGAGCCGTCAGCGGGTCGTTCGTTCGTCCACGGACGCCTCTCTATACCTCTAGCGGCTAGTCGGGCAGCGCGGGACGCCTTCAAGTTGAATCACTATCATTACGTCCCTCGCTCCGACCTCGCGCCCGTCGGCGCCCGTCGGCGGCCTGGTCGGCGAGACGTCCAGCGAGGAGCGACGCGGCCAAAGCGGATGGCTTGATTATTTATCACCCCGTCGCCTCACCTGTGGAGTGAGTGGAGGCACACAGTGGGCCACTGTTAGGAATCGGTCTCCGAGGATGACCCCCGCGGTGCACCGCGGTGCTCCGCACTTCGACCGCCGCCGTTTCCGGTGGCGTGGCCGACGACGGACATGAAAAGCCTGAAAGGCCTATCCCGTCCGGGACGACGGTCTGCTCCGGCAGCGACGAGACTGGCCTTGGCACAGCGACGCACAGCGCACATGCGGGCGGCCGGTGGGAATCCCAGTGTGTCCACTTGGCCGACTGGGCCTGCACTGTGCAATTACCGCCCAGCGGACTCATCTCCATGTCCATTGCGAACCGACTGCAGCGATCAAATCCATTCCCATGGCCGGGGGCTCGGCTAGGAGGGTCTGGAAACCTAAACCCGGCCTGGGCCTGGTGGGCCTGGCGTTGGCACGCCAACGACGACCCTTCCGAAAACCAAAGGGCCGTCTCGTCCAATATATTCCGGAAGGGCCGTTTTACCGCCGCCGCCGTCTGCGCCGCGCGACGATGGCGCCGACGGCTGGGGCCTCCTGGACGGGGCACTCTCACGCCGTGGTGGCGGCGGTGGTCATAGGCGAAGAGTTTTGGATTGGTCGTCCACCGCGGGTAGACACTAGCCGGCTGCTGCATGCGCTCGTTGGTTTTGTTGTTGTTTTTGCGTCTCTTCTCCTCCGCCCGGCGGCCCGGCCGCAACGCCGCCGCCGTCAAGCCGGTCCTTGTAAAAAGACATCAACGTGCCGGCCACTCCGTGTACTCCTGGCCGCGGCCGCGGCGGCGCTGCTCCCGGTTCAAGGGCCTCTTCTCGCAGTGCAGCAGCCTGAGCACACCTGCGGCCGCGCCGCCTCCCTCCGAGCCTCCCCCCGAGCCTCCCCCTGCCCCGCGAGATAAGCATGTTCCCGTCAGCAGTCGCGGCTTGGCGGCCCGGCGGCCCGCGCCGCGATAATAAAGTACCCTCCAGCGCGGAGTATATCTTTGAGCTGCTTCCGAGGGCTGCATAAATCTCACGCATCTCGCCGCGCCTTCGTCACCGCGGCCTGCTTCGCGTGCTCTGGCAAGGGGCGGTACCGCGGCGACGCGGCGACGCGGCACTTGCGGGCCCGCCCGCTCCGCCCGCCATTCGGAGGCGCGTAATGAAATATTTAGACAGACGGAGTAGCGACGCGCACTGAGAGGGCCGAGGGGGCGGGGGCGCGGCGACACCCTCCCCTTGTCGGCCGCCTTGTTAACACGCCCCCCGAAACAGACAACTTGTTGTCAGGCCACGCCGTGGCCGTGGCGCGGAGGCAGGCGGGGAGGGAGGGACACGCCACTGTTAGTTTTACTTTCAGATTGCGTGCGTTTTTGCGACCAGGGCGGCGCCGTGCCGTGGCGCGCCAGCGGCGAGCTCGCCGACGATCCGTCAGCAGGCCGTCAGCGTCAGCGGCAGCCCATGGCAGACGCTAAAAAATCAGTGCAGGCACACCGACTGCAGTCTAAACAACGCGCCCGCTTGCTCACGCACACTCACGCGTGAGCCACTGGGTCAGTCGACTGGCGTTGCTCGCTGAGGCTGAGGCTTGCCAGGCCCGCACCTGATTTGGCTCCCGGAAGTCCGCCGCTACACTGCCACGCCGCTACACCGTACACGGCCAGCAGGATGCGCCCGACGGCCTGGGTGACGGATTTACACGATTCACGCACCGGGGGTGGCGCCAGCGTTGTGTTTATCTACACCGCAAACTTTTCTTCTTATTCCTTCCCGGCCGTTGCAGCTCCCCTCCGCGTCGTCGTCCTCTCTCTCTCCCTCCTCCTCGATTCCTCGTCCAGACTCTATGACCGTTTAAATCACGCTCCGCTACGCGCCACGCCGCGCCACGCTCGGCGCGGACAGCGTCCTGGAGGCCCTGCAGCCCCTCGCCTTCCTCGGCCCTCAGTAAATGAAGGGGACGTAGAAGGGGCTCAAGACACAATGCGAGGCGGACGACGCCCCGCCCCGCCCCGCCCCGCCCCGCGTCCCAAAACAAACGATAATCCTGATGTATGGCCCGGCAATCCCAACATGCGCCCAAAACGGCCGACACTCGAGGCGATTATGCCCTGTTCCACTACAGTGTCCCTCCTCCGGTCCCTCCGGCTCCCTCGGGGTCCGGAGGGACAGGCCCCTTCCTTTCCACCGCCCTTCCTCCTTGAGGTGCTCGTCGACGACGAGCTGGACGACGACGACGACGTCGCTGTTCACCGAGCCCCGCCGTGGGCCCCGCCATAGGCGCGAGGACGCCTCAGTCCGATAAAGAATGCCGATGAACAAAGCGCGGAAGTCGTTCCGAGTCTTCGACTCCGACGCGGCGACGCCCTCGGCATCCTCCACTACACCGTAGGGCGCGGCCGGCGCCTACAGTGCCGTCACCGCCGTGCTGAATTTGCCGCAAAGTGCGCAACGGTACTGCGAGGGGAAGGGCGGGGGCGGGGGGCAGCAGAACCAAAAATAATAGCGGTTTAAGGCCACTAGGACCGCCGGGGGTTACGGGGTGAAATACGCGGCGCCAAATGGGAGGCCGTTGAGAAGTTGGCTGGAAGGGGAAACGCCATGACGACACGACACACCCTGGGCCAGCATCCCAGCCAGCCGGCCTCCTTACTAAAACCTCGTGAGTCCCGAAATAATACGGCGTGGGACCGTCTGTACTCCAGCCATCTCACAAATTGCGTCGCCACTGTCAACACGGCGGCGGTGCGTCGCCGTGCGTGCGTGGCTTTGCATGGCCCCCATGATCCTCCCCTCGGCCCACCGCGGGGGTGGCTCCAGATGCACACGAGCACCGCGTCGGCCAAAACGGCGGCAGTTTACCCCGGTCGGTTGAATCCGACAAAATCCAGCCGGCCGGGCTCAACCACGCCGTCGTCGTGGTCCTTGTTATGGCCGGGGGGTTCTTCTGTGAAATCCATAATGAACACGCGCGCTGCCCCCAGGAGGGCCTCCGGGAGGGCCTCCGGGAGGAAGGCGGCCGCTGGAAGGTACCCACCCGGGACAGCGTCCAGGGCGGACGCGTGCACAGCGCACAACACACAGCGGCCGTCGGCGCGGCCGAGGCGGGGCCCCATTGGGCCCCATGCCGCGCGCCGCTCGGTCCGTTCGGCCCCTTGGGCCGCCGGGCCGCCACCGCCGTCGTCATGGCAACCACGAGACGAATGGTCCGAGGGGGCCCACAATGGCGGCTTGATGACGTTATGAACACACACACGCACACACGCACGCACGCACGCACAGAGACCCCCGATGCGACAAAACTGCATGGGCCAGGCGGCCAGGCCGATGCGACCGGTAGGCCGGTAGGCCTGGCGCGAGCAGTGCAGTGGTCGTTTCCATTACTGCCCGAAAGTTGGCCAGGAATGGCAGAGGAGAGAAATCACTGCGAGTTGGCCGAGGTCGGGAGCCGCGCGGCCGCCTTGGCCTGCACACTCGATTCCGAGAGTCGTGTTCGTCGCTCTGTCTCTCTCGCACCCACGGGCCGTCCCGCGCAGGTGCGAGAGAGACAGAGCGACGAACACGACTCTCGGAATCAGTCTGCGGGGCCTTGGCCGGAGCCTCTGCCAGACGCGTCGCGAGGCCGTGGCGGTGGCGTGGCCGTGGCGCGGCACCCCGCCCCTGCTCTCATCCAAGTTTTTCAATAAATTGGCCCGACACCTCACAAGCTCCCCTCCCCTCCCCTTTTAATCCCCATTATTATTTTTTGGGCGGCGAGATTTCGGTAACAGCAGCAGCGGGAGTGCCGGCGCCTCCTATCTCTCCGTCTCTCTCGCACTCCCTGGGCGGTGGCGGTCCGCGTGCGGGTGCGAGAGAGACGGAGCGACGCCCATACGCCCCTAATGGAATAATTCCACGTTGGCGCGCTTTTGACGATGGGAACACGGCGCCCCATCGGGCTGACCAATTACCAGCCCCGCAAGCCGCGAGAGTGCGCCACGCCGCGCCAGAGCGAGAGAGACAGACAGAAGGCTGCTTCATTTTCGGCCGGGAAACGGTCACACTGTGCACCCGCGTTGTCCGGAGTACTACACGGCGTATTAGTAGTACCCTGATGGCACTGCGCTGTACACCACACGCCGCGCTCCTGCAGTAGCGTCTGCATCTCTGCGAGTGTGTGTGTGTGTGAGTGTGTGTGCACGCCTTATGAGAAACTTTCTCAGCGACGCGGTGTGTTGCTCTGGCGCCTGGGATGCGCCTCGGGACTCGCCGCTTGCTTAGCGCCAGGGGGAACTTCCCCTCCACTCCATCGTCGTCGAGACGCTCGCGTCGCCGACCTTGCCTTGACTTGCACTCGGATCCATTAATCGCCAACACGGTATGTGCTGTGTGTGTTCTTTGTTGCTGAGGTGACGCGGGTCTTTTGTTGTTGCTGTTGTTGTTTTTGAACCCGGTGGTGAGAAAACGGCGCGAATTCACACCCAAGCACGATGGCGCCACGCGATTGGCTGCCCATGTTCTCATCTCCCGTTCCCTGGCCTAACGGCGTGCTGCTCTTCGCACCATCGAGCGGCAGCGCAACAACAGCACCGGTCGAATCAAGCCCAGTAGCGCACGGATGACGCGCGCCTCCACATTTTCCAGACTAATCTTATCAGGCCGACCGCGCTTGGGTCGGAAAGTTTGGGGGCGGCCGGCTCCTGAGATGGTGCGGCCTCGTCCACGGCAGCCCTTGCCTTTCTCCTGGACCGGCAGCAGTCTGATTCCGAATCGTCGCTCTGTCTCTGTCGCACTCATGCGGCGTGCCGTGTAGGTGCGAGAGAGACAGAGCGACGAAAACGACTCTCGGAATCAGGCTGCTGGCCGTGATAAAGAAGGGGGTCATCGAGAGGAGAGGCGCGACGAGCGGAGATGCAGGCTTTACCGGCCGTCTCCAGTACAACACCGCCCGGCTCGGCCCGGCTGGGGTTAATCTGGACCGAGCCGAGCCATCCGAGGCCCGCATTAAAATTCATCGCCAGTCCGAGGCGCTGCTTGCTGTTTTGGACCCAAATTAAAATCAAACTGCTCCGTTTTATTTTTCGCGGTTTTTTTGTCAGTGTAGGCAGTTGTCATTCGACCTGCAATTGCGTGATGCTGCACCCCCCGAGGTGGGACGGATGCAAGGCTCTATAGGTGGAGGCGGCCAGGTAGACGGCAAGCGTCCCGATATTACGTAACACCTCGCATTAGGAAGCGGCGCGTCACGCCCCGGGACTGTCACCCGTCGCTCTGTCTCTCTCGCACCCCGACGGGGCTGACGGGGACGCCCCGCGAGTGCGAGGGAGAAGGAAGGTCTTGAATCGGCCGGCAGGAGGCGACGGCGGCCAGGTAGACACGAGGGCGATAGCGATAGGTGTGGCGATGAATGGGGCAGGCAGGTAAAGGCGGGTAAAGGCCTTTAGAGGGGGCGGCGTGATTTTAGTCACAAGGCAGTGCACTGCAATGCCAGAGAAGCCGAAGGTAAAAAAAAATGTAAAATTAGAGTGACAACCGTCGAGCAGCGTGCTGCGTGGGAGCACGCGGTGTGTATCCGTCAACACCTGTGCGCCGCGTTGTCCGTGTCCCTCCGAATTTTTGAATTTTGCCGGCATATTTTGTCGTCCTTTTTTCATCTTTTTCCCCCCGCTTCCCTTCCGTCCTGTTTTAAATTCCCGCCCGTTTGCCGCCTTGATGATGCATACATGCCGCACCTGGTCACTTCTCACGTTAACGTTGCGCCGTTTTGCAAAACGGCAAAGGATGCAAATGCCCTCCGGAGTACAGGACCAAGTACACTCGGAACACAAAGTAAGCACAAAGTTCGTCGACACGCCGGGGGAGGGAGACGCTCCCCCCCCCCCCCCCACCTCCACCACCTACAACAACATTTCCGGCTGCCGTCAAGTGATTTGGATACTCAGCCAAGCCAGTTCGTCGAGAAGTCCCCTTGCTATTGAAATCGTGGCAAACTCCCCCCCCCTCTCTGTTTCTGTCCCTCGCGGTGCCACCCACCGCACTCCGAGCAGGAGCCACAGTAATCGCCCGGTTTTAGACGACACGTGCACGTGAGTCGTACTCTTCCGAGCGTAAGATTGTTCGACACCCAGGAGAGCGGCTCAAATCGTCGTGGCGGGGACGGGGAGGGGGGAAAGGAGGGGGCAGGACCCACACACTCTCCTCGTCCTGCCCGTCCTGGCGCGCGGCGTTGCCTGATTTCCGTCCCGACGGGAAGGGACCTAACCGACACCGACCCCTCTGACTCTGACTCTCCGACTGCTCGGCGGCGGGGCGGGGCGGGGCGGGGCGGCGGGGCGACCGCAGCACAGGACAGGACAGGTTGGGAAGACGATCCGGTCCCATAAGTGATACTTCCCCTACCTGCTTTACCCAGCCGATCGGACGGTAACTCGGTGAAATGGAAAGGAACTGATGCGGAACTCCGCTCGGTTAAAACGACGCTCGGATAAAACGGCCGGTAGGTAGCTCTCCCGGCGAAAAAGGAAAAGACGAAAGCAATTAAGAGTTTGGAAAAAAGTACTTCGCGGTCATGTTTCCAGAATCATGGCATGCCCCACCCACGCCACGGCAAGAAGAGTGCTTGTATTGTAATTACTCATCCGCCCCCTCCTTTTCCGAACGCCGTGAAGGCCCCCCCCCCTCTCTCCACGGGGCAATAGACTCGAGGGCACAGCGGGGACCAGCAGACGACAGCGGCACTCGCTTCTGCCCTCGCTCTCGTTTTCGGCCACTTATTGCTTTTCGCTGTGGACGCTCCGCTTCCTGCCAAGCCGCCTCCTCCATCGAGTACCAGAGGGATCACCCGTCGCCCCGTCGCTGTGGCGCGGCCGTCCCGGACCGACAGACAAGCCCTGTCTCTCTCGCACCCGTTCGGGACGGCCCCGCGAGTGCGAGAGAGAGAGAGAGAGAGAGAGAGAGAGAGAGAGCGCGCTCCTGCAGCAGTGCACCCGCATACTGCACGCGCCTCGGCGACGGCGGAGATGGAGGAGTCGCCGCCAGGCGCAAACGCAGTCGCTCTGTCTCTCTCGCACCCCTGCGGGCCGCGCCGTGAGTGCGAGAGAGACGGGCCGACGATGTAGGGAAGCAGCCTCACGCCACAACGCTGATAGAAAACAATTTGTCTCGCCGGCCCGACGGTTATTGACACGCCGAAATCGGTGCGGGGCGGCGACGCCGGCCACGACGGCGTGCTCGGCCACCCCGCCGACGCCGCCGCGACTTGACCTCGCGCCAAAACGATACGCAGACCGGCGAACCGGCGGCGCGCTCACAAGATCTCCGATAACGCGACGATAACGCGACCATCGCCCAAAGACGACGACGCGTCCCCCAGCAAGACGCACTTGTTGGAGTACAACGGAAGGGACTCTCTCCCTCACACACACAGACACACACACACTGGCGTAAATCGGCGCGCGGGTAAATGGAGAGAGGGTAAGGTGCGTGGCCGAGGTTTGCGGCGCCGCGGCACGCCGGGGACGGTCTTTATGGTCTCCAGGACGCCCGCCCACTAACGGATGGGGATACGAGCGCGGCAGCGCGGCACCCCCCGTCATGACGTTCATGGCGGCGCTGGGCGCGTCTGGCCACCGGCCGCCATGACTTTGAGGGCGTTTTGCGGACGCGGCACCACGGCGGCGCTCCGTGGCACGCGGCTCACGCGGCCGGCGGGTCGTTTGGTCGTTTGGTCGTTTGAGCCGCGCGCTGTGCGCCACCACGCTGTGCGCCACCACCTCGTAAAGGCCCTCGTCGTGGCGGCGCGGCATATCAAATGAAACGGCGGCCTGCCGGGCATTCCAGGCCTTCCAGGCGGTCCTGCCGCTGGACAAGCAGAGCGTCGCGACGTCGTCGTCGTCGTCGTGGTGGAGCATACTCGGCAACGCTGGCCGCGCTGGTCGCGCTACCCGCACCGACGACAAGACACTGTTGGGACAAGAGCTCGTTGTTTGCTTGGCTCGGGCCGCGCGCCCCTCACGCCGTGAATCACCCAGCAGGCTGCTCTGTCGCTCCGTCTCTCTTGCGCTCGCGGGGCGTCCCGAACGGCCCCGAAAGGGGTGCGAGAGAGACAGACAGACAGCACGCCACCGACCGCGTCTCGAACTTCAGACCGGCTGCGACACTGTAGGAAACCGGCTGCGCTCACGCGCACCACGCGGCGATTCGACGGAAAAGTCGCACTTCGTCATCGCGGCCGTGGAGCAGCAGGCGGTTTCCTGCGTGGCAGCCGTCAGAGATCTGCCAGGGTCTCGCTCTAGTTTCTAGCCGCCCTGGCCGCGGCCGGTGCCAAGTTGACGTAGGTCTTGAGGGTCAGGATCAAGAGCGAGGGCGCTAGGGCGTGGCGTGCTCTTCTAGGACGGCGGCGGTCTGCATCGTCGCGCATGCCCTTCCACATTGACCAAAAATTCAACGATCTGCGCTTGAATGAGAGGGATACCGATACGATACACTGTGGCGCTTGAATGAGAGAGAGGGCGATGGCGCACACAGCAGTGCAGTCCGGCCGACAGCGCCCCCCCCCCCTCCCCGCCGGAAGTGACACTCACTTTATTTGCCTAATTTCGCAACCGGCTTTCACTCGCGTGTCCACTGACACGTCTGTCTGTCTGTCTGTCTGTTTGTTTGGCTGCATGTCTGTCTGTATGTCTGTCTATCCGTCTGAGTGTCTGTCTGTTCGGCCGGCCGTGAGCGCGCGTTGGCACCTGGTACTGGTCAAAAATAGCCCCCCGTGCGTGCCGATTCGTCAGCGAAACTCCCCGCTCCCGTCCCTGTCTGTCTGTCTGTCCGTCCGTCCGCCCCTGCCCCTGTCTGTCTGCGGGGCGGCGGCCTCCTCGTCGGGGAGGTCTCGGGGCGGCGTGGCGCGCGCAGCCAGCCAGCCTGCCGACACTAGCTCCGTCTGTACTACGTCCGAGTCGCACACAGTACGCGGTACCCGATGAAGGGCTTCATTTTTCACATCCTCTCAGCTCGAAATCGCGCGCGCAAAAACAGACGGCGCGGGGCAGCGCGGGGCAGCGCCATGAAGCTCAAGCTGGGAGTGATGAATGAATATGGGGCAGCCGTGCCCCCGCGGCCCCCGCCCTGCCCTGGCCGCAGTATCTCCAGTAACAGGGCTATTTGGCGGTTCGACTATTTGTCCACGCCCCCCACCCCCGCTTCCTTGCCGGCGACGGGGCGCTCGGCTTGGCGAACTCCTCGTACAGGGCCTAAGCCCCGTCCCTGCAAATGGCCCAATTGAATTTATTTGGACGCATGTACGCGGCGGCGGCGGCGCACTCATTCTGAACAGAGCTTGCCGTCTCTCTCGCGCAGCCATACGGGACGCCGCACGCCGCCCCGCGCGGGTGCGAGAGAGACAGACGGTGTCACTGTGCCCGTTGCCACAGGGCCGTTGAATGGAACGAAATTCTGTGCCGTGCCGCCACCGTTGCGCCATCGACTCCCACGACAGTGCCTCGACAGTGGACACACGTGTCGCGGTCGCTCGCACGGACAACGAGTACGTCACGAAGTAGGAAAGCGACCCGGGGACCCTTCTGGTGGGAAAGCTTGACGTGCTCCGCGACCACCCCGTCGACGCGACGCAATGACTGCTAAACGCGCGTCGCGGTGGCCGGGCTCAATGCGCAGGCCTAAAAAAAGAGTTTTTTCGATTTTTTTTTTTTTGAGAGTGTCCCGTGGGAGTAGCTGGCCAGGCGTTTCTGAATGGCGAGCTGAGCTGTCTCAAGGGTGCGCACTGCACCGTGACAGCCCCCCCCCCTCTTTTCCCTGAGGGGCACTCCTCCGATGTCCACTGGCCGGTCTTTGACGCCGAGCCTTGGCCGTCTCCTTATCGCGTCGCGGGCTTCCACATTCGCACGCTGCAGCCTGCACCAGCCTGCTGCAAGGCGCCAAACCCGAGCGCGGACGCTGAGTCGCCGGCGCCTACACTGTCTCTCTCGCACCCCCTGCGGACCCTGCGGGACGCCCCACGAGTGCGACAGAGACGGAGCGACGCCTGCCGCCGAGCAGCTCACAGGATAATTAGCCACATCCGGCGAAAAACAAAAACAACAACAAAAAGGCGCCGCCGTCGTCGTGGTAAACAAAAGCGTCGTCTGCTAGTTCGGCGCGTTTCTGGTTAGGCCCGCCCGCGGTGATGATGCCGCGCCACTGGAGAAGATTTTCCAGAATCTCTTTTCCAGGAGGCGGCTGCGAGCGCGGCGCAGCGCAACGGCACGCTGCTTCCGGTTTCCGCTCACACACACACACACACACACACACACACACACTGCGACACGCGCGGTCAGTCGCGACAGGCACCCCCCCCCTCCCGAATCGGCAAGCTCATTGGTGCAGAGTCAATCTCTCTCTCTCTCTCCGGCTGCTGGACAAATGTTTGACGGCTGTCTTTGTCATCTCGCCGGGTCAACTTTCGTCAGGTCAGTGTGGCGGGCGGTTCGGCGGCCAGGAGGACGGCGGGGCGCACCTCGGGCGGGAGGCACTTGAAGGAGAATGGGAGCGGTGGCGCGGCGAGGCGGCCAGGCGCGCAACAGGTGGCTACAGCTTACCCCCTCCCTCCGCGGCGCCGTGTCGCGGCACACACACACACACACACACTCGGCGCCCCTCGCCGGCCGGCTGGCCCGCCATACGATTTGAATGAGTAGTAGTCCAGTGTGCCACCGCCTTGGCCGCCGCGGACAGACGGCGGCAAGGCGGCGAACGGCTTTATTCATTCAGGAAGGCGCTGTTCTCGCCGTCTCTGTCGCACTCGCGGGGCGAGAGAGACAGAGCGACGCTGACCCGCAGCACTGCCGAATGGCGTAACCGAAGCGAAAAGCACGCGTCACCGTCACCCCCATGATGGGCGTGCGTCGCGACGCACCGCGTCGTGCACATCTGCGGGGGGGTCGCCGTTCGCGCGCTCGCCAACGCCGCCAGCCAGCAGCTGCCGCGCCATGTAGAAAGTGGGACAAAGATAGAGGGAGAAGGAGAGCCCTTGCTTGCGGCGATCGAACCGAAAAACCGGCAACCGTCGTCGCTCCCTTCCCCCTCCCCTCTCTTATTATAATTTTTGATTTTTCGTTGTTTTGCCTAATCACGGATGCGGCCGCGTCCTCGCGCGCGTCATCCTCGGAGTGACGCGCCGTTGCGGTTGTAAGTGAAGCCATTTAGTTGGGTGATTACTAACAGCGTGTGTGTGTGTGTGTGTGTCGCGTTCCTCCACGCAGCCCATTGTCCAGGCGCACGGGCCTCGGTGTGCATGTCACTCACACACACACACACACACGATCGCGTAATACGTCCGTGCCCCCCTCCCCGGTTTCCGGTCCCACCTGGTTGGGCACGGCGTTGACCGCGGCGTCGATATTACTCCGTTCACACAGCGCGCATGCCGCGTCTGGCTGCGGTATGGTATGGCACCTCTGGTGGGAGAGAGACCGAGAGAGACGACGCGCTAAACCTTCCGAGGAGTCTTTGTCTGACGGCTGCCTCGCGTGTTCTGCGTATGGAAGGTCTCGGTGCTGGAGGACTAAGTGCCCCCCCTTGAGAAACAGTGTACCCCCTCGCCCATACCGCCTCCTTCCCACACGGTGCTTTCTTATTTTCGTTAGCGGCGCTGCGTGGATGTGCATGTGTGTGTGTGTGTGTGTGTGTGTGTGTGTGTGTGTGTCAAGGGAGCGGGGGTGGGGGGCAAAACCAACAACCCTCCCGCGCTCCCATATGGCGTCGGTAACGAACAGCCAGGCCAAGGCCCGGGCATCCATCTCCCCATCTCACGGCCTTCGTGCACGGCCTCTAATCCTACTGGGGGCCGTGGGGGCCGAACGGGGCGGCTGGCTCCCGGACGGCGGCACCAATTCCAGGGACTCTGCCGAGGACTCTGCATGACGAAGAGACCCAAAGGGGAGCCGTAGGGAGGGTCCTTGTTACTGAGGCGCGCCGCGAGGACTCCAGGAGGTGCTCCAGGAACGCACGGTTCCCGCAGGAGGACGAGGTCCTTGGGGTCCTCGGGGAAGGACGCGGGATGCCGATGAGTCGTTTGTCGCTCTGTCTCTCTCGCGCCGCTGCGGGACGCCACGTGAGTGCGACAGAGACAGCGCGAGTCGCTCGCCTGGAAACGCGTGACTAGTCTTTCCCACCGCCGCGTCACGTGACAACAGAGCGTCATGCCGCGCCCGCAGCGCTGCCGCTGCAATTAAGTTGCAGCGTCATTTACTTGCCGTCTCTCTCGCACCCGCGCGGCGCGCCGGCACGCCCCGCGAGTGCGAGAGAGACGGACAGACAGGTCGGGAATCCGGCGTCGTGCGGCGGCGCGGCAAGCTCGAGTGCCTCCCGTCGAAGCGCAGGAGTGCAGCACAACAACGAAATGACACACGGTGGGCTTCAACCGGCCGCCCGACCGGCCGACCGCACGGCGCGGAGGTTCCCACCGTGCCTCGCCAGTCGTTGGGTCATCAATGGTGTTGCATCCTCACACAGACGCAAGCCCTCACACACACTCGCACACACACGCGCGCGCGCGGCGCACTTTAAAAATGAGAGTGGCGGCGGTTATCCGTTCCCGCAACCGCGACCGAGCCATCCTTATTTGTCGCTTCATTCCGCTGCACTGCCCGCGTGCGATGCAGTGAAGTCTGGTGCAGTACTGCAGTACGCCCAGGTAGCCAATTTGCCTGCTTGGTTCTTGCTTTCGTTGTTGTTTTCCCCCTCGCCTTAGTTTTTACGCCGTCTTTTTCCCGCGTTTGGTCTTCTTCCTTATACGTCGGACGGCGCGCGAAGATTGCCCCGCAATTAGCAGCAGCGAGGCTGGAAGGCAGGGAGGCTGCGGTGTGTAGTGTATTGGCAGACACTCGCTGGTAAACAGCCGGACTGGCAGTTCGCTGCCGCCCCGCCCCGCGCGTCGCTGCTTTTGAATTTTGGCGCGCCCCGCGCCGCTCGCGCCCTCAAGTGGCCCTCGGGCCTCGAACTCGAGCCAAACTGCCGCTTCCCCTATCACGCCACAGCCCGCGCGCGAGCGGCCCAACTTTGGCCCCGGCCGGGCCGGCGGCCACCCCCTTCGGTGCCTTCGGCCTTCAGCGGGCCCGTGGCGGCGTGGCGGCCCGGGGGATATGTGCTGTTTACCACCCCTAACCTGAACAGATTCGAGTGCGGCGTGTGTGTGTGTGCGTGTGTGTGTGTGTGCTCCAGGCCCTCCACTCGGACCCCAGCCGAGCCCGCCGAGCCGGGGCTCCACGATAACATATCGGCCAACCGATCAGCGGCACTGCGAGCAGCGAGAGCCGCCGCGCATCGGCCGGCCAACTTCCATGATCCCTCCAACAACACGCACACACACACACACACACCTCGAAGAGCGGCGATCCCACTCCAGGGAGGCTTTTCGGTGGGTTCAGCAGCCCCGTGGGCCTGGCCTGCCTGGCCATGGCGGGGCCACGAGGTGGGCGCGGCGCGGCGCGGGCTGCTACAGCAGCTGGGGCACCGCCTCGCCCCGCCGCCACGGCGTCGCGTCGTCGGCGTCCCTACAAGGAATCAAAGCACTCGTTTCGAAAGGCCCTCCGCGGGGCCGTGGCGCGATTCGCGTGTCGTGCCGTCCTTGCTTTGGCGGCGGCTCTTTAGCCGCGCTCGTCCGGAACGCCCCGAACGCCGCCTCGGCCTAGACGGCCACCACGCCCTCGGCCCCACATTCCCCGCCCTAGCGCCCCGCCCCGTGCGTCCAGAATAGAACCAAACGGATCGGGCGGCCGAGGCAGGGCCAAGACAGGGCCGGCGGCCCCGCGGTGCACTTGGCCCTGCTCAGCCCATCCACCCATTGTTCCAGCCGGCGGCTGCCAGTCGCTCCGTCTCTCTCGCACCCACCCGGGGCGCCCCGCGAGTGCGAGAGAGACGACCCCGCAGGCAGGGCGCGGCCCCGGAATCGAAGTAGGATCGGGCCTGACCCGACTCCCTGACGACGCCGTTGACGCCGTGCCCGTCGCGACGTGAGGCGCAGGCAGTGGCACCAGCCGCCGGCTGACAGACAAACTGACAATAGAAAGTGTCGCCCCGTCGCCCTTGCGCCACTCGGCCGTTCATCAAAAGGCTTTCGAAATGAAACAATGCCCGACGCGTCGGCCGAATGGCTGCGCAGTGATTGGCCAGGCTCAATGGGCGGCAGGTGCTGATTGGCCGCGATTCGTGTTTCCATTTCCAGCCTGCTGCACGCTGCACTGCGCAACTAGTGCCTCATCCAGCTCACAGCACGCTGCAGCAGCAGCGCACCGCGCCGCCCCCGCCGCCCCCGTGGGACCCATACGGCAGAGGGATGCGTGTCGAGTGGCCTTCCTCGGAAAGGGGGCGGGGTGGGGGCGGGGGGTCCCTGGGGTGGAGGGGAGGAGGGTGGTGGGAAGAAGCCAGTGCAGGGCCAAACAGGTGCCGACTCGCTCCACCCCCGCCCCACCCCCACCCCCGCCCCGGCCGTTTCCGGCCTCGTGGGAAGTCGAAGGCAGAGGCAGCGCGGCAGAGCCACCTCGACAGGGAGCTCCGCGGCGGCCTGCTTCGCCTGCACACTGATTCCGAGAGTCGTTTTCGTCGCTCTGTCTCTCTCGCACCTATGCGGGACATCCTTGGAGTGCGAGAGAGACAGAGCGACGAAAACGACTCTCGGAATCAGTGTGCCGCTTCGCCCCCTGCAGCAGCGGCTTTGTGTCGCCGTCTCCCTCGTCGTCGAACCCTCCGAGGCAGGCTTCCGAAATAACGCGCGTCCTTGTTACGGCACTGCTTCTTGTTGTGCGGCGCGGCGAGGGCAACGGGCGAACCAAATCCGTCCTGACGTGCTGCTTGACGTCCTCGGCGTGCTCAGTGCTCGCCCTTTCGCGGCCGACCGCCGTCAGTGGCGGAGCAACGGATTTTTGACACGGATTGTACAGCTGTTGGCTGACCCGGCGCGGCCCCGCGGTCTGGCCCGAACGGAAGCAAGGGTTAGCCAGCGTTAGCCAGCGGGCTGCTTCTGAACAGTGTCACTCTGTCCCTCTCGCACTCTGGTGCACTCTGGTGGGTGCGAGAGGGACAGCGACGCGGGCACTGCTCTGGCCGGCCCGCCGGCCCCACGCACTGCCGGCAGGACATGGGTGCGCTCCGCGGCCGCGGACGGCCGGACGGACGGACAGACGGATGGACGCGTCGGTACGGTTGGCCTGCTGGCCTGTTGGCCGGGCCGCGAACTGTGGGGGCGGCCGGAAATACACGCTCACACAAAAAAATTAGGCAAGAAGCCTGCGGCATTCACTTGGCGGGGACAGGAAAATGACGGGCAGGTAACTGCCGCGCTAAACTGACAGGTCGTCAATGCGCCACTCCAGCCGCTCCAGCAGCACGCCTCCAGCGGTGTCGTGTTGCGACGGCGACCTGTTGAAGGGGGAAGGGGTGCGCCCGGGGCGTCGCCGGGGACGAATGACGGACTCACCTGGGCCGAGGTGGTGGCTTGACCCCCCGTTGCCGAAGTCGCACGCCACGCGCAGCCCGGGGGCCCCGGGGGCGTGGTGCGCGGGGGCCGCGTCCTCTTGGCAGGTGCATTCGGGGCGCTCGCACAGCGGCGGGCTCGCGGCCACGCCGTCATCGTGGGGGCGCGCGGGCGCGGCCAGCACGGTCAGCACGGCCAGCACCAGGGCGCAGCGCATGCTGCGCACGCTGGCCGACAGGGGCGTCATCGCGGCAGGGGGGCGCCGTCGACGGGGAGACGCTCATGACGTGCACGTCGGGACGCGGCGGTCGCATCCTGGCGCCGCCACGGCGCACATGAAGGGGCTGAGCGCGGACACATACACTTACACTGCACCACTACACTGACACCCACACACACGCGACGCGCGCGCACACACTCGCGTCAGGTCGTTTCGGAATATCGGTTCGTAACTCGGCTTACGCCCTCCGGCCGGCTCGCCGTCGACGGAACGGGTGGCCGTCGTGCTCGCCGCGCCCGCCGGGTAGAGACTGACTGACTGGCGCGCTGGCGGGCAGGCAGGCAGGCAGCCCACGCCGGGCTCAGCTGGCACCGCGGGCACCGCGAGCTGGCAGCCAGCCGCCAGCCAGCCAGCCGGGCGGCCGAGGCTGGCGGCCTGGCGGTCCCTGTGTGATCCTGGCCGAGGATTCGGAGGGGGAGGGGACGGCTGCGTCTAACCGTGGAAGGGGGGGAGTGGTTCTTTCTTCTCCGATCCCACCCGACCCAAACACCCCCAGCATCTTCTTGAGGTCGACGACGCCGTCGGTCGTGACTCCCGCCACCAGTTCGACGTGTGCGTCCAGGACCCAGGACGTCGCACAGGGCGTCGTGCTTCGCCGCGGCCAGGTTGTGGAGTGCTGGGCGGCAAGGGCTGGGCGCTGCTGGGTCAGTAGGCGTTCGCGTTCGCGGCGTCCTTGGAAGGCCCGGACGCGGACTCGCGGTCGCCGCCGCCAGGCCCCCTTGTGCGTTCAAGTCGCTGGAGTGCCGTTCGGTGCGGCATTCCGCCAGGAATGCGTCCACTCGAATAATCCGAACAGTGTACTCGCGCATTAGCACTCTGGCGCGATGTGCCCGACCGGCCAGGGTCCAGGGGAGGCTGCCTGGAGCACTGCCTGGTGCTGCCTCGAGCCGGGCCCGGCGGCCGGTGCAGGGGGCCTACTGCGGCACTCCTGTCTATTACCCAATTAGTTACAATCCTCTGTAATTTCCCGTCCAGCCAGCCCGCTGCAGCCCGCCACCCTCGCGCTGGTGCTGCTTGGTTATGGTGCATTTCCGTTCGAGTCCGACAGTCCGACTGCCGTGCCGGAAACCCCTCCCCCTCCCCACCCCCAGACCGCCCGAGCCCGAGCCCGGATACGTACCGTCCGATCGTCCGGCAACGTCAAGGACGAGGAAAAAACTGTGACGCCGGTATTCGAACCGGAGTCGCCGTCACCTTAGTTACCGGTGCTGGCAGATGGGATGCCTACCTCACCGGCGGCAGCTCTGCCCTGGCGTCGGGTGGGCTGCCTGAGTCGCAGGCGTCCCGTGCTCACTCACACTGTAATCCTGTCCGAGACGCTGACGCCCTCCTGCTTGTGCTGTTGCAGCTGCCACTCCAACGAGCGCCAGTTCCTGCGCGACATCGTGCAGTGCGTGTCCGGGACCAGCGGCGGCCGCCTGGCGCGCTGGCTGCAGCCGGACTCGTTCGTGGACACGGCGCGGTGCTCGCTCGTGTACGTGCGCGAGGACCTGCGCCAGGGCTGGCCCGCCGTGCTCACCGTCGTCACCCGCGACCAGTACGGCGACGTCGTGCACGTGCCCTACCTCAAGGTCGACGCCAAGGCCCTCCCCATCGACAAGAGGGACGCCGGCGAGGAGTACACCAGGAAGATTCGGCGCGTGAGCGAGCCCGACGAGAACACGTTCGGCGGCCACGCCTACCCCTCCCTGGACGCCCCCTACGAGATCACCATCAAGGACAAGACCTACTGCCACGCCATCACCATGATGAAGGCAAGCGACTGCTTCAGTTGACTTTTCTCCTACGCGCTTGAGATAATAACACCGTAGTAACTCTGCCTTTGTCTTTCTGTTTCGCAGGCGTATGAGAACTATTCCTTCGAGGAGCTGAGGTTCATCTCCCCTGCTGTGAAACGGTCCAGCGAGACCATGCTGGTGCGTCCCCATGGCAACGGGACTTACAGTGTCACCTGGACACCAGCCAGTGTGGGCTGGTATTCCCTGGTTATCACCATTGATGGCTATGTGATGGATGAGGTATTTTTTTTACAAATGGGAAAAATACATTTATGGTAGGACAGCGTTAACGCTGATTTATTTTAATATTACCTTCCAGATGCACAAGGTGGAAGTCAAGGAAACCCCTCAAGGCCTCATTCCACCGAAACAAAGTACTGTCCGTAAACAGCCCAACCAGCCAAGCAGGCTCCGTAAATTTGTAGCCAAGAAAAGTGCTGGACTTCGCATAAGAGCTCACCCTTCCCTGCAAAGTGAACAGATTGGAGTAGTGCCAGTCAATGGCACAATCTCTTTCATTGATGAGGTGCAAAATTGAAATAATTTTTGTTTTGTTTTTGGAAGTTGAGATCTGGACTTTTCATCAATTTATTTTTTTCTTCCTCTCTATAGATTCACAATGACGATGGAGTCTGGCTTCGTCTAAATGTCGAGACAATTAGAAAATATTGTGGTAGTGGATCAGGTGGCAACTGGGGAGGAGGTGGACAGGCTTTGGATCTTTCAAATGACACACCTCCTCATCGAGTCACAGCCCAGGAGGCATGGTGCCTTCAATATAATCAGCACCTAGGAAAAACTCTCTTGTTGCCTGTTGAGGAACCCAAGACTATAAATGAACAAGTGCAGAAGGATGCCATCATTAGAAGGGTGCCTGATGTTCAATCAAAAGATGGGTAAGGGTAAACTTTTTATATCATATATATTTTTTATGATGCTGTACTAAAAATTCCTGATTTGTTTTTTCAGTCGGGCCAAGTCTATCTGTGTTGGTTATCCAGCAACATACCATGTAGTAAAATGTGGAGCCTCTGGACATAATGTGCGGAGTCGACCAAACTTGAAGGCACCTCCAGTGGGCATGCTTGTGCTTGGAAACACCATTGATATTATTGATCATGTGATTACCCTTGAAGGCACCTGGGTTCAACTGGACAAAAATTCAACGTCCAAATTTTGTTTCAATTCTGAAGGAGAAGCTTGGTCCCTGGCAAATGGAAGAAACGGAGCAGTTTATCTGCAAGCTGAGGAGGAATTGTTTAAAGGTATTAAAATTGTTATTTGTAAAATCATTGATTACCAGTAACAAAGTCAACAGTCAAAATTTAATTATTTTATTTTTAATTCATTTTCAGAGTTATGCAGTGACGTCGGTCCTCAAGACAATGTGTTTGGGGCATCACCCAGGAAAGGCTTTGATTTTTTGAATACTTCCCCACATCAACTTGGGGCTTTTGGAATGTCAGAGACAGAACCTAGCCCAGCCCCATTCAAATTTCAATCCACTTCACCTCCTGAAAGTCCAACAAAGCCAGCACCCAAAAGTTTTTGGGATGATCCTCAGCCTGCTAATATACCTCCAAACACTTTCTTTTTTGGGCCCCAGAGCTCAAATTCACCTAATGTCCCTCCAGTGCCAGCTCCAAGAGGTATCTAAAATTCTAGTTCTGCACTTTTAAACCCAAGCACTTTGCGCTTAAAAAATACTAACTGGTATTTTCTATTTTGTTCAGCTTTTCCAAAGGCTTCATCGAATATAGAAAGACGTCATTCAACCTTCAAGGCACCTCATGATGAAGGGGAAAATGAAAATGTGAGAGACAGGCGCCTGAGCACAGATGGAGGCAAATTTGCTTCTTTGCAAAGATGGTTGAAAGGTGATGACGGCAAGAAACCAGACCTTCCCGAACGTCCAGAGCGCCCTGAACGCCCAGTACGCCCCGACCGTCCAGAACGCCCTGAACGCCCTGAACGCCCGAACGGACGTTTGGTGCGTTTTCAAATATTTCCGAACGCCCTTCTGCTCCTCCCAAGTACGTCAAAATTATCTGTGCCTATTTTCATTTCTTTCAAGATTAATGTTCAAGTGATTTTTAAAAAAATATATATTTTATTTCTAGAAGTGACATGCCTCCAGAGTTGGTAGGAGTTTCAGTAAAGGATTTAGTCAAAGCTATAGGAGAAAGTTCAACTAATGGGAATGCAGCATCAACACCACCAAGCACTCCCAAAAGAATGTCTCGCAGCTCCAGTCCAAAGGTTCCTCTCGTGCCCTCAGTGCAGCGAGCAAGTTCCTCTTCAAGCCCTGTATCCATTCCAGGTAAGCACTTGAAAAAGAAACATAATTTGCTTGGGGGAGAAAATCAAAATGTGGTTTTCACTTTGGCTTTGTATTGGGCTAGGACGTGCTGTGCCTGGCCTGCTCCGCGATAGTCAGAGTTCAAATTCAAGCCCTCAAGGGGCAGGATCAGGTCTCAGTCTCGGTGTCTCGCCACTCGGTAATTTTCACACTGCCCAAAATTAGTTTGTATAAAATAGAAAAGACAAAATTTTCATCCATTAATAATATTTATGCAGTTTCAGGTGCGATTGCTGAATACTCATCTCAGAGAAGAGGCTCCACTCAAAGTGACACAAGTGCACTGATTAGCAGCCTGACGAGAGATCCTTCTTCGGCTAGTCCTGGCAATACTCGTGACCTGTCACCAGGCCCTAGTGCAAGCTCGAGCTGTAGCATGCAGTCGGAGGGCTCAACCAAAGGGCAAGGTTCTTCAACAGGTGTGACATCTGTACGCCAAGTTGAACAGGAATCCTCAGACTCCAGCAGCAAGTCAGTCACCCAAGCTGGAACGCAGACCAGCCCAGAGGGAACAACTACTGTCAAAGGCCGTTTCAGTATGGGCACTGCCCACAGCACTAAAGAAGAAGTACGTCTATCCCCAAAACTAGGTCGGAAAGGGGACAGAAACCTTAAAGGTCGTGCTGGTAAGCGGGCTGTGTCCCCATCACCTGCACCTGTGCCCAGTGCTCGAGAACGAATTATACCACGTGAGTTTCACTCCTTCAAAGTGGTCTATATTATGCCAGAACTTTTTTAAGGAAACTGCTTTCTCTTCTAGAACCCATCAAAGAAGCCGTAAGTCCCTCAGTAGCTGAAAGCTTACGAGCTGTGTTTGCGAGCTTCTTGTGGCATGAAGGTATTGTACACGATGCCATGGCATGTGCTTCCTTCCTCAAGTTCCACCCGAATTTGCCAAAGCAAGGAGCAGTGGTGGTAACAAGGCCACAACCTGTCACCAGCAAACAGGGAGATAAAGTCAGACAGCGTCATTCAGTTGAGGTAAATATACGACATGTGATGTGCTTTTCCATTATTGAAAATTCACGAGTTGACATCTGAGACCTCGAAGCCTCCAGAAAATTTGATATATCAGATTTTGTGGATTTCACTTTAATTTTATCATCCATTTTTAGGTAACTAATGCAGGGAGCTACTTACATATCCAACCTGCAACTCTGGAATCTCTCACTCGCTCTGCTGCCAATGCCAATGCAAACCGCAGTCGTACTAAGAAGCCGCAAACACAGGCTGAAGCTATCATTCGAGAGGAAATTGGAATATCAGGTATTAAAACCTAAAATTCAACTCAAAATGTGATAAAACTTTAAAATAAAATTTTAATGAATGATATATTACTTCCAGGCACCATAGATGGCATACCTCTTCAACGTTCAGCACCATCATGTTCTGCTGCAGGAGATACCCCAAGGGCTGCTGCAGCGTTGCCAATACAAACTGTTGCTGTTTTGCCACCTGCTCTGAAGGCTCTAGTTATTCTGTGGGAGCAACTGAGCAGCAGTTGTCTTCATGCTATCAACAACCATACTGCTCTTCTTAGTCCCAATCCAACCCCTGCCTCACAAACACGACCTCTGCATCGCCTGAAACAAAAAGAGAAGGTCGTGTCCTTCAAAGACCAAGATGCTAATAAAGTAAGAACAAGTTTATTCCAAAATATTTTTTTAAATTGCAAGCACAACAACAAAACTGAATTTTAATTTTAATTTTCAGGAAAACAAAGACTTAAAAAAATCAAGCCGCAAGAAAAAAGAATGGCGATTTGTCAGTGGAACAAATGCTGGTATAGCTGGCTCAAACTCAGCAGCTGCTCCGCCACTGGAGAACGAAACTGTATGTGAGCTTTGTGGTAACTGCTATCCCCATCCTGTCACATACCACATGCGGGTGGCCCATCCTGGTTGTGGTGCACATGCTGGAGGGAAAGGGTACAACAGTGGAGGAAACTTTTGTGTCGGATGGGCTGGAAATTGTGGAGATGGAGGTATTGGTGGAAGCTCGTGGTACCTCGTGTGTGACGCTTGCAGGTGCGCATCAATTTAAAAAAAAAATCTTTTTCTATTTAAAGGGCACAGAAATTTATTTATTTTAATTTTCAGGGATCGTTATCTGCGCTCAAAAAAGACATCTGGTGGGCAAGGGCAGCCTGGAGGTCCAAAGAAGTCTGGAATCCCTTTGAGAAAGAGGAGCGTTTATTCAGGCCCTGGAACTCCTTGCAAGTTACTATCTCCATGTGGAGCCCTGCCACCACAAGATGTTCACATTATCATGAAAAATAACGCTATGTTCCTTCTTGAGTTGGCCAGTGCAGCTGGATCTGGTTTACACCTAGACGTAAATATCTTTTTTAAATTTTAATTAATTAAAGACAGTATTGCAATTTTTTTAAACCTAATATCTTATGTCTTTTCTTTACATTTAAAGAGGAGGCCGTCTCCAAGCATGCCACCAGTGGCTGAGCACCATAGCCCACAGGAGGCATCCGGTCCCTTTACTCCTGTCGGACCATTCCAGTGCCTGTCAGCTCTTGGAGCCAACCCGTCACAGCTTCGGGAAGACTCAGCACATTTGGGTTTCCCAGGGTTCTCATCTTACACAAACCAGAGTGTTGATGAGGAACACAATGGCAATGGTCATGCACCACGTGGAGTGAGGGTGTGTTCAGAAAATTATTCTATTACATAAATTATTTAACTTTCCTCATAAACATTTTTTAATGCTGTGATACCTTTACTTTTAGCCTGTCTCGGAGTTTTACAGTGACCTTGACGCCGATGGAAGTCGAGGTCGGGGAGGTTTCCACCGCTCTGTGTCAATGGGCACCAATGGGGCTTCCTGGAGCAGACGAGAGGGGGATGGTCGTGTTGTCATGATGAGGCGTCGAAACAACAGCAGCAGTGAAGTGTCAGGGGATGGTGGCTCATACCTATTGTGCTACCCATCAGCAGCCTTGCAGAAGCTTGTCCCCAACATGGATCGCTCAGCCATTGTGTCAACCAGTGCAGGTTCTCCAGGAGGGGACATTTTGAGCCGTCCAGTCATGACTTTCTTGTTTCAACAACACAATTTGGAAAGCCTCCAATACACTATGAAACAAGCCCTCCGCAAAGCAACCTGTCGAGTCTTTGCAATGCAGGCTCTCAATTGGCTGCTGCACAATGTGACCCAGCCAGGTAGCCTTCATGACTTGCTGTGGTGGCTTGTGGCTGCTCTCACATCATCTTGCCAAGACTCGGAGCAGGAGCCTGAAGACACTCGTGGGGACCGTAAAGATGATTTGGTAAGTACATTCATTCTTTTTTCACCAGAAAAATATTTAATGCTTTAAGTCATAACATTCTTTTTCTTCTTTTCACCAGGATATGCGCTCTGTTTGTGAGCACCCTCTGAGTGACATCAGCATAGCAGGAGAAGCGGTGCACCCATTGCCCTCAACATTCCATTCGCTTCTTCAAAGTGTAGCGGATCTCATGCTTCTCCTTCCTCCTGGATCTGCTCTGCAGCAAATTGCGGTGCAGTGCTATGGCTTGCGATTTACCCCTCAGGATCACATGTTCCTCCATAGGTATGCCATCAAACCATCGTAAGAAAAATAATCTTATGGACTAATAATTTTTTAAAAACTAACATTTCTTGTGTAATTTAGGTGCCAAGTATTCAGTAACATAAGTAAAATATTATCACATTCAGAAGAGGAGCAGGATGATCTCAGTCTCAGCATGCATGAAAGCCACCTGTCTAGCATGTCTCAGGTATCATTTTTCTTTTTTAAAAAATTTAGAACCTTTATTTTATTTTATTTACTAATATTTTGATAATTGTTTTTAGGTACCTAGTTGTGTTGAGACCCTGAAGGACCTCACTTCAGATGTTGATATTAAAGCATCAAGCCGACAAGCAATGGTTGTAAGCTTGACTGATAACTCAACTGAAACATTTTGGGAATCAGGTGATGAAGACAGGTATGTAAAACACTTTATCTTCATTGAGAATACTAATAATTTAGTTTGACCATAATTTTTTATTTTTGAAATGAAAATTTCTGTTTTAGAAACAAAACAAAGATTATAACTATGACTTGTGAAAGCCGTGCATCTCCTCGGATGGTATACATCCACATAGATAACTGTCGAGATCTTGCAGTAAGTACTTTATCAGCAGATTTAATTTATTTATGAGATGCTTATGAATAATGGTCTTAATTTCTGTGTTACAGAACAAGGTCTCAAGTGTTATCCTACTGTCTGGACAAGCCGTTGATGAATTGTACTTTATACAGCAAACAGAGGTGGAAAACCGGTCAACTGGTTGGATACGCTGTCCAATACTTGGTAAGGAAGTTGATGTTCTACTTACTTTCTGTATTTTATTGTTAAATACAGAAATTGATATTTTCTTTCTTTGTTTCTTGAATAGATTCCAACCATTCTGTGATTCGTTTGGAACTGAAAGGACCTGACAATTCATTGAGGCTGCGTCAGATTAGAATTTTGGGTGAGATTGAAGGTGAAAGCACAAGAATTAGTCGGCAGCAGAGTGCCCTAACTATACAGCAGCGAAATTGTGAAGCCGAAACCCTCCGAGTTTTCCGTCTTATTACTGGCCAAGTATTTGGAAAATTGCTACAGCAACATCAGCAGAACAATGACTCTGATTCTCAGCAAGGGGTCTTAGTCACAGAGATTGGTGACCTAAGTCAGAGAGAAATTGAAGAAAACAATGATTTGAGGGAGCACATGGTTGGAATACTCTTTAGCCGAAGCAAGCTAACTCACTTACAAAAGCAAGTTGTCATCCACATTGTTCAGGCCATCCGTAAAGAAGCTACACATGTGAGGGAGGAGTGGGAAGTGCTTTTGTGTTCACCACCGAGTGCACCAACCGCTGGGCTCAGTTCTAGCTTTAACAATGGAGATTTAATGAAGCAAGCAGATGCATACTGCTTTGAGATGTTGTCAATGGTTCTTGCTTTGTCAGGGTCAAGTGTAGGCAAAGCATACCTGGCCCAACAACATGGCCTCCTCAGGGATGTATTGAGCCTCTTGCACACGGGATCAGCTAGAGTCCAAAGACAGGTAACAGTCAATCAATTACAACTTTGCCAAAAAAAAATAATTTCTTTCAAATAAATTATTTCAAACAATAAAATCTCATCAACAATTATTTTAGGTTACATCACTGCTACGCAGAATGCTCCCAGAAGTTGCCCCTCAGACATTGGGCTGCATCATGAACATTGATCACCTTCCGCCTGCCGACTTCAGCATTGTCACAGTTGCCAACAAGGCTCTATCGCAGTCTGAATCTACCTTTGATGTTCACAAGTAAAGATTTTTCAAATATTTTCTTTATTTCTGTGGTAAAAAAAATATTTAAATTATTTTTGAATAATCTTTTTCCCATAGGATAAGTATTTTGGATGTGCTCCTTAGCTGTATAGCAAAGGCTCTGACTGTCCAGGTCAAAGTGAAAGGTAAAGAGGCTGCAGCTTCAGGTACTGGTGGTGGCAAAGGTCTTACCACAGTCACCCTGGCAACATCCATTCATCCTCGTGATTTTGTGGGTGCACGTTGGTGGCTGAGAGGATGCATGACTCGCAAACTGGCCGAAGTGATTATCCAGCTCCTGAAGGACATGGCTGCGGTAAGCCTTGTTTATTGAGTGGGTGTTTTTTAGTAAGCCGGTAGCAAGTTTATTCATTTTTGTATTGTATCTCTCCTCAGGGCAAAATTTCTGATGCCTGGGCTGAAGTTACCAAAGGAGCAATTGCCGAGAGCATTCTAAATTTGACTCGACTGGGTGAGACAGAACGGAATCCTAATGAGTGTCTCCGTACACCAACTTTGTGGCTTGCATTGGCTGCCCTGTGCGTGCTAGACAGTGACCATGTTGAGAGATTATCATCAGGAGAATGGCGCGGAACTGCAGAAGGACAGCCTCCACCACCTCGAGTAAGTTTCTACCTATGATGTAATGCTTCATCCTATTTTAAAAGGAGATTTCCTTTAAATTTCTTTTTACTCTTACAGCCAACTTGCAGCAACCATGACGATGGGGAGACAGGAGCAATCATCCAATGCAGTGTCTGCGGCAATTTATGTGCTGAGTGCGATCGGTTCTTGCACTTACATAGACGCACTCGAATGCATCAGAGACAGGTATCATTTCTCAAAACTAATCAATGCATTTAAAAAAAAAACAGCCAAACCGTATTTATTTCTAATTTTTTGACAGGTTTGCAAAGAGGAAGAAGAGGCAATTAAAGTAGACCTTCATGAAGGTTGTGGTCGCACTAAACTGTTCTGGGTAATGGCCCTAGCAGATAGTAGCACACTGAAGGCAATGGTTGAGTTTAGAGAGCGCAGATCAGGAAAGTCAACAAACTTCAGCTCAGGCACATGTCGATTCTGTGGAACCACAAGCAACTCAGGATTACTAGCCATCAGCAATGTTTGTGCCGACCAAGAATGTCAGGTAAAAGATAGAGGTCAAATGCAATATATGTTTTTGTTTTCTTTTTTTAAATTCAGCTAATTGACAAATATTTTATGTGATTCCCTTTTTTAGGAACATGCCAAAAATGCATGCACAAAACACAATGCTTGTGGGCATGTGTGTGGAGGAATTGTGGGTGAAACAACATGTCTACCTTGCTTACATGGTTGCTCAGGGAATCCAAACTTGAAGCAAGATGCAGATGATATGTGCATGATTTGCTTCACTGAAGCTCTTTCATGTGCTCCAGCAATTCAGGTTTGTATGATGATATGCAGTCTAAATTTCATTTTTGTTTGCTGTAAGACTTTTCAATTTCTAATTATTTTATTCTCTTATGTTTTTTCTAGCTTTCTTGTGGGCATGTCTTTCACTTACACTGCTGTCAGAATGTTTTGCGCACACGTTGGCCTGGGCCAAGAATTACTTTTGGGTTCTCTCAATGCCCTATTTGCAAGGCTGCAATTGAACATGATGTGCTGAATGAACTGCTGGTACCAGTGAAAGAACTACTGGAAGATGTAAGACGAAAAGCTCTGATGAGACTTGAGTATGAAGGCTTGCACCAGACTGAGGCCATCACAACTCCTGGAGCACGATTTTATAATGACCCAGCGGCTTATGCTATGGACCGCTATGCCTATTACGTCTGCTACAAATGTAACAAGGTACACAGTTGATTTACAAAAATTTGTGACTGAAGGTTACTGAAGAGAATTCACATTATTTTACCTAAACTTACCTTTTCAGGCTTATTATGGTGGTGAAGCCCGATGTGATGCTGAGATGGGTGAACAATATGATCCAACCGAATTGGTTTGTGGAGGCTGCAGCGATGTCACAAGTGCTCAAATGTGTCCCAAACATGGCACTGACTTTCTAGAGTATAAGTGCCGATATTGTTGTTCTGTAGCGGTTTTCTTCTGCTTTGGATCAACTCACTTCTGCAATCCTTGTCATGATGACTTTCAACGTGTCACTAACATCCCCAAGACTGATTTGCCCACCTGTCCTGCAGGTAAAGTCACTTGACAAATTTAATCAGATTCTAGCATTATCTTGTGTTATTAGAAGTGCAAACTTTTGTTCTGTCACTAGGTCCCAAAGCCAAGCAGCTGGATGGCGATGAATGTCCTCTTCATGTGAAGCACCCTCCAACTGGAGAAGAGTTTGCCCTGGGTTGTGGTGTGTGCCGCAATGCCCATACTTTCTAGCTTTAAAATCATCACTCTAGTCACTTCTTGTCTATTGACTTGTTAATTAAGTATTCTTCATAATCAGGCATGGCAAAGGCTTGATTTCTTTATTTCTGTAGACTGCCCTTTCAGACTGAAAGACATATAACTCCTAGATTCTTAAGTTTTTAAAATGCCAATGAGTGGTGGAACTTTCTGCCCAATTATGCCAGACGTGTTCAAGAATACCTGAGAATAGTTCAACCTGGGCAAATACTACCACGGATTGCCTGATTTTTTTTTCCTCCTGCTTCATTTCATGTAGGCTGATTCAGTATTTGAGATATTTAAGTAATTAAGATTTATTATAATTGATATTTTGTTCTGAAACTTAAGTTATTTATTTATTTTTTGTTTTTATCTGTTAGTATTTTTTTTCTGTTTGTGATCTTGTGTTAGGAAATAAGACTTAAAAAATGATCTAGATGAAGGCTAACACTCTAAGTTTTGTGGTTTTGAAATGTATTTTCTTCTTTTTTGTGGTTTTTGCCCTGTGGGCTTCCCTTATCTCTTTGTGTCTCTCTTCGTGTGGTGTCCCTCCACACTTTTCTTTAAATTTCACTTATCGTGTAAGAAACCTGATGTGATATTATGTCTGGTCATTCCATCAAGACGGTTGTGGCAAGAAGCAATTTTTGCTTTGTCAAGCCTTTTGAAACGAAATAAAATCTAGTCTGCACATTTTGATTCTTGTCTCTCATTGTTCACAACCTTTGTCCCATTCATCATTGCAAAGCCCGAATTACTGGTGACGACCATGATGGGTTGCCTACCTTTCCGGCGCTTTGGTCAAATAAAGCTAGTTTTTCTCAGTTTTGACAGTTATTTTATTATCATAACTGCCAAGGTGAATCATACACATAAAGGATAACAGACTATCAAGGCACAACATGTATGAAACTAATAAATAATTGAAGTGATGTAGTATGTTAGTGCTTAGCAAGGCTGAGCACCAGTAATCAACTCATGGCATTAATTTACTTGGACAGCAAGAGCAACAATTCATTTTTTCGCTCCTTTTGATAGTATCTGCACTGTACAGAGACTGATTTCTAAAGCATCGTAAAACATTAAGAAAACATAATATCAAAGAAACATGGACTGTGTAAGATCACACATTCCACAGCATTTCATGTACAACCAACTTGAGTACGTAATCACAATGGCACATACAAATATTTTTCGAATGCATTCCAAACTGAAACAGCCAATAATGTGAGGAAATTTACACTCTTTGACAACAGTTAAATTTTAATAACAAATAACAAAACAAAATCAGTTTAACTACCAACAATATTGCACTCGAGGAGCCATCCAAATATTATGTAAGAGATTTGAGGAGATTGAGGTTCCTTTAAAACTTGTAGTGTATGAGATTACTTTGAATTCTTTAGTAAACTAGGAATTACAGAACCTCCCCCATAATAAAAGAGTCTTTGATCTGAAAGCTATACCTCAAATTTATTATATAACTAGTGGATGGGCCCCACTTGGTCTTATGCAATACAATCAATCAATCACAAGATTAGGCAGATAGAATTTTAAATATGGCAAGGGAAGACACCAATTTTTGCTCAATTTTGACTCCAAACTACAATACAAATACAAAATTAAAGCTCAATTACCTCCAAATAAAGTCACAAATTGGTCACGGTGACAGTCAAAATGACGCTCCTTTTTTCCCTTCAAAAACCCTCTAAAACCACATGCTCATCGACATAAAAATGACATAATTTTGGTGTTCATGGGGCTTCCCATGTGAGTAATGAAAATTCTAGGTGACTGCACCAATGCCACAATGAAAAAGTCCATCATAAAGCTATAACTAGTTTCAGTACAAAACATCTCACAAAATCAAAGCTGAGATAATGCACATACTTGGTTGAACTATACAGGGTTTGTCTAAGACAAATCAAGCTTGTCTTGTGACAAGAACACAATACTGGCTAATAATGAGCATTTAAAAAGAAATGAGATCTATACTATAGGATTTGAGGAAACAGATTGAATTTGTGATTCTACTGTACGCACTGATATTTCTTCTGCTTCCTCTTCAGATTCTGATCCTGATGTGGATCTTGAGCTCCCATCTGATCCATTCCTGATATTTGAATTCTAAAAAGATAAAAACATATGTTATAACAACGGATATTATATTTTTTTAAAAAGCAAACAGTTAAGTAAAACCCACCTTTCTAGACCTCATAGATAATCTAAGACAACGGTCTGGATTGCTCTCTAAAGTAGATCCCCGGCTTGATGGAAGGTTACTGCGATCAGATGTATTCCCTTCATCTGATAACTGATTCAATTGAGCTGAATGTAGGAAAGGTTTTACTGGCCTCCGACGACATCCTGGACCAATGGGTCTTCTGGCCAAGCTAAAATGTTACGAATAAATTTATAAATATATTATCACACTTTTTTTAAGAAACATTTTAGTGGAAAATTTTTTGGATTATCAAACATACCTCTTTCTTCTCAGAGAAAAGGTTGCTCCATCACTGTCTCCCTCTTGCTCATCATCTGTCCAGCCCTCTTCCAGGCCTGAACTCACAGGGAGGCCAGTACATGTTGACCTTCTTGAAGACTGTCCAGATGCACATCCTAAATTAATTGTGCTGCGTCCAGAATCAACTTCAGTGTTCCCATTCTCTGAGACACAAGTTGATGTTCTGTTTCCGTTAAGTGTTTCACTAACACGTCTGCTGAGGGTTTCTAGTTGATCATCATCACTGCAGTCTCTAACAGTCAGCTGCTCATTACGATTTACTTCAAAATCATCCTGTTACAGACAAAAAATATAAATTACCAGAATGTTTGACAGAACTTTCAAACATGATTTCAGAAATTAAATATTTGCTTACATCTGATGCTTGTTCTGTGCTTTTACATGTGTAGCAAGAATTTCCATTCAAACTTTCATCTGAACAGCGACCAACTCTTTCCTCTCTACTTCTTCCACTTCTAGGAGATTGTGTTCGAAGAAGTAATTGGACAGGTCGACCAGGTAAGCGAGGTCCACAAACATCATCTTCACTTTGTGAGGACCTTAGACAACGCTCCAATGGGGCCCTGATTATGTCCAACTCATAGAGAGGATTAACAACTCCACAGCTAAGTCCTTCGGCACTGGAGTTATTGCTTGCAACTGAGCTCTTTGCAGGAGATGCTGGGAAAGATACTCGTGGGATGGGGGCTTGTGGGGAGCACACAGGGCTTGAATCCGATTCGCTTATCTCCATGGCCTGACTTGCCACAGGAGGTATTTCTGCATTGCCATTGGGAGATACAGTGAGGTTCTGAAAAGAAAAAGACAAATTTAAAATGAAACTGAAACAATTATAGAAAAATATGTATGGGATTAGAAAAACAACAACCCATACAAAAATAATTTGTACAGGTAGAAAAAAACGTTCTACCTTTCTTTCCTTGACAGGGCTTGATTGACTGGATGAAGACCGTCTGTGCCGCACTTTACGTATTCTTGCTACTCTCTCTGCTCCTAATGCTGGTAGGCCACTGGATGCATAACATTCAGGTTGAGCTGCGGAGTTCAACTGAATGCACGTGGGAGCCTTCTTCACATCCTGCAGGGAAATTTCAAAATTATATGAGTTCCTTGTCTTAAATAGTTTCAAATTGAGAAATAAATTGTTTTATTCAGCATACCTCTTGAATTTCCCAAGATGAATTGTATGGAGTTGGTGATATTGCAGACAACCCTGGTGATGTTGGACTTGTTTCTTTTGATGGAAGTTGCCTGAATCTTTCAGTGGCTTTGCAAAATAGTGGACGAACACTCCTCTTGTTGCGAGCACTCTTGTGCGGAGGGCAGCTTTTCTCTCGCCTAAACAATAAAAATTGTCATTGAAGGGTAGGCTATAAAGTTACTTTTAAATGAAGTTTGTTAGATTAAACTTGTAAATTTAATAATTTTGATGGATTGGCTTACTTTGATAGATCTCTCTCACGCTGTTCAAGCTGATTCATGTAGACACGAAGCTCTGTACAAAGAGAGTTCACCTTCTCTAGTTTACGCTCATAATGTTGGCGAATATCCTGAGCATGCCTCAGCTCCTCTTCTCGTTTTGCAATCAGTTCTGTCTCCAGTATGGGGCGTTTGTTATTTGCTGACTTCATTACAGACATGTGTTCTCTGACCTCTTCCTTCCATGTAGCCTGTTTGAAATTTTAAAAACAATTATTTAATATTCTTTAACATACACACAAGGGGAAAAGTAAGTCGCAAATGTTTTACCTGAGTATTGAAATACTCCTGAGCTGGTGTGCAAAGAACTTCAATGGATGCAATTTCCAAATGAAGAAGAATGTGCTTAAAAGATGGCCTATTTCGTGGTTTTGCTGCCCAACACTGCTTTACCAACAGTCGGAATCCACTAGGACATGTTGTTGGGATGGGAAGGTGCAGTGAAGCACTTCCAACTCCCCAAATCACAGCAGAGGAATCCACATCTCGGTACGGAGTTTCACATGTTAGTAGTTCCCATAATACAACTCCAAACGACCTAAAGGAAACATATACCAGATTATTTAAAACTGCTAGGCCTCAAATTAACAAAAAATATTTTGTCACTCAAAATAATACATACCAAATGTCTACTTTTTCAGAGCATGGCTCATTACGAATAATCTCTGGTGCCATCCACTGGACTGTACCAGCAAAACTCATTTTCGTGCTCTTCTCATTCCATTCACGACTTGTTCCAAAGTCACTGATTTTCACAAGTTCATCTTGGCCAATAAGGACACTTGAAAGAACAGAAATGAAAAATTAGCAACAGGTTGACATGCAAATCACAATATAATTTGAGATTTAAAAAGAATTGTATTAATAAAAAGAAAGAAACTTACTTAGGACTCTTCAGATCCCTGTGAATGATCTTATGTTGGTGGAGATAGTGCATTCCTGCTGCTATTTGTTTAGACCAACTAACAAGTCTAGTAGGGGGAATTTTTTCTCCCTTTTTCAACAAGTCATACAGAGGTCCATATGGACAAAATTCCATAATAATGCAGTAACAAGGTGCTTGAGTGCACACACCTCTGTAAAAATATAATTGACAGGAATTATGCAAACTGTTGCTATTAAAAATGTTCGCTTTTTAGTTTGAGTTGTTGTTACGCACTTGAATTGCACAATGTTGCGGTGATTAAGTTTCCGAAGGTGACGAATATCTGTCTCCTTTTGCTCTCGAACTTTTTTCACTGCAATTACTTCATTCTTCAGGTTGCCCTTAAACACAGCTCCCTGGGCACCAGACCCTAGCCACTGGAGATCACTAATCCATTCAAATGGAATTTCCCAGTCATCAGCTGCAAAGACAATAAAGTAAAATAAACAACATGAATATAAAACAATGAAACAGACTGACCTTACAGCTTTGGGGACCCATACCCAGTGCACATACCTTGATTAGCCTTCATTTCGTTGTGCCCCGCCTTGCCAATCATGGTCCAAACAGGACGGAGACAGCCCAGGATGCCGTCCATCCAGCCACCGCGGACCGGCCCCATCATGGGGGCGCAGTGGGGGATGGTGTCCTCGGGGCTGCTGGAGTCCTGGGCCTGCCCCTGCTGCTCCTTCAGAGCCCCGTTCACCACGGCCACAGCCAGGTTCTCTTCCCGCTCATAATAGCCGTACAGGTCTGAGGGATCGGGTCCCCGTTCCAGGTCCAGGCCCAACTTGGCGGAGGGGTGGATGGCCAGCTGCCCGAACTCCTCCTGGATACACAGCATGCTAAAACAGAAAAAAAGAAAAGAAGAAAATTAATCATTTTGTATTTGCTATTTGTTCACAGCCAACCTGCCGCCGGTCCAGACCCGCGCCGTTGAGAACAAGGTGCGGGACTTCCCTAACACTGCAATAATTTAGCCCAACGTGTAGTGAGAGAAAGAAAGGGACCGCAGAGCGCAACGCAAGTTTGCTCGTTCATCTTCACCCTGCGGGTGGACACTCACGGCATTTTGATCTTCATCTTTCCCTGGCGTCCAGCTGGTCGCGGCCGACACCGTGAACCCAACGACCGCCTCGGCGTGCTCCAGGCCCTCTAGACGGGCATGGTGTGCGGCGTCGCGGCGTCGCCCTGGACTCTGCGCCCCCTCGGGGGCCCCGCCCGACAGGCCGACCAGGCCGCCGGCTCGGCAAGGCACTGTATGGCGAGCACAGCGAGCACAGGTGGCACGCTCGCGAGGGGAGCGGCCGCGGGCCGCAGGCCGCGGACTGGCAGGCGCAGTGGGTAAACTCGGTTCCGGGACGCGGTGATCTTCGACCGAGTCTTCGACCGAAGCCCCGGGGACTCAAGTTCGACGGCGAAGCGCGGCGGTCCTCGGCGTGACGCGCTGACGCCCCTGCGACGCCTACACCGACGGACGCGACGGCCGACGACGCGAGGACGCGACGCTGAGGAGCGAACCGCGGCGGCAGCGGACCGACTGGCGGGGCCGGCGACGGCGGCGAGGCGACGGGGACGACCAACACCAACAACGACTCTGCAGGCACTTGACGTGCCTCGCTTGCCGCTCGCCCGCGCGCGTCGGACGAGTCGAGCAGGCTCAGCAGGCTGCGAGCCAAGCCGCGCCACGCCATCTGTCGTTAGGCCCCTCCCCTCCTCCTGCCCCTGGTCGCCGCAACGCCCCACCCCGCCCCGCCCCGCCCGGCACGAGCCGGCCAACACAAGCGGAGACAAGATAGCCGCCCCGCCGCAAAGTGTAGTAGCAGCGGGTAGGAATCGTTCGGGTTCGATATGTCGTAACGAGGCAACGCGGCCAAAGCAGGACACCACTTTCAGGTTCGGGGACTGGACCGGGCCAGACCAGACCTAGGACACGGAGTGAGTCATTGCGAGCCGCGCCGATTAGATGAGATTATGGATCAGAGAGCAGCTTTCGATCATTCTAGACCTGGCACGGCACTGGCACGGCAGGTGGCACCCAGACTCACGTCCAAGTTCAATAAGCTCTCGAGTCAGTCGAACTTACTCTGCAGGGCGGCGAACCGCGCGCAGCCCGTCCTTCAGGATCTCGACCTACAGCAACAGCAGGGGGCTTCGACCGGGCCAGGCTGACAGGCTGACCGACCTGGGCGGCCTGCGCGCTGCAGCAGTGCCAGCTCAAGTCCTTTGCCAAAGCCAAAGCCGCGGCGCGGCGCAGCAAGCGTAGCGCAGCGTGATCGCCGTGACGTCAAAGCAGGCCGTGTTTGTTATCATCGGCAGTCGCGGTGGCCGCGCGGCGGGGCGGGGCGGGGCGGGGCGGAGCGCGGTGGGGGCCGCCGGCGGGCCGCACTTGCACTGCAATACACTTTGTACTCGAGAGACAAACTGACTTTTTCCGAAAATGGGTGGCTGGCGGGGAGCTTCGCGTCTTCCCTCCAGGACGCACGGCCGCGACGGCGCGCTGCTCTCCCGATCGGCCGGGCCTCGGGGACTGAAGCGCCACTCTTACCGCCCCCCATGCAAGGCCGGCGCCTCCACCTTGCCGCCCCCTTCCCCCGCGCCCCCGCGGCCCCCAACAGCTGCGACCCGAAGTGGGGCGTAGTAAGCTACGACAGGAAGGGCAGCAACACAAGGGTAAGGGGCCGTGGCTCTCGGAGTCGCGGCTCGCCGAACGGCAGGCATTCTTCTGGGAAATCTGCTGGCAACATGCTGGGCAACATGCTGGCACCGGCAGAGGGAAGGGAAGAGGAATGCCCTGGGCCCTATGCCGGTTGCCGGTCACCCCCGGCCCGGGCCCCGGCTGGCATGCCAGCCTAACAGGGCCATCCCGCGGACAGTGTTTTCTCGCTCCGTCTCTCTCACACCCGTACAGGACGCCCCGGTGCGAGAGAGACAGCGCATCGCATTCCCGCGCTCCACTCGTTCATGTCACAGCTTCGCGCTTCGCGGCTTCGCAGAAAGAGCCGCTAGCCCTCGTTATGGCCCGCGGCCGCCCGCGGCCCTGTTGGCAGTGTTCCCCCGTCGCTCTGTCTCTCTCTCGCCCCCGCGGAAGCCAGGGACGCGCCGCGAGTGCGAGAGAGACGGGCGGTGTGGCGCCTGTGGACGCCTGGCGCCCCGATGACACGCGGCCGCGGTGCCGCTGAATGAAAGAGTTGAAAGAGAAGCAGGCCAGGTTCCAAGTCGGAAACGGGGAATGTCGGGGTGGGGGTCCCGCTTGGTCCTTCTGTCGTAAGGTACCTGTTTGGCTGTTTCTGTGTTCGAGCCAGGGCGGCACTGGCCAGGGCCAACAGAAACAAACGAATCACCTTCCTGAGGCCCCCGCGGGGGTGGGGAAAGTTAGAAGGACTTGGACGTCCTGAGGGTCCTTGACCAGGCCCTTGTCCTTCCCGCCGACTCCCCTCACAATGAATGGGGTGCGGAAACGTTGACCAGCGCGAGTGGAAAATTTCCCCTTCACTGTTGCATGGCAGTGCAGTGCAAGAATGCGCGCTTATCGTGGGCTTCACGGTTCACGGCGGCCAGGCGGCCCTGGCCACGACGGTAGGCCTCCACCCGGGGCTCCGAGAGCGAGAGAGAGAGAGGGAGGGGCGACGCCGCACGGCCGAGCCGCAGAGGTAAATATTGTGATTTTCCTTTTCGGCGCCGAAACGGAGCGCGGGGCGGACACCGCTCACCGTTTCATTGGGTGACGCAATCCTTGACAGTGTACCTGACGGTGATAACCGCGTCCTTGGGCGGGAGCGCGGGCGCCTGCTTGGATCCGGGCGTCGTCTTGGGCAGCAGCATCTTGGCAGTGGCGTGGGCGGAGCGCGGAGCGGCCTCTCCGGACACCGGACTCTCTACGCAGCACGCGTGCGTGGAGCGGAGCGCGGCGGCACGGCAGCTACTCCATGCTGCTACACTATCTAATCACGCACACCCACGCACACGCACGTGCGAACGCCACGCCGCGGAAAGCTGTGGAAAGCTGCGGCGCCAGATGGAGGGAGAGGGCACTGGAAAATGCCGGCGGAAAAACGCGCGGTGCGCGGCGCCTCGCGCGGGCGTTGGAAAGTATGTCACAGTGGCGGCGTAGCAGGCGTAGCTCCAGCGTACAGCTTTCCAGCTCCAGGCAGCGGGCGCCTCTGGAGCCGCTGCTCGGGCGGCTGCTAGTCCACTGGGCGCTCAGAAGCACTATCCACGGCACTCGCACTCCAGCAACTTGCACAAGGACACCAGCGCGACGACGAACTTGCGCATCTCGAACACAAACGCGCCACAGCGAACCGAACCGCGATCCGCCAACAGCGATCCTGGACTGACAACGGGACGGGACGGCGCGGCGCGGCACGGGGGCCGACAGGCAGACAGACCGAGCTGGCCGCACAGGTAGGCGGGGCAGGCGGCCACGGAGCGGCGAGCGGACGGCGAGGGGCCGAGCCCCGCGGAGCAGCGGAGTGGCGTAAGCGGCAAAGTGAGGACCACGTACACGTACCGCAAGCCGCAGGCCGGACCGCGCGAGAAAAATTATAATTAAAATTCAGACCGAGAGCATTTTCCCGCCAAATCCTTTTTCCTCTTTTCCGCGGCCCGAAAGCATTTTTCTGCCGGAAGCTAAGCCATTTGTTTTGGGGATCAGGGGTCAGCTTCGCATCGTCGTCAAGGTCACGCGATCGATGCCCCGCGAGGGAATTCCGGCGCCGGGGGCCGCCCCACGGAGGGCCCCCGCGCTCCAGCGCGCTCCAGTCGGCAGGGAAGTCCCAAGCCTTCCGACTGTTCGACGAGTGCAGTTCTGCGGGCGCGTACTGCAGCGAGGGCGTACTTCGCGGCCTCCAGCGCGGTGCGAGCCGCGAGGTGGATCGCCTCTGCTGCTGCGGCGCTGCAGATGGCAAAGCAGGCCCGCCCCGAGCCCAGCGGTCCGTGACTCCGTGTCGGCGCGCGGACCGTGACGAGCCGAGCAGAGGCGCGGAGGGCGCAGCCGAGCCGGCCGGGGCATCGGACGCACGGGCCGAGCCGAGCCGGGCGCATCCTGATGGGCCGCGCACGCTGCTGCGGTGATAATGGAATTTACTTTCCGCGGGGCCGTCGCGAAGCGGGGAAGAAAATCGGGAAAGTTCGGCGCGAGTCAGGTGGCCGGCTTGGCCTAAATCCGAGACGAGACGAGACACACAGTGCACCAGCTCCTCATCTACTATGCGTGTTTGTGTTCCTTTCCGTTGGAGAGAGACAGAGCAAGAAGGGCTTCTGCGGCGCCGCGTGGCGTCGCGCAGCTGGCAGGTGCTCCGTGAGGAATCCAAGACGCAGGTGCGGGCCTAAGGCAGCCTAAGGCGTCCCCCCTCTCTCCTCACGGTTCGCTGCCTCTGCTGCCCCCCGCGGCCCAATCGCGCTCCCGGCGACTGGACGGGAGAAAGAGAGAGGGAGGGGGGGGGAGTGCAATGCACTTGGCGACGGCACGAGAGGCGGCCGCTCACGTTACCCTACCCATGCCCCGGTGACGTACTTGCACCGGGCTTCGCGGTGCTTCGCGGTCACAGTTTGTTCCGTTCCAAACAGGAGGCGAGCGAACGCAGTGCCGCCAACTGTGGGGCTTTCAATCCCGTCCCGTCCGCCTCAGTCCGCCTCTCGCATGGAGCGGCAGAATGTACAGTGCTGGCAACATCCAAACAACAAAGGCGGGAGGTGCCGGTTGGCCGGTCGCCGGCCCTAGGCTTGCCGAGCCGAGCCGAGCCTGCCCTGCCACGGCTTGCCCGTAGGTGCGCCAGCAGCACCGGCCACTCGTGGAGTAGTGACCCCGGCCGAACAGTGCTTTCGTCGCTCTGTCTCTCTCGCACTCACGGAGCGACCCGTGGGGGAGCGAGAGAGACAGCTCCGCTCGACGTGACAAGATGATGGAGGCAGTACAGCCGGGTGCTCTTTGCGCTTCCCTCGAGATAGTATACACAGGCCAGCCAGCAGAGCCAGGGCCAGCAGCACAGGCCCAGACTTGCACGGCCGCGCCGCGCCACCTTCCACGGGGCCTTCCGGGGCGGGGCGGGGCGGGGCGGGGATCGGTGCCTATCGCCGCGCTGCCCACGCCGAGGACACGTGATCGGACATTGAATCCCGTTTTCGGGAGCGAACATCGGCAGCAGTGCAGACACCGAGTACCGACGCTTCGCTTGCAGTAATCGCGATAGTACACGATTGATGCAAGTCCGTTTCCGGCGGCCTCTGTAGACGCGGACGGCGGGCCAATTCAAACGCGTGTGCCGGTTGATTATGGCGCTGCGCGCTGCGTGCGGCGGAGGACTTTTCCACCTCAGCGGGATACCCCGCGCCGGCACGGCCTGGCACGGCCCCGCGACGGGACCCGGGAGGACATCCGACGCCCGGCCTGCTGGGCCTGCTCAGCGCGCCGCCCCGGCCGGCTCACGCTCACGCCCCGGGATACCCGCTGGCAGGCGTCCAGGGCAGACCACTGCAGGAAGGCTACCTGGCCGGCGCCCTGAGGGCCTCCAAGGGCTCGGCGGGCTCGCCGAAAGCAGCACACGGCGGCGGCTCTGCCTTTGCACCTGCAGCGCACGCGCTAAGTGCCTGGTAAGCCGGTTGCGTCGGTCCGATTGCCACTCTCGCGGCTACGCGGCTACGTCACCCTGTCCCTGTCGTACTCGCACGGGGCGCGGGGTGCGACAGAGACGAAGTAACGGAAGGCGCTAGCGTCCGCCGCCCCGCCCCGCGCCGCGCTTCATCGAAAGCCTAAGCCTCCCGGGCCGGGCGCGGCGCCAGGTCAACGCGCTTCTCTCCCGGCTTGTCGCTCGCCGTAACTCCACGCGCCGTCCACGTGCGGCGGGGCGGGGCCGCATTGTAGTACTCGGAAGCCGTTTTGCCGGCAAGGGACGACTTCCGGCTCGCGAATTGAACTCGGTTCACGCCGAGGCTTTCGCGATTTTCGGGTTCGCGGGACCGCTTCCGCCGGCTTCCGCCGCCTGCCCCGCCCTCGCGGCTCGCGGCCGTCCTTGTCAACGGGTTGAGCGCGCGTGTGTGTGTACCAACACCACCACACTGGCAGGACCAGGATCGGTCGCCAAGAGAGTGACTCAGGGAAAAATCGCGGAACACCCCCCGGCCGCCTGCCCGCCCCGGCGACGCCGCGCGCGGGAAGGTGATCGGCGCCATCCCGGTCGCGGTGCCGCGGTGCCATGAGGCCGCCGCGCGGCAGAGTCCGAGTCCACGCCTCGAAGACAAGGCAATCAGGCTTTCTGGCCGTTCAGCGCGCTCAGCGCGTTCAGCGACCCGCCTCGGCCGCGCAGTATCACCGGCCGAAGAATCGAGCCGCCATGGCGGCTGCAGGCTTTCAATGCCAGCCTCACGGACTACTGTACCTGGAACGCGACTTTGACGCTGCACCCACCTGTTGGTCGCGCGGCGGTCGCTCCTGGCGGAGGCGATGCTGGCCGTGGTGGCGTTCAGCGCGGGCAGGGACAGCGACTTGGCGGAGCGCTCGGCCCGCGGCAGGTGCCGGCCGCCGCGCACCACGACCACGGCGTCGTCCGCCGTCTCGCCGTCGCTGCCGCCGCCGCAGTCCGCCCCGCCGCCTCCGGCGCCGCCGCCGTGGTCGCCGCCGGCCGATGGGGGCAGCATGTCGTCGACGGCGTGCTCAGCGTCCTGGCCGTGGCATTCCTGCAACGAGACGAGCGTCGTGGTCAGGGCGGTGGCAGAGCGCGCTCCTGCAAGGCTGTCGCCGGCGGGGTGCGGTCCATGGGGTGCTGGAGAGGCAAGGCTCGCGGCAGCACTGCGCAGGTCCAGGTCCGGCGGGCGCGGGAGTCCAGGACAAAGTGACCAAACCATTGGAGCGAAATGCCGCCCGAGCACTCGAAGCAGGTCGCGAAGGACCAGCCCAGGAATGCGGCTACCCCTTTCCCCTCTCGCTGGAGTCTGCTGGAGTCTGCATGCACCCTCCCCTGGTGCGTCCCCCACCCCCGCCCTCGCCCCGGCGGTCCACCAGGCCCACCCCCCTCCTGCACGGTATGGCTCCCCTCCCCACACATTCCATCCTCCCTCACGAGGAATGTGATTCTGCCACATTACTGCCCTTGGCTCGCCTTGGCGCGCCACTACTGCCGATTCCGTCTCTCGTTCTTTCTACCCGACATTTCTAAGATAAAAAAAAATTGACTAATTTTTCGACATAACAGTGCCTATTCGGGTAGTTAGTCAATAGGGCGGCGACCATGGTGTAAAATCAAGTCAAATATTCTCTCCCGCCTGCACAAGGCGCGAGACGCGGCCCAGACAGCGCGCTGGAATGCGACCTGGTGGAGTGGACGTCGTTTTGTTGTTCCTCCAGGTGCCTTTGGGCTCCAGGCGAGGCTCCAGGGCGGCGGGCTTCGGCGGGGCCTGCGCGAAAGGCACGCCAAAAATGCCAAGGGCACGCGACGGCCGGCGGCACCCCCCGCAGAGCCGCCCCGCTGGGGTGACAGGCTCTAGGAGGTCCTCAGGAACGCATCTAGGTGTTGTTCCTAGCGAATTTCAGAATTTCAAGAGAGACAGAGAGGCAGGAGATGATAGAAAGCGAGGAGTGCCTATCACAAAGCGGAGCGGTTTTATCGCAGATAGTGGCGGTGCAATCTACTATGCCGGAATGCGGTGCTTGAAACATCACATAACAAAACCATGACCGAAAAAAAAGATTTCTGCAATGCAAAAACTCGCGGGCCTATGAGACCACGTCTCGCGACGGGATTGGCTGCCGCTTTTCGGAAAGCACCTCGTTTTTCTAACGCGGCGAGTCAAGGGGACAAAGTCCGTGCGCAAGGGGGCCATCCCCAAAGCCACTCTTATGTTACAGTGTGGCCACGCCCCCTCCCCCTTCCTCAATCCAAACTCCGATCACGCCGCGGCTAGAGAAGATCCTTGTGGTCCCGTGGCTCTGTCTCTCTCGCACCTCAACGGGACGCCTTATGAGAGCGAGAGAGACAGAGTGACGCTGGGCGGATACACCCTACCTAGGAAGGGGAAGGCTCGAGAGGCACACTGCCACCGCGGGGACGCGTGGGGCCTAGTGAGTCATTCGGTCGCACGCGTCTACGTCCGTCGCCTGTCTGCATTCCTTCGCGCTCGTTTGAGTGTGTGTGTGCGTCGGTGTGAGATTGTGTGTACGTGTTTTGGTGCAAGTCATAAAAACGTTAGGCAATTGTGATGCTGATGGAACTGCCTTGATACAGTCTAAGTCTAACCGTAACTGTACACACGAGTGAAAGAAGTTGGCGCAAGGTAATCTGTCGCGCGGGGTTCCCCGTTTCGCGCTTGCTTCCATTTTTCGGTCGTACCTGCTCCGCAGGCTCCCCGTGCCCCCGTTCGCGACCTTCGCATTCCACAGCTGCGCCCCGCCCCGCCCCGCCCCGCCGCAACGTCTAATCCAACATCATACACAAGTAAACAAGGCGCATCCCTGCATATTGCAGCCAGTCATCCGCCGCCCGCTCGTGTCAGACCGCGGAACATCGGCAGGAAATAAAATCGAAAATCGAATCATGTCGCTTTTGCGGCCCGGCTGAGTGGCTGAGGCAGCCTGCGAGGTAGGCAACCGGTCACAGCAGGGCCTACCGGGTTGCCTACTCTGGATCTGGCGGGCGGGCCAGGCACGGCACCGCCAGGCACAGCACCCTGACGTAAGAATGTCTGAAGAGCGACGCAACTTTGCGGAGGGAACGGGGTAAAACATCGGAAGACAAAAATGCCAAAAGTGAGGAGAGAAGGAATAAAAACGTTACAAAGCAGGAAAAGTTTTTCAAGGGAACTGTTTTCTTTCAAAAGATGTAGCAGCGTTGAAAAGACACTACTCAAAACGAGTATTCCCGTTCACCAAACCCGAGCGCCGAGCGAGAAAAAGGTGTTCCCATGCCGGGAATCGAACCCGGGCCTCCTGGGTGAAAGCCAGAAATCCTAACCACTAGACCACATGGGATGGCTGCGGAGTGCTGGGCGGCGTACGCGTGGCATTGAGAACGCGGCGGCGCTACCGGTGGTGGGGGAAACGGGGAACCTGTGCGCGCGCTTCCCGCCGCCGCTCCGAGCGCCAGGGGCGCGCTCTGGCGGCCGCGCTCGGAAACACGGAGGCGCAGCGCGGCGCGGTGCGGCGTGCGAACGACACCGACGGGCCGACGGCGTGCGCCAACAGCTGGGGCGTTTTCGGCCGTAGCCCGAACCGCGATCGATTTCCGACACGAACGGCGAAAAGCTGAGACGGCCGTGCACGGACGAGGGCCTCGCATGGAGGAGAAGAAACTCGCATTCGTGATAAGACGTCGTAGACGAGGCTGCTGCATTTCGAAGCAAGCACCCGCAGCCAGTGCGCGGAGCACCGGAACTTCCCCCGCGCCTCTCCCAACGCCGAGCTCGTTCCGCGTAACGACGGCGTTCCAGGACCCTGGAGTTGTTCCGGGCCTGCATGATCTGCCACGACCTGCACGAGACCATGCAAGGGCACGCGCAGAACCAACTCAAACGACCGGATGGGCGCCCACGCCGAAGAGGAACTCAAATCGATACACGGTCACGTGGTCCGTGTTTGCCGCCCACACTGTGAGGCACACACACACGCACACACACACACACACACACACAGCGACACGCGCCGCTATTTCACCCCTCGCATCGCAATACTTTATCAAGCCTTATCGGAGCGCGGTGCAGGCGGCGGCAGCGAGGGAAAACAGTGGAGTGGACACGCGGGGCGTGAGGGGCGCCTGCAGGGGGTGGCGGGGGTGGGCCCGCAGGGGATACGAGGAGCTAAGACGCTGTAAGCACACTGGCTTCGCAGAGCGTTTCGTCGCTGTCCTTCTCACCTAAACGAGACATCCCCTGGGTGCGAGAGAGACAGACTGACAGCCACGTGCGTGAGCTGCCGCAGCAGCCTTGGGGTGCGCCCTGTCTCTCTCGCACTCATTGAGCGTACCGTTCAGGTGGTTCAGGCGCGAGAGAGACAGAGCATCGAAAAGGCTCTCGGAACCACGGTGTGTGTTCGCCTGGAGGTGGGTACAGGTTCGGTACAGGTGCCTCCGGTGGCCGAGCAGCCACTTGGCTTGAGGCTGCTGGTGGTACCGGTGGTACACTGGTACCCGGTGTCAATCGCCTCCATCTGACAACACCGCCGCGGTTGTCCCGCCCCGCCGCACGCCACGAGATGGCCCGGCCGGCCGGCAGGTCTTGTTGGGGGCCAGAGAGGTCGGCTGTCTCTCTCGCACCGACCCGGCACGTCTCACGATTGCGAGAGAGACAGGGCGACGAAAACGACTCTCGGAATCAGAGGCCCGGCACCGCCGTGTCCCACAGCCCCACTCCATGCCGGCCCGTCCAGTCCAGGTGCGTGAATCATCTGACGGGCTCAACGCGGACGGGCACGAGGCGCACGGCAAGACGGGTCAACATCCAGTGCGGTCCGGCCTGCTCGCGGGCTGCAGCACGCCGAGACGCCCTGGACGCCAAGCAGCCCCAACGCCCAACGTCCACCAGGACCCCGAGCCTCATGGCATGGCCCAGCTGGTTGATTCTGCTTTCTCTCTTGCACCCTCACGGGGCGCTCCATGAGTGTGAGAGAGACAGAGCGACGAGAGCGGTGCACGGGGTCGGTTTGCAGAGAGGGAAGGCTGTGAGACACCTGCGCGGCCTGAGGTCCCTACACACCAGGCATTTGTCAGTGCAGTCGACAGTAAGAGTATCCTGCCACTGCCACTTCCTTACCCGTTGTCGCGACGCTGCAGCTGAACTCGCCGAGCGAAGCAGCGAAGCGCACTCACAGAGCGCGCCTCAGGTGCAGCACAGAATGAATGCTTCTATCACCGTAATCCACAGCGCGGTGCACACGCCTTTTGAGCGGAGTCACTTCACACAGACAGACACACACACAGACAGACACACACGCAAACAGACACACACACACACTGACACTTGACACTCGCGCCGCGTGCTCTCACAACACGCGCGCGCCGCGTGACGTCACGCAGGATTCGAACGGCGCGGAGTACCGGACTCGACTGACTTGGCCGACTTGGCTGTTCGCTGGTTCGCCTCGCCTCACGGAGAGCCTCACGGAGCTGGACGACGTCCCTCCCCCTCCGCCCCTGGTCCCTCCCCCGGGCTGGAGCGGGGCGCGCTGGCGCGCGGGGTGGCGGAGCGTGGCGGCGGGGGAGGGGAGGGGAAGGCCAGGGGCTACAGCGCCAGGCACGCACACCAGCGCACACCGGTCGATACGATACGTCCAACAAAAGACGGTCGCTGCTGCCGCGGTGGCGGCGGTGGGTGCTGCGCCCGGAGGTACGGGTGCCACCCCGGCCTCTGCTGCCACTGCCACCCCCGCAGCGCGGCGGCGGTGGCAGCGGCGCTGGGCTCACACCGCCCCGGCACCAAAACACCTTTGCCGGCGAATCAACCCGGGGCGGCTCGGGGCCCCCGGGATGCGTATACTCTAATGCAATGTTGACAAAAAACGCATGTTTTAAAAAAATTGAAAATTGAAAATTTTATAAATGAACGATGAAGGCTGTGCGAGCTGGCAAGTGAATTGGCCAAAATATCCCAAAGCTGTTCTCTAAAGTAATCAGAGTCGGACGAAAAGGAAAAATTTGCACACCGATGTGCACACTGATGGCCGATCCACCTGTCCCGCAGTTCCCCGCGCCCCGCGCCGGTCCCGCATCGGTATCTAATCGGCGTGGGCGACCCGGCACACTGTCACAGCGTTCCGCGTCGCTGTCTCTCTCGCACCCACACGGGACGCCCCACGAGTGCGAGAGAGGAAGACAGGTGGACACTTGGGCGAATTTAGAGCGTCGATTATTCAAGAATAGCCATGACAACACAGCGTCTTGAGGGTGCGGGGCGAGCTTCCCGTTTCTGTCCCCGGATCGCATTTTTCTTGACAGTGCGTTGCAACCCGGACGGTGAGCGAGTCTGGGCAGGTTGTTGGAGAGGCCAAGTAGTCGCCCTTGATTGCCCAGGTAAAGGTAAAGCGAGGGACAAAGGTGGGAGGGCAGGTCCCAGGGGTCCTTGTCCTGCCGCATGCTGCAAAACGCTGGACGGCCAGAGCAATGACAGCATGACAGTGTACTAACGTCGTACGGGACACTCTCATTGCAACGCTGCAACGCACCGATTCTCACCTCGAGGGCGGGGATTTTTTTCCAGTCTGTCGTTTACCGTCTCTTCGGCTTATACCTGAGCAGGCCTAAAGCGTCGGCCGGTCGCTGTGTTTGCGCCAGTGTGTGTGTGTGTGTGTGTGTAGGTGTGTGTGTGTGTGTGTGTGTGTGTGTGTGTGTGTGTGTGTGGGACATCTCCCTCCCTCTTTCTCTCTCACTTGGATGGACAAGAACAGAGGCGTCGGCTTCGGAAGCGTCCTGCTGTTGACTGCGACTCGGCTTTAGGCTTTTGTTGTGTGCAGTGCACCTGTGTCGGCTGTTGTCGGCTCGGTCTTCGGTCCACAGAGGGAGGGAGGGTGTTATACGGACCAGCCTCTCTGGACACATCACAGTGCAGGTGGCTGATGAGGAGGAGGGGGGAAGGGGCTTGAAAAATATGCTTCACGTGTTCCCGGAACGCGGCAAGAATTTAAAACCAAAACAATTAAAATAAATTAAGTAATTTCACTGTGAACTGTCAAGTGAAAGTTTTTGTCCGTCTGTACTGTACTGCACTGCACAGCAATGATTGGCTTTGGCATTGCGGTTCCTGCAATGGCTCGGTTACCCAACTGGATAGCCTATCGCCTCCGGCCCGCTCCGCGCCCCGCCGTGCGTCGCAGCGAAAGTCGGCCAGGCCTTGAACTTCCACATTCTGCACACCGGCAGCGCAGCGGCGAAGCCTGTCTCGCACTCATGCGGGACGCCCCGTGAGTGCGAGAGAGAGAGAGACCTCCCACTCGGAATCAGTCTGCAGGCAACTCGTTCTCTCCGTGCAGCCCGTGCAGCGAGCTCGGGTACCTACCGAGGCTGCAGCAGCACGGGCTGTTCCATGGCTGTTCCCCGTGCTCCGTTCTTTTTCCCTTTTGCGCGCCTGGCAGCCTGGCAGTGTGCCTGGCAGCCTGGCGAGATGCTGGAGGCACACAATTGGCAACACTGCGCGCGGCTTTAACCCCGCGATTGCGGGCAGTAAGTACAGTCGGTACCGACGGTACCGTCGGTACAGTGCGTGCGCGGGTACGTACTCTGCGGGTACCATATGGCAAGCGGCTGTTATTAGTATTTCCTCGCACGCGTCAATTTGCATTTGCATCCCCGCGAGGTACAGCCCGTGTACAGTCCGAGCAGCAAGAAGTACCCGCGGCGAGTGGCGCAAGCGCGTTAGCGCGCACAATTAGGAGACGCGCGCGGTCGCAGAGTCGCACTCTTGACCGCGGCTGTGCAGTCCGAGCCAGGATGGCCAGGAAGGGCCGCGGGGATGTCACGTCAAGCGAGCGGACTGTACTCGATGAATGGCGGCGGACAAACACGCGCACGATAACGTGTCCATCATCCCTGCCGACCGATTCCGAGAGTCGTCGCTCTGTCTCTCTCGCACCTGCACGAGAGAGTGAGAGAGAGAGAGGCAGAGCGACGACTCGGAATCAGTCTGCGTTGTCGCGCCACAGCGTCGCGGCGGCGCGGGCCGCGCGAGAGAGACGGCGATAGTCGTGACGTCAAGCCCCCCGCGACTGTGACGTCAGTGGGACGGAGACGCCGAGTCTCTCTCGCTCGCTCCGACGCCACCGGCCGCGTGGCGGCGCGGAGCCACGGCGCGGAGGCACGGCGGGCCGCCGATAAAGGAACCCGCACGATGGAGAAGGGGAGGGGGACATGTCCGTATAAGGCAAGGTAAGGCTTCTCGCGGGATGCGCCTCTGTCTCTCTCCCTCTCGCTCACCGCCCGGCGGCCAACACAGCCATTGATCGCGCAGGGCAAGAACTCGGAACGCCAAATGCCGCCGGGTCGCAGGGTTTGATAGAGTCCTAGAAGCGGGCCGCCCCCGCGTACTTCCCCGGCGCCTGGTTTGAAATCAGCGCGCGTCCGCGCCGAGCCCCTATTGGCCCGCGATGACGGCACAGGCACGGCGACGCCCTCCCATTGGCCGCCCCAGCGCCGCCGCCGGGTGGGGGGCGGCGAGAGGTGGCGAGAGGCCCCCGCCGCCACTGTACTGGCCGAACGACGCGGCCCCACGCCTCACCCCACCCCGCCACGGCGCGGTTCCGAGAATCCGACGCGTCGGGACGCCGGCCGCCCGGAACGCCCCCCCCCCCCCCCCTCGCCGCGCCCGGAGCCCGGAGCAGCCAAGCCGGGCGTCCGGAGAGAGGCCGTCGGGCCGTCGTCTCCGTTTCCGGGGCCCGGAGGACGTGGGAGCGACAGGGACAGACAGAGCGTGCCTCGATCCACCAGATAGGCCCCTCTGCCGCCGGGTACCGGCCGGCCGGCCTAACGATGTTACCTGGACCTGGCGAGCCCAGCCACCTCGGCCGCGCAACCGACAGTGTGTCTGCAGAACTCTGCACTTTGGTTGGAAAAGCCCCCACCCCCACCCTCGAAAACTTCGAGCAATGCTGATGAATTATTTTCCCTCGTGGGGCGTGGGGCTAGGGCTGGGCTATTCGCTGGGGAGGCGATATCAAATGCAGCGCTACTGCGAAATGCCACTACACTGGACGCCGTCTCGGCCGTCTGGGCTGGGGTGGGGTGGGCCAGGACTCCCACCCCTTCGTCTTCGCGGCTGCCACCCCATTCCACGAAGAGCCGTCCGCATCGAGGCCAATGTCTGGACGCTGCGGACGTCTCGCTGTCTGCCGACAAGGACGCGACGGCCGCCGCTGCTTTCGTATGCGCTCGCCACTCTGTCTCTCTCGCACCGGCGCGCCCGCCCCGACGGGGCGAGAGAGATAGAGAGACAGCGACACTCTTCGGGGGGCGCTAACTTGCACGGCTTCCTTCGTGGAACCGTCGTTGGCGGACAGGTGCTCAGGTGCGCGCGACTTGGACGCGGCGGGGAAGCACCACGGCGCTCGATTGTTGTCGCGGGAAATTCAAACATCGACCCGGGGAAACTCCGGCAACTGCTGTCGCACTCGCACTCATTCATAGCCCGTTCCGTCGGGGGCGAGAAAGACAGAGAGAGACGGCACTACGGAATGAGCCTGATGCCGTTTTCAGTTTTCCCTCAGACGGCCCCAGATTCAAGAGCAGCGCGCACCACCCCGATGGGGAAAGCCCCCCTCCCTCCAGCCGGGCGCCCTGCCTGCCCTCCGCGCGGCGCACTGCCAGCTGCAAGGCGGGGGTCGCCAGGGGGTGCACTGGGGTGCACTTCGTCAACCGGGCGGGGTATTTTTACCTCCATGGAGTAATCGACCGAGCACCGTGTGTATTTCCGAGGCGGGCCGGCTGGCGGGGGTGGCCGACGGGGGTGGCACTGGCGCCGGCCTGGCGCGTCGCGGTTGTACGTACGTACCGCGGGGCGGGGCGCGGCGGGTGTGGCGTGCCGGGCAGACCTTCCGTGAGGCGACACAGGCGCTTTTGAGAAATCTCCCGCCCGCGGAGGCCGCCGGCCGGCGAGACCCCCAGAGCGGTGGCGGCAAGGGTTCCCCCCTTATCAATGAAAGAGCTCTTGCGTGTCCCGTACCGTTTTGAATCCGCCTAGTGGTATTCAAACACGGCCGCCAACACGGAAAGGTTTTCCCCCAGCCCACACAAACACACAAACGCCTCGCCGATGCTTCGGTGCTCGTTGCCTCCCGGGAAATTGGAACCACAGTATCGGGGATCGTCGGAGTTTCCCTCCACAGAACACCCCTCAAATTACCCCCCCCCCCCCCTTCTGCTGTCGGCAAACTTCGTGTCGCGCCGCTCCCTCCGTGATATTGCAGCTGATTCGAGGAAGCGCACTGTCGGGGCGGGTTGTGTCCTTTCCCCGAACGCGAGGATAGGTTAGGTTAGTGGCTGCGACACGCCACGGCGACTCCAATCCAATTGGCCCGCCAACTGGCGCCAAATTGTCGCAGTGTAGTGCCCGGGGTGGGACGAGGGCGGGGAGGGCGGGGCGACAGGGCGGCAGTGGCACCAACTTACCGGCTTAGGCCGATGCGACGGGGACGACGGCGGCAGGTAGGTACTGCTCTTGCTACAGGTTTCGGGATGACTCATTGCCCCTCCCCTCCCCGCAGGTGTCTCGGCCCACCTTACATCTTACACTTTCCCCTCCTCCTCTCGGCTCCCCCCCCCCACTTTTTTCTCGGTCCCCGTGTGTTGTATTTTGTTTATTTGATTCGGCCGACTCGGTCCACCACCGCGAAGCAGTTGAATCCCTGCCGATTCTACCATTATGCCTGATGATGACTGAGGTGAGGTAACTGCTTTTCGCGGCTTTCTGTTCTTCCAGTGTTTTCGTCCTCGCGACCTCGACCCCAATAAATAGTGCAGGTTCAGCAGCTTGTTTTGCAGTCTTGGGGACGGCTGGCGGAACATCACGCACTGGACGCTCTGCTAGCTCTGCTGGCCTAGGCAGTGCCTAAGCTGGAAAAGCACGAGGATGGCCTTGATCTGCGTCTCGGCGTCCACGGACGCGACCCAGACCTTCAGCCGTCAGCGCAAGTCGGCAAAAGTCGAAAACAAAGCGCTTGCCACTTTATGCTGCACCCATTGGCTGCACCTGCCCGAGGCGTGGCTCCGTGGTTCTGGCGTTGCTGTCGACTTTTGCTCGTATTGTAGGTTGTATAGTCAGCCCTAGGGGGCCCTTTTAGTTCACGTGACTCATCCATCCTCCGGGGGTCCGGCGGGTCCAAGGGCCAAGGAGGGCCCCCGAACCTGCACCTGAACTCGGGGTTCCGCTCCGCGTCCTTATAAGGGCATGACCGCCCCACCCTCCTGTATTGGTCCAAGATTGTAAGACAGATTGTCGTCAGCTCGCCGAAAAGTGAAAAGGTCAGCAGTGCGTCTTCATAAAATTTCCAAAAATAAATCATCAACATCCTTGACGCAACAACAAACACCAACGAGCCAGCAAAGCCGCTCGTGCAACGATTCCAAAACTTTTGAGAATGCGCTCGAGCAAAAACGAATGCCGAAACCCGGGATCGAACCGGGGACATTTAGATCTTCAGTCTAACGCTCTCCCAACTGAGCTATTTCGGCACATGGGAGAAAGGCGCTCTACAACAGAGACACACACGCGGATAAGGAGGGAGTGGGGATCGGCTCGGCCTTCGGGCTTGCTCGTGGCCTCGGCTAGCCTCGGCTCCGCCGCTTCGCCTCTCCCTCTCTCCCTCTTGTGCCGTCGGGTCCCCGAGTCCGCCGAGTCCACCGACCTCGCTGGCTCCTCACTCAGGCAGCCGCTGCCAACTCCCTCCACTTTGGATTTTCTGACTTCCCTCTGTATGAAGCATCGGTGGTTCAGTGGTAGAATGCTCGCCTGCCACGCGGGCGGCCCGGGTTCGATTCCCGGCCGATGCAATCTTATTTTGCCGCGCGTTCCATTGGTTAACAATTTTGCTGCTGTGCAAAAGTGAAGAAAAGTAGGGCGGATCCAGACTTGACTCCTGGGAGGGGGGGGGGGGCAAAAAGTTATGTATGCCCTGCCTCTACTCAAACTACCACGACTGACCTGTACTATGATGATTCCAAATTTGACTCGACTTCGATGGTAATGGAAATAAATAAATGCCATCATCACAACGCTTGGCTTAGCTTCTGCGTTGGGCAACACAGGAGTTTGGTGAAGTCCATGCTCTACAAGCCGGGCAGGCTGAGCGATTGACTGGTTCCCAGGCCCGCCGCAGACGCGCGTAGCGCCACCGTCTGCCCACGCTGCCGTGTTTAAATATGTTTATCTTTCTTAAACCGCGGCGAAACCCGGCAGGGCGCCGCCACGCTGGCCTGAGACTTTGTTTCCCCGAGGCAAACTCTGCCCTCGTCGGCACGGTTTGCACCTGGGCGCCGGGCACGAGCCCCTCAGCCTTCGCTCTCGCTGGCGACTTCCTTCGCTCACCGGTGGGATATATACCGGACGAAGAAGTTGAACTTACAGAGTCGTGTCGAGCATTCCTCTCGGGGCCACCACGGGGACTTCGTGTCCCGGCGCCCCGGGCCAAGTCCCCGGATCCTTGGTAGAGAGTACCACGCTGTGCTGGCGTAAGCCTCGGCAATCGTTCGCATTCCGCCTGGGATAGGCGCGGACGGGTCGGGAGCGTTGATCATAGCACAGTCATGGAGTGCGCCGCAAGGCGAACAGAACGGGGCTCGCTCCGACGCAACTCTTTTGCGCGGTGCAGGATTTGAAACTCGTGGTCCTCGGGGAATCCCCGGTGCCGCCCCCTCCCTCTTATGGCAAAATCGATCCCCGCCCTGGCCAAGCTGGCCAAACCACGCCGACCGGGCAGCCGCTGAGCTATCAGCTTGCGTTCACTGTACCTCGTGTACCCGACTGCACACTAAAGCGTCTTGATGTGTACACAGCGCGGCGTCGATGGAAGTCGGCTGGGCCGGGCCACGGTTGGCTCTAGCTCTGGCGTCGCGCAGGCTGGGGTGCACCAGAGCGCTGCGTGACGTTGCGGCAGGTTGAGTCACAGAGAACATCCCCTGCAAGGGAAGGGAAGGCGCGGCAGCGCGGCCTGGTTCGCATTCAGGAGGTTGGGGGCGATGGGGGTGACGCACTCCTGACATTTCGGTGACCCCGGCCTCCCCGGCCGCAGCAGCCCTAGCCAGCCCGGCCCTGGCACAGCAGCCCCCTCTCCCTTTTCCCTTCGAACGTGCGGGAGGGGTGAATCCTAAATCCGAATGGGGGAAACTCACTCCCTCAGTGCCAACTGCAACAACTAAGAGCAGAGAGGCCCACTCGGCCTGAGAGAATCCCCACCCATCTCTCCAGTGTTCTGATCACCATCTCTTTCCACCATTCCCTGGGATGAGGTCCAAATAAAGAGCCTGGCCAGCAGCGTGTCTTATGGAACTTTTATTTTGGGTTCCAACTCCACATCTACACAATTGATGAATTGGATTGTTAACGATGATTCTACATATTACAAAGCATTCAACTTATGCCACAATAGCGAATGTTATTATTTTTATTTTAATATACATTGTAATGGCACTAACCAAAAGGTGATATTGTTGATATTTTTTTTTCACAAAAGAAAAGGATATTTCTCTTTAGACACACAGAATTTTCCAAAGTGCACAATCATGATACTTAAAATCTGAAAATGTGGAATTAAGATTAACAAATTTTAACACAGTGCAAGAAAGTTTCCAACAAAATTTGCTACACGACTAGATAACAAAATTACTCTTCCTCCAGATGAAATAATAGATGTATATTATAAAAGAATCAACAAGTCACTGAAACTATAGTATTTCATCTTTCAAATAACAACAAAAGGTACTAGGCTGTGAATATGAATGTACACAATACTTTGTGCACATCACTTGATAAGACAATACACCATATGATGAAATAAAATTTAAAAATATAAAATTTGAATGCAGTGCTAATATAAATTAATCAGCAGCTGACAAAGTGGACTCAAGCAGAGGAACTTCTGCCTTATCGAAAAAAGAGCTTTTATCTAACAAGATTCTATCACCAAACTTTGTCGAAGTCTTGTAGAAAGTTTTGGTATATAAGATCTTCGGAAGATTTTGTGACAAACAGAAGCATATTATCAGAAGTGTACAGTGCTCTGAATGGCAAACATTTACTACTGTAATATTGCTCTTCACATCCATCACTTTTAAATCAGTTATGAGAGCACAATGGAAGTATTGGAAAATATGTTCATAGCTACAGTATGTACAAAAAGAGAGTTCTACTTATGCTCAATACCGCCAAACAATACAAAACAAGTTGAAGCTATTCTGGTACCTCCGTAGTTTGTTATAGATAGGAAAGGATACCAACCTTGAACACGACACCAAAATCTATCACAGGCATAATAAAGGAAATGGTGGTAGATACAAGTAAAATGAATAAGTCTACACATTAAAGCCCTTCATTCACTTAACAATAATCAGCACAACAAAAATCAATGTCAACTTTCTTCAAAAGAACACCTAGTGAGAAACAGATAACAGACATTCTATGCAACCACGAACTTCAAACAAACACAAGCCACAGAGGGCTTGTAAGCACCATCTTCCAAATCAAAACCATCCATCCAGACAAAAACATAAAACAAATTTAAGCTAAATTTTGGAACAAATTCTTCCAAAGAGCATCAATTGAAGATGGAGAGAGAAAAAGGAAATATACACTTTCAAAGACTTCAGAAAAGCCTTAGCTTACATACATTGTCCTACAAACTACAAAAATGAGACGATAAAACAAAAAAGTACAGTTTTGTAAGTAAATCCAGAAATTACCTTAGTGTAGTTTTCAAAAGGGAGGGATACAAGTATTAAGTGAGTTTACAGCCCCAACCATAGCAAAACAATTAGTTGTAATTAGTTGTACACAGGTATTGTTATAGGTGATATTTATCATCAATTACCACTAAGGGGCAGCATTTAAAGAAAAAGCCACAAATCAGATGGCATTTAAAAATACACAAAAGAAACCACATGACACTCTCAAAAAAGGAACAATTGGACTGTTTCTGCTACACAAAATTAGCAAATTGAAGGTTAAGAAAATTTATGACAAGAATACAGGTGCATGAGTCTAGAAACTGCAGTGTTAAAGGTTTGCCCATGCAAGTATGGCTTGTGCTTGTGCTAGAGTCCTTGGATTCTAACTTGTACAAGTAACTCTCAGATGGTTTTCCATATGGAGGTCAATCTTGTTTGTCACTAAGGCTAATGCTATTCAAGGCAAACCCACAACACTGAGGTATTGACCCATACCCTCAGTAAAATTACATGTAAATTCAGAAGTTTAAAAACTAGCATATGAAAGGCATTAAATAATTAGTATGTACCAGCATACAATAAACCAGATCAACTTACCCTATATTTTCTCAACTGCCAGTACAAAAACAAAATTAACAAGACACTAAAATTTTTATGTTTTCCCTGAATTATAACAATATTGCCATCAGTCTATAAGTCAAAACAAACTGAGAATTCAGGTTTAGCAAAGACCACCCTCATACTCATCTTCACTGCAAGGGGTTACAGCTCCCACTGTCGGTGCAGCGGGAGGGGCAAGACCAGTGTTTGCACTGGTATCATCAAACTGCAATGGTAAAAGAACTCCAGTTAGAAAGGTCTGGAAGACGCATCATAACAGTTACCTTTAAAATCAAGTTGTTCAACTCACATCAACTTGAGCTGTGGCAGTATGAGATGGTGCATTGGGAGAAACATACGATGGAGCGGCATTTTCTCTAACCGTTGCTTTGGGAGCAACAGTTGTGGGTTGAGGCAGGGTAGTTCCCGCGCAAGTCTTGCATACTCAATGTCCATGTGTTTAATGAATGGACTGTTCAAAGCACGCTGCACGGTATCAGAATCCTCTTCATCAAACCCTTGGAGCAGCATTTCCAGTGTCTGAACCTGCATAGTAGAAAGGCAAGAAAGATAAGAATTTAAGAATAATTTGAGATTAGTAAAATGAGACTCAAGATGAAAATAAGTTAGGACAATCACCTCGGGTGCCTCACAGCAGTTTCCCCATTCCTTAAATGCCTTTTCAGCTGCCACATAGTCACCTCTTGCAAGCTGGACCAAAACAAGAGCCACAGCAAGCCTGCCAATAGCTGGTAAATGCTCGGACTGTTCGTGCAAACCAATCTCTCGTCTCAAAGCATCAGCAGCTTGATCGTACCTGCAAACACAGAAAACATTAAAAAGATGACAACACAAAGCAAACCAGTGATGTGAAGTACCATTGTGGTCGATCAAGCTTCATCCAAAACTGGTAAACACAACCCAAGCAAACTAATAACTCACATTTTAAGCTTTATAAGAGTCCGGGATACTTTGTTGACAAATTCTGCGGATTGCCTTACATTATTTTCCGTCTGTAAAGTTACAAAAAATAAAGTGAATGTATATTGCCTTTGATAATGCACTGATTTTTATTGAAGGTAACATGTTAGAATATAATACTTTTACTAACCATGGCCACATCGGCACCATGTTGATATAACTTCAAGGCTTCTTGAGGATGGGATTCTTCAATAATTTTGGCTGCTTTATCCAAAGCGAAAGCTCCAGACTCCGCGGATCCATGTTGCTGGTAGAGGGAGCAAGCTTTCTCAGCCAATGAAGCAACCTCAAGAAGATTCCCAAGGTCCCTGCTCATAAGCATTGCCTGCTCCAAGCACCTGTAAAACATTCCCAATAGTTACTTACCTGTTAAGGCTCTTGTTTTGAAGAACAAAACTATTTTCCTAAAATTTGATGGAGAGAGATACTTACTTGGCAGCATGAAAAAATCTGAGCATTAAGTTAAGGAATTGACAATTACACACTCAGAAAAATAACTTAAATGCACATCATAATAATGTAGAGGTCAAACAAAGATTGTTTCAAAAGGATACGATCTATTTTGCTTGTAGCACTCTGCAGCTTTGAAGAGGCATTCATTACACTGCTGGAGGGAACGGGCAATCCGAAAGCATGTAGCTGTATAAAAGAATAAAAATAACAATTGCATGATCGAGCTTAAGTTTTATGGGGTAGATCAAAAGTGTTTACGGTAGACATTACCTGCTTTGTTGTATTCGTCAGCAGCAGAATCGTAATCAGGTCTCCATTTTAGCAGAGATGTTTTCAAGCTGTTGTCAGATGAGTGGTGGAAGATATGAAACAAATAAAGGATAAAAGTGGTTAATCCCAAAAAACAAAGAAAAAACAATGCTGGTATAAAAAGTGATGTGAAATAATCCAGACACATGCCAACGCTTCAAAATAGGAGAGCGCAATTCGAGAAATAAATGTCTCAAAAAGCGAAACTACTCAAGACTCTAAAGCTAAACCAATTAGAATTGTCAAGAACTGCGTGCGAAAAATGAAAACACGCCCAACATGACAGAGACGTCTAACCTTACTTAACACCAAAGACATCATTTCAACAATGACAGCTCTATGAATGACAAATAATCTTTTCCGTCGCATAGTCAAGCGTTCAGGCGGCCCAAAGATTTTTCGTTTTAAGAATTTAAGTGTTGAATACAAGATAAAGAACATTTCACACTTGTTCACAATGAGAAAATCAATACAGATGTTGGAGTAGCTTTTCAAGTTTGGTTCAGTTCCAGATCATGATACCTACCTCTTCTCAGCGCTCTTTATTAATTCTAATCCCTCTTCAATTTTCTGATTTTTCGCCATGACTTCTATTTCAGAGAGAGCTTCTCGACCGAACAAAATTTGGAACACAGAACACTACATGGACGACGACACGGACACGAAGTGAAGTGTCTACTGCTAACATCCACGTCCGAAACCACCTTGATGCTATCCTTGTCACTCTAACAGGTTGGCGGACAGAAAAGAGAGAGAGAGAGGACCACAGGAAACAAAACAGTGGAGATGTCTCGCGCGCAGCTCGCGAATGGCGCGCGACCCTCCCATTTTCAAACGAGCGCATGTCGCAGCCCCGGCCTTTCCTTCGCCATTTGTGGAAAATAAATGACTTATTGCACATTTCCAAATGATGGAAAAAAATTTATTGTTTTACGTAACCTCTTTTAGGGTTTCTGATAAGAGGATTGGGTCAAACTCATTAAAAGGCATATTCGAGTAAAAAAATATATATTTTATATAGTACAAAATAATATGACATAGCATGTACACACATACTTCAAAATAAATAAGTATCAGTCCATAAAAGTACAACAAACATGGATGATGGAGTTTATCACATGATGCAGCGCATCCCATTCACACTCGTATCAAATCAAGCCAGTTGCTTGCTACTGACAAAGGATGTAATGTTGTCAAGTTTTCTGTGCTTTGAGAAATGACTCCTCATACACATGGAAGTAACAAATTTTACTGTTAGCTCACACAGACATCCTAGAAGTAATTATGAAATGCAAACCTATCCCCCCTCACATTCAAAACGGGGACAAACATCTTTCTAACATATTGGATTCATTTCTTCATGTGTTAGGTGAAAGACAAACATGTATTGCTTAACGAATTATCCTATATACCTGCAAAATTACTCTGTTTCAATGACATAGATAGTTACCTGACAAAGACATATTACATTAAAAGAAATGTTACAAAACATGTATGAATACATAACAGCCGAGTTAGCAGCCATGAGTATCTTCTGAAAAAGAGAACATCTTCAACATTATCATTAAAGACCACCAAGCGTTTGCTTTAGTTCTGTTTGCAGCAATTCAGACACGTTTCTGACAGTTTGTCACACAACGTGATCAATTAATTAAAGAGCTTAGCAAAGCAGCCTTTAGCAGATTCCATTCATTGGCATCTCAAGAATATCCAGAGGAAAAGTCTTGAAACAAAGCTTACAAGGCTTGACACATATCAGTATCAACACATGCTTAAGACATAGCACAGCACAGGTTAACATTAGGATTATAAAATTAACTATAGAAATAATAATACAGGTTTATTTATTGTAACTACCATCTCCATGAAACAGAGAGATTGAAACAATAGAGAGCAAAAGATGGTGACTGAATATTTACATAAACAATGATTACCGTCGGCAAATGAGATTAGAAAAACAAAAAGGATGGGTGGCAAAATTATTAACTTAGTTTCCTCCTGTAGTTCAAAACATTGCCCTGGAGTCAACTTCACCACAAATATTTCTTATCCTTGAATCCACAAAACCCAAGACTGAAGAGACTACGAGCAGACTGTAGAGAGAACCAAATACAGTAAGTACATAACATTGTGTTCAAATTCCAAGATACTTTGAAACAGGTGACACAATCTATCTCAGTGTGGGAACAAGGTGTCATTGTCATTATTTAAATTAAATAAGAGTGCTTTGGTTTAGGAGTGGATAAGCAGGGGCCTTTGAAATGAAAGATGTCTTGTAAATTGACAACCACACATCAAACACCATTTACAGCTAGCAAGCCTACACCTGTAACAACAACACTAGGGTAGCTTGTTTGTATCAAAAATAAATTTGACATTAAAGCTTCAACTTAAGCAAATTATCCTTTATCAACACGGAAATCTTAAGTACACATTTGCTTAAAATAACATGTAATGAGAGGAATACCATAAGTTAGAATTCGATGTAATGGCTATCACGTTATGCCAACTACCAGCCCCTCACCAGCATATTTATTTTTAAAGAAGAAGACATAAGCTTAGATGCAAAGAATTATCACCGTCACCATTGATAATCATACTTTACTACTTTAATGGTGGGAAAGCAATCACTTTCAAGTAATAATAAATTACAAAAAATATACATATGCTAACACATTGATACTGGTGATTGCTACTTACAGTATTTATTATTACCTAACCATCTTCAACCCTCACATTTATAAAAACAGTAAAATATAGCACATTATTTAACTGCAATTAGAACTCTATTGGTTAGCTCCAAGGGTGATTGTCACAGGCAGCTAATACCTTCAGGGGCAGTGGGAAAAATTATGTCCAGTGAAAACATTGCATGCAACAGAAACAAATGCAAAAGGCTTTGAAGCATATAAATTTCACACCACCTTGTACTGTTGAAACACATGAAAATTTCAAGTTAACAGAAAGTTACAGATGTGCGGATGGATAGTAGACTAGCAGAACTTAGCATCTTGTGAACTCACTTGTGTAAAACAAAACAAGCACATTTTGTTAAAAGTGGGCCGTGAGGAAAAAAAATCTCTGAATTATTGGGAAACAAGGGACTGGGAAGAGGGAGCTCAACTACAATAAAATGAAAATCTGAGCCTCATGAAATTGGTGCCTTAACACAATTTATTAGTATGGAAAGTGGACAATTAGACCAGGTCAGGTTTATAGCTGTTCCAATAGTAATAAATACAAACCAAAAGTTCAACCTTCCTGCCCCTCCCAAGCAGAAAAACAAAAACTAAAAACTGCTCCTTTTTCAAATTTGAAACCAATGTTTAAATGGATAAATTTTCACATAAAGGTATGATGATAGCGTAGGACCTCAAGAATACTCAATGACTCCGATAACACCTATAACTAAAATGGGCATAGGACACAATTATAGTATATTAAGAAGACACTGCATTAAAAATGAAAGGCATTAGAGACAAAATAACTATATGGAAACATTGAAGGTATAAAACTGTTCAGAACCTAATAGTCGATTTTATCACACATTAATATTCAAGGTCAAACATTAAAACAATACATCACAAAAGAAATGGTCCTGGTTTCTTCAAAATGCACAAAGTTTTAAAAAAGAGTTGATAATCTTTCCTATTCAGAATTGGCCACCATGTACTGAAGAATGGAATTCTGCTTAGGCTTACTTGGATGCCACTTCTCAAGTCGCCATGACCGGAGGAGGTCAGCTTGAACATTTTCAGGCAGTTGTTGAAAGACAGCAGGGTCTACATCACTTGGCAACTCTCTTGGCAAAGGAGCATTCGGTGAACACTGCTCTGTTGTTCCGCAGGCGACTCCTCCACTTGTAGATGAAGGTTGCGCTGTCTTCTCAGGAGCCTTGTTCCTGTCAGCAGGTCGCTCAGAAGGCTTATCCACCATTTTCTCCACAAACTTTGGAAGGGGCCTAGCATCTAGTATCTGAACAGGACTACTCCTGATTCTTGGAGACCTGTCAGAATCACTGACACAATCCATTGAACAATCAGTAGACTCACTTGTGTCAGACCCATAAGTTTCCAATATCTCCATCCTTATATCAGGGGGTAGCTCTTTAAGAATTGACTCATCGATAGATGACCGAGGAGAGCGTGATGCTAGACACATTTCAGATACTCTCAGTTTACTTGGAGACATGAGATCCCTACCACGCCAACTATCTCCTCTATTCTTCTTAGGTGAGGGCTCCAATTCTGGTTCAGATTCTGAGCCTGACTCATTTGGTGTGAGAGGTGGTGGAAGTCTTGGAGTACAAATACCACTTCCTTCACCCTCTAAGCTGGTCAAAGTTTGAACTGATAGATCTCGATCTCTCACTAAAAAACTGGCGACTGATCCTCTACCAACGCCTCGTGCCCGAAACTTAGTAAATGCAAGGCCCAGAAGAGTAAGATGGAAAGGTTGATTGATATCTACTATTCTGTTGAACAACATCATCACAGTATTCATGAGCCTGTCCTGTTGAAGGCTTGATACATTACTTTGACGGCTTTCTCGGTGAGTTGTGCCTTTGGTTCGATCTAGTTTGCGAACAGTTACTTTGATTGTTGTAGGAGCCCTGCCATCTTCTTCAACAAGCTTCAGAAGTCTAGTGAGCAGTGTGCTAAGCTTTTCACGAACTTCACTTTGCATGCTTACTCGTCGGAAGCCATCTTCAATACCAATAGATAGAGGTTTGCCAGACGGTTTCACTTCTGAATCATCAACACCTAAGCTATTATTTTTCAGCCGAAGTGCTGCATCACATCCTAATGCTCCCTTTAATGCTGGCAATGGGTGAGCCTGCAGTTCTGGAATACTCTTTATACCTAACTCATTTAAAATGTCAGCAGTGCGACTGCCCACACCAGGGAGGGACCGTACATTTGGCAAACTGCCAAGAAGAGCACGCACAGCTGCTCCAGGAAATACTACTGTCTGTTGATTTGGTTTGTGAGTACTACCAACCAACTTTGCCAGCAACTTGTTGTGTGCAACACCAGCACAGCAAGTTAGTTGTAATTCACTTCTAATTTGCTCACGCACTTCCTTAGCGATGCGAGAACCTTCAATGAGACGAGCCCGACAACCACAGCAACAAGAGCCATAGTCATCATTATAAACATTAGGTTCAGCAGTATCATCACTGTCCATAGCATTAGAGGCTTCTGAGCTAGTACTGTGACATAATTTATGTTGATCTATTCGCTTGTTAACTAGTTGAGTGACATCAATGAAGTTTTCATCAAGACCCAGTCGTTCTACCAACGGACTGAACTGTTGGAGGAGAGAGGTCACCTAAAACAAACAAGGGCATTTCATAATGAAAGGTCAATTGTCCACAGTAGGAAAAAGCATTACTGAGGGCAACTTACCTGCGCAGAGGCATGTCTGTAAGGTGCCAAGTCTTCACCAATGACAAGCGTCATTCCAGGACAAATACGCATGGCATCCTCCACCATCATGCATTTTTTAACTCCTGCAGCTCGAGCTTCATAATTGCATGTGACAACTATATTTTTTTGTTTGACACCTAATGGACGCCCTGCTAAAGCTGGATCTCTTCTCTCTTCAACTTGGGCGTAGAAGCAGTCCATATCAATGTGAATTATAACTCGGGAGTGACTGCCTGCCTCCATCTGTGAAGAAGAAAAGTGTGATGCTGTTTCAGTTACAATAGACACCAAATATCAGGGAGGGGAAGCCTGATAAAAATAAGATGAACAGCACGTAATAGAGAAACAATCGGGGATAAGTTTCAACAAGTTTGAAGATGAAATGTAAGGATTGGGGAGTCATTCTCTTTAGAGAAGAACACCATAACCTCAGTGACAAATGGACCATTGTCCGACCATTAGCACGCTGCCCTCGCATTACAGACCACAGGGCTACTTTGACAGTAGAGCAAACTGACCCTGCCCGACTTATGCTGTTCATTACATTGACACGATAAAGAATTCTGATGGGAATTCATCTTGACCCGGACAAAGCTTCTTACGTGGGCTGAGGGCACAGCGAAATTTGGCGACATAATGCATTGTCATGACCCACTGATCGAGTACCACACAAAGCAATCGCCTGGATACGGAGGAAGGCCATTATTGTATCATTACCTCGGCACTGTCAGTGATTAAGTGGCACTTGTTACGTAAGATGTTCTTTAAACATTCATTATTCTTGTTTAGACTTGTTCTTGTTCGTCAGTTTATTACTTGCTGGGTGTGTTCCATTTCCGCACTCGGGCTCGGGCGCCTGACTGATTATTCGCACTACAAGAGTGACCACCACTTCAAATTTTGCGGACAAGCACGGACAAGCCGCATAAGCGGTAGATTTGAAATGGCCACGACCACGGTGTCGCTGAGGAGTACGCCTTGTGTTTTTCATTTCTCCTTGTCTGTCAGACAAATTAATGTTTGTCGTCTTTTCAATGAGAAAGGGATGCAATGAAAGCCAGTGTTTACTAATAAGCTTTAATTACAGTGATGATGGTAATAATAATAAAATGTACAAGTGAGTACATGCATTATACTATACACAATGTACAAATCAAAGATAAACATTGGTCATAAAAAAATAAAAATTGATGGAAGCCAATTTATGATAAAATAAGTATGGTACAGGATGAAGATTATGTTGATTCTAGTTGTGAATTAGCACAAAATAAAATCAGAACCTTTTCACAGCTAAACAGGATTAACAAATTTGATCTAAAATATCACATAGAGACAATGGAATTAAAATTTAGCTTCAGGAAAATACTTTCTTTCCCCTGACCCAGAAGGCTTAACCAATTGTGGTGAACTATTATCGGCCGTGAATGTTTCATTTCTGTAAAGAAAAACAAAATTCATAGAAGCAGACCACTCACTTGACCAAAACTGAACATAAGTATGATTTAACTAGCACATACCTTGGCCTTTTGTGTGAAATTTCTGATTCACTTTCATCACTTTCTGGAGATTTTTCCTATCAAAGTTAAAACATAATGAATTCATTTATTGCACCATTCACACCAGACTCAAGTTCTAACATGTATATTAACTTACTTTGCTTTGATTAGTGCACAGATCCTTTGAGCATCGGCAACTGTTACTACAAGAAGAACCCAATTTGCGGCAACCACATCTTCCACCACATGTTCCTGTACATTTGCAGGTTGAGGACCCATCAGAGGTACGTTTGACAGGAAGTTTTTGCTCCAAATCGCCGTCAGATCCAGAAATTTTTCTGATAGCACTGTTGTCAAACACTGACTTTTTGTTAGTGGCAAAATTTAGCTTCTTTGGTACCGACTCATCTAATATGGATGTTTTACTCTGAAAAAATGCCCAATCAACAAGTCAAGTAGAAATGCAACATAAAACTAAAGAAATCATAATTTAATATATTCGTGTTCCTTACATGTAGTTTGGCCTTTTGGAGGCGTTTAAATAAAGGTGTTTGACGGTAGTCAGGGTCCTTATATGAATCATCAATTTCCACATCAGATGCAAAAGATGAATCAATAGCTTCCAAATCTTCAACCCATGTCTGATTCAGGGGCTTTTTAATTCTTCTCTTTTTTAGAACATTAGGTGATTTAAAGTTGTCAGCTTCAGACTGTAACCAAGAAAAATTAATCAACTGAACTCCAGAGAACTTGATTTCACAACACATTTGTGCCAGCTATAACTTACATTCTCTTTATCACTTTCTAAATCCCCATCCTTTTCATTTGAGACTGAAGATTCCTTCAGTCTTTCAATATCATCAATAATGCTACAAAGTTTTTCATTTTCTTCTCTTAGCAAATCATATTTTTTCTTTAATTCAGATTCACCTTCGACAGGGACGGAAGCATTCTCTTCTGCTTTTCGTAACTTTTTCAGCAAGACAGCGATCTAGGAGGAGAACAAAAGCTTACTAGTACACAACAAGTGAGGTACCTAATATCACTCAGTTCAGATAATAATAAATAACAGAATGAAAAGTTAATACCAGTAAATACATATTAGAAGTTACAAACCTTTTCAACATTCTCTTTCTCTAGTTCTAAGACCACACTTCTATGGTTTTGTTCAGCAGCTTTGAGTTTTTCCTCTACTATTTTTACCTCTGCATTCAATTTTTTACAATTTTCCTGCAAAAGTTGAAAAAATAAACAAAAAAGAGCAAATTAATTTAACAAGAATTTACACACACTGATGGTAAAAGCAAAACAAAATATTTTATACCTCTAGATCTTCAATTGTGTATTCTTTCATGGCTCCATCTTTCTTAATATCAACTGCTAGATCAAAGAGATGCTTCAAAGCATGCTTTGCATCCCCCATTGATTGAAGTGAGTCCCATCTAGTCTTTGATTTGTTTTCTGTCAACATTTGAGAATGCATCATGAAACATTATCAAAGAATAAGGCAAAGAAAAACTAGACCCACGAGCTGGACCAACACTTACCCTGATCCGAATCAAGTATTTTCTGGTTGATATCTGCAATTTGAGCACTGCGTAACCCAAGGTCTTCTTTTAAGCGGCTAATTTCTTGTTTCATACTTTCCACCTCAGAGGGCAAAGCAGTCTTCAAATTCTCCTAATTTTGAAAAATAACAAAAGAAGTCAGTAACACTAATTCATTATCTCAAGAAAGAACAAGTCTTTTTAAAAATGTAATAGAAGGTGTACCTCTAAGGATGTAAGTTGTTTTGAGATGATGGCACGATCTTCCACAAGTTTTTCTCGCACTCGCTCAGCAGCAACTGTGCTTGCAGAAACTTCCAGTTCTTGAGATACCCATCCCTGAATTCTCTCAGGCTTCCCATTGACATGAAGACGTTTTTCTTGGCATTGTTTTTGCAATAGTAATGCATCTTTCAACCTCTTGTTAATAGCTGCTGCTTCTTCAACCTTTCTCTTTAAGACATTCTGTTGCTTAGAATGCATGTTCTCCATGCGTGTCATAATGTTCTGACGCTTTCGGTCTTGGTCACGCAGTTTGTTAAGCTCTTTCTCACGTTGCAATTTCCAATCTCTGAACTGTTCACTTTCACTTTTCATCTGACGAATAAGTCGAACTTTCATGGCTTTCATCGACTTGATCTCATTGTTTAAGACCACAACTTTTTCATCTGACTTCTCTTTCATTTTAATAATTTTTGATTGCTCTAGAAGTTTCTTCTTAAGCAAAGACATTTGAGCTTCCAATTCTTGAAGGCGTTTGCGGCGTTGCTCTGCAATCTTCCCAGATGCATTGTTAGACTGAGCTGATTTTAACTGCTGTTGAAGTGCATCACGTTCTTTCTGAAGAGCATCTATCTGATTTTCTAATTGTTTCATATTTTCCTGGTTTTCTGGGTTTAATGTGGAAATATCACTTGAGTTGGCAAGAAGAGTAGCAGCAAGTTGTTCCTTAATGGCTAAGGCTCTGGTCAATTCCTGAAAAATAATTCAAATGATTATGGATGGGTCAAGACTCAAAGTCACTTACATTCGTTTGAATATGAAACGAACCTGAAGTTCTTTGTTCAGTTCAGCCTGTTGAAGAGTGTGAGTTTCTTCCTGCTGGTCAAATTCTGCTATCGACTGAGGAGTGAAATTACTTGTCATGCTACCACTAACAGCAGTACTATCAGTAGCCTGAGAGCCACCCTTGCAGGCTGAAAGTTCTGACAGTTCATGTTTCTTAATTTCATCCTCTCCATGTTGTTGTTCTGCCTAGAAAAACAAACAAAAAACAAGAAGGAAAATGTGAGCATGTGGTTTTGAAAGGTCAGACCTATCATTGCAAACAGAAAAACACATTACCTGTAGCTCTACAATTTTTGACTGGATAGTTTTCAGTCCAGCTAGGTTTCCTCGAGTTGAGGGGGAATTCTCCTTGGATTGGTCAAATTGATCAATGGTCATATTACATTGAGCATTCAGTTCTTTCAGTTTCATGTTCATTCTGTCACGTGCCAATTCAGCCTGTAATATTTGAAACATAAAATACTATGTATATAACACACCCAAACAAAAAAAATTGAACAATAATATATTGGACTAAACAAAATTAATTACAATACAAAAACGTACCAAAAGAGCTCGTTCCATAAGATTGGTCGTTTCACTTAGCGCATTGTTCAAAGCCTCTGTAAGCTTACGATTTTTGGCTTTGAGTGTGTCATTCTCATCAGCTAGGTCTTCATGCTCCTTGGGACAAGTGCCTATCTTACCACCACTTCCCAGAATTTGAAGGCGAAGCTCATTGTTCTAAAAGGGCAAAATGAAATCAGGAAAAACTTAGAGCAAGTAAGTGACAGAGAAATAATTATCCATAATATTTTCAGAAATAACTATATGAAACCTCTTTTTGAAGGCGGAGTATTTCGGCTGCTTTCGGATCCTGGTTTATTATAGGCTTGTTTTTGATGTGACGAGCTCTGTCGGCATACCTAAGTGTACTCAAAGTTTCTTCAAAATTATAATCAGCAGGACTGACACATGCCACCATCAAGGTGATGGAATTGCCACCCAGAGAATCTGCACAAACACACACACACACAGTCAGGATTTAATATTCAGAGTTAGAAGAAAAATTAGGCTGACAGTAAAAAATAACATAAATAAGCTTACCTTGCAAGAGCCTGGTAAGTTTGCTGTCTCGATATGAAACATAGCCTCTCTGCTGTCCATCACCCAAAGCAGATATCACATTCCCCAAAGCCAACAAGCCCTTATTAATATTAACACCTTCTTTAAATCGCTCCCCAGTGGCACCAGTCTTTTTGGACCTCTCAGATCCAGCTAAGTCTACTAGATGAAACTTAGAAACCATGTCACCACCACTGCAATAAAATGGATTAAAGATGGAATTAAAAATAAATTTGTTACCAGGTGGATTAAGAAAATAAAAACACAAGAAAATATATTTGTGGAAAAGAGGGAACTACACTGACCCATTGTTTTTCTTACACATTTGTATGGTAAGTGTGAAAATAGCATGGCTCCTGGAGGACTGTGCATTCATTGCTGTAGCACCAGTAGCACGGCCAGCAGAGCCCTTAAAAAGGAAGAGAAACAGTAGAGCAAAAACAGGCGACCCAACCAAACAGACTCAGATTAAATTTTTCTGTATCTCCATACCATCATAAGACTCTTGAATGTCTCCTCAACACTCTTCACTTCCAAGTCAACGAGTCCTGGGATGTGAATTCCTCTGGCATCTTCTCGTATGTCCACAATGCATTGGTCCCTTGGTTTAGTGCTACATGCCATCAAGTCAAATAACTGTTCTTTGTAGAGCTGTAATATTTAATGCTGTCAAAGCTGTTTATTCTTCAAATGATGTCATTAGTTACAACAGACAATTTACCTCCATAAAAGATGCTGATACTTTAAAATCTTGATCATGGGAATGTGCGATCTTTTCAAATATGTCGCTCACTGCTCTGGGAATGATACCCATTTCACCTTCACCATTGTAACACGTTCCCATTGAGTGAGTCTTACCAGACCCCGTTTGACCATAAGCTAGGATAGTCACATTGTAGCCTGGAAAACATTGAACCGCGTTAAGGATTAAACAGATCAACAGCCAAGGGTAAAGCAATCGGGAAAGCCCAAAGAAACATACCCTTGAATAACTTGGGCACTAAATTCTTTACAGCATTGTCATACACCTCAGCCTGGCTGGACTCAGGACTGAACACATAGTTAAAAGTAAAAGCCTTGTCTGCGTTTCTCATCACCACCTGAGGCTCATTGGGTATACAGTCGATGCATGACTGGCACCCTCTGCTCAGCTCACTAGCTGAGAGGGGGCGCACCCTCAGGGCCACACTGATGGCGTCATCCATCTGCAAAAGAAGGAAGCTACAGTTGTGACGCTGAACAACCTGTTGCACAGAAAGATGTTGGTCAAAGCGCTTTGGTAAAACAGGTAACACGTAGAAATTAAGTTCATCACTTGGGACCAAGAATGAATATGAATGAAAAATATAGAAGATTGAAAAGGTTTCTAAAATGGTCTGTTGACCAAAACTGATCGATTAAAATTGGATTGTGTAACTGGAAGTTATCATGCCCGAGGCATGTGAGGAATGACAAGCAACGAAGAGGCAGAATGGGAAACAACGCTTATAAACTTTCCTTGCAGTTAGTTAACATACAATCTCAGAAAAAAAGCAAAACAAAAATAACCAAATAACTCACAGTAGAGGCACAACATAACTAACCGTGAGCCAAATGTATACATAAAAGGGCCTACCTTGCAACTGCTAGCGGCGCATACAACGCTAGAAAACAGATAATCTCAAAACAAATAGCGAAATCTCCAGTCTCCAAGACCAAGACACACAATTTACAGGTTTCAACTGGGAACGTCAAACGTCAACCGGTGCACGCTCCCGCCCGTTTGAACGAAATGAATAACAGATGACAATCTCCGAGCCGTTACACTTCTGACTGCTCGATTTTTCATCGCTTCTCCGACGCGCGGGAAGACTTGACGTTGATCGCAGTTTGGACCGGAAACCCCGAAGGGAATTTCGTGCGTAGGATGTAGGCGCGCTTTGCTGGCAACTGTCAAAAGCAAAGTGTGCAGTTCTAGTATTATTTTATTGAGCTGGACCATAGCTTTACACTGCAACACAGTCACGGTCACGGCAGGCTGGCGACCACGAGGGCCAAGTACGTGGCCCCGACGGCCAGCAGCGCGAGGCGGTCCGAGACCTCGGAAAGACCGACGCTCTGCAAGCAAGAAGAAGAATTTCAGTGCCACTCGAAAAATAGAAAATGTGAAACCAGCTGAGCGATCCCGAAAGCTAGACTCACCTCCTCGTCTGGAGGCTGAAGCCTCGCGGGTGGGGTAGAGTTTGGGGAGGCCGGCACGGCGGGCAGCAGCAGGGGGGTCCGGAGCACGGCCAGGGCGCGGTACGCGGAGCGCAGCCATCCGGGAAGGGGCCTCCGCCGAGAAGCCAGGTGCAGCGACACGAGCCATTGCAGCACCACCAGCAGGATGAGCAGGCCGGCGTCGCGGAAGAGCAGCACTGCGGCCGCAGCACGGTGTCTGTCTCTCTCGCACCCCCAGGGACCACCAGGGACGCCCCAAGAGTGCGAGCGAGACAGCGCGCCGCCATGGCGCCGCCCTTACCGTTCCTGGGCGTGGCGCCGCCCTCCAGGTCGGCGAGGTGCTCGGGCAGGCTGAGCAGGTGCATGGCGTGCAGCAGGACGGCGACGGCGACCATGGCGGCGCGGCCGCTGGAGGCCGGCGGCAGCGCGGCGCTGGCCGGCACCAAGGCCAGCACGGCGCAGCCCGGCTGCACCACGAGGGCCTCCAGCTGGCCGGGCAGCCGCTGCAGCGACACCTGCGCCAGCAGCAGGCGGTGCTCGGGCTCGGACAGCCCGAACACCACCGAGTCCATCACGACCACCTTCCAGGACGCCATCCGCTCCATGACGGGCCGCGAGGAGAGTTTCTGCAGTGTGTCCACCTGCGGGCCGGTTCCAAACTGCCGTTCTGTCTCTCTCGCACCCTTGCCGCCCTTGCCCCACGACTGCAAGAGAGGTCGAGCGACGTGCCGGATGGGTTGCCTACCCCACAGGCGCGCCGAACCTGCAGCCGGCGGTCACGTCGCTCTGTCTCTCTCACACGCTTGCGAGAGGCGCCGCGAGTGCAAGAGAGACGGAGCGCTCACCACTTCCTGAATGTTGAGCTTCTGCGTGAGGTTGAAGACGTCGACGCGCGACGGCCGCAGCCAGAAGTGGCAGTCCAGCGTGTCCCGGGGCCAGGCCGCGGCGTCGCTGGAGAAGCACAGCCCCCGCAGCGTGGTGCTGAACAGGGAGCGCACCAGCCCCGTGTCCGGCTCCACTTCGCACAGCGACGACGCCACCGAGTCCGGCGTCAGCTTCGCGTTGTCCACACTGCTCACCCACCGCGGAGTACTGTAGCTTTCAAATCCGCCTTTATTTTATCTTTTCGAAAAGACCGCCGACTCCTTAACTTTATCTCTTTCAAAAAGATAAAATACAGACGGATTTAAGTGCTGCAACTGTACGCGGGAGAGCCGTTAGTCGTTTGCGGACGGGCCGGCGAGACTCACGTCGAGGACACGATGTCCGGGGTCCAGATGTCGCTCGCGTTGACGCGCAGGGTGCTGCCGCTAGCGGTGCCGTCGGCCAGGGGCTGCACCAGGGCGGGGTCCGTCCACTCCTGCGACATGGGCATGGACATCCAGTGGCTGTCGTGTCGCTGCCTCGCTCTCTCGCACACTACGCAGAGGCCCATGAGTGCGAGAGAGACAGAGCGGCGACTCGTCCAAATCGCTCGGCCGGAAGGGGGCCGGGGCACTCACCAAGATAATGGAGACCTTCATGGACGCGTGGCCGAGGTCCTGGTCCTGGAAGCATCATTCGGAGAGTCGTTTACGCCGCTCCGTCTCTCTCGCACTGATGGGGCGTCGTGTGTGGGTGCGAGAGAGACGAAACAAGGCCGCTCACCACTTGCAGGCGGAAGGGCAGCATAAGCAGGCTGACTTGGGGGCAGCGCATCGAGTACTTGTTGTAGGTGCGCAGCATGGCCGTGCGCCGGGCCTCGTGCTCCCAGGGCTCCGCCGTCCTCGGGGGGCAGTCAGCTGCAGCCGGGAGGACTAAAACCAAAGGCACGGCAAGAAAAAAAAAACTACAAAAAATCTCAAAACAACCAAACTAGAGAACGCGGGTATTTGGACCGTCCACTTACCAGCCACCAGAGGCAAGAGAAAAGCCAGGACGAGCGCCATATTCCGGTGTGGGTTCCGGTGCCGGTTTCCCCGCACGGTTAAAAACTTGCGCGGAATAGGCACTGCGCTGTAAGCGTGGCGAGGTGGACGCCCCCTCGTGCCGCGACACTGTTCGACTGCATGCTGAGCACTGCGGCCGCCCAGCCCGCCAGTATCAACCTCCACGCCAGACGAGGACGTCCATGTCGATAGCGCCATCGCCGCACCATCCCACCCCGCCCTTTTCGGGCCTCGTCCTGGCCGTCTGACTTCATTTTCGGCTGAGTACGATGATAAGGAATAGCAGTTTCGACACAAAAACAAAAAAAATAAATGAATGCATAAAATGGAGTCACCTTTTGGTGACCCTACGCGCAGACGTACTTGACCAGCTCGACCAGGACTCAGGCTTTGAAAAATTAATCAGGCGCCAGCCAGCCCAGCCAGCAGTCCCACGATTACGACTACATTTCTGGGTGTAATGTGGGATTCCGGCGGGAGTGGCTTCGCTTGCTTCGCTTGCTTCGCCACGGCCAACGCCCCGGCGTAACACCGGCACCGGCCGGGCGATAATTTCATTGCGACTGTTTAGTGTTTATTTTGCGAAGCTTGGCCTTGCCGAAGATTGTGCATGTCTGCGGACTCTGCCGACGCTGCGGACACGCGTCGGCAGGGCTCGCCTCTTCCTCGTCTTCCATGGGGAAGGGGTGAGCCGGCCCGGCTCGGCCCGGCACGGCTCGGCTCGGCTCGGCTCGGCCCGGCTCGGCCCGGCCCGGCTCGACTCTGCTGGGCTTCGCTTTGAACTGGAGTTGCGCCCAGCCCAAGCCAGTCCAGGCAGTCAGTGACTCGGCTCGGCAGTGGACACACCAGGCAGGAGCTGCTCGTCTCTCTCCCAGGACTGTCCCAGGACATTGCCGAGGCCTTGCTCAGGACGACAGGGACCCTTTGTGCACCGCCACTGCAAACGTAAGGACCGTTCCCGCTCTTGACCGTGGGTCTCTTCATCGGCCGCTCTTGGTTCTCGTCCCTTCCTCCAGGGAAAAGCGCTGTGCTTGGTTCGTCTCTTTTAGATTTCAGTCGGGGGAGTTAGTAAGATAGAGGGCAATACCAATCAAAGATAAAAATTCTTACGTTGCTTATTTGACTAGGCAACCTAGTGCTGCAGCGCTTACTGGGCTCGTATTTGATTTGCTGCCACCGGGCGGTTCTTAGGTTCACGCAAGGAGGCTGCCTACCAAATTTGTAGAAGATCGGACAACCGGAAGTCTTCGGCCGGCCGAATGTGAACTAATTTTAATCCAAAGCGTTAGTGTTTTGTTTGAAATCACTAATCGAAACAACTGGCGGATGGTGGATGGATCAGAGTGGTTTCCGCGATCCCGTCAGCCTGGCGCTGCGTTTTTCTTAGTGTCTCGTCTTCCTTTTGCTGGCCGAGGGCCCCGGCTAGCCTGCCAGGCCTGCCACGCCTGCCCGACGGACGGCAAAGAAAACAAAAGTGGTCGACAGGCCGACCAGCACTGCGCGGGGCGGGGGGTGCGGCTCGCTGAACCTGCCCTCCGTCAGACGCGATGCGGTTTTATACGGCCGCTCACAAAATTCGCGTCAATTTACTGCGTGCCTTCGGCACTCCTTCGGCACTCCTTCGGGTGCGTTTTCGTTGTTTTGGTTTCCGTGACGACGACCTCGTCGTGCAGTTCCGCGTGCAAAAGGAAAGCGTCACGCGCGCGTGTGTGGTGGCGATACTGGCGGTGCTGGCGATGCTCACCCAGACAAAGACAACAAATAATAATTAGCCTTGAACTGACGCGCTGCGCCCGCCCTCGCCCGCCGCGGGTACAGTCGGCACCGACTGGCAGTGGTACCGAGCTGTCCTCATTAGTGTCTCGGTCGAGGGGTTAAGTTTGTCGGATCGCACTGTAATTTGCCGTGGGAACTGTGGCGCCTCGCGTGGCGGCCACCATTAGAGAGGTCTTGCGCCGCAGTCCACTCAAACTGCGCTTCCCCGGTCGAATTCCTATCGCATCTTCACCCGGTCGGCGGCCTCGCGCGGAGTCAGGTTCGGTTAGGTGCGGTGAGGTTCGCTCAGGTTCGACTGTGTTGGGTTCCCTTCCGGAGGAGCGAATATTCGGCGTGTGGCGACGAGCTAGCCTCGCGCGGGAGGACGACGACTACGCATCCATTGACGCACACAATAAAAACGGCAGGCATAAAACCTGCCCCCCGCGTGCCGTCGTGCTGCCGGTGTGTGAGACTGCGCGACGTAGACGCGTGTGAGGAACCGGGTCCCCAAACAGCGCCGCGCCGCCCGGCGCTGCCCGGCGCTGGCCCAGTGCGGCTCCGGCTGCCTGACCTTGGACCAGGTCTAGGAGGGCACGGCCGCGCACGGCGTTCGGTAGCCATCATCACCTTCACCAAAGTATTTTATCTGAACCGCGCCTTGGGAAACGAGTTCCGTGCACTCGATTTCCGTCGAGGGCAGTGGACATGCAACCGTCTCGAGTGCCGTACCGTACCGCTCGCATTGTTGTCGGGATGTGGAGGTCTGTGCGCGCCTGGGCGAGAACCGCCAGAACTCGTTCAGCAGTGAGCGGATGTCCCTGGGCCACTAACTCGCGTCTACTAAACGCCTTGTTTTTTGGCTTTGTTTTTAATTCCTGTTTTTTTCTGGTTTACCTTTGCGCGCAGTTTGTCCCCGGACGCGCTGCGGCAATGCCATGGCAATGCACTTGGACGCTTGAGTGGCAGGTGTCGTGACGCCGGGGCTCATTATCAAGAGGCGAAATCGGAACGGCCCAAAACTACGGCCAAGGTCGCCCGGTGTGTGTGTGTGTCTCAGTGCGGGCCTGTGTTTTAACAAACTGAACGTTATACGCACACACACGCCAGCGCACACTCACACCAACCAGCGCCCGCGCGCTCACACACGTGTATCCGTGCGCAGATTCGGAAACACAACCCAAAAGTGGACTAGTTGTTAGAAACAGCAATTTCTGAGAGGACCCTGGCGATGGCACTGACGGTGCCTAATTGTGCCGAAACACGCTCGGACCGCGACGCCTGACTCACGTCGCGGAGGTTCCAAAGCCAGGCAGTCTGTTCCGTACGCACTTGCTAATTATTATTTTTTTGTACTTTTGTTTTGCAGATGGCGCCTCACGCTGACGTTGGCGAGGACCTCCAGGGGATGCAGCAGCTGCGCGACTGGCTGCAGAGGCAGCCCCACCTGCCCCCGATGCCAGGTTCGAAAAATCAAAGCAGTGTCTCAGAAAACGGTCCTGCATCAGAGAGAAATAAAATGATCATTTTCTCCTGGCAGACAAACTGATGGCCAGGATGCTGCACAGCTGTTACGGCAGCGTGGAGCGCACCAAGACCACCGTGGACAACTACATGACCATCACCACCCACGCCCCGGAAGTGTTCGGCAACCGGGCGGCGCTCGACCGCCGCTACAAGTCGCAGATCGACATCATGTAGGTACCGAAGCAGCCGCTTGGCTGGGAAGAATACATATTCAGGGAGTTGGGAAGCTCCTCGGCAGCGGGCTATCTGGCACCGATGTGGATCCATTGCCAAATGATTACTAAGTAGAGGATTCCAAAAAGAAAAGGAAACACGAAAAAAAATGTACCAAAAAACTCTTAATTTTAATTTTACAATGCCGCTGTCCTTGGGAGTCCTTGCTTCGCTGCAGGCGTTTGAAGTCCTCGTTGTCCGCAGGTACGTGTGCTCGCTCAAGGGGCACACCAAGGAGGGCTTCTCGCCCATGCTCATCAAGTTCCAGGACACGGACCCCGCCAAGTTCGAGATGACGAGCGCGGTGCACGCGGGCCTCATGTCGTTCTGCGTGCAGATGGAGATAGACGACCGCGTGCCCGGCTACGTCGTCCTGCTGGACTTCACCGGCGTCACCATGTCCCACATCATGAAGGTGTCCCTCACCACCCTCAAGCAACTGCTGGTCTTCGTGCAGGTACGCTCGATTCCTGCTTAATGTCGTCGCCCTTGGTTGGCTTGGCCTTCGTGGACCTGTCGGACAAGATCCTTAGGCCCTTCCGTCCCCGAGTTCAAGCCCGGATGCCTGCGTCAGCCTGCGTGCTAGCTCGCGGCGGCGACACCCCTCTGTCCTAAGCAACTTTATAAACGAAAAAAAACACTTGATGTGTTTTTTGGTCTGTTTTTAGCCTTATTTTTTGGGGGTGTGTACGTGTGATTTTCTTGAATTTTTATCGTCTTGGACGCCCCGATGACGCACACGCCGCCGAAATAACTCCCAAACACTGGACCGGGTCTGCGATCATGGTGTATTTTTCTGTCTGTCTAACACTGTGACGCAGAGGTTCGGGTACACGGCCGGCTGGATGGATAGCCAAGCCGCTCTCGCAATTAACATATGTGTGATCATTTTATCAGTGTTGTTGTTTATTCCGTTCCCCAGGAAGGACTCCCCGTCAGACTGCGCGGCATCCACTTCATCAACGCCCAGGCGATCGTGCAGCAAATCGTGAACCTGGTCAAGCCCCTCATGAAGAAGGAGCTTCTTGATATAGTACGTGCCCAAGTTATGGATATGAGCCACCCCAAGGCTACTAGTTGGAACCCCTAACCCTAACTTGAAACTTGAAACTCGGCATGTCGGAAAGCGAATGGCGGCCTTCGTTAAAAAAAAAAAAAAAAAAACTAATCGACTCATTTGTTGTGTGCAGTTCAAAGTGCACACCGTCGACGACATGCCCGAGTTCTACGAGAAGTACGTCCCCCTCAGCGCCATGCCCTCCGACTACGGCGGCCAGGACAAGTCGTGCAAGGAGCTGCACGGTGAGAGACGAAATGCATTGGAAAATTAGAACAGCATCTTCTTTTTTTTGCAAACTTTATTTCCATTCTTGTGGTCTTCCAGGAGAGATGAAGCGGTGCATTGAGGACAACAGGGACTACCTGAAGATGCTGGACAGCCTGGTGGTAGACGAGACCAAGAGGCCCGGCAAGTCCAAGAGCTCCTCCGAGGTGTTCGGCATCCAGGGCTCCTTCAAGAAGCTCGACCTTGATTGAACCTAGTTCCTCCTCCTACACTGTAAAAATAAATCTCCGGAATTTGCGACGGCTCCTCTCGGAAGACTGTTTGTCGAAGGAACTCTCATAAATTCACGAAGATTTTTGGGATATTGACAAAGATTCCTCGTTGATTTCCATTTTTTTTGTTACAGTGTACTTTGTGATATTATTATGTTGTTTAAAATTGTAAATGTTAACAAAAATAGCATCTTCATGAGTCGTGGGTCACTTTTTGAATAAATTCCACTTGTACATAATGTGGAGTCGTGGTAATGTGAAGAGGGCCAGCCGAGCTCGCCGGCCATACCCCGTGCCTCCAGCCACTCCAGTCACTCCACTGTGGAGCTTGCCGGCGCGGCCGCTAGAGGTCGCTGCCACGCAGGCGCCTGGAGTCGGCTGGAGTCTCCAGCAGCGTGATGCTTTCTGTCGCTCTGGAGAGGAGCACAACTTCTCTAATCCGGCGAAGCGCACTCGGGTGTGCGGCACGTCCAAGCGAACACGGACAGTGAGGGAGCCCTTATGTGGCCCCTCAGTAGTAAGGGGGCTCCTTACTACTGAAGCCTTCGTTGATAAGGGATCCACAGCCAAATTTCGAACAGTCTACATTCGTAATACAGAAAAATTCTACAAAAGCGCCTTGGATTTACTCGTAGTTACGGCACCCCTTTCCAAGTGCGGAGGCCGATAGGCGGCATGAAATTTTAATCGGTGCAAAATGGGCATGTGATGGCTGCAGAGCGGCCATCTGCTACATCGAGCCCGTCTTATCTGATGCCCGGCACTCGGGCACGCGCACGTCGGCGACGTCGGCGATCCCTCTCTTTAAAAAACAAAAACAAAACAAATCCGAAAGGCGGTTGGACCAGTAGCAGAACGACACTGTCAAAAGTAAATCCCCCAAAAGTGTGTTCACGAGCTCTGTCGGTGGTTTACAGGTGGCTTTGTTTTTCAAGTAGATTTGATGGGCCGGAAAGGCACTAATACATCAGGTGTTGGTATCTCACCACGAAGCGTGGAGCGAAACCGAGAAGTCGAAGTGGAGCGCCTGCGGCGAGGCGGGTTAGGCCGCACGCTCGGCACAGGTGTGGCCGTGTGGCCTACCCGGCGGCTGCAGGGCGCCGTCGCTGCAGTCTTGACTCGGGAGGGGCCTCGCCTCGTCTCTTGTCGGTGATTTCGATTTCTTGTCGGGGAGAAGAACCTCATCCAGGGAAAAAGGAGGGCTCTCCGCAAAGTGTCCGACGGAGGAAAAAAAAAAGAAATAGAAAGGAAAACAGAGGCGGGGTGTAGCGTCGGCTCCATTTTGAAACGGCTCTAATACGATTACCAGACAATGGCTGCTGCAGCGTCTACCCTCCAGCCCCGCCAGCCCCGCCAGCCCCGCCAGCCCAGCCCCAGACGAGCGATTCTGGGGAATCGTTGCGTCGCTCCGAGGTCTCTCTCGCACCCCTTCGGGCAGGCCCACGAGTGCGAGGGAGACGAGGGACGACACGACCGTTCGGAACGAGTGCGCCCGATCTAGCCCGATCCGGGCGCCTCGGTTGGTTAGCCCTCCTCACGCACGCCGGCCCGGCCTGCCAGCGATACACGGGCCTGCCGGCCTGCCAACTCGTCTCGCCACGAGCCCTTTTAACCTCCCCTTCCTCCAAATCCGTACTTTTGTTCTTCTCTTCACGTTTCAAGATTCATTGGGGAATCCTATGAGGCCGACTTCCTCCGGTCTCTTCGGTCCTCCCGCGCGTCGCCAAGGAGTGCCTTTTCTGCATCTGGCGCCGCGCCCCGCCCGGTGTCTCTCTCGCACCTGCGCAGCATCCCCCGCGCGAGCGAGAGAGACGACAGAGCCCGCTGCCGTTACCCCAGGGCCTTCGCGCCGCGCCGCCTCCAACAGTCCAAAGGAGTCCAAAGGAGTCCAAAGGGCCAGCGCTTTCACGCGCACACATTTTTACAAAGAAGGACTCCGCGCTCGCTCCGCCCCGCCCAGCCCGTCGCTCTGTCTCTCTCGCACCTATTGGGGACGCCCCATGAGAGCGAGAGAGATGGAGCGACGTTGGGCGTGCCTGCCGTGTGGGGCGCCCTCCCCCTCCGCGCAAGCTGCTGGCGCCGTGTCGGCCATTGCAGCGCCGTCTTTACGACTGGAAGGAAGACAAGGGACGGAAAAACGGAAAAGAAGAGGGTCTGGCGAGCGCTTTGCGGAGCGCTGCGAAGGCAAGGCCCCTGAGGGCGAGGCGAGAGAGACGGACCCTTCTTGGACTGGCCCAGCCCCGCCTGGTGCTTGCTTCTGGCGAAAGGGGTGCACGGACCGCTCTGTCTCTGTTGCACTCGTGGGGTTCCTCTCAAGGGTGCGAGAGAGACAAATTCGGTGGGTTCATCCCCCTTTGTGACGAGAGTCTACTATCTACGGCGATCGAAAACGAGGGTGCGGTTTCGGTCCGGTGTCAAATTGCCAGCTAAAAAGCCGTCGGCATTCAATTCACCGCAGAGAAGCTCCCAGTTTGATGGCCATTTTGGCTACTTACACACTTTGCTTTCATGTCTCTTTTCGTAGCAAAATTTTCAGTCTGGTAGGATTTTTGGTTTTCTAGCCAGATGACCTTGGATCCAGCTTGCCTCTAGCATCGGCGAAGATCCACTGTTCATATATTTACTACAAAAATATCTCAAAAATCTTTAAAGATCAAAAGTTTCGAACCGGCTTTTGGGAGAGTGCACTCCTTGTGCCGCGAAGGCGCGCGAAGGGACCAAGGGATTCGCTTGCACTGCTTCGCTTGCACACACGCGCTCGCGACGAGGACCCGAGGACGCGAGGTGTCATAATCATTTGAAACAGATTATTCTCTGATACATAATGCAGCGGGGCGGCGAGGCGATCTCGCTGCAGAGAGGGTCGGGTCGTGCGGGGTCGTCCCCATCCCGGCCCGGCCCGGCCCCGTCGCTTGTTGTCGCAGTGCTCTGCTGCCTGCACACTGAGAGTCGTTCTCGCCGCTCTGCCTCTCTCGCACCAACACGGCACGCCTCGTGAGTGTGAGAGAGACAGAGCGACGAAAACGACTCTCGGAATCGGCCTGGCGGCTGCCTGGCTCGCTGCACGTCACGTAAAACCTCCACATTCGCATTGAAAAGCGAATCCGTCCCCGGCGAATCCAGATAGCATCACTGCAAGACGACTCGAACCGACAAACTGCACGCAGTGCCACTCACAGGCAAACGAGTACTTTGTTGTTGTTTATTTTTTTTTTTAAAGTTTTGATATTTTGGCGTTTTTATTCGTGGTTTCGTCGTCGTTTCCTCACGAGGGTCACACCTTCCCTCCAAGGGCGTGGTTTAGAGAGAGGAGAGAGAGAAACGGGAGGGGCGTGGGGGCGCCATGGGAAGCGAAAACGCCATGTCCAATCGGGACATCCTGGAGGGTCCTGGAAGGTCCTGGAGTGTCCTGGAGGTCCTGGAAGCCGCGAGCTCCATGCCCCGCACCGCCTCCCGCGTGTTTATGCCTTTGATGTCCGCTAATATTGTCCTCAGATCTGGTTCGTTACTCACCCCACCTGCCTCAGCCCCCCCCCCCCCCCTCACACACACACACACACACACACTCGCACACACACACACACACACAAATCACGTACTAGCAGCGACGCCCTCGTAAAAAAAAGTTCCTCCGCGAGCATTTCGCGCCTTCGATTCCGAATTTCTGCGATAGTTGTGTGCAGGGTGGAGGCGATTAAATTAACCAATCAACTGGGCCTAACTAAGCCGCGAACAAGTTGGCGTCGACCCCGTTCTGCCAACTAACCCTTGTCATCAAACAGTGTTCTGGCCCAGGGCCGCCCAGGGCACGACGGCGCGGGCGGCGGGCGGCCCCGACCACGACCCCGAACCCCGCGACCCTCGGCGGCGACCCTCGGCGACCTCTTCGACGACCCCGACCCCCCGATCCGCACGTACGCCGGGGCGCCGGTGCCTTGGGCCTCGCGGGCGCGCCTCGCCCGCCTCGCCCCACTCAATGCACAAAGGGCTTGTTTCACGTACAACGTCATCCCATTAGGAGTGGCTTGCAACCTTGTTGAGTCTCCCGGGGAAAACAACGCCGGGTGGGGGGGGCGGGGCGGGGCGGGGCGGCAGTTTCCAGGCAAGACACGCCCCGGAGAGCACGCCCCCTGGACTACTACTGCGGGCTTTCGACCGTGCTATACGCCCCTCCGCGCGCCAAGCCCCGTCCAGTCCCTAACGAAAACAAAAACAAGCGATTTATATCGAAGTGAAGAATCGAACCGGGACGACCGACGGCGGTATCGCTTCGCATTACAACGAGCGACATAAGTAGCCGGGGAAAAGCTCACCTCGGAGGGGTTGACGGTGTTGACGGGGAGGGACGTCCGATTCAATAGGCTCCCCGCTCTGCTAAGCATGCTTAGAGGGCTGCTTTATGTTAATAACGATATAAAAGCGAGGATGGGTGGTGGCGGCGGTACACTCGACTCGCTCGTTTGTTTGCGCGAGCGGGTGTACTGTGCCTACACTCACCTTCACGGCAAGGAATTCGTTCTGTTGCGCGTGCTTTGCGGAGACGAGAAAAGTGACCCGCTCCGTGACCTACTGCGTGCGAGCTAGCGCCCCATGACAGCACACGAGTACAGTACAGGCCGCTGCAAAACGAGGGTCCCCAACCCGGCAGCACAGCTTGGGTACCCCTAAAAACACACAAAAAAACATCAACTTATATAAATAAATATCCGGCAAGAAGTGTAATAAAACCCGATTCGATGCCCAGTTTGCAGTCCCCGGTCCCCCCACTACAGCGCCACCGTTGCCATTTTTTCCACCCACCGCCCTGTACGCGCGCACGCTTCCCCGGAAGACGAGCGCCAATGTGAATGTGAATGTTAATACGCGCTTTTTTTGCCCCTCTTTGGTGCAGTTTAATAGGAAAGGGGGAGGCCCTTGAATTCGCGATACTTTGGACCGTGGCGGAATCAACCGGAAGTTTCTATTTTTTTTTCTCTTCGATAAAGTAAATGATCAGCTAGTCCATTCATTTTGCAAGGATTCCTCTCCTCGCCGCATGCCGAGATTTCCAAAGTTACAAAACGGAGCTGAAAAGCTGCTCCGGCGGTTCGCGAGGGGCTTTCTTCGCCTTTCCAGGTGCTAATGACAGCGACTCACGTCGGCAGTGATTAGGTCGAAGGGTCTTCGAAGGGCCCTTCGATGGGCCCCCCTGAAGGGCCCCGCGGAGGGACGCGCCGACAAAAGGACTTCTAATCAGCGCGCTGCCTTCGCCTGTCTCAATCACGGAGGATTCGATTAGTGCGGCACCTAGCGGCGGCCCGCGGAAGCTCGCGGCTCGCGGCCCTGGCGGCACACTGGCGGCCGCCGGGCGGATTAATTTAACGACGTTATTGTATCAATGGCGAGGTAATCAACGGACGGGCCACGCCTCTCTCTCTCTCTCCTCTCACCCGTCCGGTATGGTAAAGGAGTGCCGCTGGCTGGTGCACTGTACACAGAGTACACAGCGGCCGGCTAGCAGTCCTAGCAGTGTCGCCGCGTCGCCGCCCTCGACGTATGAACTCGCACAATGACGATTAGCCACGCATTGATTCCCCTGCCACGCGCGGCCTCGCGGAGCCTCGCGGACAAGATCGCACCCTCAGATAATGGGTCTCCCCCCCCCTCCCCTCCCTTCCCCCTCCCCCTCCCCTCCATCCCTTAATCCCCGTCCCCAATATGCTGCTCACTTTTCCACCGCCGAACTCGCGCGGCGCGCACAACAACGAAACGCGTCGCGGTCGCGAAAAAAAGAAAAACCTTTTTCTCTTCCTGCAGAAATAACGTAAAGTGAAAGGGAGGAGGAGGAGAGAGAGAGAAGGGGAACATGTTTCTTGAGGGGAGGGGCACCTAAAGGGCTGGAGAAAAGGAGAAAAGGAGCACAACGGGGCGGAGAGGAGGAGACACACGCGGAGAAAAATAGAGCGCCGGAAATGGAGAAGAGGCAGGGGCGTAACACACACACACACACACACACACAACACACACACACACACACTCGCAGCCGTCCGCCATTGTGGTCCCGGATCCCGCATTGTTGTCCTTGTTGTTATTGTGTCATTGTTATTGTGATTGCAAGGGCATCATCACACACCATTACACGATCCGGCACTTCGCGCAGAGAAAGGCGGACAGAAAATCCGAGATCCGGCGAGTCTCTCTTTCTCGCTCTGAGGCCGATTTTGCGGCAGAGTGGTTTGAGTTTGAACGAACAGCATCTAGACAGCGCCGTCATAGGGGGAGGGGGGAACCCGTTTTGAGCCTCGCGAACTTTTTTTTTCTCGAGAGGAAGCAGGCTCAGTTAAAACTTTTGGACAGCAAACGAACAGACGTCAGCTTCAGTGCATCGTTGCAGTCAGAAGTTTGGTCAAAAATTGGTGCCGCTTCGTCGTGTCATGGATGGGGTGGAGCGACTCAACGTAAATACAACCCTCTTTAGCCGGCCGAAAGGGGTTGATCGGGTTGTCACAGCCGGTTGTCAGCACCTTGTCCGTCTGTTCGTCTGTCTGTCTGTCTGTACAGCGCGCTCTGTCTCTCTCGCACCCGGGCGGCGTCTGGTAGCGGTGCGAGAGAGACAGAGCGACACTGGGGCCGCGAGGGATGGCTTGCACAAAGCCCCGCGCCAAGCCGCCGCGGCCACGCCCCCCGGCCACCGCCACCCCGAGCGCTTGCCTCTCTCTCTCTCTCTCTCTCTCTCTCTCTCTCTCTCTCTCTCTCTCTCTCTCTCTCTCTAAGACCGATTCCAAGAGTCGTTTTCGTCGCTCTGTCTCTCTCGCACCTACACGCAACGCCCCGCGAGCGCGAGAGAGACAGAGCGACGAAAGCGACTCTCAGACTGCTGGAGCCGAAATGCCGAAATCAGAGGAAATGAAACGTGAACAGGGCAGAAATAACAATATCACATTTCATTGCCCGTGAGACCGCAATGAATGGAAATAAGGGAGGGGAGGGGTTGGGGTGCGCCGCTCAAGAGGGTGCAAAGGGTGTGCCAGTGTGTGTGTGTGTGCGCGCGTGTGAGTGTGTCTGTGTGTGCACTGCGGCACAGTGGTTGGATGCTTTTTTCCCCTGTCCCGTTACAAGTGGACATGCCCTACAAACTGCGACATCCATATCAAGTTTATTGATACTGCTCCCGTTTATTTTATACGTACAAACGCGAAAAAAACTACGTGTGAGTTAAAGAAAGATACCATACCATTGTCTCGTTCTTTCATTTTTCAATTTAATCTATATTTGCTTAAAGTTTTTGGTTGAAATCACAGCCTTTGAACTCGCTTGCCGTGTAGGTTCTGTTTGACGTGTCCAGCGGGTCCAGCACCGAGATGGCGTCCTCGAAGTCCTTCAACATGGACCAGACCATACGGCGCGCATCACAGCGGGGCAGGCTGTCGGCTCGGCTCGGCTCGGCTCGGCTCGGCTCGGCTCGGCTCGGCTCGGCTCTCCCCGCCCCGTAATGGGGTGGCAATTTGGTGGCAAGTGGCGGCGGCTTACTGAGCATTAGCGCAATGAGAGGGGAATAATACAAGCTCATTATTGGTGCGGGAAAGGCCGCGGGGAAACGCGGGCCAAATTCGCAGCCTCAGCAGGCTGATCGTTCCGAGAGTCGTTTCCGTCGCTCTGTCTCTCTCGCTCTCCGGGGGCGTCCCGTGGAGGTGCGAGAGAGACAGAGCGACGAAAACGACTATCGAAATCAGTCTGGTCTAACACTCTATTTTTTGAAGGGAAGGGTTGGATTTAGGTTAGGAAGTTTGAACTGGCCGCCTGCAGCTCCAAGAAGCTAACCCACCGCTAGACCTTCGATTCCGAAAATTTAAATTTACCGACCAACCCATCTGAACAAAAACAGACTAGTCGAGTTCAAAACGAAGAGGTCCGAGCAAGTTTGTGGGCGGTGCCAACTTGACGGAGCCCGCCGCCCCTCCCCGGCCTGGCACACTCCATCAACATGACTCCATGTTTTGGTACTCGAGCGGAGTGTGCTTGACCCCGCTGCGGTCGCGTGGCAGGGCGGCGGTGGGGCGGCGGGGCGGACAGGCGGGGTGGGAACCCTTGGGTCTGGGAGTTCATCAAGTCGCGAAGGCGAGAAACAGTGGCTTTCATTCAAGTTGTCGCACTGGAGCTTTCTTTTCCGTTGTTTCCGAGTCGGTGGTGCATGCGAACCCCCTGCAAGGGTTTAAAGGCGGCCTTCTTGGCGAACCAGGACTAGGACGGGGACCAGGACCACGCCTCCCCTGCCGCCGTCCTCTGGGATTGCGGCCTCCAATACCCTGAGGCACTCAACGGCCTGTTCGGTGCAATCTGCCTCGGCGACAACATGTAGTGCGTCGCCACCCTCGGGGGCCGCCGCGCCGCGCCACGCCACGCCACGCCCCTGGCCGTCCAATGGGCCGTGCAGCGAGGGGCAGGCCAGGGGCAGGCCAGGCTTGGGGCAGCTCGCATTGTGATCCACCCGAAAGTGGCTAATTCGCGCTAAATTCCCGAATGCCCCCCGCCGGGCCGCCCAGCGTCCGCCAGCCCGCGGACAGAGGGCCAGTCTATTACCGGGGTGCGTTCGATTAGTCGCGTCCCGTGCCGGCCGCGCCGCGCCACGCGACGGAAATTGACCACAAGTGTCCACTCGCGGACAATGCGACCGACCGCTGCAGTGGAGCGTTGCCTGCAGTGGAGTGTCGAATGAATGCGCAGAAAGGCGAACCGTTCAGGCAGTGCGATTTCCCGGCTTGGATTTCGGACGCAGCGGATGTCTTAAGCAACAGCAGCTCTGCTCGCAAAGGCCAGGTTCAGCAAATGACAGACTTTGGTCGCGGAGAACAACGCTTCAGGGACGCTGGCGTTGTCGTTGTGGTAAAGTCTGGCGGGTTAGCAGACTGATTATCCGAGGAGTCGTTTTCATAGCTCTGTCTCTCTCGCACTCATGGGTCGTTCCCTGTAGGTGCGAGAGAGACAGAGCGACTGACAGGCGAAAGCGCGAAAGCACACAGCGCACACCGATCGGCTTATCAGCAGGCTGTGCACTGCACTGCATGCACTCCATGCACTGCACACCCCACGGGCTGTCATCCCCTTGAGGACATCATCTGCTCCACTCAGTGTGTGTGTGTGTGTGCGTGCGTGTGTGTGTGAGGTGTTGTAGATTGGATCTAGATAGTGAGCAATAACACGGCCCACGCCTCGGGCTACAAAGAGGCGGAGCGGGCGGAGTTCGCGGAGCACGCCCTGCAGAGAGGCTAGTAGCATGGGGGACCACTCAGCCGGAAGGCCGACCGGGCGGCGCGCTCAGCGTGCGGCACAGCACGGGGTGGAGCCGAGAGGCTCTGTCTCTCTCGCACCTACACGGAACGCCCCACGAGTGCGAGAGAGACAGCGCGACGAGAACGACTCTCGGCCGGCTGCAGGCGGGGCGGGACAGCGTCCATCTGCATGCAGGCTGAGTCGCTCTGTCTCACTCGCACTCGCGCGGCGCCCCGTCGGGGTGCGAGAGAGACACCAGGCCACGCTGGTCACCACCACCCGTCACCGCACCTTCTGCTGATAAAGTCGTCGCGAACAAATTCAGGTCGTAAAAGAATACTTAAAGAAAGCGATAATTGAATAATTGAATGTAACGTGGGGACTCGGTTTTCCAGTGGCGTTGCGTGCGACTCACGGTGGAGTAGTAACGCGGTGACTCGCGTGTTCTCACACTTCACCCTTGCCGCCGCTGGCACGGCCACCGCCACGGCCGCCACGGCCCAACCCCGTTGCGTCCCTCCAGCAGTAAGCGATCGGTTTATGTGGTTGCAGCAGTTTAGACACATTAGTCGCGGCGGGGCTGTGGCGTGGCCGTGCGGCACGCGCACGACACGCGACCGGCCGCGCGCCGCAGCACGCCGACGAGTGCACCACCGTCGCCAATTCGTGAAAGGGGCGGCGGGGTGGGGGAAGGGGAAGGGGCACTGCTGGAGCGGGCCGCACAGGCCTCGGCTGATTTGCGTGTGTGTGTTTTCCCGTGGGTTGGTCTCGTCGCCGCGCGCACACTCTGAGAAAGTGCGAGGTAACCCCGACATTCGCGGGGCTCTTGACTGTTCGACGCTGTCCGTCCATCCCCCCACCCCCAGTCCGGTCCAGCCCGGTCCGGCCGCCCAGGCGGTGCTATAATTCATCATGAGGTCCTCTTGACCATTAATGGGCCCAACACTGCCGTGGCAGTGCCGTGGCAGTGGCGTGGCACAGCGGGCCGATTCCGAGAGGCGCTCGCGTCGCGCTGTCTCTCTCGCACTCGCGGGGCGCGCCGTAGGGGCCGTAGGGGTGCGAGAGAGACGGCGCGAGGGCGGGCCTAATGCGCGGCAACCATTGTGCGGCCGAGCGGCCGAGCGGCCGAGCCCTTACGGCCATCATTCAGGCGATTGTTGCCGCATTGTCTCTGGCCTTTTGTTGGCCGTTCAGAGTGATTGAGAGTGGCCGGGGCACGTCCTCTCCCTCCAGCCCTCTCTCTCCCTCCCCTGCAGCCCTTACCTGCCCCGGCCTGCTATTTCCTGCCCTAGGATCGCGACGTCGAGACGCTACAGTGCAGTCACCTAAGGACCACCATCTTTCTCACGGGCACGAGGCGAAAAGTTCTTCTTCTTGCCTCCGGCCTCGCCCCTTTTTACTCTTATTTATTTACCCCGCCGTTCGGACCGACCAAAGAAGCGCAAAGTGGTCGAAAAACGCCGCTGCCGCGTCCCTTTCCGCGTCCCTTCCAGTGGGCCGCCACGTGCGCGACAAACTGTTTCCGAACAGCTTTCCGAATTCCCCCGAACGCTTCCGGTGCAGCCGAACGACGCGGCCCGAACGCGCGTCGCGGCCGTTCGGCCATTCGCCAGACAAATCGCCCAAAACGCGACTAAGCTGACCCTCCGGACGCAGAAAAAAATAAAGCCAACACACACACACGCACGCACACTGACGCAAACATGATACTTTATTCCTTTGGCAGCGATTTTGATGCGTTTTGCACAGCTGATTCCCGGAGCCGTGCGCGCGCGACGGCGAGCGAGCTCGGCGATGCGATCCGATTCGATTCGATTCGAAGCGACGCGACGCGAGGCGTTTGAGCAGACTAAGTAAAGCCCCCGGGGCTGCCCGGCCAGCCAGCCGCAGGCCAGGGAGGAACGGCCAGCCGCATCTGTCTCTCTCGCACTCACGGGGCGGGCCAGCAGGGGGTGCGAGGGAGACAGAGCGACGAACGCGCTGAATAGAGACATTGGACGCGGTGGTGCGCACCAAAGGCGAGGGGAGCTAATGGTGAGGACGGCAACTAGCCGAGGATTTACTGCCTTCTTGAAACAGTTTTGACGTTTCCCGCCAAATTCCGCGACCGCCGATCCGACTTCCGGTGGCGGCGCCGTAACTGCCGCGGCCGCTGCCGCCAGATACGCGCTTCTGCCGCAGGGCTGCGGCCTCCTCGCCGAGGCCGTGGAGGACGCGATCAATTCCAGCAAACATGAAAAGGAATCAGTGAGTTGATGATGGTCTGAATTATAGCTTTCACCCCCACCACCACGTCCCCCTTTTTTTTGCTCCCTCCCGCTCTCTCCGGCTCCGCATTTTTCTGGCGAGTGGAGTAGTAGTAGGGTCAGAGGATGGAAATCTGTTTGGCCAACAATTTTCCTCGCAGATTACCGCCTGACTTGTCATCGTTGTCACACGAGGGAGAGAAAGAGAGAGAGAGAGAGAGAGAGAGAGAGAGAGAGAGAGAGAGAGAGAGAGAGAGAGAGAGAGAGAGAGGGAGAAGCACGAAAAAAGGGAAAAGGCAGCGGGCGTCGGTCGGACGAGCCAAGCGGCTTGGCCGTACTCATTCATAACACATGAACTGCGGGGGAGGACATCTTTTCTTTGGCCGCTTCGGCCGGCCAGGCCTTCGTCCAAGCCTTAGGCCGAGTCTGACCTGGCCTGGCTTGGCCTGGCTCAGCCGGCCGGGGTATTACGGGGGCGAGCCCAGGCGAGGCGAGGCGCGATTAGTCTTGATTTATGTCGTTTGCGCGACTTTACGGAGCGCGAGCGAGGAATCGCTTCGAGGCATCGAGGCGGAGGTGTCATGGCGACGCCGGGCCGTGATTGGAGAGCAAGGGGCGCGCCGTGGGCGGGGTGGGGCGGGCATGCTCCGACCGCCACCGAGTAAGCAGAATATCTGAACTGAACTTAAAGTCCGCACGGTAAATCCGGCTCCTGGGATTCCCAGGAACATTGGTCAATTCCCAGGACAGTTGGTCATTTCCCAGGACGGACCCTGGAAACAGCGAAATATTCCCAGGACGCGGTGATTATTTCCCAGGACGGTCCTGGGAATTGTCCCAAATCCACCAAACCCAGGACGCGTCCTGGGAATTTTTCATTGTTCCCAGGGTTCGTCCTGGGAAATTGTCACCACTTCCTGGGAATCTATCTGGGTCCCCCAAATGACCCCCCTAGACACCCCACCGTGTCGACTTTCATAAGTCTTTGTCATGTAGGATGTCATCGGCGACCTCACAAGGTGCCCGATGACGTCCTCCTGGGGTTCGCCATGACGACCCCCATATTTGACCGTGCATCCTGGGCCGCACGGACCTACCCAGTCCGATGCCGAAGTCCGTTTTGTCCTACGACCAGTAGTTTCGGAGATACGAGGACGTACCACGAGGTCGCCGTCCAGGCAGAGGAGGAAGTGGTGATTTTTTTGGAGGCCAAAGTAGCTCTGGCCGCCGTTCTATCGAGTGTCCGGGACTTCCGACTTCGGATTCGGGTTAAGGGGGTCTTCAGCTACCCATAGCCGGAAGTTGGTATCGATAGGTCTCATGGTTTGACCAGGACGGCGTCAAACGCCCAAAACTGTACCGTTTACCTGCCGCCAAACAACCAATTATCGCCGTCCTGGGCAGTCTGTTGGCCCCATCGACGCCAAACTCGGGCTCAGGGCAGGCTAAGACCCCCTGAACCCAAATCCAAAGACAGAAGTCCCGGACACCCGATAAAACGGCGGCCAGAGCTACTTTGGCCTCCAAAAAATCACCACTTCCTCCTCTGCCTGGACGGCGGCCTCGTGGTACGTCCTCGTATCTCCGAAACTACTGGTCGCAGGACTAAACGGACTTCGGCATCGGATTGAGTAGATCCAAAGGACCCCAAACACACGCTTCAATCCGGGGGTCATAATGGTGCACCTCGGGGAGAGGTTGTCGGGCACCCTGTGAGGTGGCCGATGAAAGCTTGGACCGCGCTTCTATCAGGTGTCCGGGACTTCTGACTTTGGATTTGGGTTCAGGGGGTCTTAGCCTGCCCTGAGCCCGAGTTTGGCGTCGATGGGGCCAACAGACTATGCAGGACGGCGATAATTGGTTGTTTGGCGGCAGGTAAACGGTACAGTTTCGGGCGTTTGACGCCGTCCTGGTCAAACCATGAGACCTATCGATACCAACTTCCGGCTATGGGTAGCTGAAGACCCCCTTAACCCGAATCCGAACTCAGAAGTCCCGGACACTCGATAGAACGGCGGCCAGAGCTACTTTGGCCTCCAAAAAATCACCACTTCCTCCTCTGCCTGGACGGCGACCTCGTGGTACGTCCTCGTATCTCCGAAACTACTGGTCGTAGGACAAAACGGACTTCGGCATCGGACTGGGTAGGTCCGTGCGGCCCAGGATGCACGGTCAAATATGGGGGTCGTCATGGCGAACCCCAGGAGGACGTCATCGGGCACCTTGTGAGGTCGCCGATGACATCCTACATGACAAAGACTTATGAAAGTCGACACGGTGGGGTGTCTGGGGGGGTCATTTGGGGGACCCAGATAGATTCCCAGGAAGTGGTGACAATTTCCCAGGACGAACCCTGGGAACAATGAAAAATTCCCAGGACGCGTCCTGGGTTTGGTGGATTTGGGACAATTCCCAGGACCGTCCTGGGAAATAATCACCGCGTCCTGGGAATATTTCGCTGTTTCCAGGGTCCGTCCTGGGAAATGACCAAATGTCCTGGGAATTGACCAATGTTCCTGGGAATCCCAGGAGCCGGATTTACCGTGCGTTTTCCTGACATTTATTGTCGTTTTTGTCAACGATTGACAGAAAAAACCTCTTCCAAACCCATCTTCTGCTCTGTACAGAGCCCACGGAAGGAAAATCGAGCACAATGAACCCCCTTGGTTGGGTCCAGCCCGCAATGACGACCACGTCGAACGCCGACAACTCTGTAGTGACCCCCCAACGCAAGCCTGGGGGGTAACACAAACGTTGTGTGAAGTGGGGGGAAAGCAGCCGCCGTTCCAGTGGGGCTGCCCCCCCCCCCCCGGCAAAGGGCGAGCAGCCGCGCGGAAAGCGTGGCAAAAACAGAGAGAAAAGGCGAGCCATGAGAGATGAGCTTTTCGCCCCCCAAAGTGTCATTAATGGGAGTGCAGATTTTATCGTCTCCTCGAAAAAAGAGGGAAAGAGAGAGAGAGAGAGAGAGAGGGAGAGAGGGAGAGAGAGGGGGGGGGGAGAAACAACACAAAAACGGAGCTTGCCGGCGCTGGCCTGATGGATGGAGCTGCTGGGCCCTTATTGGCCCGAATCGCACCCGTTCTTTGTGACTGGCTGATATCGCCCAGTCATTAGGGTTTTTATTCAGGCCAGCACACACACACACACACACACACACACACACACACACTTTCAGCCAGTTTCGAGCCCGGCGTTTGGAGAGTTTGCCTCTTGGAACAGGTGCGAGCCCCTGGCGGGGCGGGGCGCCCCCAAGGCGGCGACAGGCGCTCAGAAAGAGGTCGGGCGGGTCCTCGGGGACGACGCGGGCCGCTGACGGGGACGTGTTGACGGGGTGGTGGTGGCGGCGGCGGTGGGGGCCACACCGGCGGCCCGTTTCGCGCGTTTTAAATAATTCATAGCTCGTTCTGTTTATGCGCGGAGCGCCGGGGCGCGGCGGCGGCGGCGCTCGCAAGATGCACTTACGGACGCGAACGTGCTATAATTTATTATTACGCGAGAGAGCGTCGCCGCGTTTGATGGAAGTGTGAATAATTGGAGATTGCATTTTGTCATCATCGCCGGGGTCACCGTCTCTCTCGCACCCCTGCGGGACGTACGCCGCGCGCCGCGGGTGGGAGAGAGACAGGAAGGGCGACGGGAAGCGGCGGCCGGAATCCGAGTGCCGGTGGGGGTTGTTTACCGGCGCGGGTGAGGACATATCTTGATAAATTATCAACAGTGTAGCGCCGTAATGAAGCGTCGGGCCGCCTGTCCATTAGCCCTCCATGCCGCCGCTGCCGCCGCTGCTGCCACTTAGCGGGCGTCAGCCCCTCTAACGACTGAATTAATTGGCGACAACTTAACACCCCCGCGCCGCCCTGCGCCGCCCCACTGTGTTTTGCTCTGTCGCGCCCGCCCCGCCCTTCCCGCCACAGTCCGCATTCCGCGTTCGTTTCCCCGTTCATTTTCCGATTCGCGAGTCGCGTCGAGTCGAGGAGGCCCCAGCCGGACGGGAGACGTTAACGCAGGGGGCGCTGCTGGACAAGGCGGATTCCCAACACCGTTTCGTCGCTCTCTCTCTCTCTCTCTCTCTCTCTCTCTCTCTCTCTCTCTCTCTCCGCACCCTCCTTCCACCTTGCCCACCCTTACCCCCGCCCCGCCCCTCTCGTTTCGCGTTTCACCCCCCGTTTTCGTTTTCGCTTGTTTTGAATAAACATCTCCACTTCTGGCCACTCTGTCATGGCGCCAATCATCGCGCCCATTTCACCGCCCTTTGAGGGAGGCGGGGCTGGCGGGGCTGGCGGGGCTGGCAGCACCAAGGCAGGCGGCCAGGCAGGCAGGCAGCCAGGCAGGCGGGCAGGGCGGGGCTGGCAGCACCAAGGCAGGCGGCCAGGCAGGCAGGCAGCCAGGCAGGCGGGCAGGGCGGGGCTGGCAGCACCAAGGCAGGCGGCCAGGCAGGCAGGCAGCCAGGCAGGCAGGCAGGGCGGGTCGCTTCTTTTTCCCTCCCTCGGTCCACGTGACGTGACGGCCGCCACCACGCCTCTCTGGGAAATCTCTCCATTAATACGTGCCGCTGTCACCCCCTCCCCCCTCCCCCCTCTCGCCGTGGCCGCCCTTTCTAGGGCCACTTCAACTCACGCCCAACAGCCCTCGCGGCCCTCTCCCTCCGCAACCCTTCCCCCTCCCCCTCCCCGCGCCCTTGATGCGGCCCGGAATAGGAACCAATCTGTTTTGCTACAAGTCCATTACGCTTGGTAATGGCAAAGTTTTTTCCCTCCTTTTTCTTCTCTGGGACGGACTTCTTTAGAGAGGCCCCGCCGCCACGGTGAAGGAGCGAGAGAGACACAAACAGAGATAGATAGGGAGGGAGAGAGAGGGCAGGAGAGAGGGAAAAGAAAAGGCCGAGGCGGAAACGCCCGTAAGTGGCAGGGATTTCTGTTCCTGGCCGGCGGGATGGTGAAGCCTGGTGTGCGGGCCGGTTCCGGTGACGTCGCCGTGGCCGTGTGGGTAGGGACGTCGAATTTCGAACACGAAGATCCGGGTTTCAAATCCTCCGTAGGGAATTTTTTTTAAAGGTTTTTGCATTTGTCCTGTTTTCTACTTGATGACCATGATTTGGTTGGCATTGAACCCAAGTTTCTCGCAGAAATTCCGGTATTTTGTTTCCTGATTCTCGGCCGGAATAGCTTCGGGCTTTCGGCTGTCTGGCGGCCGAGTGAGCGGCGGCATTCAGGGGGAAACTCGTTAAAACCGCGGAGGGCGAAAAGAAGACGGCCATTTGCAAGTCATCGGCCGACCCAGGGCCCGGCCCGGCCCGGCCGTTCGGGGCGGCCCGAGTTGGGCTGATTGCTCACAGCCGGGCCAGGCTGGGCAACGTTGGGCCAGGAAGCGATTACAATATTCATAGGTTAATGCTCTGCGCGGCGCGGCGGCGCGCCGCGCCGTGGAATGGCCCGAAAAGGGTAGAATTTGCACCCAGCCCCCGGCGCAGCCCGGCCTTCTGCTTTAAAGACTTCGGAAGTGATTACAAGGCAATTCTTCCGCATGAACTATGCAAGGCGGTGCCGGCCCGTCGTGTCCCCCCCCTTTTTTTTGTTTTTACCAGTTTTTTGGACTTTTTGTCTGAATAAAATAAAAAGGCGCGGCGCTTCGACGTGTCGCTTTGTTGTCCACTTTGTTGGCTCTCGTGTGTGTGTGTGTGTGTGTGTGTGTGTGTGCGCGCGCGCGCGCGCGCGCGTGTGGGCGCCTGTGTGTGCGCGCGTGTGTGTTTTGTGCGGTGAGCGCTTCCCCATCCACAGTTGAACCCCCTCCCCCTCCCCCCTCCCGGCTGCCCCGCGACCCATCTTGCCTCGTTTCAAGTCGCTCAGTCCCATGTTTGCATAAGCAAAGGCCTCAAAGTGGCGCAAGCAAATTTCCATGCGACATGAGAAGCTTGTGCTTGCTACACGCTCCGCCCCGCCCCGCCCTCTCCTCGCCGAAAACCCGCATTCGCTCGACTTTCATCAGCACTTCCTGTCACGGGGCCGTACGGCGGCACAGAAAAGAGCGTTTCGCAAAAAAAAAAGAGAAACTGGTAAAAAGAAAACAACAACAGCAACAAAGATTTCCCGCGCACTCGGTATGAGAAATTGGTATTTGCATTTCAATTAGCGCGCCGCCAGAGCGAGACAGAGTGACGGAGTGAGAAGGCGTCGGCAGCATTAATGACAAATTTAGCCGACAAAGTGGAGGCAAGCGGCTCGCTCGACAGGCAGCCAGCCAGGCAGCCAGCCAGCCTCCATATCCCACTTCCCTTCCTTTGTCCCTTTGGTCCCATTGCGAGGGCCCAGCAGCCCGGCAGCAGGGCCTTCGGGGCCCTTGGCTGCCCTTGGCGCGCTGTGCCGACCCCCCCCCCCCCCTCCCCTCTCTCCGAAGGCGTCGGCCAAGCCGAACGGGGCTTGGTTCACGCGTCGTTTCAGCGTTTCAACCGGTTTCAGGGGTTTCGGCGTCGCCTTGGTGAGCTGAACGGACTGAAGCGGCCGCGGCCGGCCTGTGGGGGGGGGGGGGGGGGGTGAAAGGGAGCGATTTGCGTGCTATCAGGGGTACCCACCGGAGGCCCATTCCCGACAGCGTGTCGTCGCTCTGTCTCTCTCGCACCCCCGGGCACGCCCCTCGAGTGCGAGAGAGACAGAGCGACGTGTTCCGAATCGGCGGCCGCTGGCCTCGTGCCGAGCCCTGGGCCGGGGCACCTTCCGAACAGCACCGCTGTCTGTCTCTCTCGCACGCACGGGTGGGGCGAGCCTCGCTGTCGGACTCCAGGCGAACAAAGGACAAGGACCCCCGCGCCCTTCCGACCCATTCAGGGCACACCTTTAGTTTCGGCGAGGGCTAAGGACCTAAGGACCCCGCCGCCGCTTCGGCCGTTGTCTCAGTGTCGGCAGATGAATTTCAAAACAACAAATTATAAATGGATTTAACGAAGGAGAACAAGTCGGCTTCTACGCGGACCGAGAGACCCACCTTCTTGGTTTCTTGACTCCCTCTGGATTAAAGCAAATCCGAGAAAAATCTTGATTCAAGATTATTTTTTTTTTGAAACAAGAAAAGGTTTGGATCAAGAATTGTTTTCTTTAAATGAAAAGCCAAGAGGAGTTTTTGTTTTCTTGATCCAAAGAGTCATTTGCGCCCTGCCCGGCCGTCCGCCTACGGAACGAGGTATAGGCAACACGCCGCCCAGAGGAGCGGACGGCTGGCCTACCTGCCGGGCGGCCAGGCTCGCCTTAAAGTCACGCAAAACACACAATTTGAATCGTTTCAAACTCTTTCTAATTTCGCCGCAAAAACAGGACGACTGCTTGTTTTGAGTCTGCCGCCGCTCCGCCCGCGCCCCTCCCCGCCGCCGTGTATGACGTACACCGACATGACGCTCGTAAACCAGACGACTAGAATCTTCCCGACTGGCGCAAACTTTATTGGTGTTTCCGTATCGCGTTAAGTCAGCAGCGGGGCCTGGCGGGGGACTGGGAGAGAGAGGGAGAGAGATAGAGATAGAGGGAGGAGTGGGGGCGAGAGGAGAGACGGGGTTGGAGCATGGTCGGAGACTGCTGGAGAGAGCGGTGGGATAGACTCAGCGAGCGAGGCGGACATTTGCATTGCAAACGGAGTAAACACGCACACACACAGACGCACACAGACGCACACAGACACACGCACACACGCGCGCGCACACACACTAAAAGGGGAGCGAGTGGGCGGAGATTCATCCCTTATTACTGCGTCGTTATTTTTCGCCACATCGCACTTGCGTTTCGTGATACAATTTGCCGTTTGTTGTGGGCCGGTCTGCCGAGGCGTGCCGCGCGTGCGCGTAGGGTTGCCGCCCGGGCGACGCGCCCGTGTAGGGTTGCCACTCGGCCGGCGCGCGCGCCAAGCGGAAACTTTAGCCGAATCTGCCGATGCCGGCGCCTTTATTTCGCTGCAGTTGTTCCGTCTCCCCAACACGTCTGTCTCTCTCGCACTCATGGGGCGTGCCACTGTGGTGCGAGAGAGACAGAGCGACGAGGCGCACTGTCATCCGCCCACTGTCGGGGCGGGGCGGGCTCGGTGGCAACCTCAGACGGGGGAAGCACCAGCGCGTCTTGTGCAACTCGCCGACGACACCCCCTGCAGACCGATTCCGGGGGTCGCTTTCGTCGCTCTGCCTCTCTCGCACCTCTACGGGACGCCCCGTGAGTGCGGGAGAGACAGAGCGACGACAGACCCTCGGAGTCAGTGTGCTGGCCGCCTCGCCCGGCGCAGGCCGAGACGCGACGCGCGACAACAACTTTGTTTCTCAACTAAGCGGAGAAACACGAAACTGGGAACACAGAACACAGACTATTACCGACGACTGTCTCATCGTGCTCATCAGTACAACTTACGCCGCCCCGACGCCTGTCCGCGCCCCGCGCCTGTCCGAGGGGGTCGCCCGCAAATTGGGTTAGAAAGGGTGTGGCTCCGTTTCCGTCGTGGGGAACCAGCCGGCCAGCCAGCCAGCCAGCCAGTTCCAGCTATCCGCTTTGATGAAACTTCTCATACTACCGTCGTCCGTGGTCACGTGAATCCCTCGTCCACCAGCCTCGCTGACCCCGCTCCGCTACCCCTCATAACGCAGCCTCGACCCCCCCCCCCCCCCCCCCCCCCCGGGGGGGGGGGGGGGCTGGGCTGGCTGGGTTCCAGGCGCCGCCCCGCTAAGCGTCTGCTCCACCGACCCCGCAGCCCGCGTCGTCCCGAATCTCGGATTCCGACTCTGTTTGACCTCCGAAAAGCGACTATTTGCGCCCATTTGCATTACGCAGCGACGGATAAAAGTTTCCCTCGGCAAAAATATTCACTCGCGATATTTCCCTCATGCTGTTGCCGCGATCCGTCTTTCTTTGTGCCGCGGCCTTCCTCGACATGCCGGAGGGAAAAGCCAGAGAGTCAAATGGGGCGGAATACGGAATGTAGTGCTGTCAGAGCGTGCCGATATTTTTTTGCCTCTCTCTCTCTCTCTCTCTCTCTCTCTCCTCTCTCTCTCTCTCTCTCCGCCGTCGGAGTCATCGTGGCGGTCAAAGCAGACCTTTCTGCACAAGTCGCACTGCTGATGATGATGTGGTGGACGGGAAGGGACAACAGACTGTCTCTCTCGCACCCACAAGGAACGCCTTTTGAGTGTGGGAGAGGGAGAGAGAGAGAGAGAGAGAGGGAGAGATTTCCCCGGCCGGAATCAGTCTGCAGGGGGAAGGGTTGCCGCCGCATGCGCGGACTGCCAAGCCGGAAACCGATTCGCTCTCAGTACTTGCCTCCGTCCTCCGTCTCGACAGACCGACCACCCGCCCCGCCCCGCCGGGGGCCCGCTCGGCCCCGTATAGTGTTTCGCACACCCTGCCATAAAACCCACTTTACCATGTCTCTCTCTCGCTCGCACATGCACACACATACTCACACGAACTCACACAGCGAATTAATGGAGCCGCGCGAAGCGAAAAGTGTTTTCAAATTTTGCCGCCCGTGACTGCGGGGCGGCGGGGCGGCGGGGCTGCCAGACAGAAAGTCGCTGGGCGTCGCGTCGCGTCGGGAGGACGCCGCCAGCCACGCCGGGGAATGGTAAAAGTTATCGGGCGATGAGGAATAGTGCAGGAAGCCGCGTTTTAATGGGGTCATGAATATATTCCGAATTCCGGATCACGAAAACATGCAGAGTGACGCTGCGAAAGCTCCTCTCCTGCCGCGGCCCGTCAGGCTGGGGGCCATTCCCAGTGTCGCTACAGCGGCGTCGTCGGCCACCTGGAGCGGCCGTGGGGCAGTCCCGATTGTCTGCCAAGTGCCCCGACCAATTAGTCCTCCAGAGTCGCTAACTGTTCCATTTGGCGAGCCAGCCACTCCGGGCTGCCCCGCCCCGCCCCGCCCCGCCCCGCCCCGCCACGCCTCGGCTGCCTCGACCTATTAGCGGCTAGTCTGTGCCGCACAGCCCTTTCACGCTGCCGTATCTCGTTGCACCGGCGAGGCAGGGCGAGGCATTGTCGAGGCAAACAGGGTTAGCTCGGCCCGGCGCTGCCACTCCGCCATTTTACCACGCCCTTCCCACCCTTCGGCCTCCACCTCGGCCTTCGGGACGCTTCGGCGTCCTTCGGGAACCTCTCGGCAGCCCTTCGGGTCCTTCGGGGGCCTTGCCGGCGCGCCAACGCGCACAGCGGGGCGGAAAGGCCTGTGTGGAGTGTACTTTGGAACTAGAGCGGAGTTTTCCGTCCAGCGCGTTTTATGCTCCGCGAATCCTTCAAACGGGACTGGAACCAAACACTGGCGTGTTACGTGGTTCCTGGACACGCTTGCAGGCCGCGGCACGGCGGCACGGCCGTGGGCCCCGCGGGGTGTCGGCGCGAGGCGCGGAGGTCCCGCCGCCGGACCCGGACGGCCCCCAACCCGGCCTGCATATTTTAGCACCCCTGGACCGGCGCGGGGGAGGCGGCACGGCACGGCACTGCGCGGTAGGTGGTGGTGGTGGTGGTGGCGGTGGTGACAAAACCATTCCATTCCTGTCCACATTTCTGCATTTCTGCTCCAGCGGTTCGTCGCGTTGCCCGCTGCCAGCCTCCAGACAGCCTCCAGGCATGTCATTGCTTCCAGCCCCTTTTTTCCCCCTCCCTTCCCCCTCCTTTTATTTTATTTCCCTCTTTTTATTTTCTCCTCGCGGAAAAACTCCGTTCCATTTCCACTTCTTCATCGTCGTCGCCAAATTGGCGAACGGCGGCGGCGGCGAGTCGCTCTCGTAAACTTTTGCATTTTTCGCATTGCGGAAAGGGAAACAGCAGGCTGCTCCCGAACAGAGGCTCTGCCCTCTCTCTCTTTCTCTCTTTCTCTCTTTCGGACTCGCAGGGCGTGCGGTTGGGGTGCGAGAGAGACGGAGCGAGCGAGCACTGCTCTGCTCGGCCCCCGCGACTCGCGATGCGGAGGTAAGAGGGAACAACTTTGCAAATCGGCAGACGACGCTCGACCCGCTTCCCCTGGTGCCGCGATGTCTCGACTCGATATCTCGAATCGATTTCGAGAAGACGGCGACTCTCTGGGCACTTTATCACTGCAGTCGCGCGGGGCACGCTGGGGCAAAGTAATCAACGGACGGACTTATCCGCTGAAGAGGAGGCATGGTCTTTGTCTCTGGCGGCAGGCCCGAGGGCAGGCAGCGCGCCGCCCGGTAGGCAGGCCGCCCAACGTGCAGCGCCGTGCGACGTTCTGCCTGCCTGGCGGGCTGGCGGGCTGCTGACGCGCCATCGTCATCGGTTGGTCGCCGGCCACCCTGCCGCCGTCTTGTCCAGTCTCGGCGTTCTTCCTCAGCACTTTTATTTCGGCCGCTGCGGCGCTAGTGTGGTGTCGCTTTCGCCGGCTGTCGCTGCGAGTGGAGGTCCGCCAGTCCGCCACGCCACGCAGCCGCCCGAACGCGTCCGTCCGTCCGCCAGTCGAGTCCGGGTCTTCTACTGCCGGCCGCCCCGCCGCCAGAGCACCATCACGTCGACACCGCCCGCCGCCTGCCGTCCACGCCGTACTCGTTGTCGCCGAGAGTCTGGAGCGGACCCCGCTGGACTAGTTGGACTTGTTGCGCGAGCTCGAACCGGGACGCATGTGGCGCGCAGCGTGGACTGAGACACCACCAGCTCGACGTCCTCGAGGAGCGACCCGAACGATCCGCACGCCATGCCTCTGTGTTGTGTTGACATCGCGGTGGGCGCCCGCATGGTCGCCGTGCTCGGCGTGGTGAGTTTTGACGCTCTGTCTCTCTCGCCAGGGTGTCTAGTTTAGGCGAGGGAGAGAGGAACGACTGGAGTCAGTCTGCTGGGTCGTGGCCGTCGTGGCCTGCTTCGCGTTGATTGAGAGTGCCCCCTGTTCCTGCTGCAGGTGACGTCCACCGTGGTGGTGGCGCAGTTGGCCTCGGAGCTGGCGCGCGGCACGGGCGACGGCGGCGTGGCCGTGCTGCTGGGGCTGAGCCTGGACGAGCTGGACTCGAAGCAGCGCCACTCCCTGCACCGCGACCACCACGACCACCACGGTCCCTTCAAGGACGGCGTCGACGCCGAGCCGCAGCCCTTCGACCCCTTCGGTGAGCACACCGCGAGGCGAGCCGAAACGCTGGGTTGTTTTGGTCCGGTCCAAAGTCCGCTGCGCGCTGTGCAGTGCGGTCCGCGTCTATTCGCGGACATTCCCTCCAGGGCGACGGCTTGGCTTCGGTGACGTCATGCTCCCTGTTGCAGTGCGCGACGTTCTGGCGGGCTTCTTGGCGTTCGCCGCGCTCTACTGGACGGCCAGCGTCCTGCTCGCTCGCACCACCATCAAGGTGAGTGAGGCTTCGCCTGGCTTTGTCGACGCTGGGCGAAGACCAAGTTTTGTTTCTTTTTCTTGTTTTTCGACGTGATTGTAATTTTTGCGGTGCACTTTCCAGACGCTGCGGTGGGGCGCGCTGCCCTGGCTGCTGCTGCAGGCGCTGTCCGTCGCCTCGCAGATCGCCCGCGTCGTCGTGCAGGTGCTCGTCCTGGGGGAACCTCCTCGCGGCAGCGTCATCTTCCTCGTTCTGTCTCTCTCGCACCCATGGAGCATCCCGTGTAGGTGCGAGAGAGGCCGCCGGCCACCGCGCTGACGGCGAGCTTGTTGCAGGTGGCGCAGTACGGGCAGTTCGTGTCGGACGCCAAGCACCCCCTGCGCTACGTGCACCCCATGGCGCCGCACCCCTACCACAAGGCCGAGGACCTGCACGCCTGGGAGGAGCACGCCCGGCAGCACGAGCAGCAGCGCGACGAGGACGCGGAGCGCGCCGCCCTGGTGCACATCGCCGTCACGGCCATCTACCTGCGTAAGCCGCGCGCCTCGCCGAACTTTGTCCAACCTCTGCACTGTTCAACGCAATTGTTTTTGGTCCGCAGTGGTGAACGCGTACACGTGGCTGGTGGTCTTGGTGGCGCACAGGAGGTGGTCGTCGTCGGAGAAGCCCCAGCACCGCCACGCCGGCCCCGGCGACGAGGGCTACTGCCTGTCGACGCTGGCGTCCAAGGAGCCCCTCCGGTCCGACGAGGTGTGAACCGCTTGTGTGTTTGTGCCCGGCTTGTTTTCCTAGGAGGAAAGATTTTCTGTGATCGTTAGGTTTAACCGTTTTTTTCCGCGCGATAGATGCGCTTTTTAAAGTTTGAGTAAGATTACATAAGGGATAAGACTGTTAATTGTATGAATTTTTAATACGAATGAAATATAGACCACATTGTAAATACGGAGGCACGACTTTCCTTATTCCCCTACTTCTTTAGGAGCCTTTAATGGAATCGGGTTGGGACCTCCACCCTGCGGAAACTGTCGGCAAATAAGCCAGCAAAGCAATGACTCAGAAAACGCCCCTCTGACGTTGACACGCGGACGCGGCCCGACTGGGATATGGATGGAGTCCGTGAATGCGTGCTCAGCAGCGGCGTCCCCGCGGCCGCGTTCTGTCTCTGTCGCGCTCGTTCGGGGCGCCACGAGAGTGCGAGAGAGAGAGAGGTGTTGGAACCCGCGGCGGCGGCATGGTCACCGGGGACAAAAGAAGACCCGTGCACTGCGCGCCGCTCGCTGGCGGCAAAGTGCCGACGACTTGGATCGCGTTCTATCGCTCTATCCGCCCCCACACCCTTCTCCGTCTCATTCTATCATCTCTGTTTAGCACTTTCTTCTATTTTTTCCTCTCTCTATCTTCCCTTCATCCCCCGCGGCGGCGGCGCGTCAGCCTCGCCTTGCCGGCCTTGCCACACACACGCGCTCGCTCACACACACGACGACACAGTTGCGTTTCTCTCTCCGGATTTACGACCGATCCCCCCTCTCTCTCGCTCCCCCTGGGCGGAGGCGCGCTGCGGGGGCGTCCTTCCTCGCCCTGCCCCTAATGCTCTCCGCGTCTCGGCGAGGACAGAGAGATAAAAGCCGGAAAAGCTGCGGCAGCGTGGCCAATGGAAAGCGAGGATTTGTCTAGAGGGGCGCCGCCCGCGCCCGCCCGCCGCCGCGCCCCGCGCCCGCCGCCCCGCCCCCCCCGCCGCCCGCCCGCCGTGGAAGTACTCTGTCGGCCATTTTCTCGACGGCGCGGTTGTGGCGGCGGCGGAGCAGCGTTTTGGGAGGACGCCGTCGACGCCGCCGCCGCCGCACGCGCCGTCCATAAAAATGTAGTCGCGGAGGACGCCGGCAGCGCGGCGGATCCGCGCGCCGTACGGTATACGGCCCGCGGAAAAAGCGCGCCGCGCCAGTTTTCACGGCGGTCTCTCTCGCACTCTCACAACGCGCCCCGTGAGTGCGAGAGAGACAGACGGCTCGGCTGGGGTATGAAAATGATCACCTCGGCGGCGGCGGCGCGCGGCGCTAACCAACTCGTTTGCGCGCGGGAATGCTTCCCCGTCGGCCCGCCGCGGCCCGCCGCCATTACATACACAATTGCATTTCATTTACCGCAGCCAGCGTGCCGGTGTGCCGGTGTGCCCACCAGACAGCAGCATGTGTTGCCGCAGCTACCAGTGTTCTTGTGTACTTGTGGTCGCCGACGCCGGCGTAGGCAGCAGTGGCGTGGCCGAAGGTGCCGCCGCTTCAGCGGTTCGTCGCTCCGTCTCCCTCGCACCCTTACGGAGAGCCCCCTGAGTGCGACAGAGACAGGGCGGCGAGACCGGACCGTTCGCGCCTGCCCCCTGGCTACGCCGATGGTTACGCCGATGGCTTCGGCGCAACGCCACTGTAATGAGATCTCTCTCCCCGCTGCAGCAGACTGATTCCGAGAGCCGTCGCTCTGTCTCTCTCGCACTCATGCGGCGTCCCCTGTAGGTGCGAGAGAGACAGAGCGACGAAAACGACTCTCGAAATCAAGTCTCTGCAGTGCCTCACCTCACCGCTTCGCTGCTTACTCGCCTCGGCACGTGAGAAAATTCGCGGCCGGCGCGCCACAAGTCGAACCTTGTTAGTTTGCGGTCCGAGTCGGGCATGCCCTGCGATGCCCTGCAGGGCCTGCAGGACGGAGGGCGCGTCCATCGGCATGCCGGCCTCCGCCGCCACCTCCGGCACCGCGGTGCGCCGAGCCATCAGGACGGACTCCGACCTGTCTCTCTCACTCCACCCACGGGACGCGCGGCGAGTGCGAGAGAGACAGAGCGACGAGGGTGCTGTTCGGAATCAGTCACCTGGTGACACCGAGACACACACCCCCGGGCCGTCACGCAGTCACGCAGTCCGGCAGTCACGCTTCGAGACAAGCCGAGCTATGTTTGGCGCGGTGCTCTATCTCGTCGCTCACGTGCAGCGTGGGGCCGGGCCGCGGTGCCAAGGCGAGGCGGTGCCGCCTGGGAGGTAGGCAGCCCTTCGCGCACCTGTCTGGCGAGCAAGTTTGTTCGAAATCGATTGTAGCTCCTTTTCGATTAGTGTTGGTGAGTTTGGGCCTGTCTGGAGGACGACTGACTGACTAAAGTGCCTCGCTGCCACTCCGGGCCACCCTCCACACAAACACAGAAAGACGGGAGAGAGAGAGAGAAGGAAGAGGAGGAAGGAGAAGGAAGCAGGGCGATGGCCTTCTCACTCAGGATCCATTACTGACCACTAACAGCGTCACACAATTAGAAGGACGTCCGAGCCTCGCTCCGAGGCGAGCCGCTGGAGCTGCCGAGCCCCAACACCCCTCACTGCTCTATCAAGCCACAGAGCGCGCAGAAAAAGGGAAGGACGGCAAAGAAAGCAACCCTTTGCCCGCCGCCAGGCTGCCACGGCCCTGCAGGCCCATTCCGAAGTAGGTCTCTCTCTGGCGAGACCCGTCGAGACCTGCCACCCTGCCACGAGTGCGAGAAAGACAGAGCGATCCAAAGCTCGGAATCAGCCCGCAGGCACTTCTGCTTCCATTAGGCCCCATGCGTCGTGCCCGGCGTGTTTCGGAGCGTGTGTAAAATGGAGGAGAACTTTGCTACGCGCCATAATTCTCCCGGCTCTCTCTCTCCTTCTCACTCTCTCTTTCTCCCGGAGCACCTCTCTCTCCCCCCGTTTGCGACTCGAGCGGTATGCGCTCATCCGCGGCGAACGCAGATTTGAAGGCAGTTTGAGACGAATAAATAACGGTTTATGGGGCCGCAGGGCAAGAGCAGGCAAAAGGGTTCGGCCAACTTTATTTTGGCGGAACGGCTTGGCGGGGATTTCCTTCCAGGATCAGTGTCAGCGTTGCCCGAAAAAAAAAAAAGTTTCAGAATACCAAGGCGAGGAAAAATACCCGTACCTCACAACGGGTAGGATTCGCGCCAGTTTTGAAACGATCAAGTTTCCCCGCGGCTGAATTTCTCATACATGGATTAAAGGAGAGGGGGAGGGGAGTGAGAGAGACGGCGCGTTGTTTTGGTTCGCAACTCGTGCCTGTTCCCAAACACTGTCAAAGTTTGCTGTTTTCTAGTTCGTGTCAGCACGAACCCCACTCCAAAATCATGTCAGATATTACTCTAAACACATGTAGTATTCCCGTGAAGACCAGCAGGCCGCAGAAGGTTCGAAAGCCGTTTTTAGCTCTAAATTTATCAAGCGTTAACCTCACTTTTCCTCGTGTGGTCTGCAACCTTTGGAGACTGTAACCGTGTCTTTCTGTCTTCCAGAGACCAAATCAAGATGGAACTTGGGGCGGTAAGAGAGGAAAAGTATCTAAATGGTCGAAGAGTGGCAAAGGAAAACAAATAGAAAAAAAGCCGTTTAAGAGGAAAGAGGAACCTCAGTCCGAGGATGAGGATGAGAATGATGTGGATTTCGAAGTGGTCAAACCTAAAGATGTTGAAAGTGAAGACGAACAAGTAAATGACGAATCGACAGACCAACCTGCCAATCGACCCGTCAGTAAAACCGCAGGAGCTGTGACTGCTTTATTTAAAGATGTTGAAGACATTCCTTTCATGGAGCATAAAGATGTTACTCCTGTCGCCGAGAGTGTGTTTTCTGCTCAGCTTATTCACGATATGCCAATTCACCCTCATTTAGTGAGTACCTGCAATTTCTCTCCCTTTTCTTGGCTTTTTGAGTTTTTTTTTACAGCGTTTAATTTGTGAATTTTTAAATTTATTTGTAGATTGCAAATTTAGAAAAGAACATGGGTATGTCTAAAGTGACAACTGTCCAGCGTTTGTCTTACCCTGTAATTATGAGCGGAAAAGATACTCTTGTGCGCTCTCAGACAGGAAGTGGTAAAACTATAGCATACGCCTTACCCATAGTAGAAACTTTGCAGAAAATAAGACCAAAATTGCAAAGGTCTGATGGAGTTCGGGCTGTGGTGATTGTCCCGACACGAGAACTTGCTCTACAGACATATGAATGTTTTGTAAAACTTTTGAAGGTATAATTTTACCCTGCTCAATCAAAAGAAACTATAAATTAATATGAGTTATTAAAATTTGGTTTTAAAACTTTTTGAATTTCAGCCATTTACGTGGATTGTGCCTGGCTATTTAGTTGGTGGTGAGAAGAAGAAATCTGAAAAAGCCCGTTTAAGAAAAGGAATTGCCATTCTGGTGGGCACTCCGGGACGATTATTAGACCATGTTGAAACTACCAAAAATCTTGTTCTGGACAAAGTCCAGTGGTTGGTTATTGATGAGGCTGACCGTTTACTGGATATGGGTTATGAAAAGGATGTGGCAAGGTAAACTTCATTCTCAGAAAGGGCAATCTCAATGGATTTGTTAAATGCACTCTTTTAACAAATTTTTGTATCATTTGAAATTACAGTCTTGTTAGGTCTTTAAATGAGCAACAGTATGGTAATCCAGAAGGGGAGAAGGAACGGTTTCATCCCTTAGATGTTGATGCACCTGAAGTTAAGCCAAGCCTCCTGGAGTTGGCGGGACGGAATAATGTGAAAAGACAAACAATTATGCTCTCGGCCACTATGAGTGCTTCTGTTGACCGGCTGGCAGGTCTAACTTTAAAGCACCCTAAATTTGTTGATGCTGCAACTGTGAATGAAGATGGTGAAGAAGGTGACATGGAATTGATTGAAAAAGATCTAGTCATACCTGAGAGTCTAAGTCAATGGTATCTTCTCATTCCACCTAAGCTAAGACTAGTAACACTTGCATCTTTTATTGTTTGGAAATGTAGAGTAAGTATTGAGTAACAATAAATTAGCAAATACTCTGCAAAGCTACTGTTATGTTCTAATATTAGTTTTCCTTCTTTTAGATGTCTCATGAAAGAAAAATGCTCATATTTTTTGCTACTCAAGACATGGTAGATTTTCACACTGAGATGCTATCTTCGGTCCTTGGGACCCGTGAAAAGAAAACTGGAGAAGTTGATGACGACTCTGATCTTGAAGATGAATATGGTTTACTCAAGAAGAAAGATGAAGATGAAGAAGATGAAAAAGATCCGAGTTTAGTGGACATTGATTTTTTCAAACTCCATGGAAATATGACTCAAAAAGAAAGAACTGATGTTTTCAAAACATTTAGAAGTGCCACCTCAGGGGTTCTCCTGTGCACAGTAAGTAATAAATTCGTATAACATACCGCATGTGCGTCCTGCTCTCAGCAAATTAATTGTTTTTAATTACTTCTTTTAGGATGTTGCTGCTCGAGGTTTGGATCTTCCTCACATCGACTGGATTGTACAGTACACTGCACCCCCAACAGCTGCTGACTATGTCCACAGAGTTGGACGAACTGCTAGAGTGGGAACAGCTGGTTCAGCTCTCATCATACTAGCCCCTTCAGAGTCTACTTTTATTTCACAGCTTGAAGACCGTAAAGTCAAGTAAGCCTTTTCTGTTTGTCTTTAATCATTTTTTAAAATATTCTTTCTAATTTTTAAAATTATTTTTTTAGAATAAAGGAGGAGGGCTTAGAGCTCTGCCTACAAAGTCTCGTTCCCACCATGGCGGTTTCACATCCAGGCTTACTCAAGGTAAGTCATTTATTAAGGACAGAAAGTGCATTTTTGCTGTTCTGCAAAAATTTTTAGCACCTTTTTTTTTTTTTTAGATGCGGAAGGGCGCCACGGAGCTCGCCGCCACCAAGCTGCAGCTCCGCTTCGAGGACGCCGTGACCGGCCGCAAGGAGCTGCACGATCTCGCTTGCAAAGGTGCGTCGCGTTCTACGCGTGGGCGGGGGTGGGGGTGGGGGCGGAGGACCGCCGCGCGCCCGTGAGGTAGGCCACCCATCGAGCCGGGGGACCCAGTGCCCCTGGTGGGCAGGCCACCCAACCGGCCTGCGTGCCATGCGTAGGTGTGCGTGCCGCCGTGTGGGTGGGCAACCCACCTGCCACCCGCACGGAGCCCAGAGCCAAGGAAACCACTGCCACTCTCTGCCTTTCCGTCTGTTGCAGCCTACGTGTCGTTCGTCCGGTTCTACGCCAGCTACCCAGTGGACGCGCGCGCCGTGTTCAACTTCAAGGCGCTGCACCTGGGCCACTACGCCAAGAGCTTCGCGCTCAAGGACGCGCCCTCGCAGATCGGCGGCCTGGGCAAGAAGCAGTGGCTGGACCGCGGCAAGGCCAAGGCGGGCCACGGCGGCCAGGGCGGCAGGCCGTCTGGAGGCCCTCGCCACGCCGGCGGCGACTGGCAGCAGCAGCGGCAGCAGCGGCCCCGGGGGTAGGTTGATCAGGCTGGCCCTGCTGGACGAAGGCAACAAGAAACGAAAAGGGGTCCTCGCCTCGGAGGCTTTACCGGCAGCAGACGACGGGGAAAAAAGTGAATTAGTGTTCCATGCAGAGGCAGCCTGCCTCTAAGGGGCTTTTTGTTTTGTTTGGTTACCGTGGCGCAGGCCGATGCAGCCGATGCTGGCCGACGCGTAGGCCTTTAGGCCCCAGCCCTTCCCAGATGCAGCACTCGAACGCCACAATGGGTCTGGGATACGACACGCTTTGACGTGGTAATCACCCTGTGCATTAATCTGCTCTATATCTGCTGGAGAGGGGGTCCGGACCGTCCGGACTCCGGAGCGGCAGCGCACGGTCCTAAACGCGGAGGTAGGCCTGGGACAGGGGGTGCAGGCACCGTGCAGCACGGCGCTCTGTCTCTCTCGCTCTCCGAGGGGCGCCCCGCGGGCGTGCGAGAGAGACGGCGCGACGGCATGGGTCTGCAGCGGGTGCAGCGTGACAGCGGTTTGTGTGATTGATCGAGGCTCTTCTTGAGTTTAACGCCCCGTTCCCCGGGCAGGCCACGGCACCGCCTGGACGGCACGGCACGGCACGGCCGGGTTTGATGGTGTGGGATCGGACCATCGGGAGCCCAGTGCCTACGCTCTGCCTCTGTTCCAAGCGTCGCCCAAGTTGTTGAAATGGTTGCCAGTGACATGAGAACCCCGCCTGGGCCTGGGGAGGACACGCTTGCGGTGGAGGCCAGCAGGGCGATTCGGAACACCGCTTCCGTCGCTCTGTCTCTCTCGCACTCGTGGCGCCCTCCGCCGGGGTGCGAGAGAGACAGCGGAATCCGTCTGCTGGCCGGGGTCCCCTGCGACCGCCGGCATTAAGTTGATCCACTTGGGCTGCTCGGCGTGCTCCGCGGGGGGCGGGGCGGGGCGCGGCGGGGGTGGAAGCGGCAACACAACATGCCATCAGATTTATAATCTCATCAAGGCTGCCGCTCAGCTAATTGCTGCAGATCCGTCCTGAAGGGAGGGAGAGAGAGGGTTGCCCCATGTGGCCAAACTAGCACTGGGCCACTTCGCCCGGCCACAAGCCGCAGCCCCGCAGCCCGCACACGGCGATGGCCCTCGCTCGGAACCAATGAAGACGCGGTGCGGCGCGGCACGGCGCGGCTCGTGGCAAAGCTCATTAATGACTGGCTTCCCGCGCGTTCTAGACCGATCCTCTTGATTAGGCCGCGGGAACAAAATGTATCGCGATTTCGCGGCCGCCCGTCCGGGTGTCACGCCACCGGCGCCGCGGGTTCGACTCCCAGTGCCGGCGTCACGAATTTTTCAGATGCGTACCCGCGCGGGGTGAAATCGGAAAAGTAACCCGCGGGGTTTTGACTTCTGACGGGCGGCCGTTGTCGGCCTCTCCTCTGCACCCTTTGGCTTTGCCGAACGCGGTCCACCGAAGCGTTGCGCGTTCCCACAGGACGGGCCGTGATGGATGCTGGGGCACTCGATGGAGCTGCGTGGATTCTGGCACCGCCCGGGCACCGGCCGCCGCCGATATGAGACCGCAACCACACGATTAGGGGGCGGGGCGGGGCGGGGCGGGGTGCGGCGGGTCGTCGTCGGCTCGCCGCCCTCCCAAAGGGGCGGGCCAAACTGGACCCCCAACAGTCGGCGGGGGGTCCTTAGTCTTTTGCTGCGGGACCGCCGGACTCCTGGGTAGCGCGCTGCAGCGGCGCGGCGCGGCGCGTGGTCGCCCTCTCTGCCTGTCTCTCTCGCTCTGGCTGCCTGTCGCTGTCCTCCTCGCTCCCCGCCTAATGCGCGTTTCTCTCCGTCGAGCGGTTCCTCTCGCGGCGTCCGCGCCCCATCTGCTCTGGCCGCGCTGGCCGCGCTAGGCGAAGTCATCGGGGTGCCCCGGGCGGCGCGAATGCCGGCGCCGATTTGTTTCTGTTGCATTCGGGAGCTTTGATTGAACGGGTTGGCGTTGGATCGGCGGCGTGGAGTCCCGCCCGAGGAGTGCTCAGTAGGTCCGCGTAGATCCCCGCGGGTCCGCGCAGGCCTCGGTGCAGGCCCGGGCCCCACGTCCCGAGTCCCTACCGGTTCCCGCGGTGCTGGGCGCGTCGTCGGTCGTCGTCGGCGCGTCCCGTGGGGATGCGCATTGATTGGCGCGTCTTGCTACCTGTGTGGTCATTAATCAGTACCTGGATTGTGTTCGGACTGCCTCGGGGCGAGGCGCGGTGCGCGGGCCTGGCACCAATGTGGTACCAATGCGGTACCGATGTGCCCCCGGGCCCAGCAGTGCCCGCCCGGCCGGCCATTGTCGCTGCCGTTGTTGCCGGCCGGATTTGGCCCTTCTGGGCTTTATCACTGGTAATTTAATTAATCTGATGATGATGGCGGCGACGCCGTAACTACCTCACTCTCTCACTCCGCAGCCGCGAGCGAGGAATGCCTCCTGCGAATAGCCTTCCAGCGAAGTGAGGCGCTATTCACACGACGGCGCTTATTGGCAGGGAACGCCGCGGCAGCGCTGAAGAGTGTCGCTCTGTCTCTGTCGCACCCCCACGGGGCGCCCCGCGAGTGCGAGAGAGACAGAGCGGCGGGGGCAGACCAAGGGGCAGACCCCCGGGGCCGTAATGGCGGCTCGGCTCGCAAGTCGGCCGCTAAAAGCTCTAAAAGGGGCGTAAAAAACGCGCCCGGCGCGCCGCCCCGCCGCGCGGGACTCCTCTCCAGGACGACGGGAAGGGGTGCGCGAGGGGCGGGGCAGGCGGGGCGGGCCGAGGCCGTCGGCTTCATCAGCGAATCAAGCCGTATGGGTCTTCTTTATCTTGCCGGTAATGAGCGCTGCCTCTAGTGTAGTGGCGCGGCCCGCCACGCCCGCCAGGCCCGCCGCCTGTGAGCGCTACGAGCGCAGCCGTGCGGTAAAGTCGATTTGTGAGGCGCCCCGCCCGCCCCGCCCCGCCCCGCCCCGCCCCGCCCCGCCCCGCCTCTGGCGTCGGGAGGCTGCCCGCGGATTCCGCCGGATTAAATAGAAAACTATTAAGCGCATCTGGAATTCGGAAAGCAGGCTTGGCTGCCTCGGCCGACGCCGTGCTCGCGCTCGCCGAGGCGTGGTGGCCGTGCCGCCGTTCGCGAGCGAGGCAGCCCGCCGCCACACTGCCGTCAGCCGCGCGGCCTAACGCCTAACCGCCACCGGCCGGCATTTCACCGCCGCGGCCGGCCTGCCACGGCCCCCGGAATGATGATCAGAGGAAATCGTTAAAAAAAGTAGCCGCGTGGCGTTGGCCGGCCGGCGTGATTGAAGACGCGTCGCGCCGCCCCGCCGCCCCGCCGCTCTGGCGGCTGATGTTCTTGCGGCCATTCCAGCCGAGCGGCGGGGCGGCGGGGCGGCCGGCGGCCGAGCCCTTTGGACTGGCCTGCAGTGGACGCCCGGCCCCTAGCCGGCCCGTGTCCAACGCGTCAAGTGGCGTGCTCGTGCGCGGGGCGGGGCGGGGCGGGGCGGGGCGGAATCCTTCTGTGCCGCGGCACTCCGCTCGCTCGGCCCCACTGGCGGCGTCGGGCTGACGGCTTCTTCAAACACACCGACAGAGCCGGTGCGAGAGAGACGGAGCGAGTAAGCCACGGGTCCGCCGCGGTGCACCCGCGGGGAAAAGAGAGACAGAATAAAAAGAGGAGAGGTGGAGAGGGCGTGCTCTGTCCAGCGCCGTGCCTTCCTCAGCGCGTGCCGCGCCAGTGTAGCGTCCTGGACGCGGGCCTGCACGTCCAGGAAGGGGACGCTGGAGGCCTTGTCTTCGCCCCGTTGTTGACGGTTTTGTTTTTGTTGTTGCAGCGGACCGGGTTCGAGCCGCGGGCTGGCGGGCGGCAGGGGCACTGGCAAGATCATGGACGGCAAGCCGGGCTCGGGCGCGGCCATGAAGAGCACGCAGGCGGTGCACAGCAAGCCCTCCCCCTTCGGCGTCAAGGTGTCCGAGGCCAGGGCCACCAAGATGGCCATCTCGGAGTTCTCCAGCGGGCTGGCGCCGAGGAAGAGGAAGAAGAAGGAGGATTGAGCGGCTTTTGTTGTTTTTGGTTGGGCTGGACGCGGACGGAAAAGAATCAGATTATTATTTTTAATAAAAGACCGTCACTGTTACAGAACCTTGCCTCTTGTTTTTCCCTAAAGTCACCAAAATAACAGCAGCGATTAGCCGAAATACGACGCATGGCAGCGAGCGGGTGGCCTACCCTCGACTCTGCGGGCGCACAGCCAGCGCACAGCAAGGTGCGAGGCACTCTCTCACCAGGTCGAAATTACCAACGACGATAGAGTTACGCACACAGAAGTCGAGGCAAAGCCCCGCGCAAACTGGTAACTGGTGCACTGCGAAAGCCTTCCTTTTGCAGTGTAGGCGGGCCTGGCGCCACGCCTGATGCGGGTCGATTAGAGCAGAGCGCCGCCGGCCGGCCCGGCTCGCCCAGGAATGACCCAACTTTGCGGAAACTTACAGTGTCTCAGTGGGGCTCGGCCCGTTGCCGTGGCGAATCGCGTCTCGACGAGCAAACTCGGAGCAAACAGCCCCGGGCAGTACAGTGTCATGCAGAAAACGGCGCACAGGAGGAGCAGAGAGAAGAAGAAGAAGGAGAAGAAGCCGAGCGGCGGTCAGATTTAGCGACCCGCGTTCGCGTTTGCTCCGCTACTCCGCGTGCGAGGGACTCTCCACGCCATCCCCGCCGAGAGTCCCTCGCGCGCGGGGTAGCGCTGCGACGGTCCGACTGCCACACTGCCACGCACCATGGCCCGCTGGGGTATTAGTCACGGTGCCACCTACACGGAATGGCAGACAGGTGCGCCTGTGTGTGTGAGTGTGTCTGTCTGTGTGTGCGGCACTAAGCACTGGCGTCAGCGCGGAGCCTGCACTACTGATTGCACAATTAGGCAGGAAACACCTCCGAGGCGCCAAAAGCCAGTGCTCCCCCTCCGCCCTCCCCTCTCCCCGGAGACCCTCCCCACTGCAAAACTGCCACGCTGACAAATGCCCGGGCCTCCACGGGGCGTGTCCGGCCTTGCCATTTTCGCGACCGTCCCGCCGGTGTCGGAGCTAAACACCGCAATGAGGGCAGTGCACACACAACCAACGCACGGCCCGACGACGCCCCGACACAAGGTGTCCAGGAGGCTGCATAGGGCTGCCGATGAGCAATAATTAGTGTCATTGGAGTGGCATTCCCACGGATACACCACACAGCACCACACAGTGGCGTGGCAGCGCGGAGAGGCGGCGGCGTGTCGGCAGGGTGGGCCCCTTCGGCCGCGTCGGCCCCTTCACACACGCTCACACACACACACACACACACACACACAGAGGCACGAGAGGGAGCCGAGCGCAAAGAGTCGATTCATCGTCCTTAAACCAACTTCTCCGTTCTGGCTGTATCAAAGTAAAACGCGAGCAAAGTGGCGGCCGAGGGGCGTGGCCGCCGCACCGTCCGGGCCCCGCCCCGCCCCGCCCCGCCCCGCCCGCCCCGCCCCGCCCCCGCCCCGGGGGCACGGCCCGCTCTTTGGGCCGGGCTGGGCTGGGCCGGGCTGGCACCGCCCTCTTCATTAGCTCTTATTTGCTCTGGCTTTGAGACGCTTTGAGCTCTGCCGCGTCGCCGCGTCCCGCGTCCCGCGTCCAGCGGCCATGTCATCCCATCCCGTGGCAGCCGCACTGCCCAGCGGCCCCAGCGGCGACGACAGCCCGCGTCAGCTGCAGTCCGCTTTCCTGCATCTCTTCAGCCCGAGAGTTCGGGCGCATCATCAGTGACCCACCTTTAGTAACAATAAACAAGCAATAACAGAATTAAAATACTGATCAGGAGTCTGTTGAAGAAACTGGAACGGAGCCGATGCGCTTCCCACGGCGTCGCCTTCGCCGCGCGATCGCGGCCCGCACACTGCAAGGGCCGCGCTTGGTCCAATTAAGAGATCTCTTGGCCGCGCCGCGCAGAGCCCCTCCGGAGTCGGTGTCTGCGAGAGTCTCGAGAGTCTCTCTAGCGCTGACTCGCCGATTCGCAGCCATCGCCGCCATTGTGCCTTTAATCAGCGGTATTGTGTCAATAATCTGGCTGATTGGGGCCCCGCCTCGCCCCGCCGCGCCCCGCCGCGCCCCGCCCGGCCCCGCCACATTGGCGAACGGTGAGGACGCCGACGAGGGCGCCGAGGACGACGAGAGCAGGGCGCACGACGCACAAAAGGCGGCGGGGTGCGCCTGCAGTCTCTATCCTTGTCTCTTTCTATCTTGCGGGGCGCCGTGTGGGATTCGAGCAGAGAGAGAGAGAGAGACAGAGAGACGACAGCTGTGCGGAACCAGTCGCTTTACTCCTCGCAGGTGAAACGGTATTATTGGCAGATACTCAACGCGCGCTTTTTCCCCAAAGGGTTTATTCAAAGCGACACGTCTGTCGACACACGCACGCGCGCGCACGCACACACACACACACAGGCTGCCGACACAAAGGCGTAAGTTCGCTTCGAAACAGCAACAAGGGACCGCCATGGCCTGCATTGTCGCCGGAGGACTCCGGTATTAATTGTTGCCGGGGGCGCCGCGGGCTGCCGTGGCGGCGTGGCTGGCCGTGCGGTGTAGTGGTTTCGTCGCTCCCCTTCGCGACGCCCCCCGTGAGTGCGAGAGAGACGGAGCGACGGCGTTCGGCACCAGCCCGCGGTGGGCAAACGCGGCGACAGAGTCACATCCTCGATAGAGGACCAGGACCACGACAATGCGGTGAAAGGCTAGTTACGGCTACATTCAGGGCGCCTCTCCACCAGCCTCTCTATCCGGCCGGCGAGCGGCACACAGTGGGCCAGAAGACCGGTGAAAACAGCGACAGCGCCACTGGAAACGAACGCCACGAAATCCGCTTTATTTTTCCGCTCGCTTCCCGAGTGTGACATTTCCCCCTCCCCCTCCCCCCTCGTGTCACGCTTTTATTTTCACACCCGTGTTCGACATCCGCAGCAAACCGGCGCGATTGAAAGGCCCGACCGGCCAATCGGTGCACCGTCTCTCTCTCTCTCTCTCTCTCTCTCTCTCTCTCTCTCTCTCTCTCTCTCTCGCACTCGCGTACTGGTCGATTCCGCGCTTCCGTCCGCCGGTCCATTTAGGGCCACCTCCTCCCTCGCCCCGCGCCTCGCTCCGTCTCTCTCGCACTCACGGGGCGTGCCGCTTAGGAGCGAGAGAGACAGAGCGACTCTCGGGATCGGTCCGCTGATGAGATCACACAGTCGGTCCACCTCTCCCGCCGGAGCGCCGGAGACACAATGCATCGCCATGTCCGCGCGCTGGCGCGCTGGCTGCCGCGGCTGGGGCATTCTAATTGGTAATTACCTGGAACAAATGAAACTCGTGAAGCCCTGGCCGGCCGCGGCCCGCCGCCACACTGTCTGGCACTCGCAGGCACGCAGTGCCACGCAGTGCCACGCAGTGCCACGCACCCTGGTGTCGAATCGTCGAACTGACCGGCGGCGCCGCTGCCGCTGTTTGAAATTCCGCGCCGTTTCCGCTTTCGTTGTCCACGCTTTTGGGCTTTTCGGCGGTCTTTTGTTGCCTGAACGCGGTGGGTGCAATTAAAAGCTCGTCACCGCGCCAAGCGAACGACTAACCCGTCGCCATGGGCAGCCCAGCCATGGGAACGGCCAGGGACGCGCGCCAAGCGGCCTGCCTGGCAACGCACAGTGGGCCAGAAGACCAGTAGGACGGCCGAATTCGGCAGTGGTTACCGCTAAACGGCCGCCGATCCGCCAATCCCACACGAACGCGAACGGCCGGAGAAAAGCGACACTGCGGCCCGACGTTCCAACTCGTTACCGAGTGACATAAATCATTTTCCTTCCAGAAAACAATGGACGCCTTGTTTCCAGGCGGGGCGGTGCTCTCGTCGCTCTGTCTCTCTCGCACCCGCACGGGCCGCCGCGTCAGTGCGAGAGAGACAGACGCTGTCGCGCTGTGTGGGACGCTGCCTTGACCACCGGGCGGCGGCGTCCGAACCGGCCCGGACCGCGTCCGAGACCGGAGGGCGGACCCGGAGGACGCCGACGACGAGCACGGAGGAGCCCGGAAAGACATAGCGGAACCCTGGCGCCGGAAATGGGCCGGAAGCGGCCAGATCCGGGCTGTGGGCGGCGCTAAGTCGACACATTATGCGTCTTAAGCGCCCTCGTTAAACCACGTTCATTACAATGCCGAGCTGCCGAGCTACTCGGGCCGGGGACCGCTCAGGGCAGCGCCATGGCAGCGCACAGTGGGCCGCAGGACCGGTGGAGGCGGTCAAAACCCCGGACGCGTTTTGAGCTCCAGAGTCGCTAAATGGGACTCGAACAGGACGTGTGACCCCACCAATGGATTGCTCTCCGAACGAGGAATCCATTGGTGGGGTCACACGTTCGATTCGAGTCATGTTCAGCGACTCTGGAGCTCAAAACTCGTCCAGAGTTTTGGCCGCCAGCGCCGGTCTTCTGGCCCACTGTGCAGCGCAGCCCGGGCGAGCGCGAGACACTCGAGACTCTGGCGGGGTGTGGGAGGGGGCGAACACCCTGCACTGGTTGCGACCTACCCCAACAGCCCTTGTTTCGTCTGTTCGCGTGAAAACCCCAGAGCTGAATTTCTCTTACAGGGTGCGGTTTTTGGAGGACGCCAAATTTCGTTTTCCGCGCGACCTTGCCGCCTGTGTTGGCGAGGGCGGCCGTCTCCGTGCGCTGCCCGGAAGGCCCTGTCGCTGTCTCTCTCGCTCCCCTTCACGCCCGCCCGTGCGTGCGAGAGAGACAGCGCGACACTGCTTGGGCGTCGCGCATCCCCCCGGCCACTCCTTTGGGGCCTTGGCAGCCTTGGCAGCAGCCCGGACACCGGAGCCCCATCGCGTCGCCGACCCGGAAGAGCTCGTGCGCCGTCTTCCGGAAGCGTCCCGGAAGCGGACCGGAAGTTGACCGGAAGTCGCCGCGCGGGTCGTAAGTCCGAGATAATTATTCGTCTTAAATGCAATTAGCGAGCGGGGTTGCGAAAAGGGGTGGCGGACCCAAGCGCACCACTCCGCAGACTGACCCGAGAGTCGTTTCCTCCGTCTCTCTCGCACCTACACCGCTAGCCCCACGAGTGCGAGAGAGACAGAGCGACGACGATGACTCTCGGAATTATCCTGCTGTTGCACAGTGGCACGGAGACTAAACGATCCGGCCACCTCCGCAACGCGTCTCTGGAAACACCACCACCTGCACTCATCATTATGCTCCAAGTTCCTCAAGTTACCTGCATGCGAAAATAAATTAACGGAAATTTGAATTATTTCTCCCGACTGCTAATTTAATTTTCTGTCCCGAAAGCAAGCAAGCAAGGAGTCGGTATGAGGGGTGCACGTGTGTGTGTGTGCGCGCGCGCCTGTGTGTGTGTTCTTTGCTCATCCAGCGGTGGCGTCGTGCACAGCCGTGAAATGGGGTAGCGACACCCATCTTCGAATAATGAGTCTTCTTCGTCAGCAGCGCATGGGGTGCTCATAACCATACACAAACACACACATACACACACCTACCTACACACACACAGACACACACACCGTTTGCATGCGTGCGGCTGCGTGCGGCGCGGCCGTTGCATGCGATGCATTTTATGCCGAGGTGTGCGAAATGGCCCCGCCGCACTTTGTATTGTTTGTACCCGCAATTAGACTTTTTCTTCCGGCCGTTTACGAGTGTGTTTGGGGGCCGCCAGGTGCCCTGCCCGCCCTGCCCCGTGTGACAGCGAGCCAACGCTTGATTGTTGATTCGCCTCGTAAAAAAAAAGTGGTTCAGTAGCACAGCGAGTCGCGCCTCACCTCCGCGGTCAATGCCGAAACAAACACGGTCAAATGGCGCGCGCGGACAGGCATCCTTGAGCCGCGCGCGCTTTTACCGCGCATTTCCATTTTTCGCGCTGCGCCGTGTAAAGTTTATGGGGCCGATTGCCGCCACCAGGGGCGCGCGCGTCGTAAACTACGAGAAGGGGAAGAGGGAAAACAAAAATAAGGAAGAAGAAGAGAGAGAAATGCTATGGCGTTTTGCTTTCTCTCATGGAAGGTTAGGCTACATGGACAGCGGAATGACACCCGCGTGGTTTTGGCGAATTGATAGTTGACGATAAGAGAGCAGGGCGTTCTCATGAGTCCGTTTCATTAGCGGCCGCCCAGTTGCTTTTTATCTCCCTCTCTCTCTAATTTGAAGTGCACATGCGGGCTGGCCAATTATTGGTGCTAAACGGACTTAAGCGGGAACACCACTAGTTGAAAAACGGAATGCGCGCTCCAATTAGAGTGTTGGCAGCACTGCGCCTCTGTCGGGGGGACAGAAAAATCATTTTACTCCACACACAAAAAAAAAAGCGAGCCCGGCTAGTCTGTTCCCAAACAGCTCCGTCTCTCTCTCGCTCTCAGAGGGAGCCCCGTAGCGGTGCGAGAGAGACGGAGCGATGAAGCACTGTTCGGAAGTAGTCCGCTGCTTCTGGTGCACTGGGCGCAGACACGCCCGGCTGACCCCGTGCCCGCGCGCGCACACACACACACCGACACACACACAGAGCGCAGGGCACGTTCGCGTCGTTAATTAATTTGCGGCTGGTATCCGGTGGTCGGTCGGTCGGTCGGCCGGTCGCAAGCGGTGGCGCTTTTGGAACGCACCCAACGAGACGCGCGGTGCTGCCAACTTCTGCATCGCGCCGCTTGACGCCCCGTCGTCGCGATTGTCCCGCTCTGCGCCGCGTGGGTGACCAACGTGACAAAGCCACATAATTTCTTGAGGTCTGAATGAAAACAACGCAGATACGTACACAGGCGGCTCGGCAGTCCTTTCCCCGCCGTCAGTAAATAAATAAAGCTGGTTGTTTTCGTGCACTGAGAAATTTTACAGCAGTGAGTGGCTGTGTCATTGAATTTCGGAATCGGTTCTTTCGAGGCTAGAAAGAGAGTCATCAGCAGCTCATACAAAACACCATCCCGCCAAAGTGAAAAAAAAGTTTTATAACCATGCAATAATGGTAAGAAAACAGCGCGTTATTTTCATGAATGAGAGCATACAAGTCTACGCACTTGCTCAATTGAGACGTATACGCGGTCGTAATGCATTCAGAGTAAAATGCGCATGAATTTATTATTGCGGAATAAACGCATGTGCTGCTGGCACGCCAAGGCACGCAGCGCGGTGGAATGGCAGCAGAAAAAGGAGACCCGTGGGAAGGGAGGGGGGGAAGGAGAATCACCGCCGATACGGAGTCTCGGCAAACGACAGCCTGACCAACTCAACGATTGGCTGTTCAATTTCAGCGACGCCCCACACCCAGAAGAGCCGTTTCTTGAACCAAGAAAATTGACCCGCAGTCAGTGAATTTACTCTGTAACATTCGCTGATGCAAGTCCATCTGCTTTTATTTTGAGGGTCCGGCGTCAAGCCGGTCAGTGCAGCCAACCCCGTTCGGTTTTCCCGCCAAATTCGGCGGTGCACTCGTTAAACGGGACAATGCCAATTAACACCCTGGCCGGCGTCGCTTCTCGCTCCCGAGTAAATGAATTCACGACGCCCCGGCGCGACGCCGCGCATAACAACTCATACACATTCCTGCGAGCATTTTGGAAAACATTTCCCGCCTCGTTGTTGTTGTTGTTGTTCCGTTTTGGCGCGGCGGCCGGCCGGTCTGGTCCGGTGGACTTTGGCGCGCTGACTGACGAGCGCGCCCAGTCAGCCGGGCTTGCCAACCGCACTACTTACCCGGCCCGCTAAATCATAAGGAGCCGTCCGTCCGTCCGTCCGGTTGGCCGCCCTGCCGGGGGAGATGTGCGCGGCGATACAGTGCAGGGGCTGCGCCGGGCAGCGCCGGGCTGCGACAGCAAAGAGATTGCCCGCATTAAACGCGCCGGCCTGGAAAATAACGATGACGCCATGTTTACAGCGCTGGGCCAAATTGGACGGCGGGCGTCGGATCCGCAGTATACTACCGCGCGGCGCGCAGGAAGCAGTACGGCGGTTCGACTCGACTCCCACACCGCGGCCGTTTACTGGCTTTTTAACATTTTTTTTTAAAGCACGCCGACGGCATACTTTCATCATGTGTCATCGTGCGCGCCGGCGAACTTGCGCGTGTGACTGAGCCCTCTCGACGCGTAACATTCTTTAATTTTTTTCCAAAAACTTTTCCGTTTAGTTTTTTTTTTTTTTTTTTTTTTTTCAATTCCATTTTGTGAGTGCCAGCCGGATAGATGCGTTCGGCGCCACGGGAGTCCACCGCTTCTCCGGCAGAGCTCCGCCACCCACATCTCTAGGCCGAGGCCGTGGAGGCCGTGGCCAAAGGATTAGCCGTGTATCAGCACCCATCTCACATCTCTATTTGCGGCGGACGGGGTGGCAAGGGGTGCGTTATTCCGTCCGAAAGAGCCTTTCCCACACACTCCCCCCTGCGATATTCTAAAAATCGGAGATAGGAACAGTCTCCCAGCTGGTACATTTTCAAAGTCTCTACAGTAGTCTGACTTGCTCACCTCGCTCGCCGGCAAAGAGAGCCGAACGCGAAGCCTCGGCAGGCGTGAGCGCTGGCAATGTCTTTAACGATATCATCTATTCATTCCGGATTCCGGCCCATCCCGGCCTGGCTTCGTGTCATTAGTGTGTTGCAATTAGCGACATTTACGGTAAATGCGTGCTTATGGAAGCGGTTTTCTTGCCCCGGTGTATGTATTTTTTTTCTCGTTTAATGAGTCGGCGGAGGTAGCACGTTAGGCTATATAATCTGTGGCGCCATCTTGGTTCGCAAACACGCTCCGTCTCTCTTGCTCCGCTACAAGACGCCCCGTGAGTGCGAGCGAGACGGAGCGACGAAAACGACTCGGCGTGGGCGCGGCACTGCGAAAGAATCGAAAACGGCGTCGAGACTGTCGAGACGCATCCTCGCCAGAAAAACTATCGCATCGAGGCTCCTCCTAGGCAAAGGGGGGCGGCCCGTAACAGTAATCAGCCGAGAAATGAACTCGCTTGTACCCTTAATGATGTGCTTGCCGCGATACACTGCTGGGAATTAATTACCAGTGCCGAAGAGGACCACAATACTCGCTAATTTCCCCTCATTGAAGAAAACGACTAAAGTTTAAAAACTGTAACTTTTCGTATGTTGTGATTTTGGCCCTCTTGAGTTGTTGACGTTTTGGACATTTATCAGCAACTTGACCTGATAGTCTCTGTAACAAAAACTGGATCGCATCCTGTGTGTGTGTGTGAGTGTGTGCGAGTGTGCGTTTTAAACGAGTCCAAGTGCCTTATTGCGGAAGAGGCTTCGCGGACCACACAGAGGCTGCCTAGCATCCGTGGCGCCGCGGCCCGGCCCCAGCACACTGCGCCCGCTCTCCAAGACAAACAAAAGGCTTTTACCTCATCACAAACGGGCTGCTACCATCTCCTTAATTTTCACGTAACACGTCATTTTGAGCGGAACAAAAGTAATCCGGGAAGCGCGCGGGGCTGGGCCCGGCTGGCTGGGCCCGGCTGGGCGCGCGGGGCGTGGAGCGGGGAACGCTGCTACCGCCTCATGCAAGTCGCTATCACAAAGTCATTAATCATAGAATTTGCTACGGGTGCGTTTTTAATTTCGAACCTTGCTGCTGCTGCCGCTGCTGCGGGTCCGGACAGCCTCGCCCGCGCCTCAGTGGAACGCTCCCGTTGTTTTGGACTCGCACCTCGTATGAATGTGACGGATGCGCTGTGTGTGTGTCTGTGTGTGAGTTCGTAAGCGCGCATGTATGTGTGTGCGTGCGTGTGAGTGTGAGAGAGTGTTTGGTTTTTCGTCAGCGAAGAAAATGGAGCGACGGAATGAAGGATGTGGCGGGATGAGCAGACGAAGCGCTTCTGTAAATGAAGTAGCTTCCTTGTTTGTTCTGGTTCTGATTGCCGCACCGCCGCATCCGACCCCGGGGGCGGAAACGTGCCTGATGTTGTTGATGTTGGCTGAGCAAATCCGAAAGGGCGCCAAAAATTTAAAAAAAGTGCACCGCCATGCAGTGCTGCTGGCTGCTGCCTGCTCAAGAGAGTAATGAGATCATTTAAGGGGACAGGTGGTGGGAGAGAGAGAGAGATAGATAGAGAGAGAGAGAGAGAGAGAGAGAGAGAGAGAGAGAGAGAGAGAGAGAGAGAGAGAGAGAGAGAGAGAGAGAGAGGCGGTGGTGTGGCCTCGGGGCGAGTGAGTGAGACAGAGAGGCAACGAATAATCCCCCCTTAATGACTAATAATCATTTATATTCCGCTGTGCATGACAAAGCTGAAATCGTCAACCAACGCGCCTACCATTACCGGAGCCTCTCCATGAATACGATACCATCACGAGAGGAGGAACGAGAAGAAGAAGAAGAAGAAGAAGAAGAAGAAGAAGAAGAAGAAGAAGAAGAAGAAGAAGAAGAGGAGGAAGGGGAAGAGGAATGAGGAAAGATTTGGGTTGCCTCCATCTGTCCGCCTGCAGGGTAGGCAACGCTTCACGCGCATGCTGGGCGGGTTGCCTACGCTGGTGCCGGCAGGCGGCAGGGACGGAGCCCTAACTGGAGGCAGGCCTGCGAGACCAGGAGGGACAAGGGGAGGGTGGAGGGAGGTCGCGGCATGATTGTGGATTTTCGGCCTCGCTTCTGCTGGTCCCTACTGGGAGCGATGATTAAAGGTGGCGGGCTACTCGTGGAGGCCTCGCTGCTGCCGCTGCCGGCCCGGCGGTACCTGGTATTACCTCGTGGCGGCGCTGCAACAAAGACCGTTGTATCGATTATTTAGAATCACTTTTTGTAGCGCACCGACCGGCGCTGCACGTTAATTGTGACAGGCGGCTATATCGCACCGTGATGCGGCAGAAAGTGCCGGTCGCTCTAAAAGTTTCGTATTGTGATCCTTAAGAGGTCGTTAATTCCCCCCGGCCGGTTCAAGGCCCTCTGGAGTACGCACTGCCGCGCCACCGCCGGCCTGGGTTCGAATCCCGCGCAAAGCTAAAAGAACGTCGGCCTGTGCGTTCTAGCGCCCCTCCAGCGTTGGAGTCTCCATGAGTCATTTCATGTTTTTTCTTTTTTCAAACTTGGACAGTTTGGGGAAATTTAGCAGCCCTCGGAAGACACTTCCGGCCTGGCCGAGCGGCGCTCGCTCGCCGCGGGAGCCCCGTGCTCTACACGTGCCCCAACAACAAAAACAACAAATTTACACGTGTACGCCGCGGCGGTGCCGTGTCGGCCCCGTGTTCGGCCGGGACTCCCCCGCGCCGTCTCGTTGAAACCCGAACGCCGCTATGAATCAGAGTGGCTCGAGCGACGGATTAACCAAATTCTTACTCCGCGCTCAATGTTCCCAGAAACAGGTAAACGAAAAAGAGAAGACGAGTATTATAAATGAAATGGCTCGCTGCCATTCAGGACGCGAGTCGATCCGGCAAACAGTTCGTAATGAGGACGGCAATTGGTCTTTTCCGGCGACCCGAGGGGCCCGTCGGGGTCCGTAGGGGTCCGCAGGGGCCCACGAGGGGTGCGCGACGCACCCTCAATTTATTAGCGCCAGACCAGTGGTTACCTGGGCGCCGCGCGCGTCTCGCCTGGTCTCGCCTCCCCGGGCCGGGGTGGCGGGGCGTGCTCGGACTTAGGCCACTTGACACCCGGATGCTCCAGAGGGGGAAGCGGTGGTTCCAGCCGTCAAATTTTACGTTTTCGAAGCAAGACATGACCGCGCTCTTACGCGAACAAAACCGTTTTTACGACAGTAGTATGGAACCCCCTTTCTAACGCGCCGCCATTTTGAGCCCCCCCTCCGGGGCCCACACAAACCCAGCCTAAGTTGGTCCCCACCCTTTTTACAAATTTTCTTACGCGTTGACAACAGCTCGGTGGCTGAGCATTCCCGAACCCTTAGAAAGCTACGGAGCAAATTTCTTACGGTTTGTCTCTTTAGTGCCAATCATTGCCATTCTTTTCAGTGTGTTTTTCTTTCATTTTCTTTAGAAAGAGCACTCATCTCTTAATGGTAGGTCCTTACCCTCGCGACGTCGGCCACCGTGTGCCGCTCCGGCAGCTGCAAGGTGCGACTGCGTCGGACTGCGTCGGACTGTGTGACCCAGGCGCCTGCAATTGAATGACTTTAAGAGGGTTGCAGTGGCCTTGCCGGCCTTGCCCTCCGCGCGAGGCAGCCAGTCAGCCTCACGACCGTGCCGTCGTCCCCGGCAGGTGGCGGAGGCGCCCAAAATGTTGCCTCCACTGGAATTAGATAACAACCGCAGTTCCAAAAGTCTTTATGTGACTGAGTGCACGTGGCACCCTCCGAAAGTCGTCTGATTCGTTGCCTCCGTTTTTCCTCGAAGCTTTTCCGGCGGCTCGGCCGACAGACAGTGGCTGCTCCGAGAAGAGCGTCGATTCCGCCGAAAGCCGTCGGAGAGGCAGCCTGCTTCACGCAGCGTGCGGCAGCAGGGACATCGCATGACACCTGACACGAGAACTCTTAATAAAACGCGTCGTTTGGCCTAATTGCGGTCCCAGTGGCTGTCCCTGCCCGATTCCGAACGGCGGTTTCTTCGCGCTGTCTCTCTCGCCCTCGCGGAGGGCCCCGGAAGGGTGGGAGAGAGACAGAGCGAGTGGTGGGGCCCACGCCGCTCAGGGAATGGGCCCCAAAGAGCCCTCTATGTACTGTGTCATTTGGTGTGATTACGCCGCAATCACCCGGCTGGCCCGAGTCCTGAAGCCCCGGCCGGGCCGCGCCAGCCGCGCCGGGCCCAAAGTAAAAGCCCAGCCCAGACGCCCCGTTGAGGTAAATGCCCCCACCACCATTTTTTCCCGGCCTAACTATTTCGAGTCGGTGGCCGCGGGCGGGCCGGGCTGGCCCAGGCACTGCGTCGCGTCGCCTCCGCGCGGCACGAGACACCGTTTCGACAAGAAGCTGGGCTCCTTGCCTGCCCCTGCGCCCCGCGCCGCACCGCGACGAGACAACAGGAGGGGAAAATTTATCCGTTACGCCCCCGCGGTGGGCCTTATGGCTGCGTCCGGTGGCTCAGTCGGTTGCGAGGTCGCCTCCACCGCTTCTGGCGCGAGTTCAACACCCATTCATCAAGCATTTTTTTGGGGCCTGAACCATTTTTTGACGACTTTGTTCTGAAACAGCTTCGAAACTAAATTTGCCCGTGAAATTCCAATTTCTATCGGCGACAGCGCAGTTCATGTCGATCAAAAATATTGGCTTTTGAAAATACAATGATGCCAGATGTCATCAGCAGCATTGGAGCCCTTACTTCAAAAGTCTCCCGCAGGTTCAAGACCCGCGACTTCCCATCTCTTGGTGAGGCAGAGCTCCTAGACATCGCCTTTCGGTGGCTCCATCGGGGTCCTCGCGGGGTCCTCCGCGCTCGCTCCTCCCGCAGGTCTCCCTGTCCCTCTCGCACTCGTGGAGCGTGCCGAGAGGGTGCGAGAGAGACGACCCAGCCCAGCGCTTCGGCACCAGCCCGCCGGCAGCACATCGCGCATTCATCAAAACGGAAATAGAGGGTTAGCTTCTCGGCAGCGGGTCGGTCGTAACGCGGTTGGCGATCCATCAGCCTGCGTGCGAGTCTGCGAGTGCCATCGGCGTGCCCTCGGCCCGCTGCCGGCCCGGCGGGGTGAGCACCGCCATCCTTCCTGCCTGCCGGGCCGGCCCGTCTGCTTCCCACGGACGGCGCTGCACATACTGCACTGTCGATCCGATGGCCCATTCCGATGAAAAATGCGGCGCCCGATTCGCGACATTTCCATGCGCCACGTATCAGGGACGCTCAGGGACGCGCGCCCGGGTCTCCGCCGTCACACAGTGGGCCAGAAGACCGGAGGAGGCGGCCGAAACTCTAGACGTGTTTTCAGCTCCAGAGTCGCTGAACAGGACTCTGGGCAAACGTGTGACCCCACCAATGGATTCCTCGTTCGGAGAGCAATCCATTGGTGGGGTCACACGATTAGTTCGAAAGCGACTCTGGAGCTCAAAACGCGCGTCTAGAGTTTTGGCCGCCTCCACCGGTCGTCTGGCCCACCGTGTGTCATCACTATGGGGTGCTGTTACTACTGTCGTTGCTGCTGCTTCTGCTGCTGCAGGTACTGCTACTGTTGTTGTTGTTGCTGCGCTCTTTCCAGTGGCGCCGCGGTCCGCTCGCCGCCCGGCGGAGCAGAGTGTAGAAAATTAAAATTAAAAGAAATTGAGATGACGGAAGCCATTCCGAGTTTCACTCGCGCGGTCTGCACGCCGCGGCGGCATGGCGGCGCGGCGGCGCGCCGTTTCCTCGGTGATGCGTCTCTCAGTCTCACGGCCCCTCCATTGAGTTAGATGGATTGGAGGCTGTAATTGCCCCGAAGTGTTACTTACAGGCGACTCATTAGAGCCAGGTCTTCTTTCCACTTTTCTTATGCATCATTTCCATCATTCCCGTTGGCGCAACCTCGCGCCTCGGCCTCCGGCTTGACGATATCGTGCTGAGCTCATAGCGCACTCATTAAAAAAAAGGAAAAAAATTCTCCGCGGCGGACCGGTGTCGAACCCGCGGTCCGCGTAAAAGCCGTGTTTTGTCGGACGTGTTTGTCCAAGCGGGCCGTGATGTCGGTGATTCGAGGCAAATGGACCAACACGGACGAAAGCTACCGTCCGTCCAGTGCCCGCGGCGCCACGCCGCCGCGCTAGCCACGCCCTGGGCGTTGCCATGGCTACGGGATTGAAGAAGTAGAGGCCGAGGCCCGCGAGTGCGAGGCGAACATTCACAAACCCAATTCAGGGCAATTTTCCTTACGGCTCCGCTGCTTTCGGATCAACGATCCGGCCAGATCGACGAGCTGGAAAAGATAGACGCTCGCGCTGAATGAGAGCGCGCGCACACACTGACAAACGAACGCGCTCACAAGGCTAAATTCTATCTTTTGCCGCTTTGGCTCCGCCCCAGCCGCGCTGTGCCGCACCGCGCTGGGCCCGGGTGGGGGCCCATGGCGGCGGCCACGGTGGGCGGGGCTTGGCGGGGCTTGGCTTGGCGGGGAGTGGAGGTCTGTGGGCCCGCGGCCACGACGCCGTGCCCTTTACCGGCCTGTCACGGGGCCTTACCGACCACCAGCGCCAGCCAGCGCACTCAACCCTAGTGCCAACCATTGAAAAAAAAAAGAGGATGAAGGGTTGGCACGCTGTGAATGTGGAACGTTGTTCAAAGTCACACACAACCTTCGTTCCATTTATTCACGCGATTGTGATGGTAAATAAGGGACAAAATGTTGAGGCCGAGAGTTTGCACGCCTCGCAACCGCCGTGTTCACACTGTGCTGCCTGGTCGCGCCGCCTGACCACTGCCCCTCATTACCATTAACTCCACGCTTGTGGTCTTGCGCAAGGACGGCCTGCGCAGCGCTTGCACACCGACCGACTAGAACCTTTTCCACTCCCATTTCCTCCTCTGTCTTCTTCTCGTTCTCCCTTCTCAAATGCCCATCTATCCGCCGCGGCGCGCCTTCTATCGCCCCTCGACGTCGTGCTATGCCTCGAGGTTCTCCGAGTGAACGGGGGCGGGGGAAAGTGCGATTTGAACGGGCAGGAAAACGCGCCGCTCACTCGCACCGACACACGCGTGGTGGTGCTTTTCTCTCGAGGGCCGCATACCACCATCTCAGGCCCCATTGAGCTTGATTGATGCGATGTGAAGCGTATACGCGGTGGCACTCTAGTGACACACGATCAGAAACGGATTCGAGCGGGCAGCCGGAAGCCCTTCACTGCCTCCACCAGCAACAAAGACAACAACAACAACAACAACGACACGGGCGGAGTGGTTCAGATTTCTTCAATGGACTTTGGGTACACAAGCTACCCTCTCTGGACGTCATTTATCCACGTCCTTTATCTCGTCGCTCTTTATATGGTCGGGAACGCGTGCGGTCGAGTTAAGGGCGTAAATGCCAGCCAGAGTGTTGGTGTTGGCAGATTTTGCCAAACCTTTTTTTTCAGAGTGTGCTGAGACCCCGGCGGCGGCGCCGATGTGGCTGCCCCTCCCGTGCTGAGTGGTGGCTCGGCGGGTGCAACGGCGGCAGATTTGAAACAATTTGAGCGCGCACTTTCCGCGGTGAGAGAGAGAGAGAGAGAGAGAGAGAGAGAGAGAGAAGAGAGAAGAGAGAGAGAGAAAGAGAGAGAGAGAGAAAGAGAGAGAGAGCATCAGCAGCGCAGTAATGACAGGGTATCGGCCTCTCACCTTTCCAAAGATTACAGGAGTGCAGTGTCATAGCCATCGTGGGAGAGCAATTAGTTTGTCTTTGCCGCCCATCACACGCTCCCTGATTGGCCGCCGCGGAGGACGCTGGCGGACGCGGCAGCCAATCACACAGCGCGCCTCGGACACACACGCAACCGTCCAAGTGTCAGCCACCCGGTCAAGTAGCACTGGGAAGGAAAACAAACTAAAAAATGTCGAAAATTAAAAAAAAAACTCCAGAAATAGAGCAGATTTTTCCAAGCCCGTCTTTGATCTGACAGGCGTTGGGTGAAAGTACTTTTGTACTTTTGCACCACGTGTCCTAATGGAGCTTCAGAGAACCAATTTGCGGGTGAGCTGCGCGGCGCCTTCGCGTCTCACCATGTCGGATACGACCGACACCACACACACACACACACACACACACACACGGACAGACACTTACGGTAAGCCCCCGCCGCGGCCACAGGGCGGTCTAACTCTGCGCGGTTTGGTGCGAAGGTGCGGCGTTGTTGAGGGCCCCAGCGGCGAGGCACTATGGCAACGCCAGTCCTGCAATGGTGCGACTGGCTTTCCCCACAAAATGAATGATAATGCGCGAGCACGGTCGTGTGGGGCGCTGTAGTCATGCCGCTCCCAAGATTTCGGCCGGCGAGCCGCGAAGCCGCGCGAAGCACCGCCGAGGCAAACGTCCCACATCGGCTGATGGCTCGCTCGCCGCGCATGTTCGAGAGAATAAATCGATAGATCGAAATGGCGAACACAGTGAAGTGATTCTTGCAGTGGTCCTGCCGGCCCCTCGCTGGAGCCTGGCTGGAGCCTCGCAGTGCTCGGCCGTGCGTTGGAAACGACGTGCCGCTGGAAGTCACGCCGAGGAAGTCAGATTCACACAGCGGGGCCCGGCGGGGCCCGGCCACGGCGGAGCCTGATGTAGCCGCACCCCTTACCGCTATGATGGCCCTAATGCATCTCACATGGCCCCGCGGCCCGCGGCCCGCGGCCCGCCATAGCGCACCCGCACAATCACAGACGGACAGACGGACAGGCAGACAGACAGACAGACAGACGGGCGGCCACGGCGGTTATAATAATGGCGGGGCATGAATCAAAATCAATGTGAATCTGCCGTCTTCCCTCCGGCGCTGCGAGTTCAAACTCACATTGCGATTGGCGACAGGGCGGTGCTGGCGGACACTGACGTCGGAAGCGCGGTGCGACCCCGTGGCAGTATTCCACGGCCGTAACACACCGCGCGCGCCGCGCACACACAACCCGGCGCCGATTTTACAGTGAGAAGAGAGGCGGCGCCGACGCTGCAGTGCTCGGCCGAATGTTGTGTGCCTGCGTTCGTTGGCGTGGAGGACGTAAACGGTAAGCACCCCGTTCGAGCCCCGCGGCCCGCAGCCTGTTTTATCCCGGCTGCTGATTGTCCCATTGCCTGGCTGGCGCTTGGCTGGTGCTGGGCTGACGGCGTGGCCGCGGGCCTAAGCCTTCCCTTCCGTGATGACCTGCACCAGCGCACCTCGCGCACTCGCAGGGCCGCCACCAAATGGACTGTTCAGGCCGCGCGTTTTCCCCCCGAGAGAAAAAAAAATCTCCATTGTTTATCACCAGGTGTCAGGAGAGAAATGGCCCAGGGCAAAAGCGGGCGGCCGCGGGCGGGCTGTGTAGAGTGGAGTGGACGGAGTGGACGGTCTTCGCGCTAATATCGTAAAGGACGTCCACCGCTGCCACCGCCCCGCCCCGCCCCGCCCTTGCTAGAAAGCGTCTCTTGCTTCTTTTTTTTCCTTCTCGCGTTTCGCCGGGCCGCGGCCAGGCAGTCCGCCCCGGTGATGACGCGCCGAGTGATGAGATGAATGAAAAATGCGCTCATCGGTCTCTGCTCCGGGTTACACTGCATGTAAACGCGATTTTGGTCTCTCTCTCTCTCTCTCTCTCTCTCTCTCTCTCCTCTCTCTCTCTCTCTCTCTCTCTCTCTCTCTCTCGTTTGTGTGTTTGTGTGTGTACTGGCCATGCGCAAAAACTACACGTGGATCCTCACGTTCATTCAACAAACATAGCGAGTAGTCACACCAACCACAATAGTTCTTGCTCTGCCTCTCTTTCTTTATATCGTACACACACACGTACGTACACACCCGTAATGGCAAATTCATAGGACACACGCGCCAAAGAAGGCATCAATCACGGAATGCGCGAACAAAGACAGAGAGACAGAAGAGGCCGGTCGGTCCGCCGCCTGCGAAGTCCGGGGTAGGCCGCCCCGCCACACTCCGGTGTCGTGGTTGCCTACCCCGCGCTCCGCAGGCGTCTGAAGGCCGGGCCACCAAGTCTTTTCAGAGCCCGCACGGGGCACGGGGACAGATCCAGAGGGATCGCGTTCTGAAAGGGCGAGTGCTCGATCCGGCGAGTGGATGTATACCCAGTCGCGCTGCAAGGCTCGACGCGACGGCCGGCTCTCCAGAAGATCATCAGAAACCTAATGAATTATCGCGGGTCCCTTTCTCTTTTCGTATCTTTTGCTGCGCGCGTCACAATTTCTCATACGCCTCCCTCTTTCCGGGCGCTTTTTTTCTCCTCCTAGTCACCTTTGGGTTATAAATGATGGTGTTGCGCGTAACGCGGACCCACACGGCCCTCTGCCTGGCCTGGCTCTGCGTACGGCGTGGCGTACGGGAGCTGAACGTTCAGTCACGAGGCCTTTGTGCGCCGCGACGGCCGATCAGGACCCGGCCGCAGGGCTCCGCAGGGCTGCCAACTTGACTCGCCAACGCCGAAAAAAACAACAACAAAAAAACCTCATTACCAACTTGCAAAATTTTTAAAAAAAAGGGTATAAATTATGTGTTCACTTGTTCATGTCTCCCCGCCGGCGATGTTACTACTGACACCAATGGTTCGCATCGAGCTGGACCAGGGTTCAAACACTTTCATGAGGTTTTTTTTTTGCAAGTGGCACCGTGTCTCCAATTGCCTTCCCCTAGTGTCCATCTTCGGGGCGGGCCTCTCGTTGAGGCAAGATTTAGTGTTCCAGCGGACTGGTTCCGAGAGCCGTCGCTCTGTCTCTCTCGCACTCATGGGGAGTTCCGTATAGGTGCGAGAGAGACAGTGACGTAAACGAGCCTCGGAATCGGACTGCGGCTGCGGGTCACGCCGCCTAGCTTGGCGACCGCGATGGATGGAGTTCGTGCCTCGCACAGCATCCCGGCGTCCTCCGCGGCGCTCCCACGATCAATTATGCTCTCCACACTTTACTTTTACGTAAAATACGGCCCGCCCATTAAGTGGCCGAAAAAAGTGAGGGGGACAGCGGGCAGGGCACAGTGGGCGAGAAGACCGGTGGAGTCGGCCAAAACTCTAGACGCGTTTTGAGCTCCTGGACGCTAAATGCGAGTCGAACCGAACGTGTTTACCCCGCCAATGGGTTGGACGCTCCATTTCGCGACTATGGAGCTCAAAACGTGTATAAAATTTTGGCCGCCTGTGTCGGTCTTCTGGCACACTGTGCAGGGCACGCACCGGTCGGACGTACGTACGCCGCGCCCTGCACGCCGTGCACGCCGTGCACGCCGCGCTGACCGCAACTTCCGGAGAAGCCGGCCGCCGTCTTGGGCTCGACCCCCTGAGGACGTCCCTGAGGACCTCGTTGGGGCCGAAAACTGTCACTGCTCGTCACGTGACACGGACACGCGACCGCAAGGTTGTCACAAACTGTCAACGAACTGTCACGGCCGGGGACGGGTGAGCGCGCAGGGAGGCGGGCCGGCCGGGTGGGCTGAGGCCAGGCTGAGGCCAAGCCGAGTGGGGCTGACGCCGGTAAGGATTCCTTGCGATCGTTTCCCTCCAATCTCGGCTCTTTGGCTTCCTGAGCGAGCCGAGCAAGCCGAGCGAGCCGAGTGCGTGGATAAGGCGAGTGGGCAGCGGGCCGTCGGACCGTCGTCGCCAGCGGGCCATGCCCATGGCTTCCGATCCTACCTGCCACGTTACATCTTGTCGCTGTCACTCCATGTCACTCCGTCATACACTCGCCGATTACGCGCAACTCGCCGTGCTCTGTTGTTGTTGTTGTTGTTGTTTCCACCCCGGCCATTTCTCACATCCGAAACAGTGTAGCGGTCTGACTCACCGCTGCGGTAATTTTAGGAAGCGAAGCCCGCGCCTTCATCGGGCAGATTATTCAAAAAGTTGTTTTGGCCCCCGGCCGCCCGGAGGCCGTCCGGAGACTGCGGCCTAAACAGGGGGTCCCGGCTGGTCTCCGGCTCCAGGAGGGCAGGAGGTTTTCTTCGTCGCTCTGTCTCTGTCGCACTCCTGGGGCCTACCATACATGCGCGAGAGAGACAGAGCGACGAGAGCGACTTTTGGAATAGGTCCGTAGGCTGCTGCAGGCAGCCTCGCCCCGTCGCCTCCATTTCCTGCGTTTATTGGGGATCGGCGGTCATCCCGGTCGGACTCGTTTCCGAAACGCCTTTTAAGAGGTGAGGGGATCCCCCGGGGGGAAAGCAGAGTAAGACCGCTTGAGTACAAACACAGAAGCTTCGAAGCGGGCTTTTTGGACGCGAGGCGCCCGCCTGCTCCGTTGTTATTAGGGATGGTGCGAGAGGACGTAGTAGTTCTCGTTCGACCCCATGCACATTATTTAAATCAGGGTTCTACAGTTTTCGAATATTGATTTTGGAAATGGCAGCTTGGAGCAAACGGAATAAGTTTTGGTCGGGACTTGAAATTTGAGGTTCCCTTCCAAGAACTGTTTTCTATCCAAGGTCACCTCCATTGTCCTTGCAATTGGACATATCAGCGCTCCCCCTTCCCACTGCCAGCGCGGCGGTGGGCCGGGCTTAGCTTCACGACAGCTGCTGAGGTCCTCCACTGCCACCTCCGAGGCTCTGCTGGCCGAATCGGCCCGACCAATTTCTGTAATGAAAGACTGGCGTCCACCCTGGCATTACGGTGTAACGACACGCCGCCGTCTCCGGCCGTCTCCGTCGCACCCGCGGCCGCGCATGGCCGGAGCGACAGAGACGAAAGCAGCAGCGCGGTAATGACACGACAATATCGTTAATTAGACGAGTTTATCATCGCCCGGCGGCCCCACGGTGTAGGACCCTCGGTGTAGGACCCTCTAGCAGGGACACTGGAGAAACGTTCCCAGTAAAGCGGCGGGGATCGCCACATAATCACATGATGCTTTGGATACGCGGGCCGCCATTTTTCCTCGGAATATCACTATAGGCAGGTGGGGGTGGAGAGACAGGAGAGAGAGAGAGAGAGAGAGAGAGAGAGAGAGAGAGAGAGAGAGAGAGAGGAGGAGGAGGGGGGGAGAAGGGGTCACACGCAGAGCGCACAGGCACACACGTGTTATTTCCAGATTTCCACTGCTGTGCCGTGTCACCGCGCGAACATGCAGGAAATGGAATCCCGCAAAATAAGTAAAGTGCTTCGCCAGGAAACGGTGCGGATGCATTATTCATCGGGACGGATGTAATTGGTAACGCGCCGCAACGTACCGTGTAATGCATTCCATTGCACCACTGGAGAGGGAAAAGGCAGCAGCCGCCCCGGCGACCACTTTCACGGACCAAAAAAAAATTGGACTGTTCACCTGTATTTAAGGTGTAGAAACGTCCTGGTTACTGTTCCGTCGCGGTTCAAAAATTTTTGCAGGTAAGCTGTCTGACGGACTCGCGGGTCGCTGCTCCACCCCCTGAGCCCCGCTCCGCTGTGTATCGCCGTCTGTACTGCGTGCGAGCGACCGGGACGTAACATTACCCTTGTCCGTGTCATTAACTCCGTTTTTATTAGTATTCCAAAGAGCGAATGAATTAGTTTGCCAGTCGTTTCCTCAAAAAGCCAGCCAGGCAGGCCGGGCCAGTCACATGGCTTGGTCGGCCAAGGCTTGCCGAGGTGCGAACAAACAGTACGTTATCGGCGCGAGATCTTCGCTCGACTGGTGGCGGTGCCTGGAGGTGCCTGCGGCGTGGCGGCGCGGGGAGGTAATGATGGGGCAAGTGTCGTCGCCCTGTCTCTCTCGCACTCCGGGGCCGGCCGGGCCGCGGCGCAGGGGAGCGACAGAGACGGACCGTTTCGGAATCACTCGGCAGGTGGTGCCTCTCCTCGATTTGGCGCTCGCCGTCCGCTGGCGCGTTGCGAGCAGCGGAAAAAAGAGGCATTCAGGAGAAAAACGGGAAAGGTCGCTTATTTCGAAAAAAAAGGGTCGTATACCGTTTCAACTCGAAATTCTAATAAACGTTACAGCTGGAAGTAGGTGAGTGCTGTTTGTTGGTTCAGGTGCGGCGGCGGAACAATGCGTCGCGGGAAAATGCATACTCTTCGTTCGTAATTCAAGGACTTCTCGAACCATTCCATTCCATTCTCCGCCTCAGCGACTCTATTAGTGCACCGATTACGTTACATCGTTGCGGTGCGCGTCCTGCCTCGCCAGCAGCGCCGTCTTGCGGCGTTTTGCGGAACTATCCAGCCGCCGCCACGGTGACTGGAAGCGTCAGAGAGGATTCTTCGCGTCGAAGTGAGGTTATGTTGCCTCTCCGTTGATGTCCCTGGCAGAAGCCCTTGGCAGCGACGCCACCCGAGGAGGTCCGGAGTCCTGGGGCACGCACTTCTTGGAGACCACATCCTCGACGCCCACGCGCCTCGCGCACCTGCAGCCCGGCTGTGGTCAGGGCCCCTCAGGGCCGGAAGTGCAAGCAGTCCACGCCAAGATCGCCGCTTTTGCCACCAGTCGCTCTCTGTCGCACTCCTACGAAGCCCCGAGAGAGACCGGGCGATGAAAGCATACCGATCCGAACCTGCCTGCAGAGAAATTGGACCGTTATTGGCGGGTTCTTTCAGTGCTTGGCAGTTTGGCGGGGTCTGGCTGCGTCTGGCTCTAGCCCCGCGGGCGCGAAAACAAACGGAAAAGGTGTCATTTGGTGCTGGCGTGCCTTGGAACGGTGCCGCTATTACTCAACTATTTGGAAACGGCGTGTCGATACCACGGCGATGTTTCCATCGCCCGGAGCGACCGGCAACGCTCTGCGTTGCTCGGATCAACGCCTTCAGCTTCTCAAACAAACGACGCTCCAGACAATCTAACGGCTTGATGATTGGTCCGGTGCCAAGCCACCAACATTCGAACGTAGAATACAGCCAGAAACTTATACTTTAGGGATGGGGACTTTGGGCCCCCAAAATGGCGGCGGGTAACAATGGGGGTCACTTACTACTGACTGCAACAAAACAACAGAATGCGTCATTTAAGCGCAACTGACCCGCTTTTCGTCATTACTACGAGCTTTTTACCTTACTCGAGCCACAAACACCGCCTGCCGCTCAACACAACCGAAACGGACGCTAAAGAACCATTTAAAGGCAAATCATTGACAGGTCGCTCGGCTGGCTTGGCCGCCGACTGCTCTAATGCTCGGGTTGGGCTCGGCCCTAGGCCTCCGCGGCGCCCCCCGTCGCCCCAGAGGTCCGTCCGGGTCGTCGGTCTGTGTTTTCATCCGCGCGTCTGTCAAAATGACGGGCCGCCAGCCCTAAGCGGTGTTAAGCGTTGCGCCCCGGGGTCCAGTCCGGGCGCACTCCACCCCGGCACCTCGCGTACCTCGCCGGCGTCCGGCACGACCAGAGACATCCCTGTGTCATTAGGCCTCGCCACTGCTGCCTTTGGCCGCGCCCCGGGGCAGGCGCGGCTCGGCACGCCGCGGCACTGAGTTGATGCCTTTCCGATTAGCAGCGTGAAGTGGCGGCAGTGGTGGCGGCCTGCGGGTTGCCTACGAGAATCACGGCGCCACGCCACGTGTGGTCCACGCGTCGTGCTGCTCCAGTGCCCCTTCCACGTGGCTGGTCGATGTGTCGCCACGCACTCCGCCACGCCCCGCCCCTCCACACCCCGCCCCGCCACGCCCCGCCACGCCTCGACCACCACGCCCCGCCACGCCTCGGCCGCATTCCTAGGGGCTCATCGTCGCAGCGCGTTTTGTGGCGGCGGCGGGGCTGTGGATCTCCGGAAAACGGTTTCCATTCTCTGATTAATACTTGGACAAAATGTTGATTATGTCGCCTGTTCCTTTTTATTATTTCCTCTTGCGCGGACCCTCGGCAGACCGAGCACGAATCGATCAAGACGTCATGACGGGAATCGCGCACACACTCTCACACACACTCTCACACACTGCCGATAAGTCGTTGACACGTTCAGCCTGCCAGGTCGCCTCACGGGCAATCGCCCTAAAAAGGGTAAACATGCTCTGTTTTGTCTCGTCCACAGATTACACCGAATACATTAAAAAGCCATCATAAGACAAAACTAATAGGGGACGGCGCCTGGCCCGGTTCTACCTGTCGCGCGTCGCTAGGGCGTCCAACTCTCCTCCGTCCCAGGAGGGTCTGTGGATCCACTGAGTCCGGGGCGAAAGCCGGGCGCGGGGCCAGGGGGCCACCCTAGGATAGGGTGGCGTCCTATCTCAGTGGGACGTCCGTAATCGCCCGGCGCCAGGGAGGTTCCCCTGTCAGATGCTACAAGTCATAATGGCGACGGCTTTGGCGATTCGGTGACATTCTTGGGCCGCTGTTTCAAAGGGCGATAAAGACTTTTGACGGGCAACGATCGGGGGAAAAGAACAAAAAAATAAAACTGAGGCAAGAAATTGTTGGCAACCTTGACTGGCCCTACGACACGCCACGGCGCGCCACCCAGCAGCAAAGCTCCTCCTAATACCCACCGAGACGCAACCCGATCCACTAGGGCTGAGAAAGTATCGAGGGGCCGGTCGGGGGGGGGGGGGGGCTTGGCCGTCAGGAGGGCGCTGAGGCATTGTCTCTGTTCAACTAGTCGTACAAATTGATCTAAGCAGCCAAAATGACTTGTTAGAACAATTCCAGAACGCAGTTAGGCAAAGGTGGCTCGATCAGCATGTCTTTCTCTGAGCATGTTCATCGTCTCCGTACACCCTTTTCTCCGTTTTGTTTCCCTTGTTTTCTCGTTGGCAAGACTGCTGGCTCGTCACCACCACGCCCACTTGGCCGTTGTCACAACCCATTAGCTCGGGCCGCGCAGGCCGCTGAAACCCAAGCTAGCGCGATTAGCATACGTTCGCTTTCAGGCACTCCTTCATCGTCTCGCGGACCGTCGGCCGGCGACTGGCGGGCGACTGGTGGGGACCACACTCGCTCGGCCACTCTCCTGAATCGGATCGGGGTGTCGGTGACGTCCAAAATGTATAAAGCGCGCCTGTTATGGTTTTCACGCGGCAGGGAACCCGACACGCCCGCGGAATGCGGCACGGCCCCACTTTGCTCCCAAAAGCGAGAGCAGCCGTCAAATATTCGACGGGACAGGCCGATCAGGCTGCTGAGGGCCACGATGGCCCGGGGAGCGGTCGTGCCGCCCGGGGCTTCGTGTCATCGGCAAAATGGTGCGTCTCCGTCGATTATCACTCGGAGGATTTGACTGCATTTCCATTATTCAATTCCAACCTCTCGAGTGTCACAACAACAACAAAAACAAGCTCCAAAATTTTGATATCAATATTTAAAAAAACACACAAATAAATTTTGTAAGCAAGGAGAAACGGACACCACCATCCCGGACAGCAGCAAAAGAGGAAACAAAACAGGGTGGCGATACGGATGCGGACAGGCGGAAGGGCTGTCCGCGTGTAAAGCTGCCGTTTTGGTCGCCTTACCGTGCGGATTACTATACGGAAAGGCGTAACTGTGCCTCGACACCCGATGCCCTGCCCGGCGTCTCGGACGTCTCGGACCCCGAGGCTGGCCGAAGCACGCAGGGGCTGCTGCGTCGTCTGGGACCGGGCCACACACGACGAAGTCCAAGTCGCCCCTGCGCGACCCGGACACCCTGCTACCCGGCTTTACGCCCCGCCCTGCGCCCTTGCATGTAGTTCAGCCTCTGGTTTGATTTTTTTAAAGAGCCGGGTTTGCCAGTCGACATGTTCAATACCGTAAAACTTCCAATTAACACTCTCGCAAAAAGTCTTAAAAAATTGTATTTGAATGAGATGCATGATCTGTAGTTTCGTGGGATTTTCATTCAGGGTCAACATTTCAGATTAGCGCCTTCTGAGAGTCTTCATCGCCTCGTGCATAATAAAACGCCTTGTATAAACGCGTTGAGTTGGCCATTCCGCCTGTTCGATCGGGGCCACAGCCGGCCCCGCCGAGGGCCCCGCCGCCCCGATGCTCGTCTTGTTGTCAGCTTCTTTGCTTGCCACCCAGTGCCACCCAGGTCGAGCGACTTGCGGTGACGCTGCGGTGCACGACAGGGCATCAAATGTTTAATAGGGATCTTTAGGGCCGATTTTCAGATTGAATGTCACGAGCTCAGCCAAGCAGCAAGGAAGCGAGGCCGGACCGGGGACACCCAGCCTCCGGGCCCCAGTCTCCGGCCTCCAGCAGACTGGACGAGCGGATGAGTCTCGGACAAGGAGCTTTCAACGCCGAGTATTTCGCCTCTGCAGAAGCCGTAACAAGAACGAGACAGAAAAATGACGAGATGTTGAAAAAGAAGTAAAATAAAAAGGGGATGAAGAACGCCCACCGAGACAGAGTCTTCCCCCACACTGTACTCCAGATTGTCGCTTCATTACGCGTCCAAGTGGATTGAAAATAAGAAACCACACACTGGAGTCATTTCCTGCCGTTGGTAGTGCAGCCCTGGGCGTTACGGGTAGGTGTGTAGGTGGTCATCAAGGCCCCTGTCTCGAAGATGGATCGACCAAGCTTGACCCCTCAAAGGATTTGGGGGAGGAAAAGAAACCAAGAGGGGTCTCAGTTGAAAGCGCGCTCAACGCGCGTCTATTGAACGGGAAGAGGTTCAAAATATTTCGAATCGAAGTCAAAGAGTCCACGAGGTGGGTTAGAGCGATTCCTCAAGTGCATGAACAGTAGGAACGAGAGGACATCTGTTTTATATTACAAAGTCGATCAGAAAAGCCATTTGGTTGAAATGAAATGGATAAAAATAAAATAGGTGCGCATTTTACTTAAGTGAGGTGGTGGCTCGCCTAAAGTGGAGTAACACCTCGCTCGCGTTAATTCCTCCCATTAGCCCGCCCCCCGTCGGCCCTGACCCCCGTCGGGGCCCTCAGTGGGCCCCGCTGGGGCGGTGGTGGGGTGGCCAGATGGATGGGCGCGTGCCTTGAACTGTGACCCGGCGGCCGGCCAGTCGGTAGCAGCCTGTAGCAGCCCAGCCCGGCCCTGCGACTATTAGATGCAGATGGGCGGAGGCAGGCCGGGGGCGGCCCAGGGCGGCAGCGCTTTCCTTGGCGGCGCCGCGGCGCATGGCTTTGTCCCGCGCCGACATCAATTGTTGACGCCAAACCTGGAGGAAATTCCGATTTTTGACGCGGAGCTGTGTGCTGTTTTCCAGTTTGTGTTTGAAAATCACTCTGGTTTCTACCTTCGGGGATGGTCCAAAAAAATTTGAACGTTTCAACCATTGGCCTAAGAATTTGCACGCTCATGCAAGTTTACAAAAATATTTCTCTCTTTTAGATAATTTTTGATTGGTGCATTTCTTGTTGATGCTCGGCCTTCTGTTGCTCTTCGCCCCCTGCGCTGATAGGCATCGTGGCCATCAGGCCGAAAGAACAACAACCGTTCGTCATATTCGAGCTTTTCTTTCGGCCGCCGCCGCCGGGGGTTGAACCCTGACCCCCGCGCGGCGTGTCGCCCCGCCCACCGCTCTGACACGGAGCCCGACCCGTCTCTCTCGCTGCCCTACGGGACGGCCCGTGGGTGCGACGGAGATGCCTGCGCCCGGTAGCGCCTCGTTAAGCCCTTCGTGGAGGCTGTGAAGTCGAAGGCCCGTCGGACTTCTGAAGCGCCGCCCAATCAGAGAGGCGCGAGGCGCTATTGTTTGGGGCCGCGCCAGGCGGTGCCGTGCGGTGCCGACGGACGTGCCCCCGGAGGCAAACTTGTCAACTTGCATGGACGGGTCAGGTCGGTAAGGCTAGTCCCAGCGCGCCTCTTTGAGTCCATCATCACACCCTGCAGCGTCACATCCACACATCCTTGTTCAAAAAAATAATAATAATCGAACAATAGTGTTGAAACAAGACAAAAATGAGCTGCGAAAATTAAGAGCATAATCAACGACTTTTGTCGATGACTGCAGCGGCCGGCAGCGGCCTGGAACTCTGGACTTCCTGGGAACGCAGCGGACGACTCACTCCATGCAGCCAATGGCGCAATCATCAGGGAGCACTATTGTCTCACACATCGCCACTTCGGTACACTCTGTAAAAACAAGACAAAAATCGGCGTCTCTAAGAAAAAAGCAGCAGTTTTTTTTTGTTTTTTTTTTTTAAAAACTTGAAGTTAGGCACTGAAGGTTACGCAATTGGTTTCTAACTAAACTTTGGAGTAAAAGATATCTGACACCTGGAAGTGTCTTGTACATGTCTTGGTACATGTTTTTAAGTACACAAAGGTGTCATGTGCTGAAAATGCAAAGAGAGCTGAGCACAACTTTGCGAGAGTGTAGGGAGAAGGTGTGAGGCGGCCGGCTGTGTTACTTTGTACCTTCTTAGAGCGAGAGAGAGCGACACTCTTGGCACCGTTCACATGGCAACACGACGCCGTGCTTAGTCTTGAAAAATGGCCCCGCCAAACAGAAGCCCCGCTGCAGCAAATGACCGCGCGCGCCATCCTTGTCGCACTCGTTGAAGGGAGAGGCCCTAATGAGCTGAAAGGTGAGAGTCTATTCTTCTTGGGCCATTCTCATCGCGCGGCTACTTTGCCTGCCACATGCAGCCGGCAGCCTCATCTTTGCCGTGATGTGTAAATAACGGGCAGAGCCCGCGCCGGATTAACCCTTTCGAAAAACGAAAAAACTTTGCAAAAATATGGCAAGGCCTGCCGGCAACTAGTTTCACCTGCCAGAATCACGATGAGGGTGTGAATCCATCAAGAGTAAACGAAACACAAACCGTGTCAAAGACTGCAATTTCCCGGAGTAAACAATTTTGAGGTTATGTGGCGGACGACGGTCGTCGAAAACGCCGACTTGAAGTGGCCGTCCCGAAATTGATCCGATTTAAGCATTTCTCCGGCTGCACCAATCGCCGGCGTGTGATTGATACATGCTGCCGGTGCGGCGTAATGACCCGGTCCTTTAATAACAGCGCCCCCGGTAATTACATCCAAGTGGCCGTGCCGTGCCGAGCCGTGCCGAGCCGTGCCGAGCCGTGCCGAGCCGAGCCGTGCCGCGCCTTCTTTCGTTCTGCCCCCGACTTTGTGCGGCGGGGCGGCCCTGGCGGCCCTGGCGGCCCCGAGGGCGCGCAGCACACGGATAAAGGCGAAACTCGTTGAATATTTCATCTCGGAATTGGCTGGAAGCTTTTCCGAATCGCATCCAATTTTTGTGTCGCCGTCGTCGCGTGTCGCCGTGTCGCCGGCCAGACCAACCATGTTTGAGCATCCGCGGAGCTCGGCTCGGCTCGGCCGCTCCCCCTCGCACACGCAACTTCTTGATAACTCGATTACGGGCGCACCTTGCCGTTTGCGCCACCCCCGCCACGCCCCGCCCCGCCGCGACGCCTCACAGAGAGAAATAGCCTGCAAAATATAAATTCCGTCCAGGCTCGCGGCTGCCGCGGCTGCCTCGGATGGCGCCACGGTCCATGGAGATGAGTGCCTCTCGAGTCCCGGCCGGGTGAGCCGGCCGCCGCGCCGCAGGAATTTCTCATGAGGATTTGAGCGCCCCCCGGCCGCTAACTGCATATTCAGCGCGCGACAACGACGTGCCGCGAAATCAAACATTGGCCACATTTTTCTTTCCCACACGCAGACACCAATTTCCAGCGTTGGCCGACAAGCTCGCTGAATAAGACAGGCCGCCCGGAAAGAAGAGGGACTTTGTAATTCGATAATGACCTTCCATTGGAGCTGCTTTTGTCAACACGTGAGTCGCGTGCGCGTCGCCGTAGATTGCCGGCCGCGCGGTCAAGCAGCCGCCATTACTACTTCCGGAAAGTGGCGCGAATTTCAAATGGGAAAAAAATTAGTGTCGTGGGCACCGACTATTTGTTCGATGGTTTAGTCAGAATGTTGGGGTCCGCAGAGGGCGGGGAGGACACGAAACTGTCATACTGGCAAGGCGCTTGTTTTCTCAGTTACACAGCCGAGAAGAAGCACTTTATTATTTTTTTATTTAGATCTATTTTAAAGGCAGTTCCGCTCGACGTCCGTGTGCGGCGGGTGGCCTGCCTGAACATGACAGGCGCCCCGGGAAAATACGTCTTATTCTCTTATTTTCCCGCGTCTGTGTCTGAAAGCAAAACAAGATGAAGGAGAGGAAGCACCGGAAAGGAACCCCATGCCATCATCGCATTACCATGTCACATCCCCTGTCACGTGTTGTGTCACACACACGTCACAGACACACGTGTCACATGCCTGGCTGCTTCTGTTAGCGTTTTGTGGTCTTGCGAAACCTCGGACGGGTAATGGCGGGCCTTTGTTGCCATTCGCCTGTCGCTAAGTCTGTCTGCGTCAGCCGGAAAGAGGAGGGGATTTATTTTCAACTCCATTTTGCCAAAATGAAAAACAACTGCTGCGTGTTTGGTGAAAAGTGGGGGAAAAAAGTTTTTGAATTTTGAGCAAACCGCCAGAAGAAAATTCCCGGATCCAGTGGAACCAAGGAACCTCGAGTACGAGGAACCCCTGCTCCTCGGTAATCCATTTTCTAGGTTCGTTTTTCGCTTCGGACGAAAAGTCTGTGCGGTTTGCGTCAGTGGAAACGTTGCAACCGCTAAGCTGGTGTGACGTGTGTGTGCCTATCAGGTGTCGATTGTGTGAGCATCGGGTTTTGCTTGCTCTATTTCCGCGGCTCTGCGCTTTCGGAAACCGAAAGTGTTTGATCAAGTGGCGCAGTGCACACACGAGCAGCGCGCGGCCTCGGGGTCCCGGCGACACGTTTCGGCGAATTGGCGCCCGGGTTCTCGGAAAGCCGCCCAAATCCGTATTCCGCAGACACGGCCGGCACGGGGCGGTAGGTGGATAGTTTGAGATTGAATAAGCCACACCACACTGTAGGCCCTTTTTAACGGTGTGGAGGGGCGGCGAGTTTACCTGCAGATTTGCATATCCCACGGGCTTCAATCAGGGAGACGCGCACCACTGCGAAATGCCATTAAGGCGCTCTTGTTGATTGCAGACGAACACTCCGAGGGGGCGGCCGAAGTTTCGGGATACGGGGCGTTCATTTCAGAACGCGAAGCCATTTTTTGGCTTTTTAGCGCATTTATACATGCAACGGCTGGTGTGAAGCTAGATGCGATTGCTCTAAAAACAACATTTTTTTTTATTTCTCTCAGACTTTTTTTTCTCGCCCGTTCTGCACTTACCATCCTCCAGTCAGGGTAATCCACTTACTTGATCCGCGAGAAAGGAAGCTAGGCATGCAGACGGCCCCAAATGAAAGAGAGGGAAAAAAATCAGCGGAAACATCTTGATTGAAAGAGGGGCAGCCAAAAAAGCTCGATTGGGTTACCTCTTAACTTTATAATGCTCCACTTTGTCCCACGAAAAAAAAAAAACTCAAATCGTGCGGTCAGATCAACGTGAACGCGAGCACGTGCCTGCACAGAATCACACCACGGCTTTCGAATAATTCCACTACTGAAAAAGTCATGTGCAAAACGAAATCATTCCCGCCTTTTTTTTTCGCGCCTTTCGCGAGGCGATTTTTGCTTCCCGCCCTGGAAGTGACGTGGTACACTGGTAATGCGGCGTTTAAGGATCGGACATCGAACCGCGAGTGAACTGCCCCATCATCGCGCTGCACGCTGCGGCCAGGGCACGGCCAGGGCACGGCCACGGCCCGCCGGGTCCGCCACCGTGCCGAGCACCGAACAAAGGGGAATTAGCATTGGCCAGCGGACCGTGGCGCCACGGAGTGCCGTGGAGTGCCATGGAGTGCCATGGAGCGGCAGAGTCCGGACGGACGAACGGGCGGGACAGCGGCCGCCTCCGAGTCCACTGGCACGCACTGCACCGGCCGGGCCCTCGACAGGCGTCCCGTGGACGGCGACCCGGATGCGGCCCTCCGGCTGGACCGGCCGTTAGGAGGTGTGCGTATATTCAATCCGCCATGTGTACCACCGTGCGGTAACGATCAAGCTGACATCGGTTAGTTCGGGCGCGAAGCAGGGACCCATGCGTACGAAGGGACACACACACACGCGCGCGCGCGCACGCACGGACGAACACACGCGCACACACACACACACACACACACAAACACACACACTCACACAGGCAGGCACGCACTTGGAAGCACCTCCGGCGTGCTACTGTTTGCCTTGGCGGTGGCGGTGCCCTGCTCGGTCCGCGCATGCGTGAAAACTGCTTCACACGCCCTAATTAGAATGTGACCGTATCACCCCCGATGCCCGAGGGTCTCTCCTGGAAGGCCTGGAAGGCCTGGAAGAAGCATCCTTCGGCGTCCGCGCGTCCGCGGCGTGCCTGTAATTAGCGGTGTATTATGCTAATTCGCTGTCACGTCCGGTTAATGTCACGCCAACGCCAGTGGGTCGAGCAGCGCGGACCGATTGCGAACGCCCCGCGGCTCTCTCTCTCTCTCTCTCTCTCTCTCTCTCTCTCTCTCTCTCGCACTCGCTGCGCCTCCTCCACAGGTGCGAGAGAGAGGGTTCGCGATGCGGCGCGTCCCCTAAGCCGTCGGGAGGTAAACGGCGCGTGCTGAGCGAGGCGTGCAAGGCGGCAGACTGATTCCGAAACGTGCTTTCGTCGCTCTGTCTCTCTCGCACTCCCACGCAACGCCCCATGAGTGCGAGAGAGACAGAGAGATAGGTTCAGTAAAGTAATTCTTTTCTAATTTATTTTAAAACTAAAATTTTCAGTTTTTAAATTTTTTAATTTTATTTTGAAGTTTTTTTTTAATTTTTCCTTAATTTTGCGAGAGAGAGACAGAGAGGTAGGTTCGGTAAAGTTCTTCTTTCTATTTTTGGGGGTAAATTTTTTTCAAAAAAATAGTTTTTTTTTTAATTTTTTTAATTTTTTTAACTTTTTTTGCTTTTCGGAGTTTTTTTCTTAGTTTTTCTTACCTTTGCTTTGGGGCCGCGGGCCGGCGATGGCGGTGGCTCGCGGTTCCTGATTGCTCGCCGTTGCGACGAACGCGCCCAAGTGCCCCTGCCGCGTCCTCGGCGGCCTTCGCGGCCTTGGCGGCGCGCTGCCGCGCTCCTCCACTAATGGCGTCGTTTTGGACAACACTCGCCGTGACGGCCGGGGCACGCCGCCGGGGTGATGCAGAGCGATGCGGGGGCAGATAGGCCGACCAGCGAACATGAGGAATTGGTGCGCGCTTGCGTGGCTGGACGCTGGGAGTGTTTTTGTGGCGCGCCGCGGCGTTTTGTGGGGCTTTGTGCAGTGTGCTGGCACTGCTTCCCTATCGCGGCCAAACACTCCAAACCGGCAGCGCGACATTTAGCGACGATGTTATCGGGGCGGTCGGCCCGGCACGCGCGCAAGGGGATCCACGACACTGATATCGGCGTGTTGTTCTCTCTCGCACCCCAGAGCGCGGCGCGCCGTGAGTGCGACGGAGACGGAGCGACCAAAGGACCGTTCGGTTTCGGAGCGCTGAGTCCGGTCGAGTCGCCCCCAGACAACAGGTTCACGGATGCACGATAGTGCAGTGTCCAGTGCGATGACGCACACGCCGGGCCTACAGGCCTCACAGTGTGCCACACTCTCTCAGCTTCCTGCCGCTTTTGAGCGCAAGCAGCACGAGGCGCTGAATGCACAGAAGACCGGTGGAGGCGGCAAAAATTATAGACGCGTTTTGAGCTCCAGAGTCGCTAACTGGGACTAGAACCGAACGTGTGACCCCACCAATGGATTGCTCTCCGAACGAGGAATCCATTGGTGGGGCCACACATTCGGTTCGAGTCCCACTTCTGGCCCAATGTGGCATGCAGGGGCCCGCCCCGGGTACACTGTCTGCGGAGCTTTTGCAACCGACTCGCACCAAGCGTTGACTTTTCGAGCAGTAAAACACAGGCCTGCGTCCAGGCCGCCCGGCCCGCGTCCCACGACTCACGCCGACATTAGCAGAAGGCCGAGGCGTTGCGCGTCTGTCTCACTTTTCCCTGGGCGGAGAAAGGAACCAGGCCGTGACAAAAACGCGTGCGAGCCCCCTAATTGTTACACGTCCCTGTGACATCACAGTCCTGAAACTGAAAAGACAAAAGCAAACTTCCGGTAGGCGGGAAACCGGGAAAAGACAGTTTAATCCAAACGGTCCGGCACGCCATGTGCCCAGCGTGCCCGGCGCCTACTGTTCGGCGGACTGGTTTCCGAAGCAGCGCTGTCTCTGTCGCACTCGTGGGGCGTTCCGTAGGTGTGCGAGAGAGACAGCGCGACGAAAAGCGATCCTGAGGCGCGCGGTTGTCGTGCAGTTTTGGCCTGTCGCGACGCTCGGCCTGCTGCTCGCCTCTGGCTGCCCATGGCAATTAAAGGGGAACATGGCCGCTGCGGCGCCGCGGCAGACTCATCCGTCTCTCTCGCACCCACGCGGGACGCCCCACGAGTGCGAGAGAGGCAGAGCGACGAAGACCACTCTCGGAATCGGTCTGCTGCGGAGTGCATTTAGTGGTCGCAACACCTCAATGCGCACCGAGGCCACCAAACGAGGCAAAGAGCCAAACCGCTCTAAGTGGAGGTGGCACGGATGGGCAGCAACAGCGTCAAAAATAAAAGGGTTTTACAATACGATACAAAAATGTGTAAAACAAGTGCAAGTAGAATAAAAGGATATTTTTCAAAACCTAAATGGGTTTCAAGGTTTTAAAAAAAAATTGAAAAGGTTTTAACAATAAAAACACATAGTGAGAGTAGATCAAACATTTCAAAAACAAAATTAGTTTTTGAAAAAAAAAAATTAAAATAGAGGGTTGGAAAAAAACTGGAAGCAATAAACAAACACGGAAAGGAATAAAAAAAAATAATGACACAGCTCCCAGTACTGCGCAACTTGGTGAAACGAGTGTAGTGACTTGGCGGCGGGGCTTGTCTCTGAAATAAGCATTACGTGTTAGTCGGCTCGAATGAATATCAGCCGACACATGGCCGCTATCTCCATTTGCACACACGCACGCACACACACACACATCACACAAACCCACACTCGCACGAGGCAATAAGCAAAGCACTCCGATGCAAACTACTAAGTGTCCGTCTAATTGGCTACTAAGTACCCGGGTCTCAATTAGCCCTGCTTTAGGGGCCCAGCTCACGCGCCCGGCGGCCCGGCCCGTCCGGTTTCGATGCGGGGTGCGAATGGATATGGCGTTATGCCGTTTTCACTCTAGTCGTAAGCCCGCCCGCGGAGCGGAGGTTCTTTCGCTCGTGTGTTGTTTTACGTCCTTTATTCCGGCTAAGTCGGGGCGTTTGCTTTGCCTCCGCCGGGCCGAGGTGCGCGCACCCTTGCCATAATCCGCAAACCGGAAGCGGAGGCCGACTAAGGACCCAAGGGCGGGTGGGGCCTTTCCCTGCGCAGATTCTTTGTCTTTCGTTCCGCCTTCCGGCGTGCCTGCAGGGCTGCCGCAGACAAAGGCATGAAAACTACGCCCTTACGGGCATGAGAGTCGTTTGGCGCCCTGAAAGCGGCTGTCACGACGTAAACCTTCGGAAGCGTTCAAATTTTACCTTACGAATTCACCCCACGGGGCAACGGGGCAACGCCTGCAGCATTTAGGGGCGCCGCGGCGACAGTCATGGCGACAGTGGACGCGTTAGTGGCCGGCTCATCGAGTCATCGATTTCGATTCGAGTTCCTTGAATAAGTGATGGCCGCGTGGACGTGATAGCGGAACGCGCCCACCGAATGGATTGTTCATGAAAGCTTGATTGGCTGACGGTAAACGGAGACGGCAGCGCCAAGGCAGCGCCACCAGATAGGGTGCCCAGGAGGTTGCCGAAAAGCTCTACTTTGCCCCTGTAAGTGACCAAAAAACAAATCTCCCCGCCTCCTCCTCTAAGACGTGCAGGGTTTGGCTCTCGACAACCCGCACCCAACAGAGATGGTGTCGCATTTCAAACATCGCCATATCGACTTGATCCAAACGCAGCCCACTTTGCGGTCTGTCACGGCGTCCGTGATATGGAGCGGGCCGATTCCGAACACCGGTTTGCGTCTCTCTCGCACGCACGGGCCGTGCCGGAGGCGCACTGAAGAAGAGAGAGAGAGACAGAGACAGAAACGGAGCGCTGTTCGAAACAAGCCCGCAGCAGTGCGGCTCGGTGCCGCTCCGCCGGCCGGCGAAGTGTCGCCTTACGAGCCCGATGGAGTCTACATCGAGATAATCGCGCGAAAAAGCGTAAAGTCGCGCAAATTGGTCTCGAACACGAAACTCGCCCAAACGCACTAACCTCGAAGGGAGTGAAGAAATATAAAAAACATGATAACCCACGACTTTGTCTCAGGAAAAACGAAACAGAAATGAACGATTCAGTGACATCCTTGACTTTTGCTCCACAAGAGTCCGACTCTAAGACAGTTTCTCTTTATACTCCTCCTCCCTATTTCTAGGCGCTGTGCCCTGGACCGCAGCAGTAGTAGTCGTCGTAGCAACGCGATATATCCCATCCCGGTCATCAGACTGGGTCCGTGCGAACGACGGGCGACACGCTATACCTGTAGGAAGTGAGGGGACAAACCATTCCCACAATCAAGAGATGCTGTGCGGCGACGATCAGCGGCAGCTTCAGAGTCAAGTTGCCACCTGGAGGCGTGGAGGGGGGAGCCTTGCGGCGGAGTGTACGTACACACACACACACACACACACACACACACACACACACACACACACCACACACACACACACACACACGAGCCAGCACCCCCTCGACATGGGAAGTGTGGCAGGAATATTTGATGATCCAAAATGATCAGTCGGCCCCCGTTGCCATGTCGCTGAGGCATCGTGGTTTATGGATCCCTCAATCGGAACCACTGACATGGAGGACGATCCATACTACGGCGGTCCCGCCCCGTGTTTTTATTTTACCTTCTCCCGCGTGAACTGCCGGACTAATTTCTCATAAGGGGGAAGTCCGACAAAACTGTGCCAGGCGGCCGGCATATTTGGCGGTATTTCACGGGCCGGAGCCCACGCGGGGGCCGAGGAGGGCCGAGGGGGGCTCACTTATCCCCATTATATTATTAATCACGGCGATAATGATAACCTTTCCATGCTTCGCATGCCCCACATGTAAATGTGCGATAGCGGAGATTAAATTCAATTTTTTCGTTTTAATTTTTTACCGTTGCCGAACTAACTCATCAGCTTTCGGACCTGTTAGAAACGGTTCCCTGGCTGCCGCCTTCTCTCTCCCACTGCCAGCTCGCACTGGAGCTCGCAAAACGCGTCTCGCGCGACTGTACGGCGACAGTCTAGTGCTGCCGATGGTCGGAACCACGAAAACGGGCGGCCATCGACAGCGCTAATGCCAGTCCTCGGCAGGTGTCCCTCCAACAGGTAACTCTGTGGCTAATTAGGCATTTACCTGGCGCAGTCACCGTGGAGCCACAGTGTGGCGCGGCGTGGCGTGGGGGGACGCCGTTTCGTCGTCCGCACGACGCCCTGCACGCCGCGCGCGCTCCTAAACGGACCATTATGTTATTCCGTGAAGAGTCCCCGTCCGTGCGGTTTCATAATTCACCCTGCGCGCGGCCAGCGACCGGCTGCGCGCGTACATCGATAATTTATATCGCTTTGCCGAGCGGTTGAGCAGCGACGACAATGACCAGGAGTGACCACTGTGTGAGCACTGGGCGACCACTGGGTGCAAAACTATCTGTCGCGCTCATTGACGGGGTCGGTGATATACGGGCCGGTTCGCACGCCTGTCAATGCGGAAAGCGTTTTGCGAGATGAGTGGAAGGGCTTCCTGGACGACCAGCGCAGCCGTTTCCTGAAATTATCAGCAAGCACCGTTGGGGGGAAAAATCTGAAATTTTAAAAGTAATGTCTCCCCCTTCCGAAATGCACCTAGCTACTAATTGCTTCACGTGGAACTGCTTTGCTGTCATAAGCATGACAGCTGTCCGCTGGGGTGTAACACTGCAACCCCCCCCCCCTCCCCACCTTTGGCCCTTTCACCTGCACTTGCCTTCCTGCGTTCTTGTATACCAAATGTCCCACGTCCGGCCGCAGACTGATTCCGAGAGCCGCTCTGTCTCTCTCGCACTCACGGGGCGTCCCAAGCAGGTGCGAGAGAGACAGAACGACCCTCGGAATCAGTCCGCTATGCGTGGCTGGTGGGCAGTTTGCAGGTGACTGACCACCAAACTCCCCCGCTCCCACTATTCCCCCTCCGGGCCTCGGCCGCTGCATCACAGAGTGTGGCTTGGAACAACGATTACCAGGGCCGATAGTCGTTTCCTGTGCAAAGTAGCATTTTATCAGCGGCACACTCGACCAGCAGGGGATCAAGCAACCGCCCACACGGCAGCGCTCGCAACGCTCGCAGCGGCCGCGTCCGGAACTGGGGAACGAAACAAGGAGAGGCGTGGGCGGCGGCGGCACGCTCCGCACGCAGCCCGCCTGGAACCGCGCACGGGGGCCGAGGCGGGGGCCGAGACCGGACCAAGACTCGTTTAAACGCTTCGCAGCTCTAATTAGAGCTAAACTGCGAGAGGGGGAGGAGGGGGTGGGGAGGGGTTCCGGCCCGACAGGGTGGTCAAATGAGGGGAAATAAAAGGGGGTGGGAAATATATTTTTTTAGAAAATCGAGGTGTTAAAAAATTAATTGTTGAAAAATTTTGAAGTTTTTGTGGGTGAAGGGCGTGTCTGGTCGTGCCTTAATTTTAAACACCCCTTACTTGTTTTTAGCGTTCAATGCAATGCTTGAAAAACAAAAAAAAATATCAAAAAACAAATACACATGAGGGTATCCATCAATTTGCGATTGTATGGGACATCTTGCTCTGGTTGTGATTCAATGAATGCCGCCGTGTGGACAAGGAGCGCTCCGCGGAGGACAGGGGTTGGGCCGCGAGAGCCGCGGGACCGTGACGGTGGGCCTCCACCGCCACTCTGCTCAATTAAATTTATTTTATTTCACTCATGTACGGCGGCCCTCTTTGCTCTATCGGCGCACCCAGCGTCACAGCCACCGCGGTACAGTCACCGCACAAAACTCGGACAATCCCCCCGGATGTGTCCCGGTTGTACTGATTGACCCTAAACATGTGTTTGATCTTGAAGAAACTAAGTTGGAATGCGCGAAAAAAAGTTTTGTCTGAGAATATAAAAGCTTTCCAAGGACACACGCCGCTGAAAAGGCGTTTAGTCGTTGAAGTTAGTAGTGCTATCTGATTGCCCCCCACCTCTCTCTCTCTCTCTCTCTCTCTCTCTCTCTCTCTCTCTCTCTCTCTCTCTCTCTCTCTCTCTCTCTCTCTGTCTCTCTCCCTCCCTCTCCCTCACTCTTGACGGCGGCCCTCGCCCTAACCGGACTCGCCACACCACAGCAACCCCTAATTATCTAAACACTGGTAGCAGTAGCAGCACTATCTCTCAAATCTCCCTCACTCTGCACCCCCGTCCCCCCTCCCCTCCCTCGCCTCGTATTTCCTTCCCGGCTTGCCGGCTCGCCCTTGTTCGAAAACGCTTCAAACTTTCGCGCCGGCGTCATGAGTGTTATTTTCGAGCAGGGCGGCCGACCGAATTAAAAGGCTGTGCGTGTGTCAGCAGCGCCGCCTCTCTCTCTCGCACCCGCGCAACCCCGCTGGCGGGAGTGCGAGAGAGACGGAGAGGCTCTGTTTCGGAACGAGCCAGGAGAGCCTGTTTTATTAAAGGTGCAAATTGTTGCCACTCCTAGCGCAGCCGTTCTGGGCCGCTCTCGGCTGCTCTCTTTCGGCGTGCTCGCGGCTCGTTGCCGGCCGGCCCGCCAGGCCCGCCTCGCCGGCTAAATGGCCAATAATGACTTGGCACATTTAAATACCGCCCGCGCGTGTGGCCGGCCTGTCCGCGGCCCGAATGCATCCCAGCTAAACGGCGTATTGGCGGGAAAGTCTGGCAGGTCGTTCCCAGGGCCGCGGCCCCACGGGCCCCACGGGGGGCGCCTCGACGACCGCGTCTAGACGATAGAAAAAGGCGCGACAGGATTGATACGGATAGCACTGGACAAACCTCCGAAAAAAGGCGACAGGGGCCGTGGCGGGCTGCCGGCTGGAAGAGGGTAAAGCAAGCTCTGGCCAGCGGGCTGTTTCCGAACACGTCGCTCTGCCTCTGTCGCACTCACGGTGCAGGGTGCGAGAGAGACAGAGCGACGAAGCACAGTGGTTCGCGCACTGAGGCGGCGCTCGGATTGAAAGCGGTTCACGATCGCTCCAAAGCTATCCTAGGTGCCCACCGGAGTCATTACCCGGGCTTTTTCCCTCCGACACATTTTCTAGACGGACATTACCGCTTCGTCATAGGGGGCCGTTTTTGTGCGCTGCTGTGTTAGTTCGTGCCGGACGGACTGCGCGGCGCGCTTCGGATTGGTCCGGATGGAAATAGGGTAATTTGGATTTACAGTTACTCCTTTCCGGACGATTCCTCTCTGCTTGTTTTGGGGCTCGTGCGGGCAACCCAGGGCGGTCCGCGCGTGCCAAAAACGCGCCGCCGATCACGGCCGGTTGCGAGGATTGATAGAACGGTACGGAGGTAACCGTAAAGTTTTTCCTATTTTTATTTTTTTTGTTGCTGCTGGGAGCGTCTGGCTTTTGCTAATACCGCGCGAAATAAAGTGGCATTCGCATCGTTACGACGCGGCTTGCGGTTTTGTCGGCGTCTTGTTGAGTCGCTGCGGCCTCCGGCCCGCTGCGGTGCCTTTGTGTGTTCGGATGTTGTCTCGCGTTCCATTAGCAGCACACGCAAACGCCTCTCCGCCGAAACCTCACCTAACTAGCCTCATAAAATGAGGTTTCCTTGCTTCGAATCTCTTTGTCGTGTGCCTGTTTGAGTACCCTCAAGCCGACATATATTTCTAGAATTTCGACGTTCATCTCGGCTCTGTATTTCAAGAACAAACTGCTTCAGGATGTGACAATTTATTTTTCAAAAATATTATTGTTCCTTTTAAATCTGTTTCCTTTCCTTGTCAATTTTTCAGTCTGCTTGGGTTTAGGGAAAAAAATGGACTGTCGTTTTCGTAGATTGCACTTCATTCAGGTTTATTCCCATACTTTCAACTCAAATATATAGTCACATACAAAGCAGGACATTTTGGAAACGACAGCTCTAGCCTCACTGGTGTTGGGCAGCGTGACACCCTGTCTCACTCGCAACAGCAGTGAGAACAGCGCTTCTGAAGTAATTAGCTATATTTTACAATCATTACAATGAAACATACTATATAGAGAACATCTGATCACATATATACAAAAAAAAATTATAATCATAACAAACAAAAATTAACATGGCAAGAGACTTTGTTCCTGAGTAATCTAACTAGGTTCAGCGTCTCTAAAATACGTTTATAAATTAAAATAATACTGTATTTGTATCTGATTGTACAATATAGGGCTTATACAGTGAACTGATAATCTTTTTTATGGAGCTAATAATGTACAAATACAAGTATGCATCGCAGCATCAGCATTAACAACAACGACAAGAACAAAATTTGGTAGGCCGTATTTTGTAAAGCCTTAGGATAAAAAAGAAACTTTCAACAAGCTAAATCTATGATGTGCCTAATAATGAAGTCGATTTTATGAACCTTGAACCACTGACAAGCACACAAGACAGGCACCGGGTCGGTGAGAATCGTAAATTTCACAGGAGAAAGAAGCTTTTTAAACAAATGGAAACAAGAGTGGGCTTTATAAGCCGACAGTCAAAATACAACCCAGGTTGAAAGTGGTAAGGCCTTCATTCCAATAAAACACATGACAAAAATAACATTTTTAACAAAGAAAAGCATCATTACACGTCGACGAAAAACAAAAGTTGATACGAATTGCACTGCGGTCCGGCACTGCACAGGCCGTCGCTGTTTATAATGTCTGTTCTGCTGAGTACATAGACATATCACAAAGCTACTCTCGTGGCGCCAGAACTAACAACAACAACAACAGTCTTCAATCACAATAAAGCTTTAAATGGCGCGCGGTGCGGCCAGGGCCCTGGGTCCGCGGCACGCCGCGGCACGGCGGGGTGAACGGTAACCAAGGTGTTGGTCTCATAGATCGCCCACTCTCGAGTCGTTGGAGTCCTCCTCCACGTCCACCGAGCCGTGCCTGGACTCGGGCGTGCGCGGCGTCCGCGGCGAGTGCGGGTGCTGCTCGGGGGAGGGCGTCCGCGCGGGCGGGCCGTGCTGCCCGAAGTGCGCGGGGGGCGGGTGGGGGCCGCCGGGGGAGTTGTAGTAGCTGGAGAGGGAGGCGAGGGAGGAGGAGGCGGCGAGGGCCCCGGGGGCGGCAGCCCGCCGGGCAGGGTGGACGACGGCCCGGGCAGCAGCCCCATGCCGGGCGGGTACAGCCGGTACGCCAGGGGCTTCTGCAGCGTGCTCACGGCCGCGGACACGGCGGCCTGCTGCCGGTAGAACAGCTCGGCGGCGGACGGCGCGGACCTCGCCAGCGGCAGCGCGGCCGGCGACGGCCCGGGGTAGTTGGGCCAGTTGGCGTACGAGGGGTACAGGTTCTGCAGCGCCACGTAGTTGCCGGCCTCGGCCAGCAGCTCCAGCCCCACCGCGGTCTGTCGCTTCCACTTGGTCCTGGAACAAGCGGAGAAAAAGGGCGGGTTAGTTTCGATCGGCAGGGTGGGCGGACGAGTGGGGGTGGCCTGGCCGGTTCGTAATCAGAAAGGAAACTCCACTTGAGCGGCGCGCTGAGCGGGCAGCGCGGCCAAGCCCGGCAACGCCTGCAGCGCCCGGCAAAGCGCGTGGCGGTAATGGCGCCATTCGCACCTAGTAACAACGCAACCCGAACAAAACGATTCCTAAATGCAGCCCCAGTCCCGCACGCTCCGCACGCGCGGCGTTCTTTTTCCCAACACGCTCCAATCACGCGAGGCGGCCTGCCAGCAGCCAGCCAAGCCAAGCAGTCGAGCCCCCACGGCCCGATAGCTTTCATGTATCAAATATACAGCACACCTGACCACGGCGCTTCCACAAAACCCCGCATGCCGTCTGCGCTCGGCCCCGCCCCGCCCCGCCCCGCCCCGCCCCGCCCCGCCCCGCCCCGCCCGAAACGCGATCTGCCACGATTGAAATGGATACAGCCTTGAAGCGGCGCGCGACTCCGCTCGCTCGCCCGCCTCTTGGATTTGGCTTTTCGATATACGCATTCTTCCCGGCAAGATTTTCGTCGTTTCCGAGGCGTTACTCGGATTTCACGCCAACTCATCGTCCCCCGGAAATTCAAGGTCTGTTTTCAAACTAAGTGGTCTTTTATTTTGCGAAATTCTTTGCCGCTGTCGCCTCGTAACCGCTTGCAGCAAACCCATCAGATGAGCGCTCCATTCCCACCTTTTAGCCATCATTTTTCTTCCCGGTCGAGATATCGATGTCAGGGAGCGGCGAGCGCGACACCACATCTAGCGGTAGCAGGCGCGCACACACACTCACACAGACACTCACACTCTCACAGACGCACACAGTTTGTATAAATCATTCTCGCTCTGAAAGGGACAAAACGTCGCCGCGTACATGACTTTTAAACCCGTTCCGTATCCATTAACTAGCGATCATTTCACGCCTGGACAGGTCGGACCGAGTGTCACAACGCATTCACCGCTGCTGCTGCACTGCCAAGTGGGTGGAGGGGCCAGAAAAATTTCGCAACTGCGGACTGCAAGCGAGGAGCGTGAGGGTCGGGAAGAAAAAGGCTCAGCGTTCAGTGGTATTTGGGGCGTTTCGTCAGGAAACAAGACGCGCATCGGAGCGTTTTACACTCGCCAGCGGTCTCTTTTCATCGGACTTTATCGCTCGCATTGCGTAGTACTCACGTACACATGCACACACACACACACACACAGACCCCCCCCCCTCCATCGGAGCGAATTTATCATCATCGCACACACACGCCCGGTTCCATTCTTGCCGGGCGGCGACACATCAAATTAATATTTAATTGGGCCGGGCGATGCGGAATTATTACACAGTCGTGTGGAGAAACTGAAAAGCTCGCGCGGGCCGCGGCGGCACTGGCACACCGCGGCGGCACCGCGGCAGCATGACTCGTAATGATAAGGTCATATAAAAGCAATAACGCCAAAAGGCCTGCGGTCGGGAGAAGTCGGTTACAAAAAGCGAAACGCGGTCAGGTGTGTGTGAGAGTGTGTGAGTGTGTGTTTTCGTGAGTCTCTGTGTGTGTGAGAAGATGCGTAGCGAGCGGTGGCCTGACATTTAGTTGTTGAATCGGTGCAGCCTCGCTCGCAGTGCACTTTGTCCGAAGGCGGTGGCCTCACTCGGAGTGAACGGCGGCGGCCAGCCCTGAACTTTTTCCTCCGTCGCTCTGTCTCTCTCGCACCCCTGCGGCTCGGCCCGCGAGAGCGAGAGAGACGGAAGGTAGTGGGGGGATTCTGCGGTAATTAATCGCCCTTGTCGACAAATAAGAGCAGTTCTGCGACCTTGAATGCATCATCACCCTTTCCCTCGGCCTGCTATCGCGCGCGCCCGCGGCTGCCCGGCCGAATGGCTACTCGGCAAACAATCAAACAAGCGGCATCTATTAACGACGACAATTAATTTCTCAATGTCGCGACGCGCGCGTCGACAGTTGGCGCCCTTCCCACAGCCGAGCCCGCTTTGCCTGGTTTGCCTCCGCATAACCTCACTTTTTCTAGAATCGCACGCGTAGGTGCGTTTCTCACACACTCACACACACGCGCGGGACATCTATCAGGCAGCAAAACTATTACAACCGCAAGAAAGTTTCCCAGATTGCCCCTTTTTATGGCGGCCACCGCGAGGCGCCGCGAGGCCGCTGCATACATTTGCTCTGCTCGGCCCGGCCGGGCCCGGCTAGCCTAGGGTGTAGGGCCCATTCCGAACAACGTCCGCTTCCGTCGCTCCGTCCCTCTCGCACTCACGGGGCGTGCCGAAGGCCCGAAGGGGTGCGAGAGGGACGGAGCGACTGCTCGGAATCACAGTCCAAGGTGTAACAACACGGATCGGGGCTGTTATTGCCACAACGAGCCGCGCTCCTTGAGCGGGGCGTTGCTGCGCGTTGCGGGGCGGCCACCCTCGTTGGCGCCACCCGTCTCGCCACCCGTCTCTCTCTCTCGCACTCACGAGGCGTCCCGTATAGGTGCGAGAGAGAAGGACTCTCCGCTGAAAGCCCGATCCTGCCGATAAGCCCCAGTGTACACGGCTGCTCACACACTCGGCCCCAAATTGGCGGCGGCGAGCGCCCCACCGCAGAATGGGGTGCGGTGCCCCTCGGGGTGCCCTCGGGGTGCCCCCTGCGAGGCTAGCCGGCCGAGCCGCCGCCCCCCCGCGAGGCTAGGCCCCGGCCTTTGTTCACGCCATCATTAGGCCGGCAGCAGCCGCCAGGTGATGGACACCACATATGCTGGAACGAAACGGGACGCGGCGCTTTCAAAGAAGCAGAATTCCAATTACGCTTGTCGTGAATAATAACGAAAAATTCCAATGCTTACGCATTGCACGGTGTTCCGGTTGTGGAAATCATTTTGAAATCTGTCATTTAAACGTTAATTACGTTAATTTTACCGTTATTTACGTAACTTTGAATCCTACCGATATTTTTACATTTCCAAAAGTGATTCAGTTAACACAATGACCATCTCAGTCCATCTCGCGATCTCGCGATTTACAGTGCTCGCTCATGTTCGTCAACCCAAAGTCATCCGCGTTCCGAAAGCACCCCTCCCGAGTTTAAAAAGTTTGTCAAACCAACCGTCGTGCTGGTTATAGAATTGAGGAAAACATGAGACGAGAACCGCAGCCTTTAAAAGCAAGCCAAGCAATCCAACCTCAGCAACAATGGAGGGGCAGTTTCAATGCGCGACTACTCGTTTTTCAGCCTCGCGATTTTCGAAAGGCGCAGACGCCGAGAAAATTGTTGCCAACTGCGGAAAATCTATTTATTCTGTCTTTCTGCTGTGAAGTTTTTACTAATGACAGATTTGAATATGTGTAAATGTTTTATCAGTGTACAATGAGTGAACATTGGCATTTGTGAATTTTACGGCGTTTTAATTTCTTTTTATCATGGACTTTAAATTTGACAGTTGGATAATGGCAGTGGGACGTTTTCATCGAGAATTTTTCTTCATGTTTTTATCATTTTCTTAGAACAGTGATTAGTTTTTGTCACTTTGATGAGGCAGGAAGTTTAGTTTTTAAGAGTGGCACATTTTTTCTTCGAAACGTTTCTGGAAAATGTGAACGGATAAGGGTGCTTGATTGTTGCAAATTTATGTTTTAGTCGTTTACGGAAAATTTCCACGATAAATTTTTTTGATTTTCGGACTTTTTATTGTATTATGAAAAAGGATTAATATGGCGGGAGCGAAATGTCCATCCTGGGGGTCCGTAGAAGAAGAATTCTGAGCGGCCCCGGGCAATAGGGGTCCTCCTTCGTCGGAACCCCTAAAAACGGTTCGCGGGGACGCGCAGTGTGTCAATACACGAGTGGGGGCTCGCCTGCGCCATCCGTCTTGGCCCGGCCGGGGCCTGGACGGGACCGGGGCGCTGTGTGACAGGTGAGGCGGTCTATTACTCGGGTGTCGAAGGCGGCCCGAAGGCGGCCCGGCCTGCCAAGGGCACTAATGGTCCATCCAGATTTTCCTTTTTGAAAGAAGAAGCCAGGCCGGCGTTAGGGGACGCGTGTAATCGATGGGTGAAGGCTCGACGGACCCCACGCGGGGCGGGCCGGCCAGGGAAACGGCCCCGGCGCGCGTTCCCATCGCGCTGCATCGGCCCGCAGACAAGTGTCGAAAAATGGAACAAAACGGGGAATCGAACCCGCGGCCGGCGCGGAAGCGGCCACTGCATATCCGGGGCCGTCCGTGGTATCGGGGTGGCGCGCGCCTTGAGCGCGGATTCGTTCCGGAAAATGGTTGGAACGGCCTTCCGCGTATTTCGCGCTCATCAGATCAGCCAGCCCAGCGTGCAGGCCGTGCAGGCCGTGCAGCAGGACGGGAGGAAGTGCAGGCGGAGCACTGCGGAGGCCCTGGACGGAGGCTAGCCGCGCGCGTGCGAGTGTGTGTGTGTGTGTGTGTGAGCTTGCTCATATAAATGCTCACGCACACACGTGTTGTGTCATGACTTCCATGTTTGCCTTGCTATAGCCGTTATATAAGGTGAATATTCAAAGAGAGAAAAACCCGCAGCGTCGTTCGAATGTACAGAAAAATGGACAAATACAAGGGGCAAGGAAGGGCGGCACGACCCCACCGCGAGGCGGGGAACTACTCGGAATCGAATGGAATTATTAATCCGTCGGCGCGCGCACATGTTGACCAAGGGGGGCTGCGGTCAACACGATTAGCCGACGCACAAAGAACGAGCACAAACTCGCGTCATTCTTCGCAAAAAAAGATATTAAATACTGCATTCCGTATTTATTATTTTTTTCACGCGTTTCGGCGGCCCTAACACGCTTCATCGCCTGTCGGCTGACCCGCCTGCCCCCCGGTGTGGAGGCCTTTTGTGCAGCTCCCCCCGATTCGCTGCTCGCCGCACACGCGCCCCGGCCCGTATTTGAACCCGTGACCTTGACCAATCGGCTTCGGAGAGGATGTACTCAGCTCGGTCGCAGCGGCTCGCTAAGCCGCCGGCTCCATCCCGCTGACCGGCCGCCCTAACCTCAATGTGCAAACGACCGCCGAAAATCCGGGCGGGCCGCGCTGCCGCGCTCACAACACGCGAACACCGATGTGGGCCACGCGGGCCCTAATGCGCTTTCCTCTGCCAGCACCTTGCCGGCACCTTGCCGGCAGGAAGGGCGAGGATGGTGCTCAAAAAGCGGAATATTTTACTTATTAACTTGATGCCGTCCGAGTGGGCAGCCTGTGGCCAGCAAGGAACAAGGCCTGCTTTCCGGTCATCAGCGCACGCGGACGCGCCGCGGCGTTGCGCATCGTCTAGAGAGAGAGAGAGAGAGAGAGAGAGAGAGAGAGAGAGAGAGAGAGAGAGAGAGAGAGAGAGAGAGATGTGCCGAACGCTAAACCGCGACCGGCCGTATATGTACACGTTTCTGCGCGCGCACGCATGCGTTATGTAAACAAAGGTGAAAGTTGCGTTGGTTTTAAGAGGGATGGACGGATGGCGGGTCCCACAGTCCCCCTCCCCCTTCCCCCCTCCCCCCCTCTCTCGCCACGTTTCGGTATGAGCGAGCGAGATCTCATCACAAAGTAGTTCTTTCCTCGTTTCCCGCCCTATATTCCAGAAACGCACACACACAGCGCCCGTATACATACACACAAACACACACACACACACAGACACGGACTGCTCTACAGACAGTTGCACGGAGGCGGGGAAGTGCGGCGCCCACCTATCGCTTCCCGCGCATACGCGCGCATTCAACGTTTTCCGGCCCAATGGTAGCAAAACAGCGCAAAATAAAATTCCAGTTCAGTTTTGGTATGGCCTTGGCAGAAAAAGGCCCGACACCCCCTTTCTCTCCCCAATTACTGGCAACAAAAACCACGAGCCATCGACGTCAATTAACAATTTGCGTGATAGTGTGGTTGGGGGTGACTGGGCACACCGCCTGGGCACACAAGCTGTCTGCCGACGTGGCGGGAACGGGGCGCACGAACACACACACCGACACACACACGCACACACACACACAACACATTCACACTTCACAGCAGCGCTGCGGTGTTCCGGTTGGCCGGCTATAACAATCCAAGGCAACGTACCCACTAACAGGTAATCTCATTCGGAAACTAAAAGGTCATAATTAGATTGTCATTGTTTCGAGCGGCGGCCGGCCGGCAGAGGGCGCGGCGGTAACCGCGAGCGGCAGCTGCGTCAGTAGAGCAGCGGGCCAGCCAGGCGTGAACCGGCGGGGGCGCGCTCCTAAACGACGTCCAGGAAAGGAAAAACAATTAATTGAGTGCCGCCTGCGACCGCGGCGACCGCGGCGACCGCCGCACCCACACCGCGCGGCAATTTCGGCGGCACTTTTCAAACGAGAATCGTGAGCGGCTTTCGCGCCTTTTTGCGATCGTTAACGACAAAGCAGCGACCGCAGCGACACGCTACTCGAATTAAAGAGCGAGATTGGAATCACGAGGCTGCCGATTCGATTGTTTTTGTGCGCCCCGCAGCGCCATCTGTCATCCAAGAAAGCAAACAGTAAGTTTTCTATTATTTCCCCTTTTTCTTTTATCAGTTTGTGTTCCGGTGGGCTCGGCCACGGCTCGGCCGGCGCCGGCCCTCCGCCCGTTCCAAGAAGCACTCATCTGTCATAGGCCAGCCCCTTTGTCTCTGTTGACAAACATGACACGCATGTCATAAAGATAAACAAAAAGCCCTTTTTGTTGTTAATATTCATGCCTTCGGTAATACTCCGTATTAGGCGGCGTTACGACCGCGTGCTGTTTTGACCGGGCCAGGTGTCGGCGCTGGCGCCCCGCTCCCGTGTAGATTTCAAGTGCGGCAGTAAATGCTAATTTCGGCCCGGCCCACCCGAAGGCCTGCCCGAAGGCCTGCCCGAAGGCCCGCCGGAGGCACCGAATGGCTTTCGTGCGCGCTGTAACTCACCTTCGGTTCTGGTACCAGGTCTTGACCTGCGTGTCGGTGAGGGACAGCTTGGCGGCCAGTTCCATCCGGTCCTGGACGCTCAGGTACTTTTGTCGCTCGAAGCTCTTCTCCAGGGTCTGCAGCTGGTGGTCGGTGAAGGCCGTCCGGGCCTTGCGCTGCTTCTTGGAGGACGGACAGATTGACGACGACGACGAGTTGGCGCTGTGCGAGCCGCCCTCGTCTTTGTGGCCTGCAATCAAACATTACAAAATCGTCAAACGGGTGTTTTTGAACTTTGGTTTTCGGGTTCAGCGGTTGTTGTTTGATGATGGAACTTGGTGTGACGGCACCAGTCATAGTTTCGATACATCGTGAATTATGAATGCGGCATTCCTCTTCCATACAGTCGCCCAAAAGGCTAACTGCCACTCCAGTTCCACGGCCTTCCAGCCACCCGACTTCCCACAACCGTATTCGCAAAGTAATAAAGGTGTCACTCTGCCGGGGGCGCGGCTCGGCAAGGCTCGGCCTGTTGCCGAAACACAAAAGTCGTCCTTTGTGCGACCACTTTTCGGGAATAGGATTAACGGGGCGACCTAACCTCTCACGCCTGTCCGAGTCAGACACACACACACACTCACTCACACACAACGACAGATTGAAATGTCGTCCAACTACTTGTGCTTGACGCGCTGACACGTTTCACAATCCGTCAGTTTAGCAAAGTGGCTGTGCAGAGTTAATCCCCCGACTTACTTCCGGCGACCGGGCCGGGCCTGCCTGGGCCTGCCTGGGTCTGCCTGGGCCTGGCGGGGGGTGCGCGGTCCACTTAAGACGACCCGCTTCCGTCGGACAACAACAACAACGGCTTCAATAATTGAAAACATTTTCATTTCCACGGCCGGAATGGCAAAAAAAGCGTTGGCTTCGCTTCCGTTCCTATCGCATCACCTTCGAGAGAGGAAGAAGTTTGGCGAAGTGGGGCGGTGCGCGGGAGTGAGGGAGAGGGAGGGAGAGGGAGGTGGTGGGAGGAGCGATGCTGGAGGGGGCGCTTGCTCGCCCTGCTCTCCGCGTGGCTCCGCGACGCCATGGCGGCCGCGCTGTGCCGCGCTGGACCACTCCCCGCCCCCCACCACCGCGCGCCGCGCCGCACCGCCAAGACTAACTTGCCCACTTCGCGGCTGGATTGGTCGTTTTTTCTTCTTCTTTTTTCACCCTCGCCTTCTCTTTCCCCTCCTTTCTCTGGTGCAAAGTGAGGCCGCGGCCCTTTCGGACGTGATCGAAGCGTTTGATTAGCCTTACGGGCCGCCAGCCGGCCAGCCAGCGGCCAGCCAGCGGCCAGCCTCCGAAAGTCATTAGCGGTAGATTAATGGTGCGCCGACCTTCTTTTTAGCTTAAAAAGATCTTTCGTTTCTCCGACGCTACCGAACCCTTTCACAATGAAATCTCCTAAGTGAGGGAGAAAAAAAAGTGGGAAAAACGGCGAGTTCTGCTTCAAGCGGTGCGGCAAATCCACTGCGTCCGTTGGGGGATGCGTCCGAGGGCTCTTTCTGCCGAGTCCGGCGGAGGAAGGGTGGCGAAACCCTTGGAACCCATGCCTCTGCGGTTTCAAAGCGGCCAGGCAGATCGCCTCTAAAATATTCAGGACATGGCGGGGCGGGGCTGCGGAACGGACGCACGTAGCAGCCCCTCGAGACGATCACCGATTTTGCCAGTAAAAGGGGAGAAAATAAAACATGCAGTGGGCGAGCAGGCGGGAGCGCGCACCCACACACACACACACACGTCCCCCACTTTACTCGGTAAGTGGACACCACCTCTGTAAGTGGGGGCAGTAGCTCCGCCGACTGGCCGACTCGATACTGCTCGACTTTGCTCTTCGCCACTCCCAGGAGGATAGGATGGTCTCTCTCTCCCTCTCTGTCGCTCCGCCGTCCGGGGCGCGCGTCCCCTTCGGACCGTCTCTCTCGTTCCATTTGAGCTCCAAATCAAGCGCGAAGGCCCCACTGAGAGTGGTTCAAACAGCTCGGAGAGCTGGCTGGCGGGGCGAGGGCCCTGCCAGACGCCAGCCAAAGGGAGGAAGGTGGAAGTCCCAAAGTGGCTTCAGTCACGGGGAAAGCGCACCGAGCCCTTTGAACTGGCCACGGACCGACTCTTTTCGCCAACTGTCAAACAAAAAGCGGCCCGACGAAATCCAATCTATTAGCATCCGCAGAAAGAGGGCGGCCTCGCCGCGCAAAATAAGAAGGGAAAGAAAAGGGAGAGGGCGCCGTCGGGGCAATTAAGTAATTGTTGTGTTAAGATTTCCGTGCTGGAAAAGGCGCGGTTTGGCAATGAATTCCCGCTCCGTGACGTTGCGAGAGGGGGGGGGGGGGTAGCGGGGCGGCCCCGGGGGGTGAGCGTTGCGTGCCGACAACACTTCATTTGAAAAACAACACTCTGCCGCGCCCTCCCCCTGCGAGGGGGTGCGGCGGCGGCGGGCCTCAGGGTGAACGCACGCGGCGCCCCGCCGCCAATTTCGAATTTGGCGCGCTATGTGCCGGAACCGGATGTGGGGCATCGAGATGCGGCGCCGATGATGGGCCAATCAGAGGGAGGCGTGCGTGCCTCGGGTGTTCTCAGCTCGAGTGTGAGTGTGTGAGTGTGTGTGTGTGAGTGTGCGTGGAAAGGGGTGGCGAGAAATGGCCCGCCCGGTCTGGCACTTGTAGGCTGCCTTCGCTGCCGCTCCGTCGCTCCGCCGCTTGGCATGCAATGGGTAAGACACTGTCGCGGTCTTTTGTCGCGTGGTCGCGCGCGCACATGAAGTCCTTCGTAAGTCTTCTCGTGTGTCTCGCGCTCCCTGCTTCCTCGCTCCGTCTCTCTCTCTCTGTCTTCCGTCCGTGCGTCGTCGTCGTCGGACACATGTCAATTATCGACCCCATTAACCGTCCGAAGTTGGCAACAATGAGCAGTGGCGCGCTCCGGCGGCGACGCCTTTAAACGAGCCCGACAACGGGGCGACGCGGCGACGCGGCGACGGTGATGAGAAACGATGAAAAACGGAACTGAACAAGGCGCGCGCGGCCTGGCTGCCGGGCTGGCTGCCAGCCTCGGCGGGGCGCCCCGGCCCGGCCGCCTGCTCGGGCTGCCGGCGTGGGAAGCCGCCACAATGGCCGGCTCTCATCACCGCCAATGTTCAACAATGACTGCGAGGTGTCGCTCCTACACTACAATGGGACGCGTGGTGCTGCAGTGTGCTGCAGTGTGCTGCACTCGTAATGGAGCGATTTTCCCCGGTCAGTGCTTCTCAGCGACGGGCCGCCAATCGCGCGCCGGAACATCCCGGAAACACCGATCGCACTTGTCTGCGGTAACGAAGAGCGGAAAAAGGAGACGAAAACCGGAGGTGAAATTTTCAAGTTTTCGGGCGCTGAGACGTCGGCTGAGGCGGAAGCTCGTAAGAAAATCAACCAAAATGGCCGTCGGCCGCGGCGATAGCGCGGCCGTAAAACGCGGCGTTGTTTATGGACGGCCCCCCGGGGCGGGCTGGGCCACGGCCTGGGCGGCGTTAAAGCGAAATCACTTAAAAGTGGCCACTTCTAGTGGAGGGGCGGCGACGTGTATCGACTGTGTGCCTCCTAGATTGCGAGGCTTACGGCTCGCGTGGTGGGGCGTGGCGAGGCGGGGGGCGGGGCGGGGCGGGGCGGGGTGGGGTGGGGCGTGGCGGGGCCTTGCCGGGCCGAGGGGCAATTTGTTCCCGTTATTCACACGTCCAGAGAGGCGGGAAAGGAGGGGAGGGGGTCAAGAGGGGGAAGGCATAAACATCGCGACAGGTCAGGCCCCCGAAAAAATTGTCTAGCAGACTTTTCACCATAAACTCTCCTTTTCGGGGGAGCAAATTTTGTTAAACAGGTAAAACCAAAACCAAATTTAAAAACAACAACAATGTTTTAAAACGCTGTAATTTTTTTTTCGGTCGTTAATTGTTTAACGCTTTACAAACACCCCCTGGGCCATAGTGTGAACGAAATGTCCACCTCTGCTTTCGGCCCCGTGCGTCGGGCAAGCCCTGCAGGCGGGGCGGGGCGTTCGGTCGGCTCGTGTTGATACTGGTTGATACGGTGGCGCGGCCTGGCCGAGGGCGGAAGCGGCCCTAACGCAGTTACACGTCCTACCCTCCGCGCCGTGCCGTGCCGTGCCGAGCCGAGCCGCGACAAGCTGCTAATCGGGCGGCTCGCGCGTTTACACGCCACGATAAGGGAGGCACGCCACGCCACTAGAACGAGAGCGAATTTACCGTGCAGTGAACCTGTGTCGAGCCCTTCCCCCGCACGCACGCTCACACTCACACACTGACACACACGGGCGCCGTGAGCGGCAGCCATGTAAGGGCACGGGGGATAATGATGGCTCAAAACAAGGAGCACTCTTCTCGCACGCGTCGCCACGCGCCGGTGACACGACATGCACAATGTGGTGGTGACTTGGGGAGAAAAGGCTTAGCCGGTACTCGAACCCGCGCGCCCGGCGGCCCGGGGCTACACGCCGTCGGCGTCCCGGAGGAGGTGTAGCAGCACCTGCCGCCGCCGGGAGACGGTGCGGACGCAGCCAAGCGGAGGAGCCACACCACGGCGTGCACGTCGACGACATGCAACAGCGCGACGACGTGCTACGTATAGTGCGTTGCACGTCGTACGTGCACGGCCTCCTGGCCGCCCCCACAGTGTTGCGACGTCGGCGGCCATCGCGGCCACCGCGCGCCAGGACGAGCGAGGCGGCCGCGGCGGCGGCCGAGAAAATTGGATCATATATTTTTGAGGTTATGCCTCGTTGCGGCGACTCGACCGCCACGCCACTGGCAGCCCCGACCGCCACAGGCCGGCCAGTTCGGCGCCGCTCAGCGCCTGCTTCCTGCAGTAATGCAAAACACTAACAAGCTGGCGCAATTAAGTGCGGCCAGGAGACCGCGCGCCAATTTTCAAGCGTCTTCTCCCCCCGGAGTCACAAAAAAAGTATGAAAAATGTTGTTGTCGGCGTCCGCGTCGAGTCGAGAGGGGTGAGCCGAAACCGTCGCGTCCGCCATCACGACGGCCCCGCCATAAAGCCCCTGCTGCTGGCTGGCTGCTCGGGCGGGCCGCCGCGCTGGCTGGCTGCATTGTCCGGGGTGCCATTGTTTCCTCTTAGGCCGTCTTTATTGCCCGCTTTCCGACGTTAATGCTCCGCCATGCCCCGCCATGCTCTGCGCCGCGCCGTGGCGAGCCACTGGGATATTTGCATGATTGACGGGGCTAGCAGCACAACCTCGTTGTTTGTTGTACTCACTGTTCATCGCCAGTCGCTTTCTTCGCCCGCAGACTGAAGTCTGTCTCTCTCGCACTCACAGAGGCGCTGCGTCACCGACCCGGCTCTCATTCAGGTACGAAAACGAAGCTGAATGAAGTGCTTTTTGTGACATCGAGTGGCACTCATAACGGAGCATTAATCACGAGGGCTTGTCGTCGTGGCCGCGCCGTAACTACACTAGAAAGAGATTAATGGAAGTCGCGCTCCGTCTCGCTCGCACCCGTGGGGCGTCCCGCGAGGGTGCGAGAGAGGCGGGCCGCTCGGAAAACCCTTTTCCGGCGAGTCGATTACCGAGTGGGCGGGCTGGGGTGGCGGGGGCAGTGCTAGGCCCAAGACTGGGCCCCGGACGGGGGCATGGGGGCTCCATTCAAGCAGAGCTGACCCAGCCACCCTCTCCCTTAGAGTCCGTCATGTTTCTCGGAACGCGTCGGCGGCCGTCCGTCGGCGTAGCCCGCGTCCGGAACCGCCTCCGAACCCTCCAAATCATTCGTGTACCATAACGCCTTCATACGCTCGGCTGGCGCGAGACTCCACTGCCGAGTTTGTTTTCGCTGGAATGGCCCGAAACGGGCGCGAAATTCGAACGTCAGCTCGGCTTTGTGGCCGTTTCGGCGAAAAGGCGCGTGCGTGCTTCGTGCGTGCTTCGTGCGTGCGTGATGGAGGCGTCGGCGGCACTTTGACCGGCCGCCGAAAGCAGAGGCCGAAAGCGCGGCGTCACGGCCTTGACAATGCAGTGGCAAGCCAAGCCGGGGCAGCGCGGCCAAGGAGGCTATCGAACGCCGTCGTCGCCGTATCACGCCCCGAGTTTACCGAAGGCGCTCGTAATTGGGGTGGCCGACGTCGCCCCGTCTCTCTCGCACTCACGGCGCGGCCTCCGTGCGGGCGCGAGAGAGAGGGCGCGAGCTACTGCATTCGGAATCAGCCTGGCGTGGAGGGGGCCGGCCGGCCAGTAGTAGTGTTGTATCGGGGAAAAAACGGTTCGACTTCTAGGTGGACAATGCCCGAACACACACTCACACACACGCACGCACGCGCGTGCACTGACACGCACACACACACGGCGATTAAACAGCAGAAGGCCCGCGCCGCTCGCCGCAGCATGATGTGGCGGTTTCTCATCATGAACGCTTTTGTGAGAGAGTGTGTGTGAGTGTGTGTGTGTGTGTGTGTGAAGGTGAGGTGGTGGTGTGTTTGATGGGGCTTCTCCTCCACGTAAAACGGGCTCCCTTCATTTACTGACGATAATGCGCTATGGCAACACGCATACGCCGCCCATAGACGCGCCGCCAAAAACCGAAACGCACACACACACACACGCCACATCAACGAGTCCTCTGGCGACGATATCGAAATATTTGCCTTGCCATTAAACGCCCGTGCCGATTAGCGTCCCAGAGTGTCGACGCGTGGACGCGTCCGGGAGGAGCTGTCGCGAAGGGTGGCGTCCACACTTTCGGACGCGCCCCGCGCGGAGCGGGCGCAACGCCAACTGTGAATGACTGATCGCATCGACACCTGCGTGAGGACTCAGGGAACTCACACCCAGTGTCGTCGCGGTGCCCTCCTCTCTCTCTCGGTCTCCCCCGGGGGTGCGCGAGGGAGACAGAGAGCCACGCATAATCAATGGCGTTTACAGCGTTACGCGGCCGATCGTTATTCATAAAGGACTATCATGCACGCCCTCGATGGGCAGTGCGGCCCGCTGGCGCTGGTCTCCCTCGCACCCTCACGCAGAGCCCCGTGAGTGCGACAGAGAGGACGACTCTCCTGAATCGCGCTCGGGGCCGCCAGGGCCGCCAGGGCCGCCAGGCCGAGGGTGAGTACTCGTCAGCAGGTGTTCTCGTGTTTCGTCACGCACATATCGATTTCCAGTGGGACGGTGAAGCGGCGAAGCGGGCCCCTGTACCCTTCTCTCCCTCTCTCTCTCTCTCTCTCTCTCTCGCTCTCTCTCCCTCTCTCTCTCTCTCTCTCTCTCTCTCTCCTCTCTCTCACGCGCGCGCTTTTACTTTATTGGCACACTGGATAAAGCTAGTGTCGCCCGCCTAAGTGTGACAAAACCGGACATGAAACGGCCCTTGTTTTCCGCCCGTCATAACCTTCCTCGCTTTTTCTTTGTTTCCGTTTCTTCAGTCTCGTTTGTCGTCGCGTTTCTCGTCGTGTGCCGCCTGTTACCGCCCCTCCCCGCGCGTCGTCGCGACTCCGCGCCGCTTCTTTCCCTTTTTTTGTTACTTTTCGTGGTGCCCGTCGTCCGGCAGGCGCCACTCTTTTTTTTTTTTTTTTTTTTCATGGAGCATGATTGATTGGAGAGGTATCGCGACGCGGGCAAGGGCGAGATGGTGACGAAGGTCGGGACGGAGTCGTCGAAGACGAAGAAGAGGAAGAAGAAGAAGGAGGAAGAGGGAATCCCGCGGGAAACAAACTGGAGCTAATCGCACTGTCGGGGAAGTCCTTCTCGGTCCCGGAAAAGCTTCGGCGCTGCCGGCCGCCACCAGGCACAGCCACTATGACATCCATTTTCTACTCGAACACCTCGGCAAAGTGGCCGGCCGGCCTCGAGGACGACCTTGAGCAGGGCGGGCAGGGCCGCCAACCATTAGCCGGCCAAACCGCGGTCGCCTCGCCTTGCCTCGCCTTGCCTCGCCTCGCGGCCACTCGATATAATTACGGAGCGTCCCGTTAACCAATCTGTGTCACTGGCGACCTGAACGCGGGGCAGAGCAGGGCAGCACGCCGTCTCTCTCGCACCCCGACGGCCTGCCGACGGCACGCCCCGCGAGCGCGAGAGAGACAGACGAATCGGACCGCTGCCAGCAGGCCAGGCAGGGCGCAGCAGCTATCATCACACATCCATTACAGCGCGAGCCTCAAAAAAGACGAAACGATCAAACAAAAAAATAAGACGGGAAGAAAGCGAGGTAATGGGTGCTCGGACACATTAGCCATGTGCGGTTGAAGAGGTTAGGTCGGACCGACAGTGTTGCCAACGCGACGTTTTGGCGCCAAAACGCACACTGGACAGCCGAGCAGCGCAGTGTTGCCAACGCCGCGGTGTTTTGGCGCCAAAACACGAAAACTGAATCAATGGCCCGTTGGGTCGAGACGCGCGCTAAACGGAAGCTGGCGCCGCTTCATGAATGCCAAGGCAGTGGTTTCGTGCCCGTATTACAGAGTGCCGGGTGCGTTCCACTCGTTCCACTCGACGGACGCGCCAGATCGATACAGGAGCGGAGACTGAGGCGGACCGGCCCGGTCTGCCCTCTTGCGGTCAGATAGTGGTCAGATTCACCGAGATGTGTGTTTTGGTAAGGGCCGTGGGAGCCTGAGGGCTGCCGGCCTGCAGCCCGGCTGATTGTATGTAGACTCCTCCAGGCACATCGGAAATGAGAATAAGTGAATATGTGGGATGTGGCCGCTCCCGTGCGTGTTCTTTCCTGGTCTCTCTCCCTTCTGCCTTTTTTCCCGCTCATTGGATTCAACTCGTTTGATGCGAACGACGCACTACTCGCGGGTATCACAGCAGCACACATCCCACGATAGCAGCTAGTGCAGTGGAATTGAATAAAACAGGAGGAAAGCGGCAAAGCCCGGCCGGAGCGGAGTTTTCCATCTCGCCGCGCCGCCCCGATTTTTCATACTCGCGATACCGAAAAGTTTGGAGCTCGTTGGCGGCTTCCTTCCCACGTGCGGCGCGACAACGTGCCAAGTACACCGTAAACAATGGTGACGCGGAAGGAGGAAGGGAGGAGGAGGAGGAGGAAGTCGACGCGCAGCCAGAGGCAATTAAAAATTTCTCCTCTCGTTTCTGTTCTCGGTTGTTCAGTGAACACACAATGCAGTGGCGGTCATCAGGGTTCCGCGGCGGCGCGGCGGTGCGGCTCGTCAGCGGCAAAATCAACACACTTGCCCTTTCGACGCGTGGAAGGGGCGGCGTGGCGCGGCGTGGCGCGGCGTCGCCACCTCCTAACCTCTCTCTCGCCGCGCGCGGCCACGCTCCGGGCGAATCAAACGTCCGTCTCTCTCGCACGCACGGCGCAGACCGCCGGCCGCAGCGGCGCGAGAGAGACAGAGGACTGCCCCACACTATAACGCTCTGCGACGACAGCCATCATGTGCACGGAAACAAGGAAACAGTATGTAAATCGCATTTAGTATCGGCCTTAAAAGGCGCGCTACAATGTACCGACCGTACCAACCCCCACCCTCCGCGCTAAAAGCCCCACCCGACATTATTACCCTCATTGACTCCAACAATGACGCAACCCTCGCCCTCTCTCACTCACACAATCACACACACGCGCACAAACTCTCCTACAGTGATGCGGCGCCTCCAGTGGCGGGGCTCACCGCGCGCGCCTAGCCGCTTCCTCTTATTCTTGTTCTTGTTCTTGTTCTTGTTCGTCTCGATTCGCGTTCCGCGCGGTTGAGCACAATTAGCAAACGCGCCGTCCGTTTATGTTTGTCCTTGTGGCCGCCGTGTGCTGACGACGGACCACGACGACGACGCCGGCGCGCGCTGTCCGTCCGTCTGTCTGTCCGTCTGTCCGTCCGTCCGTCCGCGGTACAGTACACCCACCGCGAGGCCTCCTAATTCAGGTGCCGCGGACATTTGAAACGACACGCTGCGCGCGCGGCGTCTGTCTATAGTCTGTCTGTCTGTCTGTCTGTCTGTCTGTCCGTCCGTCTGTCCGCTTTCCGCCAGTCCTTGTCGCAGTGCCGTTATGTCATGTATTATGGCTGCACCGGTGTAAAGTGTGTGTATGCGTGCATGACGCTAGATGAGCCCCCCCCCTTTTTTCTTTCTCCCTGGCCACGTGATGTTCATGGCACCGGCAGCGCACACTCGCTGCACCAAGCGGGCAAGCGAGCCGCTCCATCGCGCCTCCAACTGCAGAGCGCTTCTCAAATAGATTTTTCGTCGAAAAACGCGGGGACAAGATGAGAAAAACGAGTGAATTTTTTTTTTTCGGGTAATGGAGGGCCGCTGCGTGCGTGAAGGGACGCGGTGCAAGAGGCAGGCCGCCGTGTCCGTCTGGCGGGCCTCCATTGTGGGCGCCACGGCAAGCGCCACGCACTGCCAGTGTACTCCCACCGCGGGCTAAAAAGCTGTGACCAACCTTAATGCCTCCCCGAAAAAAGGCAGGCCCTTCCCGCCGAAAACGGCGACGGAAGTCTTTTTTGGCGTGCGGGTGGACGCACTGCGGTGCAAATAACGTGGCGTTGGGATGTCGGAACTCCTTGACGCCGACCGTGTGTGTGCTGGCAGTGCCGTGCCGCGCCGTGCCGTGCCGTGCCACACCCACGCGCGCTCCGGCACCGGAAGCGCCCACCGCGGCGAGGCGGCAGGGCTTGCCTACGGGCTGCAGGCTGCTGCAGGGCCTGACCAGGCCTGGCACCCCCACAGCGCGGCCAGGGCGCCTCATTTCAAACAACGCCTCGTCTCTCTCTCTCTCTCTCTCTCTCTCTCTCTCTCGCTCGCACACGGCGAGCCCCCACCCCCGCGAGTGCGAGGGAGACGGAGCGAGGCGCCGCCGCCACCGCTCCAGTTTGTTGCGGTTACTCCCGATAAAGCAGCCCGACGAACACGGAGTATAATTCAAACTTGCCGCGCCGCCTTCTCTCTCTCTCTCTCTCTCTCTCTCTCTCTCTCTCTCTCTCTCTCTCTCTCTCTCACTCCCTCCCCGGGCCGGAAGGGCTTCCATCATCTCTCCCGTTGGTATGGAAAATTCCTGGTGCGGCGCACAGGGGGATTTACACTGCAAAAGTGGATTCAGAAACAATTAACGGCGCAGGTGTGGGCGAGCGGTCTACTCTTCTCTTTCTTTTTTTCTGCTCATTGAATTCACCTCTGCCGGTTAAGCCGCGCAACGCACACACACACACAGAGGCCAGCGCGCCATATTTTAAAGATGCTCCGCAAAACGCAATACAAACGTAATTAAACAATTAGGCGATTACCATAAGGAGCGGCGCGTCGGGAGGGCACTCACGCCCGTGCGCCGAGTAATTATTTTTTATAACATAATACAGGAGAAGCCCGAAGCAGCAGCAGCAGTAGTGAACGAGTGTCTGTGAGTGTGTGTGTGTGTGTGTCTGTGTGTGCAGCCCGTCGAAACCGTCAAAGAACATCAGCATTACGCTCTTTTCGCCTTTTCTTCCTGTTCTTATCTCCCTCCCCCCCTCTCTCTCTCTCCCTCCCGCAGCCCCGCTAGCCGCTCGCCAGGCTTGTTATAACCTCTCGTTTTGTTCTCACCCGGGAGGTATGAGGCGCTATGCGCCCCTCTGCGCTCATTTTGGCAGTGTAGTGTGCGACGCGCGTTTACAGTGCATACCGCGTGTTATTTTTCGCGATTTTATTTTCGTCGGCACAGACCGATCAATTGGAAGCACGCGATACTCATTCGATTATTCTTTCGAGAAAAGAAATGACAGAAATAGAAAGTGGGAAGTATTTGTTCAATTTATAACGGTTTTATTTTTTTTTTTAATTTTTTTTTTTGCAGGTTGGTCGCGCGGGTACGTTGGCGGGCCGCGGGCCACTTTGGTGGTGGTAATGGCACTATTACTCGCCAGTAAGTAGTAGGGAGTGCCATGAGTGCCGGCCCCTCCAGGCCCCTCCAGGCCCCTCCACTCCTCGACTACCTGTCGGAGTGTGTTGTGTGTTGACCGCATCCACTCGCAATTTAGTCCCTTGCGCGCGTCCGTCCGTCCGTCCGTCCGTCCGTCCGTCCGCTCGGACCGGCGTCAACTCAAAGCGGCGCCCCTCCACCACGGCGGCGGGGAGCGGCGGGGATCCGAACCTGTGATTTCGGACCCACCTGTCAAATTAGGGGCATAGATCGTTGCGGGAATGGCGCGCGGCGAGTGCAAGCCGTGCAAGCGGACCTTCCACTGCCGGCCAGTAGACTCATTCTGAGAGTCGCTTCGTCGCTCCGTCCCTCTCGCACCTAAACGGGGCACTTCATGGAGTGCGAGAGAGACGGAGCGACGAGTCAAATCGCCGCACACCGGTCGAGATTTCAGATGAATGGAGGCAGTAGTACCTCGAAGGATGACCGCCCCGGGGGCCTCGATCGCCTGGCCCGGGGGGGAGGGGGGGGGGGCACGTTCACACATGAATGGCAGATCAGGTGGCAACACTTGATACAGGGGGAATGCAATAGGGCTTGGCCGGGCTTGGCTGTGTGGCCGGGTGGGCTGAGAGATGGATACAAAGTTATCATTTACCCGCTCGTGTGTGTGAGTGTGTGAGTGAGCCGTGTGACAGTCAGACCGTCAATGTCTGCGGCCAATAGCAAGACACGTACACCAGAAAAATGACTCTAATCACGAAGCGAGCACGCCAGTCGGACTCCTATTTGCGTTGTCTTCATTGTGCGCGCGCCTTCTGCCCCGCGCTCCGCGTGCTGCCGCGCGCTGCGCCTTGGCAGTGTATCCACACAGCTCCGGCCTCACAGTGTGGGCACGTCCGGCGGAGCGGCGGCCGGAAGTGGTCGTTTAGGCGGCGCGTTTAAGAGGCAGCCAACCGGTATTTTCGCGACAACTTCCCCCCCGTATCGCAACGCGTCGTCCGCTTCCGAATATCATCATAATCACCGGCGCTCCTCCATTTCGACGAATGACAGACAGACTCACTCAGGCCTCTCCATTTTTTGACGCCCCGGTTTTCCCTTGTTTTCTTTTGCAGTGTGCGCAACGCTTGGTTTCCATGGCGACCGCACCGAACGTGGTGGCGCGCGCGCGTGGAGTTATCGGCCGGAAAAACTTGGAGTGAATAACCCTTTTAACAGTTTGCTGGACGCTTTTAACTTGCAGCAAAGCGCAACGCGGACGCAGACAAAACAGCGCACTAAAGATTATCAGCGCTCGCTGTGTGTGTGTGTGTGTGTGTGTGTGAGCGCGGGCGGCTTGCGTGTGTGTGGGTGTGAGTCGAGCCGGAAAACGATGCCCTGGCGGCGCACTGCTTCTAGGCAAGTCGGTAGCAGCGTGGCAGTGGCGTGGCAGTGCCGTGGCGGCGCGGTGCTCAAAGTGGTGGCCGTCGTCGCGACAGGCTGCCGCTCTGTCTCTCTCGCACCCCTCCGGGGGGACCCGCGGGCGCGAGAGAGACAGAGCGACGAAGGAGGTGTAGCTGGACGGTCGTGCTCTACGAGGTAGTCACGTTCACGCCGTCGTCTGCGTCGTGCGCACACACCCGAAGTGCAAAGGGGATGTCGCGGTGTCGTCGCTGTGTCTCTCTCTCACCCCCCTCCCCCCCCGGCGGACCGTCCCTCGAGAGTGAGAGAGACCTCATTCCAAGAAAAATCTGTATTTTTTAAAAACGTCTGTTTTTTTTCTTGTTTTTTTTCAGGGTGTGGGCGCAGATTGCCCCGGCTGGCGATACGGGCCTTGGCGGCGCGGCCAGCCTCCAGCGGCGGGGCGGCGGGGCGGCGACGCGGCGACGCGGCGACGCGGCGACGCCTGGAGGTCAAACGGAGGCAGTTTGACGGCGAGGCGAGCGAGGCGAAGCCTGCTGAGGCACGCTGGCCTGGATTGGTCGCGATACGCCACCGGAAGTGGCGTGGCTATCTGCCGTCCCAGCCGCGGTCCTGATGCCGTCCTAAAGTAATACAATTATCAAAGCAGCGCGGAGCGCATAGCGAGCGCAGCGCGGCTTTTACGCCAGTGGACGGCGCGGCGAGCAGGGCCTGCAGGGCCGCATGGCCGCGACGCGCACGCCGTGCCGTGCCGCTTCGCCCGCTTCCGACAGGTGGATGATGGAAGCGCCATCTCGATTACGGAGCGACGGCCGAGGACGGTCGTGACAGTGTCGTGACAACCCCGAGTAAACAGAGCAAACTGGCCCAAAGCGGCGCGTCGCTCCGTCTCTCTCGCACTCGCGGGCCGTCGCCGCCGTCCCCCGGGGGAGCGAGAGAGACGGGGCGATGTTCGGCCTATGCGGCGCGAGCATATAGTCGGAAGCTGGCGGCCATAACGTCCGCGCGAAATGAGCGGCCAGCGGCCTGATGAGGGCGGGGCGGGGCGGGGCGGACGCCCGTGACTCAGGAGTTCGTCTCGCTGCCGCCGGCCGGCCGGTCATCAGCGCTCGCCGAGATTCAGAGCGCCTGCGGTGTTTACTCTCGCTTCCGAGTATTCTCCGCCTCCTCCAGCGGACTCCAGCGGAGGGCCCCGGAGAGGAGGAACTCCACCAGAAGGGCCTCATCCTCCTCGCGCCACCGCCCAGCGCCGCCCAGGCCGCGCGCGCCACGAGAAGAAGAAGAAGAAGAGGTAAAAGAAGAAGAAGAGGTAGAAGAAGAAGAAGAAGAAGAAGAAGAAGAAGAAGAAGAAGAAGAAGAAGAAGAAGAAGAAGAAGAAGAAGAAGAGGAGGAGGAGGAGGAGGAGGAGGGAGGTCATCGGCTGCGGCCGGAACGGATCAGGACGAAACCAAAGCGGGCGAATAAGAAATCAAAGCGAGAGGAGAACGGCCTTAATTCACTGTGTGTGTGTGTGAGTGTGTGAGTGTGTGTGTGCGTGTGTCCGTCACAGTCCATCCACGGTAGGGCCGCAGGGGGCCCCATCGTCAAAGGAGCCCCCCGAGGACGCCGCCACCGCGCTGCTGTTCGGCCTTCACCGTTTTTATTTTCGAAACCTTTTCTTTTTCTTTTTTTAATGTACACCCAACTTGCCGAAAATGAGTTTCCATTCCGGCGCAGCAGACGACGGACGCCATATGTGAACAATAACGTGTGTGACGAATGCTTAATAGCTCCGACACCGTCAAAATAGCCTTTTGATATCCATCACGGTGTCTGCCCCCGTGTGCGTGCGTGTGCGTGTGAGTGTGTGTGTGTGTGTGAGGGGCGCCGCGACGCCACACGTGCGTCTCGCCAGTCTGTCGCGCTACATTCAAGGGGCCTCACGACGACGCGACGGTTCTGGGAAAAACGAATCGAAATCTGTCGCCGCGATTTGTGCCGCGGGGAACACATATTGCGGTTCGGTCTTTCGGCTGCCACTCCAGCCGACGGCCACCGCCGCCACACTGCACACGAAAGCGCATAGCGGCGCGATGGAGATCGCGGTGGGCATTTTTGAGCACCTCGTTGTGGCTGTGGGCTTTGCCTGCGTTTCAGGACAATGGTCGGAAAACGGAACGCGCAGCCAATCTGGCGCATCTTGTCAAATCAGCCGCGTGCGTGCGTGTTTTGTCAACGAACACGCGCGCGCCCTTTACCTTGATTCCACAGTTTTCCGTGCCGCTTTTCTGTTTTTTTTTGTTGTTTTTTTTCTGGCCGAAGCCCCAACCAGGACGCCGTGCTCAGTGTCCATATCGCACGCACGATTTTGCCGAGGTTTATTCGATTGCTCGACGGGCCGCGTGCCGCGTTCGAACACGGGAACGCTATTTTAGGATTCATGGACGAACGAGAAGAGTGTGACCCACCCATGTCTCGGATCCATACAAATTCCATTTCGGCAATTTCGCGCGTCATCGAAAATCGCGCGGTGACAAATCCAAATGAAGAGCGTTGCGTTCAAGATGGCGCCGGAGAAACTAGTTAAAAAGGAAGTGCTGCTGAACCGGCTGGGAATGCGACTTGTTAGCGGCAGAAAGCAAAAAAGCAGCTCGGTTCCGCTCGTCCGACCGCCCAACAAAACGGGTGATTGAAAAGCCAGCAGACAAGCAGACCGGGAAAAAACGACAACTATCGGATCAACTTTTTGCCCCGCCTCTCCTTTCCCTCCTCGACGGAGGTAGGTGTGCTTTGCAAAACGTGCATCGGCGTGGCGTGGAAGGGCTCGGAGAACGCGGTGGCCGCTCGGTGACTCAACTGTGTCAACAACGCGGCAACAATCAAGGCTGCCCCATTCGACAGTCTTCGGCAGTACACGTGTACGGAGGGCCGCGGGGCGGTTTCGGCTCGCGTCGCCCTCGTGATCAGTTGGCCACACTTGATAAGATGGCCCCAGGTGACATGTCATGTCGAAGGCGAATGATGAAACAGCGATCTGCCGGCCCAACAAGGCAAGTGTTTTTCGATAATCGCGAAAACAACGGAAGGCGCCCGTTGGATCAACAGTTCGTGGTTGTAGCAGTGCACGCGTTGGCACCTGTGCAAGCACGCCGCGAAGCACGCCGCGCTGCAGGCAAGGCCGTAAAAAGTGAAGCGGCTCCGTGAAGGGCCGCAGTGACACCGTGGAGTGTCGCCCCCGAGTAAAAGGACTGAAGGACTGCCGGCAGTACAGGCTGGAGGGCTGGAGGGGCTGGAGGGAATAAGGGCTACAGGGCGAAGGGCAGCCAGCGATTAGGCCTTCTGGCCGCGGAGGGTGACGAATGCTGACCGCATCCATCCAACTGACATCCGGCCGATGGGAAACTCACCGTTGGAGCACACGGACGACGTTTCCCCGGGCAGCCCGCTGTCGGTGCCGGACTCCTCGTGGTCGTCGCTCAGGTCGGCGTCGCCGTGGGGGTCGGCGTCGCGCGCATGGAGCGACAGGTCCCTGGGCCCGTCCGACGACACCGAGGCCGGCGACGAGCACGGCGACCGCAGTCCGTTGTTGTTGTCGCTCGAACTGTTGTTATTGTTGTTGGACAGGATGTCTGTGATCATGAACCTGGACCGCGGCAGCATGGCCGGGTGGTGCAGGGACTGCATGGTGATGTGGTGGTGCAGCGCCTCGGTCGAGTCCGGCGCGGGCCCCGGGCCCAGCAGCTTGGTGGTGGTGACGGCGAGGTCGTGGATGGTCATGGCTCCACGCCCGGTGCCAGCCCCTAAAGCCTCCAGAGCGCTCGGCTGCAGCTTGGAAGCCACCTCGGTCACCATGAACGAGGGCGCGGCGAGTCCACGGCGGTAATCCTCAATCCTCAGGTCGAGCACAGCACTGTCACTTCACTCACACTGTCACCAACCTCACATCACTCACTAACTCGCGTAACCCTGCGGCCGGCGACGCACTCTGCTCACTCTGCTACGCGCACTGCTCCGACCGGCAGCCGAACCAGACTGAGCGCGCGGCGGCCGTGGCCAGGCGAGCGGCGCGCTCGGCTGGTCCTGCGGCGGGCGGCGCCGACGCCGGGGGTGGGGGGTGCAGGACGCGGCGGACCAATGGCAGCGCGCGCCGGCCGCCCCGCCACCCCCACCACCGCCGCCTCCGCCAATGGGGGGCGGCGCGCGCCCCGGCCCCGCCGCCAATCCAGCCGGGCCGAGCCTAGCCGAGCCGGGCTGCAGCGAGACCGGAGCTTGTCCGGAGGCGTGAGGCATCGATCCCGTGACGTCACCGCGTCGCGCCCATCGGCCCATCGGGAGCGCGGACAGTGAGACGTGTTGACAAGGAGTCTGGCGCGCGGCCAGTCGGCCAGACGGCCAGCCGGCCAGCGCTCAGTCCTCGAGAACAATACATTGTAGCAAACAGGGAAGCCGGGCAATCCTCCGGCGGGGCGACACGGCGTCACACTGCCACTGACTCTGCGACGCCTCGCGGCAGCCCGTTGGATGCTCTGCAGAGTTCACCAGGACGCTCACCGGCTCATACCACGCCTTGCGAAGTGGCGCGCAAACTACACCCCGCGAGGGGCAGAGCTGTTGACCCGGCAGGATAGGCTGGACGGGTGAAGGGAGCGAGCGAGAAGGACGAAGTCGGCCTCAGCCAAAGTCAGTCTCCTGCGCCTTTCCGGCAGGGTAACTACTGGCGGTGTAATTCGGTGGGCCGACGCCTTCCGCCCGCAAAAGCGCGTAATGAGTGCGTACAGGCATTGCTCTGCCTCTGTCGCACTCGTGTGGCGCCCCGGCAGGGAGCGAGAGAGACAGAGCGACGCGGGTAGCGCGCCACAACGAGAGGTGTGAACCGCCCCGCCGCCCCGCCGGTACGGGAGCGGCATGCCTGGGCAGTCTGGGCAGCCCGAAGCTGAGTCACGGTGGACAATGAAACTGAACGGAGCTCATCGGCTGAGCTGCTCAAAGACAGTAGCGCCGCGCGCACCGCCTCGCCCAAAAGGCCTGGCCCCCGGCGCCCCGCCCCGCCTCGCCACGCCCCAGCCTCCTTTGGACCGAGCCGGCGCGCCGACCCCGGCCCGTACCGCCCCCTGGGCCCCACAGCACTCGCAGCCCCTGCCGCGGCGTCCGGCGGGGGTGCGACGTGTTGTTTTTACCGACAGGCGAGTCTTTCTCTTTCTCACACGTTTCACGCGGGGACTGCATCATCTTATCGTCAAAAACCAGACGGCTCATCGACCATGCTGACTTGTTAAGATTTTCAAACTTCGAAGGATAAAAAGCAGATTTCTAAATTTAAACACAACAAAAAAGATTTAAAAACTTTAAAAAACCGGAAAACAGAATGTTTGACGGGGTTGGCCGCTTGCAGCAGGTGACTCAGAGCCCTGCGGGCACGGCCCAAAGCACAGCCATCATCCCGCGTGTCATTTCTGTTCCGAAAGCGAACGCCCCTCAATGAACGTAATGAAAAGTTAGCCTTCGGTAATGCGAGGCTCTGGCAAGGCGAAGCAGTCGAAGCAGTCCGTACGTGACTGAACCGCATGTCGCACCACGACCGTCTGTCTGTCTGTCTCTGTCTGTCTGAGCGTCCGGTCGGACACACCCCACAAATCTCAATGTGCTTCATTTCCAACTGTCGAAAGATGGAGAAGCATAAACAGAAACGAAAATGGTTTTTTTTAAGGATGTAGTTTTTAGGCAGCTTTTCAACCATTAACATAGATGAAGTGCTTGACGCCCTGCTTGTTCCTCGCCACTTGAGAGTGACTTGGTTTGCATAAGTGGCCACACAGGTGGCCGCTGCGACGCTCAAACTGCGCCTACTCTGCCGAATCGGGCGCCAAAATAGGCCCGGTAGCGGTCGTGACGCGGTCCGTTGGGCTGCCCAGGCCACTCCGTGATGACGGCTAGTTTGAGGTTATGTTCCGTGCAGGCACACTGTCCGTTCACACCACGGGTGCCGCGCTACCGCGGAGTCACGGGTCTCAGTGCAGCGCACGCCGCACCAATAACTCCAAGTTAGTGGACGCGCTTGCCAATCAGCGAACAGCAACCTGTAGGGTCAGGTGCACCCAACGTCATTACAAGCATGGTGCTAGTGTGTCGCAATCGCCAGTGGATATGATTTCCAAGAAAGGACATAACAGTCACACTGCAGTGACACGCCGACACTTGTTTTACGACTTAGTTGAACACTGCTCAGTCGGTAACAGGTGGCCGCGACTTCATTTAATGGAAGTTCGTGCCATAAGAGCCACGCTTGCTTTTACGAGATTTCCGAGAAACCCGTTGCCTTGGAACCGACGTGACAAGTCGCTTTCGCAAACTTGACGACGGCATTTGGACGGCCCTTCGTTTCGGGATGATAACTTTCCTGCCCGATAGCGTGATGCCTGGCGTGACTGTAGTCACGATCTGTGAGAGGGATCTTACTTGGAAGAGCAACGGACAGGTATACCTCGGTGTGTTCTTTCAAACAAAGAGGAACAATGGTTATGCCGGTTTATGATCAAGTTCGTCAGTTTAGAGCGTTCAGTTCTTAGAGCACACCATCCTCAAAGGTGGAGCTCCGCTTCTATATCAACACTGGCCCTTGTGTCAAGCTCTAGCGAAGCAATGATTAGCCCGCACCAAGGAGCAACTGGAAACCTCAAAAAGAACAGCCAAATCGAAAAAGAGTGATGTCGCACGTTGACTTGAGTTCCGCCTTGGTTTCCACTTGTTGGACTCTGCCCGTGGATTTCCCCTGGTGGTGCCCCCCGTACGTTGAACCTTCCTCTGATTGTTTCCCCTTTATTAATCCACCGACACTCGGCTGTTTACGAGGTGCGCATCCCGCCTCGCGAGGCGGGCCTGCTGCGCCTGCCTAAGCAGGCCTGTTGTATGCATTGCAGCGCGGTAATGGACAGCTCTATGGCGTCGGGGGAGGAAATTAAGACCATCCCGGCCGACACGTATTAGGCCTCTAATGCCTCTTAACGAGATAAGCTTTACAATGTTGTGTGATTTTGCCCCTCCGACGGGTTGCAAGTCCCGAGGACGCGTCACAACGACGTCGTAAAGACGTGCCTCGAGGAGCCGCAACATTCTGACGCGAAGTTAAGTTGCGACAGCGGCGTGAAGAACGAAAACAACAACTTTTGCACAAACAATGACTTCATGTATTCACACGTCTCGCGCCACCAATGCGTGACCGTCAGGTTTCAAAAATGATTTGTCCGTTTGTTCGCTTTCATCGAGAAAGGGACCAAATGATAGAGACTCCATGGCGCACGCACCTTTCCCTTCCCTTCCCTCAGCACAGTCTCTCTGGCTGGAGAGACAGGGACACCGCACGTGGCCGATGCACCATGTCTTTGTGTCTTGCAGTGCGCAATGCTCCTCGTGCGGCCGCACGCCGCGCACGCACACAGAGGCAACAATGACGAGTACATGAGTGAATGTGTCGCATCCAACAGCCAATGGCGGTTAAGAATGCAAAGTGGGCGAGGCTCGCTTGCACCTCTTTTGTCTCTCTCTCCCTTTCTCAATCTCTACACGGCGCGAGTGTGCGTGTGGCCGCGGGCAACGCGCATTCCGTCCGAGAGTGTCGTGCTGTCTGCCTGCAGTCCACTCCCAGTCCGACTTTATGACTCTCGCCACACCACTCCACACGCCGTTGTTCAAAAAGCTCCACCGCATTTCTCTCTGGTTTGACCGAACATAACCTCACCTAACCCAACACAACCTGACCGAACTGAAACCCCGATTTCTGGTCCACCCGAGCAAAACAATGCCCACAACTGTCGTTTTCCCCCGCCTTCCCGGGTGATGGGGCTCCGGGGTCATATAATGCGGCCCTTTGTCTGAGCAACTTACATGCAGTCGGGGCGGGGCCAGGTGCATACCAATGGGGGCGCGGCGTGCCTGCAAGTGTGTGTGTGTGACTGTCTGTGAGTGCGCGATTGAGCGACAGAGACGGAGAAAGAAACGAACACGCGATGGGAAAGAGATAGCCGCAGCCATTTCGAGGAGGAATTATACAACCGAACGACTTCAACTCTTCGGTATACACCATGTTTGATACCACTCTCCGCGCCGACACACACACACAGACACATCGAGGTATGCATGTGGTATATGTAATGACGCGTACGCCACACCGTGCCTGCGCCTGACCTCCGCAAAGGTAGTCATTACCCTGGCCGTATCGCGCCGCGCAGTGTGCCGTGCCGCGCCGCGCTGCACCGTCGCTGCACAGCTCTTTTTCTCATTTTCTCGATACTTTTATTACCCGTTTCCAGCCAATCGGCGACTCGCTGCGCCGCGCCTCGCGCGTATAAGGCCAGCTTAGAATCGATAATTGGTGTTTAAACCGTCCCACGGCTCGGCGGCGAGGCGCGGCGAGGCGGCTTGGCCGCTCCGCCGGGCAGGAGGCTGGGCGGGGGCAAGGGGAGAGCAAATGCTGGTGTTTATGGCCCCGATGGGGCATGGGGCCGGCGAGACACGCTCGCCCATTGGCTGGCAGCCTTGGACGCGGACCAATCCCGGCGTGAGAAACGCCATGAGCACTCCACTGCCGGCAAAGTGGGGCCATGAGGACTATGAGGTGGCGAGAAAGGCTGCGGCGGGAGGCTGGCCAGGCTCGGCAGGCAAGCGACGCCAATTGCCACAAGCAGCTCCGCAGCACGAAGGAGGCCACCGTCCACTTCCAAAATGTGTCCGCAGAACAAGTAAGTAACAAACGAGCACCATGTTGTGACTACAGCGATGGAAATCCACGAAAAAAAAAAGATTGACAAAGCTGTGGAAACGTTGCCTAACGCCAAATGACACCAGCCCAACCAATATTGTTTCAATCCAGTCGTCCCTGCTGGGGAAATTGAAAGCATTTCCGAAAGCCAAAGCCTCGGCCAGGGGCTCGGCCAAAGCCGCCCCAGTCACGACACGTCCCGAACCCTCACGACGACGACGCGGAGCAGGCCAAGCAGGCCGGCCAGTCCAGATAGCATCGACATTAAGGTAGTTACGTCGACGTCCAATTCCTCCAAGGAAGCGAAATGAGCCTTTTTATGATTACATGAATTGCAATTATCGTTTGTAAAGGGTATACACGCGGGATGGACTCTGATTGGTCGAAGATGGGCCGATAGTGCGCGGGCCGCGTGCCTGGAAGTGGCCCTGGAAGAGACCCGCCAAAGGAAACGCTGCGAAGGGCGACGGTAACGAGACATAGGCCGCAGTCGATGCGGACATTGTGGCCCGCGAACGAAAAGGAACAGTCACAAAATTGCGCCGACAAAACTGGGAATAGAAAGCCCTGCTTGCGACGATAATGATGATGCACTGTGCGGGAGTTGAACCATGGCGCCAGAAAGAAGTGGAAAGACCCAGTGGCTCAGGCCCTTACGGTACCTGTTGTATCTGCTAAAGCGGGCATTTAAAAAGCCAGCCATGCGGCACTGATGGGACTCATCAGCATGGCCCCACCATTTCTCCCTGTTTCTGGCCTCCAGACAGCCCGGCCGGCAGCCAGGCCCAGGCCGCGCGCGTCCGGTAAAAATCAAGATTCGAGCATCGAGGAAACGAGGAAGAAAGTGTTTAATCAGAGTTAATTAAGCACGTGTCGGCTTCCAGAGGCGGGCGAACATTTAACAGGAGCAGCGGCGTGCTTTCTGTCTCGTCTGCGCGGGCTGAAGCGAGTCGCGTTGGCGGGCGCAAAACGCGCACCGGAATTGTTTGCAGCCAAGCACGTCATAGGACACTTCTATGCCTCTGAACTTCAATATCATCAGGACCAGCAGTCGAAATGATGAGTTTCATCCCCAAAAAGGGTAAAAAGAAACCAACACTCTAATCCAGCCAAGCTGAACCGAACCTCTCCCTTTACCTAACCTTGAACCCACTGATCCCACCTAACCTAACAAAATTACGCGGGCTTTTTCCCTAATCTGTGTCAAACACAGAGCCACTTACCCGCAGTTTATTGAATAAACGCGGGCGTCGGGCACGCCCAGTGCACGCCTGCGCCCAGCGCGGCCCTACCTCCACTTCCCGCGATAATTAAACGCACCTCGGAATTATTATGGTCGAAATTTTGGCCCGCATCGTTCATCAAAAACCGGCCCGGTAGACGAGCCTCATTAAGGTGCAAGTAGGGCTATGAGCAGGCACGGCACCGCACGGCACGGCCTTACGAAATAAGGACTTCGGCATGTATGCCCCGAGCCTCCCCTGTGACCCCGTTATGGTCTGTTGACACAGATAGCGTTTTGCCACCTGGCTGTTTCCACTTTCCATCCTGATTTGCTGTACATGACGGCCTTTCAGAAGGCTCAGAAGGGCCGCGGGGAAAAATAAGTACAGTGCTAAAATAAATCCCAACGGCACGTTTTTAAGGAATTGACACGTGCAGAGTAAAGAGGAAAAATCTGTGCACTGCGCATCGGTAGATATGTTACAGAAAATCGTGTACTGGTAAATAAAACTGCCAGTCAAATTTTTCTATCATTAGCCAAAAAGCAAGACTCGACGACATATCCCTACATGATTTGCGCGCAGTCACTCCAACAGTCATTTTCACGTCAATAATTATAACGATAATTGTAAACCCTTTCCCTCGCCTCCCTCTGGGAACGCCGGCACACGTTGCACTCACACAATGACGTGGCGCGCGCGAGGCCCCCCTCCCCCTCCCCACTCCATCGCCAAGTCAAGTGGAACAGACGCGCCAAAAGTCGCCAAAGACTGAAACTGAGCACCGAATGTATTAGTTTGCGACCGCGCGCTCTCGTCGCTCCGCCCGGCCGTGGCCTAATGCGGGTAACGGAACTAGGGGGCGGTGAGGGCCGCGGCCGCCAGCCAGGGCCGCCAGGGCCGCCTCACTGACTCGGTAAGAGTTGTTTGATACATTATCGGCAAAGACTACAATCGTGGTTACATTACTCGCACCTGGCCGGGCTCCATAACGGTGTGTGTGTGTGTGTGTTTGTGTGTGTGTGTGGAGGGGGGGGGGGGTGCCGTGTGCAGGTGTAGCTGTGCTGCGTAAGTGCATGTAGGTGTGTGTGTGTGGCCGGTTTGCGAAACAGAATTAAAGCCGTTAGTCGTCCCACACCAAACACCGGCGTGACTAAATTGTTGCGTTGCAGCCCATCGTCAACGCTTGGTTTGGCCTTGTATTTGTGTGTGCATGTGTGTGCAAGCGGCGAATTCGTTTCGTTTTTAATTCGGTGTTATGTCCCAACCACCACCCTTTCGCCGACGTCACTACGCATACAGCAAGCGCAACCAAATCTTTTTTAAAGTTTTTTTTTACATCAAAAATTTGTTGATGGGCAGAACGAAATATAGTGTAACAGGCCCGGCTCTCTCAAACTCGGTCGCTTTTTTAAAGCCCCGCGTTTCTGGACAGGAAACGCACGCATTCACGATGGCCAAACAAACAGAACTAAAAGTGGAAATGCAGGCCGCGGGCCGGGCGTTGCATTTCGGGCTCGCCAACATAATTTACACCGGTCGTTAGCGAGTGGGCCCCCGCTGCCCCCGCTGCTCCCGCGGCCCCCGCGGCCCCCTCGGCCACAGCGCCCCCTAAATCCCTGCTTTATAGCGGCCTCGCTTCGGCTCGCTTCGGCCGGCTTGATTCGTGAAAGCAGCAACGTTTTCGCGCGGTTCCACACTCCACTCGCTTTCGGGCACCGTTTTTCGTTTTGTCTTCAGCCTTCCTATAAAAGTGCGGCTGCTGTACTGCTAAAGGTCTTGTTACCGACTTTCGCGCCTTTCGCAATTGATTTTTGACGAAATGGAGATTCGCTTCCGGTGGGGCCGCTGCCCTGCAGGAAGGGGCAACAGCCCCGGGTGGGGCCCATCAACCCAGCGGGCAGGTCCAGATGGCAGGCGGCGGCGCTCCAATCATTGTTTTCCGGAGATGATGCACTCTATTGGCGTGATTGACAGAAAATCAATCAGGCACCACTTGCTCGACAGGTGGCCGTTGAAACAAACCATTACCATTTTAAAAATCCTTCACCATTAAATTAAAAAAAAATCAACATCTTGGGCATTTTTGAGCGTTTTTGTTCGATGAACCGTGTGAGTTTAAACGAGAAGTATCGACTGAAGAGAAACACTGAAACTCGATTAATTTTATTGTTTCGAAACTCAAATTCGCGTCGCTCTGCTTGTTTTTCTGTGGATGTCGGCTGGTTGTTGGTTTCACACGACAACAGTCATTACACAGCAAGTGAAGTGCCATAACCGCTCCCCTTTTGACGCGGTCACACCGGGCGTACCAGCACCGCGCCGCGCTGAAGCGCCATAAAATATTTTCTGAAAAAAAAAAACAAAAAAAAGGGAAAGGGGGAACAAGATAAACAAAACGAGAGAAAAAACATCGCGCGCGTCGCTTGTTTGCGAAATAGGCCCAGTGAATAGCGCAGTGGCGTTATTCGCCATTTCATAGCGGCAGCCCTCGCGACCCCTGCCGTCCCGCTCGCCGGATTCGCACCCAGACTTGCCACTTTAATATCCCATTGTGCTTTCCTTTTTTTCGTTTTGTTCGAGTTTAGCATGAGCAGCCGCCTGGGCTAACTGCGGTGTGGGAGGTCCGATTCACACATCGATGCTCCTTTGTTTCCGCATTTTTCACAGATATTTTTTTTTATTTCTTTTCGTCCTCGTTTTCTTCTTTGATTTATAAACTGGCTCGTTGCTTCACATGTGGCTCCCTTTTCTAGTGTTTGTTTTAGTCCACGCTCTGTTATGCAGATGAATCCATGCGTCCTCGTCTGATACTTTCTCTCTCGCCGCAGATTTCTGCCAACAAAACTTGCCGGCAGTTTTATGTTTAGTTGGCGTCTCTCTTTCTCTTCGGCGAAAAATAAAAATTCGCGGGGACCGTGTTGGGGAGCGCCACAGAACCCAGAACCTTGTAGTTGCGCGGAGTCCGCGAGTCGCACGCCACTGAAACATTTTTCCCTGCCTTTCCGGTTGGCAGCCCTGGCGAGCCCCGCGATCCGAAATCAAACGCGAGGGTGTGTAATGGATAGAGTGAGTGGGGGTGGCGCGCCGCAACGCACCGCAATGAGAAAGCGCGCCAGAGCAAACAGCAGAAATTAGTCGCGACTGAATTGAGGGGGGGAACGGAGGGAAAGGGGAGGGGGAGTGCTGCTCGCTTCGTCTCGGGGTAATAAAGCACACGAAATCAACTAACATCTTGCTAGGATTGAAAAAGAAGATATTAATCTAGATTGCGCCGTCGCTTAGTCACATCGAGTGCCGTGTCCACACGCAACGGCCACTGACCAATCGGAGGGCGCCGAAGGATCGATGAATGATCGAGTGACGTCACACGAAAACGGAGCGAAAAGCGAGTTTTTTCGTCAAATTTTCCCCTAAAAATTCTATTTTTCGAATTTTGGCTGCGAAGCTTGCTGCGAAGCGCAGAGTGAAAATATTTCGCAACCAGCTGACCATTCCCGTTCCACTCTTATTTTCTGACGACTAGGAAGGGGCGGGCTCCGTTTCAGGAGGTGCGCCGAGCCGCGGGAGGAGGGCCAAAGTGTGTGTTACTCTGGCAGCAAACCACAGTGCATTAGCTTTACTTTAATTGTCTCTCCGGCCTGCCCAGCCTCGTTTCATTCACCCGCCATTACCCGACGTGCATTTCAATTTGAGGACGGCCAGAGGTGAGAAGTAGTACACTGTCGGGAGCACGGAGTGGAAAGCAAACTAGACTAAACGCACTTTGTTCCTTTGGGCTCACAGGCAGGCGGAGATGTCGTGGTCAAGCCTGTTGGTCAACCTATACTTCATACTCGTGTCGAGTGGCCACTCATCCTCTCAATCCATTTTCAAACCTCCGTTTCCCGAGAGTTTTTTTTTTCGATGGGCTGTTTGATCCGGCTACCGTGCGGGCCGTGCCCCGGGGCTGGGCTGGGCATCGGCTGGGCAGCGCGCTGAATGAACCGCTGGACGCTCCGTCCCATTCAGAATGCGAAGGCAGTGGCATGCCACTCAGACTCATTCCGAGAGTCTGTCTCTCTCGCACCCACGGGGTGTATCGTACGGGTGCGAGAGAGACAGAGGCGCCTCTCGGAGTGAAGCGCCAAGGGGTGCTTGGCGGACTCCAGCATTACGTTGATGACTCCGATCGGGTCCGAAAGGGTCCGCCCAGCCGATCGCGCCGGTCGCGGCGTCGGCCTTTGAGGAGAACGTCCACTGATTGGCGGGGACGCTCCGAAAACAGAGGTGTTCGACCTTGTCCTCGCCTTTCGGTTTGCCTCTCGGGTTGCCTTCGGGTTGCCTTTCGGCCGGCCAGCCCCGGGGCACACTATTTAGCCCGGCATCGTCCCTGCGCCAACTCGAGTTGGATCCGCCAGCATGAATGGAAGCAGAATGCCCCCATTGACTTAGGGCGCCACGCATAACGGAACAAAAAAAAACATGCATTGCACTCGTAAAATTTTGGGAAAATATCAGTTTATTCATAGAGAACTGTTGATCGGACGACTGTGGAAAGTAATCGCGCGGGCAATCGAATCGCGTTTCGTCTTCGGGCCGGCTGCTGTCGGGCCCCTGAAGGCCCGTAATGACAAATAAGTGCTCACTTGTTTCGGTAAGTTCAGCGCCAAAGGTGTAATCGGCCGTCAAAATTGCAGCGCGGTCGGCCGGACGCACGCACACACGCACAGACGATCGCACACACACACACGCAGTGTTCTCCAGAAGCACGCGGTGTAATAAATTGAAGTAAACAGAAGGTGAGGTGGGGTGGAAATTGTAGGGTAGTGTGCGGGTGTGTGCGGGTTGGGACCCGACGACCAAGAGCGCATCATCGCATCTTTCAGATCAAATTCCAGAACTTAAGAAAAACACAAAACCACAAAAAAATTTCTTTGAAAAAAAAAAGAACACTTTTCCGTTTCCTAACAATAAGATATCTTAACAATGACTTTAACAGTGACTGAATTGATTCAATAGCGATTCTGAGCAAAACACATTTTACCAAAAGCATTTGTCAAAGACTTCTCTACCAAAGAGAAATAAAAAATAAGTCTGAGCAAAAACTTTTTTTTTAAAAAAAACTGGGTTGGAAATAAAACGGCTAGCAAATGGCCGGTGAGTCCGTGTCGCGTTTGCCATTAGCCAGAGTCATTTCCCGTTGTCACGACCTGAAATCCGAAAAATCTGCGAAAGCATCCATTAATGAGGCTGCGCGAGCTGCGCCAGCCCTATCAGTGCATCGGCCAGATCGTGACGCAGGTGGCGTTCCAAAACACGGTTTCATTGGCGGACACGCGACGCTGCCGTCATCTAGAGCAAACGCACCGAACACAAACAAACGGAAGCCTCATTCATTTGTGTCATGCGTGGCAAAGCCGCATCGTTCCGACTATGAGAACGAATACGGTAAACAGCCAGTCGCGCGCTGTTTGTCCTGGCCTAAACTCACTACTGCTCGTAAAGAAGAAAACCGGCGCCGATTTTAATTTTCTCCCCATTATGCCTCATTTTACATCTCTGTCTACAAACTGGGTCCCCGTGTGAATTCAGTGGCCCTAATTTCTTTTCTGTGTCTGCGTGATCCCCCCTCCCCTCTCGTTCACACTCACATCCATACACACACATCCACAGCCACACACGCACACGCACTCACACACACTGACATGCTTGCGCTTAATAATAATGCCTGATAATTATTTATGACCGCGATCAACATCTGATTTCATTAGCGGTCTGCTAGGCGAGCTAGTCCGACTGGAGTCAATAGGGGCAACCAGAGGCGTTCCAGAGGTGTTCCAGAGGCGTCCTACAGCGTTCCGGAGGTGTTCCAGAACTCAACGCCTTTCGGCGTGTCCGAACGCGCGCTCATTTAGGACTCGGGCCCCGCATTGGCTGCTGAAAAGCGCCATCATTGCGGCACCGTCTGACCTTTCGGGCCGCCATAAGAAGTTTGCTTATTTCAAACAACGGCCTTTCTTCGCACCGGCACAGCAGCCCCACTTCGATCGACGGGGCACAGTCGATCCCGAAAGTCGACGCCTCGTCCGGATGGCTATCGCTGAACGCCCCACAAGCGCAGGCAAAACGCATTTTCCCACACTTTCTCTCGCCTATATTTGTGACTGCTGTGTGTGTTTTTGCATGTGTGTGTGCGCGCGAGTGTGTTCAACTGCGATAATAGTCTTCCTTCTTTCCAGTTAGCCTGTGCTTTCCAAAGACACGTCTTCTCACAACCACCACACGGCCGCTCGGGGCTCGGCCAAGACTCGGCCGCCCGCCGCCACCGCGGCCTTCTTCTTCGGCTCAACGGACACCCAGCCGTCTAGGTGCGTATCATCTTCCCGCCTGTATCTCCATCTGCTTCCCATACTCTCCTTGTTCGGGATTCAATTTTGCCTCGTAAATAATGGAATGCGCCGACCAGCGTCCGTTTTCTCGCCCGCCTGCGCGCTTTAGAGCGATGCCCGACCGCCGGCCGCCCGCCCGCCCACCAGACCGCCCGCCGCGTGTGTGACTTTCGCGGACCTGAACCGCCTTGTGTGTACGGAGCACTTACAGAAAATCAAAATCACCTTACAGTTATGAATTTAAAATAGAAAAACAAAAAAGTAAATTTTATATATCAACTGTCCAAAAAAACTTACCATTATAATTTTTTTTTAAATCAGAAAAGTTAATTTTGTATATCAACTGCCTGAAAAGTCAGACTGCATCTAAGGAATCTCAGAACCATGAAATAGTCCTTAATTTTTAGAATTTTTAGTGTATCTACCAAAAATTTGAAAAATTAAAAACATCATGTATTGTTTTAATTTTTTAGCGAAATATTTTTCCCCGGAAAAAGAATGTTTACCGACCGGAATGGACCGTAATGACGTCCTGAGAATTAAAATGCCGTTTACACGCCACCGGCCTCCATCACGGGCCGTCCAAATAGCGTCGCCTGGGTCGTCATGGCGACGACGACAGCGCCGCGTTTGTCGAGATGCTCGATAACGCTTTAATTGCGCGTGTCCACTGCCTCTCTCGCACTCATGGGGCTGCTAGAGAGAGAGAGAGAGAGAGAGAGAGAGAGAGAGAGAGAGAGAGAGAGAGAGAGAGAAAGCAGTGCCAGGGGAGAGGAGCGTCCGGGAGGATAATTTGAGCCGCGAAGCGCTAGGCGCGTGCGAGGTCAGAGACACCGGAGGCAACGGAGATTCGACGAGTTGCGACCACCGAAGGAGAAGAAAAAAATTGGTCAGACTCGCAAAGCGAGAGGAGTGCGACGTCGCCGCCAAGATGACCAGGACGGACACACGCTCGGGAGAGGTCAGACGCCAACGGCACACACATACACACGCTCGCACGCAGTCTGAACGCACTGCAGGAGAAGTGTGTGTGTAGCGTCAAACAGAGTTTCCGCGGATCGTTAAGTTTTACGATGACCGCGAACACGCCGATGCCGTGTCGGCCCCGCCCTCATTAACCAATGCGAGGGGATGGAACCCCCCCCGGGGGCCTCTGTCTGTCTCTCTCGCACTCGCGGGGCGCTCCGGAGAGGTGCGAGAGAGACGGAGCGACCAAGTCGTGTTCGGAGTGAGCCCACGGCAGGCCCGCGGACCGTAGACTCCTCAGCCTTGCCGCGGGCTGCGATGTTTGCCTAGCCGCGTAGTTAGCGAGCGCGCTTAGCCCGCCAATGGAGGGCGTGTCGCTGGAGGCAGCTGGAGGCAGCTGGAGCCTCCAAATGGCCCGCGAATCGCTAATGGCCGCTTCCAGGAGAGAGAAAAAAACGTCCTTCGCGTGCACTCTGAAAAGTTTAAAGATAGTAAAGATTGTCTGGTGAAAATCCTCTTTATTACGGTAGTTTGCCCTTGACCTTTTGAAAATTCATCGCAACCTGGATGTTTTGTCGAATTTTTTCTGGGGGGGTAAGGATAAAATATCCACCATACAATATTGGTGCAGCCTTCCACAGAATGTGCACACCGAATCTCCTTATACTTTCCAAAAATTCTGTCGCTAACACCGTTTACATCACCCTACAAATTTTGTTAGCAAAAAATTTACAAGTGTAGGGTTAGGTTTCGTGTTTGCGAATGTGCGGTGGCTATCTACGCACTGGCCAGAAGGAGCGGCAGGACGGCGTTCGTGCCGGCGGCCCGTTACAGTTTCGGGGGTCCTCGCCCAGCCCGCCTAGTCATGGCCAGCACACGGCCGGCTCCTCACTCCTCGGTCGTTAGAAGTCTAATTGCCGGCTGGAAACCAGGAACCAGGTTCGAGTGCCGCCGCCACCACTCACACTCCTTTTATCCCCGCTGCATAAATTTATCTCTGAATGAAGGAGGAGCAAAAAAGGGGACCAGCGCGCCTGCGAAGTCCGGGGTAGGCCAGCCCGCAGCACAGCCGCGCTCGACGGGGCGGCCCGTGCTGCAGGCGGCGGCAGTCGCTCTGTCGCCCGCCCGGCTAGAGAGAGAGAGAGACAGAGAGAGAGACAGAAAGAGAGAGAGAGCAGAATCGCGCTAGGAACGCTAGAGTCCTGGATATGTCCCACGCACCCCCGAAAGGACCGAACAGACAACGTGTAATAAGAAAATGATACTGTCACTGCGCTGCCGCCGGGACGTGGGCCTGGACGCACGGGCCGAGCCAAAGTACGGTACCAGCAGCGGGAGCAGTCCGCGTCTAATAAAACGGTGACAGGGTGCAGGCCACGAAAATTGGGTATCATTTCATCGTGACTTTCGGGCGAGTGTCTCTCCGGGAATACTTTTTCCCACCGATCGGGTTCTACTTTTCACCCTCGTTGTTTTTTCCCCGGGCTGTCCCAAATTAAGTGTCCCTGCGCGCGGCTCGGCGCGGCTGCGTCCGAGGCGGCTCGCTTCGGACGGCTCGTGTGATTCATAGAAATAATAGAACGGTGGAAGCGATGCCCACGACTCCGGCTCGTCACGACTCGGTGTGAGGCTGAGAATCGAGAACGGGGTCGAAGCGCGGCCGAAGACTTCTTGAAAAAGCCGCCTTTTCTCCCGGCGCGGGTGAGTTCTTAAATCACTTATTGCGATTCATCCGAAGCGTGGTCGCTTCCGGGCGGGCCCTAGCCGCATATGCACCGAGGATGCGCCCATTGTCTTCGTTTTTGCTGTCCCCGCCTCTCAAAGACAATGATTCACAATTATTTTGGGATCTCCTCTTATTACGGGGCAGAGGTAATGCCATGGTAATGAAGAGCAGCGGGACGAGGACGAATCGCGTCGCTCTGTCTCTCTCGCACTCACGGCGGTCTGCGCGGGTGCGAGAGAGACAGAGCGACCATTCGGCAGCAGCTTGCCGGGCCGAAGGGCACCGAAGGGGATCAAGTGCGGTGGGTGTGGCCGTGGGCCGTCCGGTAAAAACAAATGCACTCCTCCGTCGCCATCGCGTCTGGCCCGTCCAGGCCCATCCCGTCGCACCGGTCCAGCCAGCCGCCCGGACGCCATGACGCTGGCACGCTGTAAAAACACCGCCGCGCTCCCCAAAAAGGTGAGGTTATGGTGGTTGGATTCAAGGCTTTCTGCTGTCTTGCCATACGTGCTTGTTTCCTCGACACACTGCAGCGCACGTTTTCTCTTTCGCGGAAAACCTTTCACGTTCCACGTGTAGCGCGCGGAAAATCTCCAGGAATGGTGTGGCCGCTTTGGCCGGCGTTCCGCGCCATTGCGGTCGTGAATCCGTCCTGTGCATAAGGCGAGCAAGTGCCTGTAGGCGGACGCGGCGTCGCGCACTTCCTTCGGCTGGCCGGGCTGGCCGTCAGCCCGCGCACAAACCCCGCGCCAGCACTGTGTTTATCAACCAATCCAACCACAATTATCGTCAATTTCCTCCACAATAAAATGCCAATTTATTTGAAGCGCGCTGCGCCGCGCTGCGCCCTCCACAAAGGCACGGCGGCCGCGTCCGGAGCGCGTGCGGCCCTGGCGCGGCCCTGGCGGGGCCCCGGCCGGCGGCGCGAGAGAGACGGAGCGAGGGTGGCGTCCGGGGCGCACGCCCACGTCTCACCAATCAAAGCGCGGCGTGCCGTACGTATGGAGGAAGATCGAGTTAGGGAATTAGAAGCAGGCGTGGCTCCGCGTTGCTCCGGGGAAACAACCAGCCGTTCCGAAAGAGTCTTCGTCGCTCCGTCTGCCCCGCACCCCTACGAGGCAGAAAGAGACGGCCGTCGTCTCTTTCTGCCTCGAGGCCGGGACAGCGCACCGAGCGCACAGCGCGCACGCCGTGTTGTGCAAATGTTTTGAATTATTTACCTATCCGTCTTCTCCTCGGCCCTCGCGTGAATCGAGTTTCAGCTTCGTGATTCTTTTCGCTCCGGGGGATGAGATGAATAATTCGAGTTCAATAATCCATCATTGCCCTCCGCCCGCTCCGTCTCTCGCACGCGCGTGTGATGAGTTCACTGTAAGTACACCCCGAAAAAAGGCGCATTGTTCCCGCACTTGGTTGTTAAAGTTCTCGCCGGGTCGGACAATGGTGGCGCCTGCCGCGGTCATTGTGGCCCATCCGTGGCGTATGATTTCGGAGCGCGTTCGGGAGGCCCCGACGCCCTTTACTCCACTTTGTTCACTTCGCTGGCGTAGGCATTACTTCGGCAGGTGCCACTGTCTGTCTCGATAAGGAAGGAACGATGGTTCTCTTGAAATAATAACAGATCCCCCAAAGTACGGAGGTGAGAAGCACGGGTACGCTCACACTTTTCATCAATTTTTGTTTTTGTTACTTTTGTTTGTGGCTTTATTTTTGATCCGTTGATTTTCGGATTTTCTTTAAAATTTGTCTCTTGTTCGACATTTTGCTTTCGACGGGGCTCGTCTGCCGTCCCACCTGTTGCAACGCAGAAGCCGGCTGTCCACTGCAAGCCGTCCGAGTGGACTGACCGGGGCCACGCCGGGAGGGCCGGGAGGGCCGGGAGGGCGCCAGGTGGTGGCACGTCGTTGGACCCCACATCTTGCATTCGCAATGAGAGCTAAGCAATGTGAGAGTGAAGGCTGCGGTCTGGGCGGCGCGCCGCGCGCGGCTCGTATGGGCGATACGCTCCATCTCACACTGCTGCATGGCGGTCCGGCATAGGATTCCGAACTTGGGTCGCTCTGTCTCTCCCGCACTCACGCGGCGTCCCCTGGGAGTGCGAGAGAGACGAAACGGCGGCCCGGAACCAGCCTCCGGCATGGTGTAAGGGAGCGGGCCCGGGGGCCACGGGGGCCACGGGGGCACCAGGGGGGCACGTGCATGTTCCCCTTTCACCGCCCGGTCCGTGTGTGGGAAAAGCGGACCGATTTTGCACTTTTTGAACAAAAAAGCTTCGAGGGAAACTTGACAGGGTACATTGTGAATAATGTTTCGGACTGGTCCACGGCCGAGCGGGCGCCCTCGGCTGCGGCGCTCCCACAGTGCCACGATATCCACGATATGCATCAATTAGGAGCATTAGAGGCCGATTGCGGGGTATCCACAGCCTCCGCAGCGCGGTGAGTCATCCATTCCAGATCCAGGTGCTGCCGATACTCCCCGAGGCCGGGCTGCCCCGGCGTCCCGCTCTGTCTCTCTCGCACTCATCGGGGGCCCGTAGGGCTGCGAAAGAGGCAGAAAGATGAACCACAGTTTTGAATCCAAAAGGTTCGTCGACTTGTCGCTGTTTCCAACAGGTTTCAATTCTCCAAAACGAACTCCGTAGTAACAAAGGAACTGAGCGATGGATTCCCCGTCCCCCTCCCCCAACTCTCTCCCTTCCTCTCACGCGTGGATGTTGAATTAAGCCGAAGCATTTTGCGGTCTGGAGGCGGCTAGAGACGCAAGCTTCGGGGCGCCCCGATCGGGCGTGAGAACAAGTCGACGAAATAAAGGACGAACTCGTAATGCGCACCACAACGACAGCCACACACACAGACACACACTTTAATGTGACAAAAGATATTTCCTGCGAGGGCAGCGAGGCGCCAGCACGGACAATCCATCACCCCAAACTCGGCGAGCGTTATGAAGACGAAACGGCGAAGGTGCAACTGCCTTGGGCACTTGGCGCAGCGCGTAGCGAGCTACGGCCCTCTTGCGCGCGAACTCGACCGGAACACGAGATAGAAGTCCGTCTATCCGTCTCTGACAGCAGTGTGGCCAACAACACACGGGACGGGTTCCGTGCTGACGTCTCCATTTCCAGAAGGCGAGCATTAGGCAGCAAGATGGAAATCGTGCAAGTGATAAACTTAATGGGGACGTTTCATCTTCATCGCGGTTCATAAAAATGTAGCGCGCCGAACCCGCTAGCCCCGCGAGCTTTTTCTTAATCTGCCCGTTTGTTGCACGCAGAGCGGGTGCGGAGCCCAGAGAGGTTTCACGAACGTCAAATCGTCTACTTGGACAGAAACTGAGTGTGGGCAGTTTCAAAAGTAAAGCATATTCTTTGACACTAACTATGCCGAAAACCCTTCCTAACCTTGCCTACCTTAGTCTACCCTAACCCTACCTAACCCTGACTAACCTTCCAAAACTTCAAACAGATTTGAAAGTGTGGTCTACCTTCCCGGAGCACTCTGCATTCTCTCTGCCAGAATAAGGCAGGCGTGCGTTGGCTGGTGTTCGGGTTCACGGTAATTTCCGAATCTCGTCGCAACTGGGGCGCGCAATAGTTGGCTAGATCGCAATGCGTGATGCTGGCGCCCGTTTTCGACAATTACCCGGCGTGCGCGTGAGCCAGCCGAGCGATTCCACGCTTCGCCGCTGTCTCTCTCGCACAACGACGGGGCGCCCCGTGAGTGCGAGAGAGACGGAAGCACTGTTTGGAGTGCAGGAGGGAGAGATCCACGCGCGCATTCTGGCCGACACCTTATTGACCGACTTGGTTGTTGCCTCGTGTGGGGTCCGCTAAACTGCCCGACCGGTCCTCGTTCCGCCGACCATTATTTCACTCTTGCTGAAAGTCGGGCCAAGTGTGAAACTTGGATTCCCCCGAGCGCGCACCCGCCGAGCGAGCCGCCGGTGGTCACCGGACAATGAAAACGAAGAGACCTGGTATCGGTGCGAGTTTTGAACCGGACGCGCGCCGGGCGGGCCACGCGTCTTGCAAATATTATAATCGGCAGGGTGAATGCTATCTTTCCGGTGTAGGCGCCGGCCGACGCACGCGCGGCGGGCCGCTGCACCACTCATGCGCGATTTTATCAAACAGACATTTTCTCTTAGTGTGGGAATGGGAACCCCTTATGTGAGCACTTTTACATTATTCCTGTTTAACACGGCGCGCCTTATCACCGCCGGTGGTCACGACGGCCTGTTTTAGCAGCTTGTCCTACTGACTGCGGGCTTTGATGTGGAAATGGACTGCAGCTTCAGACACCTCCCTCAGCTGGAGAAAGCGGAAGCTTCGAGAGCCCAGCCCGGGCGAAAACTACTTCGGTGGGCCAGAGCCTGAATGGAGACTAGTGCGCGAAAACCACCGGTAGGTGTACATAAAACACTCAAAAAATTTTAATTGGACAAATTAAAATTCAGAAAAATTTTTCAAAAGGTAACCACAGTCTCCGGGCGTAAGTACGGGAGCGAAAAACGAAGAGCAGCAACTTGGTAGTAAAAAGTGAGGCGGGAAGGGCAGTGATCGCGTAGCGATTACGGAGCGGAGAGATATTCATTCAGTCTAATGGAGTGCGTCCAGCGGAGTCCAGGCCCGGACAGTAGCTGATGACCGGGCCGCTAGCGCGTAGCGCGGCCAGCGCGGCCAGGGCCTGGCGGCCGGCGAACCGGCCGGCCGGAGGAAACACTTAACTCGGTACCACTTCCAGCGGCTCCCGGCACATCCGCAGAGCGGCCCAAAATACCCTACTGTGGCCCAACTCACGGAGCCCATTCGGACACACTAGTTTGTTAAGAATGACCAGTATGTTTTGTTTCAGACGACTTATTCGACTAAGAGTGCAAAATACCACTGTTGTGGTCTGTGATAGCGTCGAGGACTGGCCGACTGGCTGGCGCCGCGCAAATCGGGGCAATAAAGACTTTGCGCGGCAAAAGCAGTCCTAATGACTCCCAGCGGTCCGCCCGGCCGGCCGGCCCATCGCCGCACATCGCCTCAAACAGATCGAGATTGCCGGCGCCCCACCCCGCATCATCGCCGGCTTCGCCCTACCTGGCCCGCCGTGCCACGCCGCCACGCCCCCGTCGCAGCGTTTTTGGCGGCGCACCGCCGTGGCGTGGAGCCGCCCCTCCCGGAGCCCCATCAGGGCCCATTAGTGCACCGCTTATATGTTTACTCACGATCGCCACAAACCCATTGATGGCGACACACTGAATGAAACTGCTTCGCGGCCCCGTGAGGTGTGGCCTTCCTGGAACAGTCCAGGGGCCACCGGGTCAGCAGTCAATGGGGTGGCACTTTCCCGGTAAAGGGTGGGATGCCGGGCCCTGGCGATCAGAGCACGCAGTCGCCGCCCGAACTTCACAAACAGCAGATATTTGGTATTTGGCTCCGGGCGAGTAAAGGGGAAATCTTATAAAGTTGTGAGTAGGGATTTGTTGAACAGTAGAACAAGCCAGCTCGTAAAAATCTCCACCGTGTTCTTCTTCTTTTTTCTGGATCATTTTGCACTGAGTTAAAGTCTTTCCCAAGCTTGGACCACGCGTGCTCTGGGTGAGACGAAGGAGGCAACCGGAATGTGCGAGCTGAGCACAGCCACCTGCTGCTGCTGGAGACACACGAATCGATACCTGGCCAATTGCAGTAATTTCCTTCCCCGGAGAGCCCGTCTCCAAGATTAAAAGCGAGCTCCCATTGACAACCGCGTGTCCCGGCGAGGATGCTCCGACCCCATGAATGAAGTAGAGCATCGCCTTCAAATTAAAGTGCCTGAGACCAGCGCCCCCGCTTCGAAAAAAAAGGGCCGAATTACACAGCAGTGGATAATGATGTGACGTGTTTTTCGAGGGATGGCGGCACTTGCGCTAGGGCAAGGCCGTCCAAAACTTGTTGAATGGTAATAACTGCAAGTTTCCCTGGTATGTTTCCATAATGCGCCCTTTGGCTTCGTCTGCCTTCGCCCGGCTGTGCCTCTTTTCATTTTCCCTCCGCTGCTTGAGAATGCGAGCAGGCCTGCCACTGTCCGCCAGAACATAACCAATGCGCCCGTCCAAGTCGATCAAGCAACTTTCCAGGCCCGCGCCCTGCTTCAGCCCTGCTCATGCTATGCATAGGCTCGATCCCATCAGGAGGACGATTGCTCCAATACGCTATGCATGCGATCGTTACATCGTTACGCCGTGCGGAAAGACGCAGTCTCATTTTTCTCGCAAATTTTATGGCGGATTCTTAGTTTTTACTACACCTCCTTCGGTTCAAATAAACTAGTATTAAACACTGCTTTTGTAAATGCATTTTATTTCACGTTTCTTTTTTTTAAGGATGCAATGAAATTTGAACGAAAGATGAGCGTGTTGCCATTGCAGCAAATTGGTGGCGTTTACCGCTGAATGAGGTGGGGCGCCTGGCCGACACTCCACTATTACCGCGGCGACACACGGCCAGGGAGGCGGACGAGGTGGCTGGCTTACAGCGTTTACCCCCCAACTGCGAGGGTAAACGACTGCGGAAGAACACACCCGCAGACAAAACGTACACACTGTTAACAAATACCCCAAAAATTTGCACACGGGACTTTTTTTTCATGCCTGGTACCATTATTGTACGTTGCAAATTCAATCCACCCCGTTACGCCCCCGCGAAGGGGCAGCGCGTGGCAGAAGTACTCGGGCGCACGCCAAAATTAAAATGCAGATTGCACCCCTGCTGCATAAAGAAAGCCATTGAGGCATGCGATGTGCTTCTGGAATGCAACGCGGTGCTGTGTGGCCTCGGCCAGTCGCAGTGTTGTTCGAACCGTTTGGTTCGGCGTTCTCAACGGGTTCGCGATGTTTGTTTTCGGTATTTCGGCGGGGGATGTCCTTGATCGCGGCCCGAGGCTGCGGTTCCGTGGCGGCGGCGCGTATTCACAATTAATGCAATTTCCTGCTCGGCCCCGGCCGGCCCTGGCCAGCCACCCCGCGGCACCCCTGTCCGACAGCCCCGCCAGCGCCCCACCCCCACGGCCCAAATGATTCTATTATTCGAGGACGCCGGCGTGTTGGATTTTATGGCCATTTTCCTTCGGACGATAATTACCAGCGGTTCTCCTTCCTCGCAGGTTCGCGTGCCAGCGACTTATCATTTCGAAGCGGAGTGTAAACGCGCGGGAGTGGCTCTCGAATCCGACGGACACTCGCAAAGACAGCTCGGTAAAATATTTCACACTTTTTCTCGTAGGATGATGTCAGATAGGGTAATGTACGGTTATGTGAGGTTAGGTTAGGTCAGGTTATGTGAGGTTATATGAGGTTAAGTGTGGTGAAGAAATTCCCCGTCCTCGATTAAACACTGTGGCTACTGTTTTGACCAACTTTGCACCAATACTGCTCCCAAACTAATGTTGAATCGCCCGCCGTAGCAAAAGCAACGATTTCTACACATTTGTTTCGACCAACTCTTTGGCACGACCGCTCCTAAACTACCATAGGTGAACGTCACGCGTCACTCGGCCGACGGCCGAAGGGAGGCCGAAGGCTCTTCTTGTTCGTCTCTGCGTTTCGGGATGGCGCGGATGTGCGCTTCATTGCTCGCCACACACATTGGTACCGCGACGTCGGTGCCGTTCGGGGCGGATACGGACACACCGTGGACGCACCGCGGACACGCCGCGGACACACGCGTGCGCGCCCGGCCACTTAGTTCTGGTAGACATTTACCTACGCGAACAAAAGAGCGAGCGCACTTTGTCAACAACAACAACATCAACAGCAACAAAGTGAAAAATGTGTTTGTAGAAGTGACGGCGGCGGTTCAGGCCCGCACCGTTTACAGCAAGGAATCGCCGTCCTGTTTTCCGCGCACTGCCCCTCAGGACTTATTTCCTGGCCGGAATTCGCCGCGTCCTGTCCGCCTCCCCCTCCGCGCTGCCCGTTTCCCGTTGGCCACTCTGACGCGGGGCAGCACAGAATTAATGCTTCGACAAGCTCCGAATCGCGCCGATCCAGATGCCCACGTCTATTACCGACTTCCTTTACGCGCTCGCAGGAAATCAATCAAAGCCGGGCAGAGCCTGTGGCAGAGACTGTGGCAGAGCCGGCCCGAAGCCGGTCACCTGCGCTGTACAGTCGCGCAAAGTCATCGGCCGAAACGCAGCCGGAAGCCCGCGCAATATGTTCATTTCAGGCCCCGTTCACAGCTCTAGAAACTGAAAACTATGTCTCGCGCACGCCCCAACCGGCCTAGGAAGAAGAAACCACCACTTCCCACCCCCCAAAAAAACAACAACTTGACAACAAACTACCGCGTCATTGAGCGATCACGAGCGACCTCTTGGATATTAAGCGACATCCTAATACACAGTAAGGGCCGCGGCGAGGGGCCCCCGCACGCACTCTGTAATTTGGAGCGACTCGTTGGAAATAATAAAAAGCATGACGTTTGTTCGTCCTGCTCCTTCTTCTCACATTTCGACCGGATTTTTCTCTCATATTTTTTTTATTCCGATCACGCGCGTGCGTGCGCGCTAGCTGCGGAAGGCGTGCCGTGCCGCACTGCCGCGTGCCGCGAGGAAGGCGCCGTGCCTATCACGCGGCGGCGGCTGCTGCTCCTCGCACTCTATCAAGGCTTATGGGTCGATTTGTTGTTGCTGTTGTTGTCGCTGTTGCAAGGCCCGCACGGCCCGCACGAGGCAAGGGCCCTCGCGTGCGTTGCGTCACGCGTCACGCCCGTGTTATGTGGACGCGTTTCACGCTTTCTGCACAAGCATCGCGACATTACGGCGCGTCGCGACCCGCCTCAGGTTTTGCACACCAATTAGTTTTTCCAGGCGGAGAGTCGCCACTTGATGCGATGCACTTCGCGAAGCTGGTTGCACTGAGGAACTCGATGAAACTGGGCGGTTGAACGCGGGGATTTGAACCGCGGACCTCCTAATTGCGAGACGAGGTCTGTATCCACGAGACTGTTCTCGAGGAACCCGGCGTCACGGCGGTATACGGCGGCGGCCCGGCGGCACATTACATAGATTCATGGCGGTCACGCTGGTGTCGGGGTGATGCATGGTGCCGGTGATGGTGGCGGCGGGGAGCGACAGGGCGGCCAATAACTGCCACCCCTTTGGTCCCTTTGCCGTCCCGCGGGGCCCCGAGCTCGGCCCTGAAGGCCCTGAAGGCCCTGAAGGGCGTGGAGGAGGACACGGATTGCTTATGCATACGGTCCGGCATATATACACCATCCGGAGTGTCGTGACAAACGCCTTGGCGGCGCTATGCATTGCACTACCTGGCGTGTGCCGCGTGTGCTTATGTGTGCACGGCCCGGAATGAGGTTGTCCGCGTGCGTGTGTGTGCTCGTGTGTGTGCGTGTGTGTGCGAGGCACGGAAGCAAACAGCGGAGTATTACCACCCTTTGACGAGGTAATGCATGCCAAGGCGCCAACGGCGCCTTCACGCTCGGACCGCCGCCAACGAGATCGATGCAACAAGATGAGGAAGGCAGGCATTCCGCCGCAGGTTTTCCCGCGCCAAAAAGAGGGAGAGATAGGAAAATCCGGTGACGCCTGGGTGCCGCCGTGGCGCGGTGGTGGCGGCAGTGGCGGCAGCCGATCACAAGTGTTTTGCTGCGGATTGGGCTGAGCGGGGGCAATGGGCCCGCACCGCGGCAGTCCTCGGCAGTCCGCGGCAGTCCTAATGGATTCAGATGGCGCCATCGCGTGCTTCGGCAAATCCCTTCCGACGTGTCAAGAGGTGGCGCGCGGCCCCTCAGCCTGCCGCCGCCCGTGTCTCAAAAGGGTTGGTCACGACACGGGGCCCGCTCGCTCCGCCATGAAGGATCACCACCGCGAGTTAGTTGGTTCCGCTGTCGCCCCCGCGAGGCCCGCGAGGGAGCGCCACTAAGCGGCCAGCCGGCCCGGGACTTCCCCGGACTCCTCCGTCGGAATCAATGAGGCCGCAATCATCGAAAGGGAACATCGACGCTTAGGGGCGCCCCCTGCCGGCGCGATCCGGTAACTTCCACGGCGGGAAAAGCACGGCGCGCCCCCTCCCCTCTTCCCCTAACGACTTCCTATGGCGTCAAAAGGGACGGCTGTGAACTCGCCACTTTATATTCCAAGTGAGAGGTGATTGGGGGGCGTTTACAAATGCACGATACACGCTCCGTCATATTTCTCGCGGCGGCGGCGCTAAAAGAATACTTCACTATCCGCACGAAGAGAGTGCTGCTGCCCCGTGGATTGCACGCCGCAGGGCGGTATGAGCTTGATGCACGTTGTAGTTTTAAATAATTGTAACCGCGTGCTATTTATTTTAAGCTCCGTAACAAGCTGCCGCTCTGCCCGGTATTTGCAACGCAAAATATAAGCGATAAGAATAAGGGGCCGTCTCCCTCGGCCTAACATAACCTCCCAAACTACTTCACTTGAAAACCCGTGTTTACTCAGGACACGCTTAGGTGCTCTGTAGACACAGACGTACATTTTCAGAGCAACTTTAAGAACCCTAACCTCACCTAACCTCCACACTGAACTTCGGTCTCTGCGCATCGCCACGGCCCGGCCGAGAGCGGCGATTTTTCCCGCGTTGCCATTTCACGGAGGTCACAGGCCGGCCGCCGGGACCATTGGCCAGAACGGCGAAAGGGGAAGGGGGAAATTACGTTGCATTACAATAACCTCCATTCCGTTTCCATCCCGACACCACCAATTGTGGATCCATATCCGGTGTCCGAGAGCCGAGGCGGCGAAGGCTGTCAGTCACTCAACTGTCGAAAAGACAACACAAAAAAATGGAAACACTCGGGGGAGAGAAAAAAAGGATTTAAGTGGTCGAATGTGGTCGCGTAATAGTGATATAATAGTGGCGTAATTAAGGCGCGCTTCTTCGCGCCAAGGCGGCGGGAAACGTCGTCGTGCCTCTGTGGGGATATTTCCCGCCTCTGCGGGGATATTTCCCACCTCTGCGGGAAAAATTTGTGACGTTTTGAGTCGACTCTGAGCTGCCTCTAGGCGTGCAAACACCCTGAAGCCGCTGTTGGCTGCATCAACTCAGAAACACGCACAGGTCGACCGCAAACAAGTTCCGGTTCGGTTCCCGGCCGGGCTGTCCGTTTTTTGACGGCCCACTCGCCACCGCAGCTTCCTACCAAGCTCGGCCAAAGGGGCGCGCGGAAAGGCGCTTCCCTGGGCGAAGCGGGGCGAAGCCGAAAAACGTCGAGAACTCAAAAACGGCAGGAAGCGCGGCGACCGCACTCGCGGGAGAGCTCTGCGTCTGATTCGCCCTGTTCGTTCCCATACCATGCGCTTTTTATTAACAAGAAAATGACAAAAAAGTTTCAAAAAACGGCGAATAGATCGTGTCAACGTTTTGCACACAATGGATGTCCAATCGGGCGTCGGGAGGCGGGGCTCGCCGTTTTTGCCCAAGTGGCTCGTTTGCATGTCGCGGTGCTGGCCAAGCTCCATCCGCCCAAGATGGCGACGGCAGCGTGGTCTAGCCCTTAATGGTAATGGCAATGGGGTGCCCGGCCGGGTAGGCAGCCCGCGCCACCGCCCCGCGCGCTGTGTTGCCTACACTGCCTAACGACTTCCGGTGCAGGACCAGGTCGGGCGAGGCAGGGCGGAGAACTGCCTCCCGATTAAAAGCACATCAAGTGGTCGACGCTAACAGTGTGAGCCGCGCCACGCCGCCTTGTCCGCGCTTTTTCTCGCCACGCATGGAGGTAAATGCCCCGCCAGATGGCTTAAGTGCCGTGTTACTGGTGTGACTCCACAGCCGATATCACGCGACGGCTGTTACAGTCCGTTTCAATTCCGTTTTTTCCCTCCTCACCTGCCGCCTCGATGTCTGTATTTGTGCGACCGCCATTTGACATTACACCTCGCCGTCGTGCCGGCCGGGCCGCCTGGGGCCGCCTTGCTGCTGACGTGGTGGAGCGGGGGAAAGTAGGAGACATGTCAAAATTCCTTTCGGAGAAATGGCCACCCGGCCGAATTCTCGGAACAATCCGAGGACATAAGTGCATTACGGGAATCGCATATCGTCGCCGCGACACGACGCGCGCCTTTGACGACGTGCACGACTTGGCGGAACGCGGCGCCGAATCCGACAAACAAGGCAGTTTCAAACGAACAAACACAGGGCGCTGTCCCCGCCCGGTCCCCGCGCACCCATACAGTCAAATCGCGTTACGCCCCGAGTGCCCCGTGCGCGCCGTGCTGCTAATCGCATGCAGGCACGGCTCTGCGGACTGACTCCGAGAGTCGTCGCTCTGTCTCTCTCGCACTTGCACGGGACGCCCTGTGAGTGCGAGCGAGACAGAGCGACAAAAACGACTCAGTGTGCCGCGCGGCCCTTCCAGCCTCCAGCGCCGCGACGGGCTCGCCGCGCGCAGACAGGCAGACAGGCGCCGCCCGCTCGGCCTGATCATACATATCAAAATGGAAATGGAGACACACCACGCGTTTGATGTCACTTCGCCGCGCGTCATGGAGTGGAAACGGGGCCTGGCGCCGCTCGGCGCGGGGAGTCACGGGCAGAGCAGCCGACGCGCTAGTCTCGCGCAACGGTCGTCAAATCGCCGCTAAATACCGCGCGGGCCGGCACTGGAAGTTGGAAAAGTCCCGGGGCTTGGGCTGGTGATACCGGAGGGCCGCCGCGGCGACTGCCAGATCGCCATGCTTTGTAAGTCAATGAATAGCATTTTGCTTTCTTTGACGGTCTGCGAGAGCACTTCGTATTTCGCGCGCGAACCGACGACGCCGTGCCGTGTCGTGCCGCGCCGTGCCGCGCCATACCCCGTCCGCCTCGCGCCGCGCGCCATCCAGTCTGGAGAAAATTAATGGAAATTTGAATTTAGCTCTTTGAAGCAGAGCGGCGGCGGCGCGGGGAGCAACGGCGTGCTTGTCTGTAGCCTCGCAGCCGGGGGCTGGCGTCCGGCGGGCTGCCGTCCTGGCCCTGGGGGAGGGTGGCTTCGCTAGCCTCACCTTTAGGCTGGCCGCGCCACGCCGAGGACCGCGAAGAGCGCCACCGGGACCAGCAGCGTCCTTTCGGCGAACACACGCCGGCCACTGCGCGGCGCGGCCCCTTCACCCCTTTCAATTAGTCCGCCCCCTCCCCCTACCCCCACCCTTGAGTGGCTCTGCCTGCGTACTCCTGCAGCCACTCAGCGCGACTTGTGGAAACAGCCTAATGCTGTCGCTTTGCTATGGAAATTGTCCCAAACGCGCAAATAAACATACATTAGCGGGGAGGCACAGGCCGGCGGTCCGCCGGGGCGCTGGGGTCGCGTTGCGCCCCTAAAGCGCCTCCCTAAAGCGACATGAAGCGGGGTCGCTTCGTCACGCCGCGCCTGCCGCGCCTCGCGTGACGCAACCAGGGGGTCTTGAGCTGCTCGAGCAGAACCACCGGTGCTCCGTGCGACCCCCTGGCGGTGGCAGTGCGGCGGCGGCAGCATCCTCCGCTCCCTCGAGGAGGGTCTCGGGGCACCAGGCGCACCGGGCGCACCAGGCGTCGCAGCCCATCAAAAGTGGCCATGAATACGCTAGTTACGCCAACCCCAATCCAAGATGGCTGGATGCCGCCACCACGCGGTGCCACGCTGCCACGCCCAAGGCGTCGCGCGGCAAGGCGCGCGGAGCGGCGGGGCTGGCGGGGCGCGTGAGCCACGCCACTTGTTATTCATGGCCTGGGATTCGTCGAGAGAGGCAATCTATCTATCACGACCGGTGCCGGGCCGCCGGGCCGCCAGGACGCTAGCCCCACCACCGCGAGGTGAGCCCGCCGCCGCGCCCCGCCGCGGTGGCCGCCGACGTGGTCGGCGACAAGGCCGCACCGTGCCCGATCATAATACGAAAGTCGCATCGCATCTCGGCGGCGGTGCGCACCGAGCCCCGCGGAAATCTCGGCAACGTCATGCACCGCCCCGCGGCGAAGGGGCGGCCAAGAGGCGGTGGGAACGGGGGGACGTCGGGGACGTCGTCGCCGTCGTCGCGTCGTCGCCGGGAGGCGGGACTGTTTGGAGCTGTTTTCGCAGGCTGGCGACATAACACCCTCCCCGCCCTCACCGAGGCCCAGGCCGGGCTCACGCATCAGAGCGCGCATCAAAACAGCACAAAAGCGCCATGATATATCACTCGACCGCCGCGCTGCCGCGCCGCCCCGCCGCGCACTTGTCGCCCTGCTGGGTTAAGGAGGCATCATGCTCACTTGGCCAGTTTGCCGATTCCCGCAAGTCACCTCATTTAATGGAGTCCGCGCACAATGTGTCCTTTACTCAGACGCTAAAGCGGGCCGCCTCTAGTGGGCCCAGCCCCGCCATTGTTTGCATACATGAGAACCTCGTCGTGGAGGCCGAGTCGACGTGCCGCCGCAGCTGCCGCCAAGAAATTATTGTAACCACTTTCTGAAAAACGGATATGCTGCACTTATCATGAGGTCCCTTTTCCTCGTTTCAGAGCTTATGAAAAGACGTGGGGCTTTCTCTGTGCCATTTGCGAGTGTTTAAAAAATACGCCGCCCTAAAAATGGTTGTGCTCCGCACCCCTGCCTGCAGCGCCGCTGCTGGTTTTTCCGGCTGGCTGTAAAACTTTGGCCGAAGTGTGCCCGGCCGAACCGGGGCGGCCGAAAGGCCGAAAGCAACCACAATCAGTTCGGCGATCGAGCCGTCGGCAAGCCGTCGGCCGCCGGGCCGTGGCGAGCCGAGCCAACGCGGACCGAATAACAATCATAATGACGAATAAGAATCAAAGCGGGGGACCCGCGGGGGGAGGGGTGGCTTTTGGTATCTCCGTGATTAATGAAGGAAAAGGTCGAGGCAAGGTGTTAGCATTCGCTTTCCGGGGGTAGCTCACGCTCGGTTCACGCTTGGCTCACGCGGGCCGGGCGCCTCCGAGACCCCCGAACTGCCGGTGGGAACCCGTGCACTCGTCATTCACAGTCGGCGGGCCCGTCCGTCGGGCTGCCTGGAGTCGTTGTTGGCGGCGAGGCGGTGAAAGGGTGCGGCCGACTCACACCCCTTTCGACCGGCAGTAGCTCGTTTTTATTTCGTTCGACTATCGCCACTTCTTCATCTGCAGCGGAAAAAGACTTTTCCTCGGCCTCGCCCCGCCCCGCCGGCGCGGCGTTTTCAATAATTTACATCCGGTTCCGTCACGACGACGGCACGACGGCGAGGCGCCAACCAATTAGTGCTTCGGGCCGCGCCAGGGCCGCGACAGGGCCGCAAACCTTCAATCACAGCGCGGTAACAAAACCAAACAGCATGGCCACTCTCACACGTGGCCAGTTCCCAGCGGCCATGGGCGAATTAAATCAAAAGCCAGCGCGAGGGTGTGGCAGGCAGCTACCCCGGCGCGGCCATGGCGAGGCCCTGGCGAGGCCCTGGCGCCACCGTAACATTGTCTTGTTGACAAGTATTGATGGTAACGTTACGACTCGGGCGGGCGCGCGAAGCAGCGCGAAGCCACAAGCAGTCCGAACCGAAAGAGCGCTCTCTCGGCACATTTCCCATTTCCTCTGTCCGATGGGCCCAACGCGTCCAATGGGCCCAATGGGCCCGGCCCAATCGAATTCACGCCGCACGGGAATGGCTGCAAAGGAGGGGCGCCAAGCTCGGCGCGGCGCTGGGCCGTGCCACGCTGCGCCACGCCGTGCCATGCCCTGCCAGGGCGCCGCGGCCAATGATGACACCCCCTTTTGTGGTGGAGGGTGGGGCGCCCGGCGCCAGCGTCGCGCTGATGACGGCGTGGTGCTGGCGGCGACGGCGTGGTGGTGGGACGCCGGGTTAGCGGCAGCCTGGAGATGACCGGACGACCTTAAACACCCTCCCTTAAACGTGGCAAAGCTACAAATCACAGTGCTTTGGACACATTCACAATCAGTAAGAGGAGTACGCATTTTAGAATGCGATATTGCCGAAAGAATAGTCATCTCTACTGCAGCACAACTACTCAGGGCTGTCGTGGCGGCCTGCTACAATGGGAGATGCTTACTACTCAGGGCTGTCGGCGGCCCGCCACTATGGGGGATCCTTACTACTCAGGGCTGTCGTGGCGGTGCTACTATGGGAGATGCTTACTACTCAGGGCTGGCGTGGCGGTGCTACTATGGGAGATGCTTACTACTCAGGGCTGTCGTGGCGGCCCGCCACTGTGAGACATCCTTACGCGTACTCCTTGTCATTAGAGGGCCAAAGGTCGTCTTTGGGTGGATGCGCCACTCCGAGTCAGCTCCGCGAGGCTCCACGTCGAGGGTGGTGCTGATTGGCCCGCTGCACGCACCGCGCCACCGCGTCGGCCGAGCCAAACGTATGTTTGCTCACTTTGGCCGTGTGATTGACTCAATTGGATGAGACGGGCGGTGTGGTTAGGGCACGGCCGTCATGAGCTGCCCCTATGACCGAGCCTCCCCGCGGGGCCTCGTGAATCTTGCAAGGAGGCCCCGCGGCAGCGGTCGACGGCGAAGGCCCTGAGTGTCGTGCTTGAAAACAGAAAGGGTTGCAACGGAGCGAGTGCCCCGTATGCCGGGGTGACTTGAACCGCGCTGCCCGCCCACGGGCTCAGAGATAAAAGTCCTCACGAGCAAATCTGAGTCACCGTCAAAAGTTATTTTGCTAGTTTTGCTTGTGAAAGATCTCGGTTGTCAAGGCCTTCCCCGGGGTGCTTGTAGCTTGACTCTAGCTGAGACACGGGAGCGCTCGCGGCGGCACACGCGTGGACTGGTGCGCCACGGCGCTGGCCGGGGCGGGGTGGAGCGGGGCAGAGCGAGCTCCAAATGTCAGCCACCGACATGATTGGTTTCCATTTTTAACGTTGATCAAAGCACACGCTGACTGCTGCGGCTTGCGACTTGATATCCGCCTCCTGACTCGCTGATCGGATGTGGTCGGTGCGGCCGGGCCACGACCATCAGCCACGCGAAAAAGGAACCGGCAGGGAGCGGGCGGCAAAGGGGGAGCCCACTAAATTATTACATTATTGGTGTGCTGACCGGCCTGGCGGGGCCTGGCACACGCTGTCTGCCGGCTCTGCCATCGCCGGGACACAATATTTCATGGCGGGGCCTGTTCCGTTTGCACGACAAATGACAGCTGTAATGCAGCGGGGCCTCGCTATGGCGCTATGGGGTGACTCAGTGACTCACGGCGAGTGAATTTAGAGGCAAGGGAAGTACCGCCGCTATACGCTCGTTCACTCAATGATGCGCGGGCTGCATTACTAGCGGCCAATTGGAGGCTCCGACCGCATCCACACGTTCTCACACGCACTCACACACACACACACACACACACTCGTAGATGCAGTGTGGCGCCTCGGAGAGTAGCGCGCTCGGCCGCTCGGCACTCGGGACGAAACCTCAAAAGTGCGTGCGACTGGGTTGACTATGGTATGTACGGTACGCGCGCGCCACTTTGTGTGTGTGTGTGTGTGTGTGTGTGTGGTGTGTGTGTGTGTGTGTGTGTGTGTGTGTGTGTGTGGTGTGCAAGGCCGGCTCGGAATGAACAGTCCGCCATGATTCGCCCATTCAGGTATGCACTTAGCTCATCTTTTCCATCAGACGCGCACCAGTATTCGGGACTCGATCTCACAGCGCCACACTTGCTGCTGCGGCGGCGCGGCGTAACCCAGCAACGGAATGAATGAATTAAACAACACGGAGGGGGAGAGAGAGAGGGAGAGAGAAATCCGCTTTTTAGGCAGCTTTGCGGAGGCGCGTTTGTGGCTGGGAAAGACTTGTTCACACTCCGCGCATGACCTGAATGAAGCTCAAGGTGTAGGGGCCGCCGCTTCACGGAGCACGGCCCGCTCGAGGTCCACGACGGCGGCGGTGTAGTCCTCCCCGCGAAGCGCCCGCCGCGTCCGCCGGCAGCATAGCAGCAGACCACAAGCGCCACAAGCGCGCAGTCTGGATTAGATCAAGAGCCAGGCAGCCACGCACTGTGTGGGAACAGACCACAAACAAACGTTGCAAAGGGTGCGTTCGCCAGCGATTCACCTCTCGAGCCTGCCGATCGAGCTTCTCGATGGTCGCGAGGCATCGCCAGGGCATCGCCAGGGCACCGCCGGGCTGGCCTGAGCAGCCGGGCGCCGTCCGGGAGCCGCCGGGAGCCACCGCAGCATCGATGCCGCATTAATCGAATTTGAAACCACAGGCAGGCGAAGCGGCGAGGCGGCAAGGCGCTACCGGACGGACGGAGCCTTGCCCGCGTCCAACGCCAGGCACTACGCGTTTCAAGGCAACAACTTTGCATTTTCTCTGCATTGCAGTTCGACGCCTTCCAGCAAAAGAGGCGCCTACGAAGGGCGGGATTCCCGAAATTTACTTGTTTGGCGAATATTTTGGCACAATCCAAGAACGATGACTGACGGTGTCTCATGTTTGGACTATTTCCCCCTCCGGTGTCCCACCTTCCCGTTCCGATCGCTGCAATGCGATGCCATGAGATGCAATGCGTGAATGCGGCTGGAGTGGAGAACAATGACACACACACACACACACACACACACACACACACGGAGGCACGTGATCGCACGCACACAGCGACACGGAGGCGCACGGCGACACTGAGTCTGTGATTACATAGGGATAATGCAGCCTCTCGAGGTGTCCCGCCACCCTGGGGGGTCCCCTATGTGCATCACGCAGTCCCCCTGCCCGTTTTCTCCTGCTCCGAGCTGCGAATAACATTTGTTGACACTTATTTGCAGTCCGCATAGCGTCACTCGCAAGTCACGATTAAAAAGCCCCCGTTTTTTCTTTGTTTTGTTTTTGTTTTTGAAGGGGCGCGAGCGCGGCAGCAACGGTCGCGGGTCGGCGAGGGGTAGCGCCAGATGGGGCGAGGGCTAGCGGGCAGATGAGGCGTGCAGTGTAGGCGTGGCGGCGATATCGTCGAGGTGTGGCCAAGAATTCGACACGTCCAACGAACCAATTTCCAAACTTAATTTGGCCGGTCTATTCATGGCCGCGATGACAGCAGCGCCCTCCCGGTGGGGACGGCTCCACAAAAGGTGAGAAATGAACGCAGCGCGGGGGGAGGGGAAGGGGGAGGAGGAGGGGAGGGGAGGGGGTTGCTCTTGTGCCAAGTAGGGGTGGCGGCGGCCTGCGGGCCTACTCATGGTCGGTTTAGCCACTTGGGAAGGGTTATTGAACACGGCGTCAAGGCTTAACAGGGTTCACCGCGTCCGTCCGTGTGTGTGGGGGGGGGGGGATCTTTCAAGGGAGTCGGGCCGGCAAGTGAACTGACTGTAGAGCATTTTCATGTATTTCCAGGTGCTTCATTCGAGGTTTTCAAAATGAAGTCAAAACAGCCAGAGCGGATTGTTAAAGGACTTTTCAAGTTACCGTTGCATGCGTTTTGAGCTGCCTCTTTGAGGCTGCCACGCAGCGAGCAAAGGGTCGCGAGCGGCCGGCCGGCCGTTGGTGGCAACAACCCTCTCCTTCCACCCCCTAGTCATGACTGCAGGAGAGAGAGAGAGATTCTCTCGAGAGGCGCGCGCAGCTTCTCCAAATGCAATCACTCATTTCTCTTCACTTTTTCCGCTGACTGCGCCCCGCCCCGCCCCGCCGCCGCGCCCACAGGAGTGCTGCTGCCCCGCGAAACAATAACTGACTGTGGCTGCACGCCCTGGTGCACACCGTGCATGCCGCGCGCTTGACGGCTGACTGGCTGCCGCCCCGCGCCGCGCCAGAAAAAACAAAACCGCACCACCAAAGTGTAACACTCGCTTCAAATTTTGAGTGGGTCTGGCCCGTTTCCGTTTGGGAAGATGGTGGCGGCGGTGGCAGTGGCGGTGGTTACGACATAGGGAGAGAGTAACGCAAACCCTTGAAAAAACCAGGTCCCTCGTAAACAGCTCGGAATCCGGAAAAGAACTTAGAAAAAAAAGTCTGCGACCTCCAAAAACTCTGTTTAGAGAAATTGAAAAAAGAAGTTTTATATTTATTAATGCTTTCATTCCTTCATCTTCGATGTCGACGACAGGGTCTCAGGACCCTTTCGATCCGAGCAGCCGGAGCAGCAGCCTCTGGAAGGCGGCCACGTCGGGCTTCTCGACGAGCACGGCGTTGGCGGGGAGGCGCGTGGTGTTGGAGTGGTCCACCAGGGACACGCCGCGGCCGGGGCCCTGCCCGGACAGCACGTCCACGCGCACGGCCTTCCCCGGCGGGCAGACGCGCGCGTCCAGGATGTGCGCCGCCAGCAGCCCGTCGGCGCTGTTCCAGGTGGGCAGCGTGGCGAGCAGCACGCCCTCGGCGCGGTTCAAGAAGGCCACGTCCGCGGTGCCCGCCGCGCCCAGCACGTCGCGCCGCCAGGCCTGCAGCACCAGTCCCAAGTTTAAAAAAAGTACAGGGTACGAAGCGTACGCCCTTATGTCGTGACTTTGAGCCTGCCCTCGGCCAGATACAAAAATCTGAGTCTCCGAGTTTGGAAACAGAAATTCACGAGGGAAGAAAACCACTTACGACGGGCAGCTCGGCGTCCAGGGCCGTCTCCCAGGACAGCAAGAAGGCCGGTTTGTCGGTGGGGACGGCGTCCAGGACGATCATGGCGGCGTCCGGGTCCGAGTACATGTTGAACTCGGCGCCTGGCTTGTAGTTGCCGTTCCCTGCAATGCATTTTCCTTGTTTTTGTTGTTGTTGCGTGAGCCTTCCCCGTGACTGAGTCATCGAGTGGAGATACCCCGCGCCGCTGCGGTTGCCGCCTCTATACTCCGCGCGCCGGGATAAAGGCTTCGGCGGCGCGGGGTATGTCCGAGCGAGACGCACCGTGCGCGGCCCCGCCGAGGATAAACAGGTCCCGCAGGTTGTCCAGGAAGGCGGCGTCCAGGCGCACGGCCAGGGCGATGTTGGTGAGCGGGCCGATGCAGAGCAGGCTTAGCTGGCCTGCAACACAGCGACAGAGTCACCCGGGCGACCTGGCCGGGCCGCGGGGCATTCCCTCCTCAGCTCCACTCACCCTTGTGCTCCCTGGCCAGGCGCACCAGGGCCGCGGCCGCGTGCTCGGGCTGCACCTTGTTGACGTCCGGGGGCCCGGGCGGCAGGAAGTCGCCGAAGCCGTCCTCGCCGAAGTAGAAGTCGTAGGTCGGCTTGGGCGGCAGCAGCGCGACGCCCGCACCTGTGTACACGGGCACCTGCGGAAAAACACGTGGAAGCGGATTCAAGCGGCAGCGTCAACGGCGGCGACAAGTCCGGTGTTTGAACCCACGTCCTGGCGGCCGGCGGTCTCCAGCGTGGCCAGCACGTTCTTGGTGACGTTTTCCACGCCCGTGTTGCCGAACACACAGGTGATGGCCAGCACCCGCGTCTCCCGCCGCCTGCCGGTCCAGTCACGCCCTCTGCGGGAAACAGGACGGAGTTTCAGGATCCAGACTCGTTGAGGAAGGTTACTGCTTGGCGACCGCCTTCGGAAAAATTGGCTACAGTGACTTGCAACTGTTACAGCCGGTCCCGATAAGGAAGCTTCTTTTCGTTTCAATACGCGTTTTGATCGAAAGTTATCAAACCGTCGAGTCATCGCCAGCAGCCGATCCGAAACTGACCAGCCGCAGTCGACTGATAAGGGATTATTTGGGGCCGCTCACATGTGCATCTCCTCGGCCCGCAGCAGCTCCAGGATGGCGACGGCGTCGTCGGCGCCCGCGTCGGTGTCGATGACCAGCACGCGGACGTCCGGGGCCTCCACCAGCACCGAGGCCAGCACGGCCAGGGTGGTGAGGCACACGGCCCACACCGCCACGACCGCCGCGGTCAGCCAGCGCGCCTGCAGCATATTATCAAGTCACTCTCAGAGGGAAATAGAAAGAGAGAGAGTGTTCGATAAAGAGTACTGTACTTTCCGTTACCAAGATGCAGTGCTAATAAAGAAGACATTTGATTGGCGTGATCCCGCCATTAGCTCCGCACAGTAGACTTTGTTAGGTAACCGCCTTGACCTCTGAGGCGGCACGGCGCCACACACACACACACGCCCACACACACACACACATGCCGGCGCTTTCCCGCTCTTTGGTGATGGTTTTGGCGGTGGCGCACATAGGTGCACACACTCTAAAAAATAATGGCATTTCTACTACACTGTCGTATGGTAAAAGTACCAACTTCGGTATGGGAAACGACAATCCTATACGTGATTTGGAAAATTCCTATGCTTTTCGTTCTTTTGCCAATGTGGTGTAGTAAAAATCCGAACCTAGTATAGGAATTTGATTTCCTATACTCATGTTTGGTTTTTTCCTACACTTTTTGGTAGAAATCCTATTACTTCAGGCCATTGTATACTGCTTTTCCTACAACCTATTAGTAAGAATCCCAAACAAATTCTGAAATATTTTTTCAGAAGAGAGGGGACCAAGACAGACGTTCAATATTCATAACAGGCTAACGGCACAATGACTAAGGCGACAAAGGTGCTCAGAGAAAAGTAAAGAAAAGCTCATGTGACGTCAAACCGTTAATAGAAATTGGCAGTAGACGATTCGTTAAAACCGGTTTAAACTTATTTTGTATCTTGTTCTGCCCCATTATCACATTCGGTTTTAGATAATTTTGACTTCTTCATTAAAACTTGAAATGGGTTTGTCTCTGAAAATAGCGGCAACTCAGAACGACTCATGTAGATGAGCCATGGTTTTGAATCCTTGCGAAATTTAAAGTGATATTATTATGAAGCTGAAAATAAACGTAGCGCTCCAAAGCATTTTGACATCGTCTATTGTTAAGTTACCTTGTACCTAAAAGGTGAGCTGTGGGTAAGGGTATGGTCCACTGTCAGCCGCCTGACGTCAGGTTGCACAAACCTGCCGCTAGTCGGCGCTTGGAGCGCCGTGCCCGTTCACCACTAAGTATTTCCGATTTATGTTACTAAAGTAAATAATTTTCGACAACTATATCATCTGTTGCCTAAGTAAGTGTCAGTCCTAGCCGTTGGCTTTCAGTTTTAAACAAAATATTACACTAAAGTCGAGAAAAACGCTTGTCCATGTTGGCACTCGCTGGCGACTGCGGTCGGCCATTAGGTTGGGTGCACGCAAGATCCGCCTTGAGGTACAGAGCCCGGGAGTGGATTGAACTGCCTCTTGGGTGGGTCATTTCCTCTATCGGAGACAGAATCCCACTTCAATTTTTAAAATGCTTCCCCAACTGAAGTGGCGCTGGCGCCATGATCTCTCGGGACGTGATCACTATTTCTCAAAGTAAGACTTCCTATGTGTGTATAGGAGTTTTACCACATCACGGAACGAAAATATCCCACAACTCGTATGGGATTTTTACCATACACGGTGTAGTAGTTTTCCCACACCCTAATATAGTAGAAACCTAACAACACGTATAGGATTTTTGCCATATCGGCAGATGGTAAATTTACCATGTCCTGTGTGGGAAAATTCCTATACCGATTAGGTTAAATGCGTCCGATACTTTTATAGGATTTCTACCACAATATTTTTTAGAGTGCAGCGAGCATCAGAGACGTGCATTTCCGCCCGCCTCGCCGGCGGCAATCGTCGCGGCAGAGATAAGCAAACGGACGCTCGAGCATCGATGTTTTTCTGTGCCGCCTCGCGCAATTAGATGTCCTGGGGACACGGTGATAAGGACACGTGCCGTTGCGCAACCGTGTGCGACTAACCTCCAAACGGCGGGTCCTCCTCCACCGCCCTCCGAATTGTCCGGCCGGGTCCTCGAGAGCGGCGTCTCGAGCGCGCTCGCTAGAGGGCGCTGGGCGTGCCGCCACGCTGCGCGACGCTGGTACTCACCCGGCAGCGGACGGTGCTCATTGGTGCTCGGTGTGTCTTTGTCGCTGGGCCGCCGGCCCTTCCGTCTCCGTCCGTCCTCACTGCGGCGCGAGCAAGGCGCGAGCACCTCGATGCTCACACGGCCGGGTCTGGGCAGGCTTGCCAACGCCAAATAGCCGCACTGCCGGCCTTTGGCCGCGCCGCCACCGTCCGAGACGTTCTGACGTTGTACCGAATTCGAGCTCCTCGACAAGTTCCTCCTCCAGGGCCGCCGAGCTTTGATTATGACGTGAGCGTGTACTGTCCCGAGGATCACCCGGGGGCTTACGCAGAACGGGACTGCAGAAAAATTTCCGCTCCTCCTGCACTGAGTGATCTAGAAGGATCCTTCCCCGGGGTTCAAGTTAGGGGTTCCAACTCCGGATAGCTTCATATCCATTACTTGTATGACCAGCTGACTCAATCAGTTTGCACTAGGATTCGGGATTTGTTTGAGTCTAGAAAATCTATTTATAGTCAAGTATCACCCGGGGGCGAATTAACCAAATAGGGTTCTTCAACTGAGTTATTGCTTCGGCCCCGATTACGGGTGCACACCTGGTATCTTTCTTCCATGTCGACGGCGGTGAAGAGGCCTGATTGTTTTGAGGTGCCCTATTCGGGGTCATGACGTGACGCCTGATAAGACCGATAGTAGTCCCTAGGCCGTTCCTTCCTGACTCGATTCACGCGAGGGGCGGTTGGTTGAGTTCTTTGGCACACGCGGACGCTTTCGTGGACGGGGTATTCGGCGGAGAGGGCTCACGTGTTTCTGCTACTGTGATTGTTAGAATACTGACTGGAGCTTCTACCGAGCCAGGGCTCCGGGAGGGAGGCTCGTGCCTAGTTCCTAAACATCTAAGGTGAACGCATCGGCCACAGGCCGTTGACAATCAGACTATTCCAGCAGTGCCGGCTTACGCCTGATTACTAGGCAAGCTATCTGCCAGTCGTGTTAGTTAGCTGGCATTTAGCAGGGGGCGGTTTTCTGCAAAGGCAGATAGCGTGGCGGCCAGCTGGTGCGCTGGTGCGTGCGCGTCACAGAGGCATTGACCAGTGAGACCTGGGTAGTGCGCTGCGCCTGCGATAATCGGTGGCGACGGCAAAGACGCGGAGGTGCTGCTCGAGACGCGTGCCGGCTCTTCTTTTTGTTTGCAGGCCAGATCCAGCGAGTCACGGGTGCGTTCGAAAGCAGCGGACGAGAAGCGACCGACCGGTCAGGCCTCTGACCACACCTCGCCCGCGTGCGCCCATACCCATAGACACCTATCGGCAAGTCCACACACACTTGGGTTACACAAGCAGCGTGCACTTTTGCTGGGTTACTTGGGGTCGATTCCAGCTTCTAGACGGTACAGTTGATTTGCGTGAGCTGAAACTGTTTTTGGTCCCATCACCCGCGAAGCCTTTTAACACCAAGCCAAGCGCCCATGTGACAGTGCGTTTTCGGCGACCGGGGCTCTAACCGATACGAGAAGAACCGGTTGGTAGGCAGCATCAACAACATACCGTGCGGCGAGGACACGCCCCAAATTCGCATGTAATCGTTTGCCCCTTTTCCCAGCTGGTCATCCTCCGAGACACATTGAAAATGCTATCATTATTCTGGCGATATGGGAGACGCAGAGTGTACGCCGCCACCCAGGCACCGCGCGGTCCGTGACTGGGGGAAACTGTATCAGTTGACAACAATGTGGGTCACTGCCACTGGTCGGAGCAGTGACCAGCGAAACTTTTCGCGTGTGGCGCCGCCTGTTTGTTTTTGACCGTCTCGGAATTAATTACCCATATTCTCGTGACCCCTCGTCGATCCACCAATCATCTTGTCCGCCAGGCGCCGCCAGACGTTGAACGCGCTGCCCCCGACGTCCTTGGCCGCGGCTGGAACCGCTGAGTCAGAATGGACGCGCCGCGTGCCGCGCACGACAATATTTGTGGAAGTTTTCCAGCGCACCTCAGGTGCTTCCAGCCCCCGCAGTCACAGAAAAGAGTGGGCAATAGGGGGTTCTAGGAGGCATTTTAAATTTAGAAATGAGACCTGGTAACTGTTGTTATATCTTTGGGTAAATAATCCGATCAATTACTCAAAAAGACACAGGTCTCTGTAATCTGCCACTAGCGTGTCGAGGACCGCCCTCAGCAGGCGTGATAGCAGTCTGCTCCTCCCACCGCAACGGCTAGCCGCTCACCAGACGAGGGCAGGTGACCTCCTTTTCGTACCTTAAGTGCAGAGAGTGCGCTAAACTTCACAAAAAGAACCACTCCCTAAGAAAATATTCTGCGTCGTTTTCTTCTGTTTGACAGTAGGGATAACAAGAATCATGAGTGGGTTCCAAAACTCGATGCTCGAAGCGGGATTAGTCCAACTACTTGCCGGTCATCATCGCACTTATGGCACGATGCTCCTGCCGCCGGCACCGACCGGCACCCATCTCTCCATCTCTCTCCGCCACCTCCTCGCGGAGCCTGCCTCTCTCCGCCTCCCCCGCGCCTCGGCTCCGTCTTTCTCCTCCGCGGTGCCACTCTCTCTATCTCTCCGTCTCTCTCTTCCCCTTGCCGGTCCCGACCCGCGGCACCGCGAGGCAGCCCCTTTAAATCGCGAGCGAGGTCGCGGCGGCCGGTCAGTGCGAGGACGGTCTTCTCCTGGGACGGACAGCCGCTCCAGTGTTGTCACTTGGTACACAGTGCAGTGGCGCCACGCGGTGGCTGTTGTTTTGATCGACGGGACTGAGTGCGCTGAAGATCGTTAAGTCCTGCAACAAGAACTGTCGAGTGAAGTGCCTGAGTGCGGTCTCTGCAAGCGGCGCAGTGCGTTTTTGAACGGTTTGCAAGAACTCCGCGGCCACACGATGCTGGTGCTGATCCTGGTGGGCGTCGTCAGCGTCCTGGCGACCGCGCTCTACTTGTTCCTGGACCGCAGGTACTCCGTGTGGAAGAGGAGAGGCGTGCCGGGACCACCGGCTTCCGTCAGCCTGTCGGTGCCCAAGGTAATGCTCACCCTTCGTCAACGACTGGGATTGTCCCGCTCGCTGTGTGTGAACGAAAGTCAAACCGAATGCTCGTTTCGTCCAGCTGCTTCTGGGACAAGAGAGCATGGGCGACATCGCGGAGCGCATCTACTCCGAGTTCAGGGACTCGCCCATCGCCGGCTCGTACGTGTTCGGCAGCCCCGTGCTGCACCTGCACGACCCCGAGGTCATCAAGCACGTCCTCATCAAGGACTTCCAGGTGAGTGCCCTCAGGGCGCTCCAGTGTGCCCCTAGGGAGTTCCCAGGGCGTTCCTACGTCGTGGAGTATAACAGGGTGCTTGTCTCCCTGCAGGACTTCAACGGACGGGGCGGGGACTCAGACAACCCCGACCCTCTGGCCTCCAACCTGTTCCTGCTGCACGGGGCGCGCTGGAGGAACCTGCGCGTCAAGCTGGCGCCCACCTTCACGTCCGGCAAGATCAAGTACATGTTCGACACCTTCAACAAGTGCTCCGAAAACATGGCCGTAGGTTTCCTCCTAACTGTTTCGATTCAATTTTGTTGGTGTTGTCCGTCTCTGACCGTTCGCGTTCCGGCAGGACTACTTGTCGGAGAAGATCGCTGCTAACGGCGGTAAGCACACCGAAGACGCCCGGCCGCTCATGATCCGCCTGTTCGTGGACACCATCTGCTCGGTGGTCTTCGGCATCGAGAGCAACGTGATCAAGAACCCCGACTCCGAGTTCTTCCACGCCGCCCTGGAGGCCGTGAAGCCCTCCTACCCCAACTTCTTCCGGGCCCTGGTGGCCCTCTTCGGCCACGACTGGCGGAAGGTCGTCCGCACCGGCTTCTCCAGCGCGGACTCGCAAGCCTTCTTCACCAAGATCGTCGAGGAGACGGTGGAGTACCGCGAGAAGAACAACGTGGAGCGGCCCGACATGATGAACCTGCTGATCCAGCTCAAGAACAAGGGCTTCGTGGCGCCCGACAAGGAGGTCGACAGCCAGGACGAGAAGTATGAGGGTGAGTACCTGGGATTGTGCAGTGCCCCTGGCACTTGACAGTGTGCTAACCATCCCTCTCCGCCCCCAGCCGTCTCGGGCGACCTGCAGAAGCTGGACATCAAGGACGTGACCGCGCAGGTGTTCGTCTTCTTCCTGGCGGGCTTCGAGAGCTCCTCCGGCACCACGTCCTTCACGCTCTACGAGATGGCCAAGCAGCCCGCCGTGCTGGCCAAGGCCCTGGAGGAGGTGGACCGCACCCTCAAGGAGCACAACGGCAAGATCTCCTACGAGTCCGTCATGAGTATGACCTACCTGGACAAGTGTGTGAGCGGTGAGTGGCGCGGCTGCCAGCCCACCGGGCTAGTCTCAGTAGTATGGGGCCCCCAGGCTGCCGGGCTGCAGTCTCAGTAGTATGGAGCCCCCAGGCTGCCGGGCTGCAGTCTCAGTAGTATGGAGCCCCCAGGCTGCCGGGCTGCAGTCTCAGAGGCTGCCGGGCCTGCTCCAGCGAGTCCTGACGGTTACTTCTCGTCCTGCAGAGACGCTGCGCATGTACCCGCCGCTGGGCTTCGTGTCGCGCGAGGCCATGGTGACGCGCAAGGTGCCGCTGACCGACGTGACGGTGGACAAGGGCACGCGCGTGGTCATCCCCATCCACGCCCTGCACTACGACCCCAAGTACTGGCCCAACCCCAACCTGTACGACCCCGAGCGCTTCAGCGAGGAGCAGAAGAAGACCCGGCCGTCGCAAGTCTACCTGCCCTTCGGTGACGGACCGCGCATTTGCATCGGTAAGAACAGTGGAAATCAATTTGTATTTTTGCGAACAATTTTGTTTTTAAGTAAAACCTTGTCTTACCGTGGCCTTACAGCTGCCCGGCTCGGCGTGGCGCAGATCAAGACGGCCCTGGTCACGCTGCTGGCCAAGTTCACCGTGGTGCCCAACGCCCAGTGCGTGGACAAGGTGAAGCTCCACCCACGCAGCTTCGCCACCGCGCCCCAGTACCCCCTCAACCTCACCTTCGTGGCCCGGTCCAAGCGCGCCACCGTGTAGTGGGCCAGCCGACCAGCCGGTCGCGCTCAGTATGCCAAAGAGACTGGCCCTGGAGGGCCTGTTTGCATGAGACACTCAGGTTGAGACCTAGTCTCTCAATTTCAATGCCGAACGCAATTATGCCTTTCCTTAATTCTCGCCGAACACTGTGAGAATGACTAGAGGTTTCCCCGCTCGGTGTGGGCTGGAAAAAAAGCACTCAGTACCTGCTGTACATAATTATCTTTCTCGATAAAGAATGTAAGAGTAAGATAGTTTCTGAACTGAGATAGTTAAAATTAACTGTGATGATCCCACAGTATTGGGAAATATTGTATATTGTAGATAGGGGGAAGGGCCTTGCGTGAATACCCCACGCACGAAAAATAGCCATTAGGATTCTCAAACGCGGGGTAGAGACGCGCACTTTTCTTTTCGGTGTGTGCTTAGTGCTAATGGAACGGAAGTTCCTGACTTTTCGTCTGCGACAGGCACTCGACAAGCTTTTAGTGCCATAACTGGGAGTGAATCTTTTGTGCGCGGGAGACTGGTCACGCTGGCCGGCCATTGTACATAGTGTCGATAAAAAATAAAGTGGTCACTGCTGTTTTACGAACATGTTTGCTCTAACCGTTGCAACGGACCCTCCACCACCACCTCCTCCTCCTCCTCGCAATGAACACCACCATGCTGCCCGGGTGTCGTTCGCCTATCAGGCCACGGGTTTCTTGAATCGAATCTTATCGGCAGACAGAGTCTTGTCGGCGCTCTGTCTCCGTCGCACTCACGAGGCGACCCAAAATGACTCCACCCAAATCGCGCGGCAGAGGCCGTCGGACAATCGGAAGCACGCGGCGCGAGCGCCATTGCGACAATTGCATCCTTTGCATCTCGATCGCATCGGTCTGCGTCTTTTCCCAGGCGAAACTCCGGCCACCCAAAGTTGGTCAAAGACTGACTGAATCTACAAAAGTATGATAGTGATTATGTCGGATTTTCTTGATCAATACACTGATCACCAACTTGACGTACACTGATTATCCCCTGGGGGTTGCCTACACCAGTTGCGTCGCCGCGGAATGCGCGGTCGCCAGGCGGGACATTGTTTGCAGGCGTTGTCGTTATCGGAGCATCGCATCTCGATAATCTAGACCGGTGGCACTGATTCAATCAACACCACGCCAGTCGCCATGAAGCTCTTCCAGGTAGCGGCCTGCCTCGTCCTGCTCGCGGTCAGTAGGCACGCCCTTTTTCTCGTCCAGGCTCGGTGGCGGGTTCGACACTTGCCGCCCGCGGGGTTTTGTTTTTGTTTTTTCACGTTTCTGCGACCGCGTTTTCCAGGTGTGCCTCGCGTCGCCTGCCCCGCCGCGTGTGGCGCGCGCGCTGCTGCAGCCGCGGTCCAGTGAGTCAATGCAAACATAGCGCCGCCCTCTCTTTAGTTGTTGTTGTTTTCGCGAGTGTTGTTGTTGTTGCCGGCAGACGTGCGCATCATCGACGGTGGCGATGCCGCGCCGTTCCAGTTCCCCTGGCAGGCCGCGCTGCTGGCCGAGCACCGCTTCTTCTGCGGCGGCTCCATCATCGCCCCCACCTGGATCCTCACCGCCGGCCACTGCGTCGACCCGTGAGTCTTGCAGTGTATAGCCCGAGCATAGCGCGCCTGAAGGGTAGGCCACTCTTTGGACAGCGCGCCAGATGGGTAGGCAACTCTTCGGTCAGCGCGCCCGAAGGGTAGGCAACTCTTCGGCCAGTGTACCCGATGGGTAGGCGACCCTACGGTCAGTGCACGCGCACGCAGGGTAGGCAACCTTTCAGCCTCGTCACTGAAGCCCTCCCCGCTCAGGTTGACGGAGTTCCACGTCGTGGTCGGCGCGCTCACCATGCCCAAGGGGCACGAGGCGTCCCGACAGAGGTTCAAGACCAACCGGCGCTTCCTCCACCCACGGTACGACGTCAAGTTCCTGGACAACGACATCGGCATGCTCCAGCTGCCCACCAGCATCGAGTTCAACATCTGTAAGTCTGCCGCCAAACTTTTTCATGAGTGCCGCTTTGCGGCGTTGTTCTGTGGAACTGGAGACTGGTTCACAGAGTCGTGTCTCGCTCGTTCTCGTGGGGCGTCCCGAACTCGAGAGAGGCAGAGTGACGGAAACGACTCTTTGAACCAGTCTACAGTGTACGTCCACTTTGTCGCAGTCGTGCAGGCGGTGGCGCTGCCCTCCTACTCTGCCGCCACCGTGGACTGGACGGGCGTGGAGGCGCGCGTCAGCGGCTGGGGCAAGACCACCGACCTGGCCGACCACAACAGCCCCATGCTCAAGTTCACCACCCTCAAAGTGGTGGCCAACGCCGTGTGCGAGCACGTGTACGGCAACACCATGATCGCCAACAAGCTGTGCCTCTCCAGCGACGACGGCGGCCACGGCGTGTGCCAGGTGGGTCCACTGTCGGTGACGGTGTCTCTCTCGCACCCGCACGGCACGCGCCATGAGTGCGAGAGAGACAGCGCGACGTCTGTCTGGCAGACCACGCTCGTGCTTCTTGCAGGGCGACTCGGGCGGCGCGCTGGTGGTGCGGCAGGGCAAGACCATGGTGCAGATCGGCATCACGTCCTTCGTGTCCTTGGAGGGCTGCACGGTGGGCATGCCGCAGGGCTTCACCAGGGTCACGGCCTTCCTGGACTTCATCGAGGAGACCACCGGCATCCACATCGAAGACTAGGCGCGCAAATACACCCAGCCGTGGCGGCACACTGTTCTTTTTATTTGTTTCCATTATCACGGTGCTGTCCCTGGGAGGCCGTTTGGTCAATCGAGCGCCTGTGAGCGGGCAACCCATTCGACGGCAGCAGCCATACCCCGCGCGTCGCGAAGCCCGCGACGCCTTCGGACTGTCGAAGCGACGCAGGGTCGCCTCCTCACGAATGACCGCTGCCCCAGAGAAGTTTTGTCTGGCCCCAGAGACGTTTTCCCCAGACCCCAGAGAAGTTTTGCCAGGCCCCAGAGAAGTTTTCCCCAGACCCCAGAGAAGTTTTGCCAGGCCCCAGAGAAATTTCCCCCAGACCCCAGAGAAGTTTTGGCAGGCCCCAGCTCAGAGCTTCCACTTCCACCTTTCCTTTCGCAGTGCAGCAGCATCATCGCCGGGCCGCCGGAATCATCGGCTTATGTCTTCATCCGCCTGCCGCGTGCCCCGGCCAACCTGACCGACCCAGCAACCTGCGGGATCAAATCCCCTTCGGAAAAAAATGAGCCTCCGCCTGATCTGAGAGTGAGTGAGAGAGAGAGAGAGGGAGGGGTTCGTGGGAGGATCGGCTGGGCTCTTTGTCAAACCGACAGAAGCTGACAAGGGAGGCGTCGGGCGGGAGAGAAAGAGAGAGAGAGAGAGAGAGAGAGAGAGAGAGAGAGAGAGAGAGAGAGAGAGAGAGAGAGAGAGAGAGAGAGAGAGAGAGAGAGAGAGAGAGGCGCCCCGCGGTTGTGCAATGCCGACCGCGTCCTCTGCATAAAAACGCGAAATGTTTGCGCAAGGGCAGAGCGGCAAGGCGGCGAAGCGCGGCGAAGGCGGGGCTACGCACCGCGGGACAGTTGGCCATTTTAAAACACACCGTTCGGCCGCTCGCCGCTGGCAACCGCGGAGAAGGGTTGTCTCTGTCGCGCTGCCGGGGCGGCCGGGGCGTGCGAGGAAGACACGATGGCGGGACGGCGATAAGGCGAGCTCGTGTGCACACACACACACACACACACTCACGCTCACACACTCAGACTCACACACACACTACACACACACACAGACTCACACACACTCACACACACGCGAGGCACGTCCGCGTGGGCCACCCAACCCGCAGACCTACATAAGTGAGGGTGGACCGGCCGAGCGAACATCGCTCTGTCTCTCTCGCACTCGTGCGGCGGTGCGTGTCGGTGCGAGAGAGACTAGAGCGACCCGACGACTCTCCGGAATCGGCCGGCTGGTGGACCGGGCCACTTTACCAGCCGCGCCAAAATGGGGGTGCTGCGCGCCAAAAACTGCATCGTGATGGATGTGCCGTGGTTCGTGGCTCGCGGGTCCTCTTCTTGTTGCGTGCGTCCACTGCGATAATGCTGCGCCACTAGAAGGCGATCGGCCTGTCTCTCTCGCACCCACAAGGAACGCCCCATGAGCGCGACGGAGCCAAGAAAACGACTCTCGGAAAGTGCCTTCTCCGGGTTAAAATATTCCAGACACAATTGTGTAACGTCAACTTCCAGAAATTTGAAGTCTGAAAATGGAAAGGTGCGAGAGAGACGCTCCCTTTCGTAATGAGGCGTGAAATGCCACCGCCACCTTGGAGGCCGTGGGGGTCGGTGGTGGCGCAGTTTGGGGTTGGTTACGTGCTGCTTGTTTTAGGGCAGCCTAGCCAAGGGCCGGGGCAGCCTAGGGCCGTCCAGGACGCCCTACAAGGGCTGCGCCAGGACTCGCGGGGCTATCGGGGAATCCGTGACCAAGTCCGTGGGCACACTGGTGCACTGGGTACCCACTGGTACACTGGGTCAGCGAGCAGCCCGCGCATCTCTTATTTAGGAGCGCCACCGCACTCCGGCACGCCCGCGACGAAAAACAACCAAAGAGTAACGCCAATTTTCAGGATTTTGAAAAAAGAAAAACGCCGGCAGCGGGCGGCGAACTCCGGCCGCTCGCTCCGAATGCAGCGCCTCAGCCCACGCGGCCAGGAGAGAGGCACAGGTTGGACCAGCCGACTGCATGTGCGCGTCCGCACTCCTTTCCGAGCGACGGCGCGGCCGAGGCGGCCGAGTCGGGACCCTTAGGGTGAGATAATTTTGTGCGGACGTCCCGAAGAGGGTCCTGAGGGTCCTGAGGATCTTGACGTGCGGCTGACCCCCTGGCCCCATTCTTTCGGCGCAGCGCGCAGCCAAACAGATGTGTCTCCGCGGCGGACGGACGACGGCCGGGCGCACGGCCGGACGAATGGATGGGCAGACAGATGGACAGACGGACAGACGGGCGGACACTGCCGGAGTCGTAAGCAGAGCCAAAGCAGAGCCAGAGAGCTCCGTCCGGCGGTCCATTCGGATCGTGCGCCCGAGCGACACTCTGCGAGACACTCCGCGAGAGCCGCGCGTAGGTGAGCGCTGCGCCTGGCCGTAGACTGATTCCCAGCGTCGTTCTCGTCACTCTGTCTCTCTCGCACCCGTGCCGGACGCCCCGCACGAGTGCGAGAGAGACAGAAGACGACTCTCGGAATGAGTCTGCTGGACGAGGGACCGGTTACCGCGGGGTGAGATATGCATCGGCCGAATCAAAACCGCAAATACGAAAAGGTGTGAGTGCGTGTGTGTGAGCGCGTGAGAGTTGGCCTGCCCGCATTCCTCCTGAATTTCCTCGTCATAAGGCACTCACAACTCAGCGCGACGCGCGACGCATTTGGCCCGCTCCACCGGCCGAAGTCGTCGCTCTGTCTCTCTCGCACTCGCGGGGCGTCCCGTAAGGGTGAGAGATGGGGCGACGAGACACTCGAACCACTGTTCGGCCTACTGCGGGGCACATCCTGGACAAAGTTGTTGTTGTTGTTGGCGTTGTACAGGTACAATGTTGTTGCTGCGATGCGGCCGCGCGATAGAGCCGTTATGACACGGTGGTGCTGTTCTGCGCTGCTCGGCCAGCGCGCTGTCTCTCTCGCACTCGTGGCGCGTCGCGCGCGGAAGCGAGAGGGAGGGCGTGACGCAGGGCGGGGCAGCGCGGGGCTGCGCGGGGCGGGTATCAGGTACCTGAGGAGAGGACGCAGCGACGCAGGCAGTCGAAACGCAACGAAATGCAAGCAGGCGAAGCCAGGCGAAGCAGTGGAGGTGCTGGCTTGCTGCCCTGCCGCTCGCAGCGAACCGTTCACTTTACGTCGCCGTGGCGCTGCTGGTGCTGCTGGTGCAGCTTGGTCTGCTCGAAATGCCTATCCACACCGAGCCCGTCGCCGCCCACGCCAAGCCCGGCCGCCTGTTTTGGGTTACTTCATCATTTCGGCAGTGACCTTCCCGCCACCGCATTTCATAACGCGGCCTTGGGTGGCGTATGGAGAGGGACTTCCCTCGTGTCACTCTCGGCGTTGACCGCACGCCCGACTCACTGCGAGCGGGGGGTCCAGCTCCGTCTCTCTCGCACTCACGGCGCGTCCCGCGTGGGTGCGAGAGAGAGGTCCGCTCGGAAGCGTCCTGCTGCCTCGTCTTCCGACCGGCTGGCGCGGCGCGCCGTACTGGAGCGGCGGGGGGCCGAAAAGGTAACGAAATCCACGCCGGACTTCGGGGAGCCCGGGACGTCTCGCAAGCCGCGGCGCTGCGGCCAGTGACACGTGAGAGCCCGACCCGCGGGAGAAACGGAGGTTTAAAATTTTGATTTCCGACTTTTGTGGCCCCGAGTGGCTCTCTCGGCGAGCCGGCGACCTTAAATCGCGCGGGAAAATCGTTAAATTAGGGAGTCGAGAGGTTGACGACGGCGGCGGCGGACTTTATGATGTGAATGCGCGCGTTGGACGCAGTGGCAGGTGGACGGCTGGACCGGTGACCCCGTGAGTCAGTCAGTCAGTCGCACGCTCGGCCGCACAGCGCGGTGGCGGCTTTAGAAACCCCGTGTCAGTTCGGCAGCTTTACAGCGTCAGCGTAATTAAAAATAAGGCCCCGTAAAGCAAAAGCAAAAGCGATCGAAAGCGGTGCCGCGGCTTGTCGGCATGTCGAGGTCCTGGCGGCCCTGGAGGCCCTGGAGGCTCCGGAGCGGGCGGGCCGGGGGCAGGCCGTGCAGGGTGTCGCCCTGACTGACGGTCCGCCGTCCGCCCGAGAAATGAGACCAATACAACCCGCGATGGCCACATTATTTAAGTGCGGGTGAAAGTAATGGCTGCGACGCGCGAGCCGAGCAGCGCGACTCTGCGTCTCGCTCGCACTCCTGAGGGTGCGAGAGAGACAGAGCGACGCGCGGAGAGGGACGTCGCACGTCCACCGAGGGTTGAATCGTCTCGCTCTAGAACGACGCCGTCCTGGGGGACGGACGCTCGCAGCCGCCTTGCCTCGGCGTCGTCCGTTTCGAACGGCAAATTCGCTTTCTTAACGGCTTGATACTCGTGCGCGATCCCCGTCGGGGTCGCACCGTGCAACACTTTCACTGACAGGGGGTCGCCTTATGGCTCCGTAATGCGCCGTGCGTTACGTCACTCACTACTATCATTTTTGCTGCCGTGCTACACCGCCAGGCCCCACACGTGCCCGAGTTTGGAGTCCCCATTATCATTCGACCATGTTATTTCTTTTTAATGCGGACAAATTTGTTTCAGTGGGGCAGCCTGAGCGTGGGAATCGTTGCTGATCGAACGTGAGTTGGCAGCTCTGAACGACTAGAACGCTGCGAGACAGTCTTGCCGTTCGCGCGGCAGGACAATGTTGGTAGTGCCGGCATTGGTGCTTGTAAACCAGACGTCGCATTGTTTCCCCAGTGCCCTGGAGGGGGGGGGGGGGCTTTACAGTGGTGTCGCACGTATTGTGGCCGATCCCGCGGAGTGGACGGCCTGAGTCGGCAGTGGAGCGCCTGGCGCTTCGCAGGGTAGGCCGTCCCGTCGAACGGGGCTGCACTGGGTCTGCCTACCTGCCGGGCGCTCCTGCACTGCAAAACGGACGACAAAAATCCCCGACGCGGCTCCCCCTTCGTGCTTTTCCCACCGGGTATCGGGTGGTAACCGGATTACTCGGTGACAATAATTGGTGACGCTAAACGGGTCCGTATAAATGTGTAGGCCTCTTCCCTGGCAGCAGCGCCCCGGTCCGGCCGAGCCCCGCCAGCGACCGCCAGCGAGGCAGAAACAGGATGGTACGGTCGCTGACAACTTGATCGCCGTGCCGGTGGCTACCGGACGCTAGGAACACATGTCGCACCTCCGGAGGTGTCGTGTGGTGTAGCGAGTTGTGTGTGTGTGTGTGTGTGTGTGCTCGCGTGGAGTGGGGATACGGTGGCCCAGCTTCCGTGAGATGAATGCACGCCGAGATTAAATCTGCGGGCACTTAAACTTTTTCCTGTCTCTTACGGGGGCCTCTGTGACAAAAACTGCAGGAACTAAGCGCCCCCCCCCTTCCGGCTATGAATGGCAGAGTTTCAATCAATATGAGGAATGAGGTTGCAGTAAGCATCCCGCAGAGAGTCCAGCACAAAGGTGTTTATTTTACAGAGGTGTTTTATCCTGTGTTTATTTGAGTTTATTTAAGATTAGGCATATTTGGTTATTTTTTTTCCTGAGTACGCGGATGTGGTTGTAAAGGCGGCCATCATTCAAGGGGCCGATTTTGCTGTGGGACGGCCGGGCCCCACGGGCACCGACGCCGGCCCGAAAGCGGGTGAAAAACTCTCGTAGCAAAGACAGAGAGAGGCGGAGATCGACCAGACAGATAGCGCGATGAAGATGTGTGTTCCCTATTCACAACTACCGAAGGAGAGCCGCGTGCGGACGGGGAAAAAAGAACAAACGGTGCCGCCAAGCCTTCGGGGTGTAGTAGTTCACGCCTGCTGCTGCAGGACCAGAACCAGTGAACTCGCAAAAAAATAAACAAAAAGACATAACTAAGGTAGCGTCAGATGCAGCGCCTGATTGGCAGCGGTTTGGCTGGATAGACTGTCATCAGGCTCGGACTGGCCAGGGCAGACAGGCAGAAAAATCTGCCGGGGCCTTTCGGGTTTGGGGCCAGTAACGTCACAAAGTTGGTCGGTCAAAGAGTCCTAGTATATATAGGACGAAAGTAGCCGTTTTCGCTGATTTTGGGCGGCCACTGCGTCCGATCTAATTGCGGTCAACGGCCTCCCTCGACGCCCTAGTATTCTTAAGACCCTACTCTTTCATGCCCTGCATCGGGAAGACGTTGACCACAACGATTTTGGCTTTGACCGCAACGATTTTCCGACTAAGTTGGTCAAAAAGTGGTCGAATCTCGGAAATTTGCTGATTTTGCTGACTTTGGATGGCCACTGTGTCCAATCTAGTCGCCGTAAAAGGCCTCCCTCGACGTCCTAGTATTCTTAAGACCCTACTCTTTCATGCCCTGTATCGGGAAGACGTTGACCACAACGATTTTGGCTTTGACCGCAACGACTTTCCGACTAAGTTGGTCAAAAAGTGGTCGAATCTCGGAAATTTGCTGATTTTGCTGACTTTGGGCGGCCATTGTGTCCAATCTAGTAGCCGTAAAAGGCCTCCCTCGACGTCCTAGTATTCTTAAGACCCTACTCTTTCATGCCCTGTATCGGGAAGGCTATTGACCGCAACTAGTTTGGGAGCGGTAGCCTCACAAAGTTGGTCATGAAGGGTAAAAACATAATGATGATCGGGGGCCTTTTGCGGTCTTATCCGCTGGGGCCTTTTGGGGGCCAGTCCGAGCCTGACTGTCATCCTACAAAAAGAAACAGAAACAGTTTGACTTCTACGAGGCAGTTTTGGTTTCTGATTATTGCTGTACGAGGTTGTTTTCGGACCCAAACTTTGCCTTTTCCCTCGATCAGAGGGTGCATTGACCACGACGAGGTGACACGAAATACGAGCCGACCCGTGTCCCCGGAGTTTCGGGAGGAAAACTGGAAGAGAGATCAGACACGGACACAAATTTGTTGTGGGGCCCCCTATGCCTCATTTCGTGTGTCCTTGCACCACATCCATCAAAAATTCTTGAACCCGATCCGGACACGGGTCGTCTGTGTGCATCTGTCCGCCCCGGTGCTCTCTCTCTCTCCTCTCTCTCTCTCTCTCTCTCTCTCTCTCTCTCTCTCTCTCTCTCTCTCTCTCTCTCTCTCTCTCTCTTTTCGACACTCTCGCCTTCGTCTGCCGTCTCTGTTCAGGGTTTTGGACGCAGCGGGGAGGATCAGTGAGCTTGGACCACAGCGAACAAGACGTTTACAAACGAGCAACAGTGCACTGTTCCTAGCCCCCCATCCCCTCCCCGGCGCCTGGTGTGAAGAGAGTGTTTTATCCAGTCCATTCCGAAGGGCGTAACTCCAATGCGAGTAACCAGATTACCGAACTTAGCCGTAGTTTGTGTTGCCGGTACGGCGCTACTCTGTAATCCCGCCTCTCGGTGTAGTCGGCCGCCTCTCGCCGCGCGGCGCACCGCACCAAGCGCCCAAAGTGGGCCATCATCCAAAACGGGCGAGGAAATTGGAAGGTCACCACTTCGGGGCGACAAACAGTTTAACGAGGCGCTCATCATGCACACCTTCGTAGAGGAGAAATGTAAATCCCGTCCAGCCTCAGTTCTAACGTTGGTTTTGTCGGCGAGCAGTTGCCAACCCGTACCGCATGAGAGTGTCTTCTCCGCGGTGCTGACAGAGTCGACACCGGTGTCGCATTGATGTGGATTGGCTGTTGACGGATCGACTGCCGAGCCCGTCAACCTGTCGTTACCCATCGATACTATCGAAACTATCGATATTGTCGTGAGGTTCATCATTCAGCCCCGCCGGAAGAGGGGACGAAAAAAACAAAGGACGTGACATCCCGATGTCGTCGGGTCGACGAACCCTCGTGGTTTTTGTTGAAGCGAAGATGAGATGTTTAGAACCAAGCAGACGACAGAAAATAAATAAATTTTTTTCAAGTTTTGCACACTGATTATTTTTTACTCTGGAACTTGAAGCGTTCAAGGAAATTCGCTTGTTCCCAGTGAATCATCTCGGTTCAAACTCCTCCCCGTGTTCCACGGGCGTTCAAGTCTCCAGCCAAGTCGGTACTCCCCTACGGGACGCGCCAAAATGAACACATTGATAGGCAATTGACCGACACGTTGCCTCACGCCACGAGGCAGGCCGCGCGACGCGTCCGTGATTTATTTTTGCTCGCGCTTCAACTCGGCACTATAACACTACAGTTGCAATGCATCCTTGCATAACGCACCGCCCACCGGCAAAGCAGAGGCAAAGGAGGCGAAGCAGGCGAAGCGGCCGACGCAATATGCAAAAGTAAAGTCGCGCGCGACAGACGAATCGGGTGCGTTCCATTATTCGCAGCTCCCAGGGGCGCGTTCCACATCGGCCGGCTTATTTCCTGACCCATTGCCTCGGCGCGCTCGGCCGTTGGACCGTCTCATCATCGCGCTGAGTGATGGCCCTTCGACTATTTTACACCTGCAGGCGCGGTCTGCGGCCGACAGAGCCAGCGCCTTGTAATAGCGGTCACAAGCGGTCGCCGCGCCGCGGCTCGGGGAGCGTTCCATTACGCGCGCCGATAATAACACGACGTTGCGCGCGTCGGCGTCGTTTTGTGGTCGAAAAGCGGTCACTCGCTCGATGGTCGCGATGCGGCCGACTAATTTAAACAATACGGTGGAGGAGGCGATGCGGAGATAGCAGCCGGTTTATGCAGTGTGGGGCTGCAACGACGCTAGAACAAGCAACAATGCCCGCCTTTTCGCGGCGCAGCGCGCAGCGCCCGACGACCTGTTGCTCCACCGATGATTTTCTGAACAGACTGGTCACTTTTCCGCTCGAAATGGCCGAACGCGGCGGGACGCCGAAAGCACACTGTGTTGCCCACAGTGTGGCGGGGCTCGGCGGAGCATGTCCGGACGCGCCTGATTGCGATCCGCAGACCATTACTGACTGTGCTGCGCGGGCAGCGCGGGCTCCAAATCCGAGGATGGCTTGCCGGGCCCAGTCCGGTACGGCCAGGCCTCGGCCAGGGCTCGGCCGAAGGGGACGCAGGGGGCGGCAGTCTTGCTGCTCTCGCTGCGATGCACATTATGGGGTCATAACGTCTGCATTGTCACACACTCGCTGCACCGTTGCATAACGCTTTCGTCACATTTAAATAATATCGGATGCAGTCGCCGGTAGGGCCAGCCAGCTGAAATTGAAAGGGGACCAGGTTGTATTCGTGTTGCGTCCCCTCCACGGTCGACAAATCGCAAAAAATCGGACTTTATACTAGACTTTGTTTGACAACCGAAAAGGTGGGGTTGTGTTGCGACCCGAATTTTTTAAGCCCACTTTTAGAAGTGTCGTTTTAGCACACGCTTGTGAACAGACTCCATCAGTGTTCAATTCCGTCGACGCGACGATGTCACGTCGACCCCTTGGCCTGCGTAGAGCAGGGGGTCGCTCTGTCTCTCTCGCGCCCTCACGGGTGCGCCACGAGTGCGAGAGAGGCAGAGCCACAAGCGGCGCTGAATAGTAGGACGGGTGCGCGCGTCGCAAGCACAGGCCTGCACAAGCAGCACAAGCCGGTAGACGACTCGACTCGCACACAAAAGGGCGCGCGTTTTAAACATACCACTGCATGCAACAAAATAAGACTCGTTACGGAAGGGCCGAGATAGGCCGGCCTTCTTTATTACGTGCGGTCCGACCCGTAACAATGCCGGGCCGCCGTGATAAGGCTTCGCTCTGTCTCTCTCGCACCTTACACGGGACTCCCTGTGGGTGCGAGAGAGACAGAGCGACGACTCTCGGAATCAGTCCGCCGCAGTGTATACCGATGACGGGATTCGGGGTCACAGGAAAAGGAGCACAGAACGGGGCTCGCCCCTCTGCTGCGCTTTGCTGCACTTTGCTCTCTTTGCCGAATGAGAGGGGCCGGGCCTCGGTGCATCCACGATGCATTATGCAGGCCAAGGGCTCCGAGGCGCATTATTTTTTCACGAATTAATAATGGGATTTTTTTTGTAGAAAAAAAGTTTCTTTGGAAAACTAAATTTTAATTTAAATTTTCACTAATTTTTTTTTAAATTTTGGAAGGACGAAAATTGAAGTAAAGTCCAGCTGAAACATCTGCACATGTTCGAGTGTTTTCCTAGAGATTGCTGCCGACACAGTACGACCCGAGCCTCGCAGGCGTCTGCCCGGGGATTGTCGTTTGTCCTTTTCGTCCCTGACGGTAAATCAATATGGAAATGTTCGCACCTCCGCGCTTGCCTGCCGCAGCCTGCCGCAGCCACCAGGCTGATGCCGGGAGGTCGCTCCGTCTCGGTCGCACTCCCGGGGCGGCACGCACAGTCCCGCAGGGGTGCGAGAGAGACAGAGCGACGCAGCACGGCCTCCCTGCTTCCTTCCGTTCCCCATAAACACGTCCAGGTTTATGAAATAGGAAACGCTTCGACGAAACAATCGTCACCGGACCGACCCTCCCCGAATAAACGTGACCTGATGTACTGGTTGCCGGAAGCAACGGGCTAGCGGGCCGAGGTAGCCGCGCCACGCCGCGCCAAGCCACGCCGCGGTCCGCGCGTACCCGGAGGCCTGCCTGTCACCGAACTGGCTACCCGACGTAGGGCAGACTTAAGTACAGAGTTATGGTGCAGGGCCTATTGTCTTGCAACACTGCCTCGCCCCCCCTCCCCCCCCTTTTCTTTTTCCTCGCCAACTCGGTAACGTTTCCGCGGCCAGCAGCGCCACGAGGCGGGAAGGGAGGGAACTAGGAGGAACTGGAAGGAACTAGAGGGAACGAGAAGAAACTGCAAGCAGGGCAAAGTGCGCTGGTCACTGCTCGAGAGGGCGCGATTCCTTTGCAATTTCGGAACTCGGGCAGAGTCCATGATTAAAATCCTGCAAAAAATATGAAGTCATGCAAAGGGACTTAAAAACAACCAACCAGAAAAAGAAATCGAATTTTTATCGAGCAGAGAATAAACAGGGCCCCGGCCGGTCTTCCGGCCGGTATAGATGAGGTGAGCATCTTCCGATACAGAGCGCAATGTGCAGCAAAGGGAGTCGGAGGGGGAGGGGGGGAGGGGAGGGGGCCTTGCTCGGGCGGATCGGGGACATCATTAGGACACACAAACGAAACAAGGGCAGCACGAATTTGGCGTGCTTTGGCCCTGCTGCACGCCGTGTGTGTGTGTGTGAGTGAGTGTGCCCCTGCATCGTCGCGTCTGGCCCTGCCGAGCCCTGCCGAGCCCTGCAGAATGCACCTCCTTAAAGCCCCCCTCCCAGTGATGTCACTTTGGCTCGGCCGGGCCGTGGCCGGGCCAACCAATACCGCATCGCTGGAAATGGGAGCGGAGTACCGCTGCACTGAAGGCACTGGATTATCGGAGGGCCGGGCGGGCCAGGGGATTCTCCCTTTCGGGGCCCCTTTCCGTCCTTTGTAGGCCAGTGTCCACTAATTATGTGTGCCTGGCTCAACGGATGAAATCACGCATTTTGATTACGGAGACCAAAGAGTTCATTCCTTTAGCGAAACAGATCCCTCAGTGCACTCCTTGGACCTTCTAGCGAAAGAAAGAGAGATAGAGAGAAGGAAAGAAAGAAAAGATGGATTGGTGACGCAACCACAGAGGCGCCATGTCACGACACTGGGCATGCAGCAGTCAAAGTACACCTTCCGCGGTGTGTGGCTGAGTGTATTGTGTGAGTAGGTGTGTGTGTGTGTGCATGTGTGTGTGCGGCTGTGGGTAACTAACAAGAGGTCCCGTCCCGCCCCAGCATCAGTCCGAGTGTTTTCGAAAACGGCTTCACCCGCCGCGACCGTCGCCGTCTCTGTCGCACCTCCCCGACCGGTCCGAGGGTGCGAGAGAGACGGGTTGTCGGCTCACTGGACGGCCCATTGTGTGGCGGCAGCGCCCTGCAGCGACCTGCATCTCTCTCTGTCTCTCTCGCACGCGGCCTGCACGGCTGGACAACGGCAGGCCAGAATGTCTCTATAGCGGCATAAATCAAGCGAGGTCCAGTTTGAGTATCGGCGGGTCATGTGACCTGGCAAACTGTGGAACATTTCCTTGACGTCGCTTCTTATTAAGTCACGCCCGAGCCGCGCCCTAATTTCGGGCGCACGTCTGTGGTAAACTACTCGAAAAGTGTAATCTTGCTCCTCAAGACGCTCATACCGAGATCCAGAGAGTTCCACGCCACGATGAAAATCAGCTACGATCGAGACCATTGACAAGATGCCACTTTTCGGGGTGTAGTCAAGATGGCGGCCCGTGCGCATGGGGAGTCCATACTACTCAAATTTAATTTCCTTTATCCTGTGGGTTCAAAGTCACATCGTTTTAAACTCGACTGACCGATTCCTTTTTCTTCCTGGAATGATCGTGGTTCGACTCCCAGTGCCTCCTCCCCCTCCCACTCCGCCACCGCCGCGGACGCCAACGTAACTAAAATACGATCTGCTTTGACTAGCGCACCTTACCTTACACTCCGTAATCACTTTCCCCTCGCTATCGATTCGGCCCAACAATTGGGCATGCGCCGTAAATCGATACGCTAAGACGGTTCCCAGCGCGGCGTGCGCGGCCGGCCTCGGAGGCACCTCAGAGGCACCTCACGGCACCCTTTGAGTCTCACGACTGGATTTACTTTCAGGACGTCCGTCGTGCCGGCTGTGGGTGTGTGCGTCCCGCCGGCCGACTGCCCGGCGCTTCCGCGGCTCTTGCAAAAAAACAGCCTGCCTCTCCAGCCACGGAGTTAAGCCCTCCCGCCAAACAGTGTACCCAAAACCCAAAGCCCACGGGTTGACCTAACAGCCACATTTACACAACGCAACACGCTCACACAGACGCTCGCTCACACACACGGACGGGTCGCATAAATTGACCGGGAGCCGAAATGATTTGCGCATGACTCAACAATTCGCAGCCGGGGCGCGCGCTCGCACAAAAGCCCCACGGTGAAGTGCAATTTGATGACGTGCGTGCGATTGCACAAGAAGAGGGAGACGAAACGCCTGCAGCGTAGGCCGACCCGCCGCACTCCGGTGCGCTGGGTTGCCTACCGCCCGGGCGCTCGCCTGCGGTGGAAGCACTAGTTCCTGAACGATGTGAGGCGAGGCGCAGATATTTCATAGCTCCGTCCAAGAGAAGTATCACACTGGGAGTGGCCAATGGGGCGCTTGATGGCCTCGTTCGATGCGACTGACAATGGCCTAACTAACTCACACATTCATCGAGCCTTCGCGTGGTGGCTGGAGCGCGCACACCCGAGTGTGATCCGCCGAGGCAGTGGCTCCGTGGGTCAAAAAAGAAGAAAGCAATGGCCGTAACGGAGAGACGCCGCCATCTCCACGCCCTTGCCGACGGCGCCGACGGCGGCGTGTGTCGTGTCCGGTCGTGGCCGCGGCGTCCCCCAGGGCTGCTCGAGCTTCAATCGTCGGCAAGTCAAGCGCCGCGCTGCTGCGGATGGTCCTGATGGACTTCGCGTGCGGATAAGCGGTGCGTGCAGAGTCGCCCGGCCGACTGAACGAGTCCGGATTATTTGTATAGTTTGCACGCGCGTGAGAAACCATGTTCCATTTTGACGCCCCGTCCTGGGAGGAAGGATGGCGATCGAGGACACAACGGTCTCTCTGTCCTTCTCTGTCCCTCTCGGTCTCTGTCTGCTGCAAGCAGTGGAGCCGCGCGGCCTGCGCCGGCAGCCTTGCCGGTAGGCCACCAGCTGTTTGTTGAGTAAGGTCAGACCGCCGGGCTACGCCGGGACGGGCTGCGCCAGGCTGCGCCGGCCCGGCCGGAGGGGCGTGAGTGTGAGTCTGTTTTGGACGGCGGTGCTGGCTTCGGCCGCTGGGGGGCGCTGTGGCGCTCGCCCGGCCCGGCACGGCGAAGGCACGGCGCGCCCGGGAGAGGGAGGGGACCAGAGGGGACCGCTGGCGGCAGCGCGGCAGCGGAGACTTGGTCTCCGCCTCGCTTCGACTCCAGTCGGCTGCCGAGAGTGGCCGCACACACCGCGCCAGCGCGTCCGCCGTCCCTTCCGCCGCGCAGTGCCCGCCGCGTCGCCGCGTCGCCACGCTCGTCGCACGGACGACCACAAGCACGTCGACAGGCTGCACCGTTAATCCCACACGTCGCCCGGCTGCAGTCTGGTGGCACTTTGGTGCATCCCGTGTGTGTGTGTGTGCGTGCGTGTGTGTGCGTGCCCCGCTTTCGGGGTGTGATCTGGTACGGGCAACCTTTTGCGCGACTCGTCAGGAAGGGGACAGCCGCCGCCGCCGTCGTCGTCGGGTTGGCACCGGACAGGAGCGTAAGTGCCGTCCAACTGTAAGGCTGGGTAGCAATTTCAAACTCTCGCGGACAAAACCACGAACAGACTCCCAACGGACCGGCTAAGCAGTGTTACATTTTGCTCGCCCATAAAAGGCACCGTATAGAAGATTCCACTTAGGATGTCTCTGGCCGGACTTTAGGGCTAGGCACCATCAAAACTGCATTGCAACTATTTTACGGTGCGCCTAACCATAACTCCGGCCGCGGAAAACCATAATGGTATCGCCCTCCGTTGATGTCTCCGGGTGCATAAAAAGATGCCGCAGCGTCTAGATCCGACGCTAAACATTTCAGCGGCGAGGGGAGACGAACCCCAAGCAGTCCATTCGCAGACGTGGATCCAGCAAGGGGGGGAGGACAATTGTCCCCTTCCCTTGGCTCCTAGATAGCCGCCTGAAAGGTGGGAGAATACCACTCCTTGTAAGTGGGCAAACAGAGCTACTTTGCCCGGATCTGGATCAGGGACTGCCGAGTCCCCGCTCTCGACTTATCCGCCGTGCACGTGGTGCTCAATTTGACACCGCGTCGGGACTGGCCGCGCTGGCCGCGCTGGCCGGACACACAGCTGCCGGAGTGTTCCTGGAACCGTCCTCCGTCCGGCCCCGGCGACTCGCGACTTGCTGATGTGGTGCATTCCACTCGACCCCTTTTTTCGCGCTGATTTTTCCCCCTGCTTGATATTGAGGGTTGATTTTGCAGACACCGGACCTCCGCTAGCGTCCCCCTCATCGTGCCGTTCCGGTCGTGAAACAAAACGCACGTGTCTTCCCGCCAAAACCTCACCGCCTTACATTTCTCTCGGAAACATTTTTGGCCCGCCCAGAATTTTTTCTTTTCCGTTAAAGCGCGGATTTTCGAAAGAGTTATTTTTACTGCGTTTGGTTTTGCCAGTGTTTTGAACTCCTTGGCCGTCGGAGGTCCCTCCTTCTTTTGACGGCCGAGGAGTACTATGAAAGCTCCGCTGGCTCCAAATTCTTGAAACTACGCTCCTACCGTTTTATGAACTTTGTGAACTGTCACTGCTCGTATTCAGAACGCAGTACATTTTGTTTTTTGCTTTTGTTGTTGTTTCCCAGCCGAAGAAGTGCAGCACAGCAGAGGTGCACTTGCTTTTGCTTATTACACCCTGCTTCTTTTGCCTTTCCATCTTTATTATTTTTCGTATTTTTTTCTCCGCTTCGAGGGCGTTTGGTTCGTGGGGCTTGTCCGGTAATACCCGTGTTCGGGGCGGCGCCGCGGCGCGTGTGATCTGTCGGTGTGTCGGTCCAATTGGGCCTAATGCGTTAATTACGTAACGCCGCTGCGAATACAGTGTAAGGCTGCGCGCGTTATTCGCACGCCGAGGTGTACTTTTCGCACGACAAGGCGGTGCCATTGCGCAAGGGGAGCAGCAGAAGTCTGCCTACCTCGTCCGCTCTGCGCAGTGTCGCCGTCGCGCTGTCTCTCTCGCACACACCCAGCCTGACCCATGCGTGCGAGAGAGACAGAGAAGCAGAAACAGCCTCGCGGAAGTCCTATCGGGTGAAGAAACAAAAGAGAAAAAAAGTCACACGGGCCGCAAAAAAATATAAATCACGTTGGAAATCGATGAAGATGACGATGATTCGGTCCTAATAATCGATTGCGATCGACTCTAATAATCGATTGTGATGATCGATTATCAGCGCGTCGACGCGGCCCTCTCGGCCGATTTAACGCGCGGTGGTCCGAATCGGACAGGCCCACTTTATGGCCCGGCCGGCCCGTCGTTAAAGCCATCTGCCGCTCTGTCTCGCTCGCACTCGTGGGCCGGCCCGGGCGGGTGCGAGAGAGACAGAGCGATGGCTACACTGCGCGGAGCGCCTGCGGACGAGGAGGTAGGCAGCCCACTGCGCCATCCTAGGGCTTTGCTGACAAGCGAATTTAGGCTGGTTTCGAAGGCATCTCACCAACGACTCGCACGCAGACAGACAGACGGATGGACAGACAGACAGACACGTACACTCAGCAGGGAGGTGCGCTACCCGCGCTGCAAATGGGGTGCTTAAATCAGCTTGTTAGTCCTTTCATGGCCGCGGGTTTCCGGAGTGCAATATCGAGCGACATACGCGCCTCTCGAAGGGCTCTCGAAGGCCTCTCGAAGACCTCTCGAAGGGCCTCTCGAAGGGCCTCTCGGAGGGCCCCGCCGGCCTGAAAGGATAATTCGCTACGTGGCGCAAAGTTTATTGAGGTTACGTCTGACAGGCATGCGCGTTGCGCGTTCCCGTTCGACACGTCGTGCCAGGGCTCGGCCCTTCGGCGGGAGGGAAATTTCTCGCCGGCTCGGTGAGCGGGAAATATCCCGCGGCAGGAGGGAGAGTGAGGAATCAACTGGTTGGCCACCCTGAAGTTTGGGTTGAAACACCGGCAGAGCCGCGACGTCGTCGCGTCCCTTTACTGGCCGTTAAATCGAAATGCTCACGCCTACTTAGTTTGGGATGAATCTTTTTGAGGACGACGCGTTACAAAACGCCACAAAACGTTACCGAACGCGCGACGCGCCCGGCCGTCGTTAAGGCGTCGCCCCGGAACTAATTTGACCGTGTTCTCGAATTTTAGGGGTCGCAGACCAAGGTCTCGATCTTACGGCGATGTGAGAAAATGACCCCCGAGATTGTAAAATAAAGGATTGTAAAAGGAGTAGACACCGAATTGGGGGAAAATAAAACATATTTTATTGTTGCTCTAATGGAGAAGCTCCATCAAAAGGGTTACACAAATACACCGCGACGAAAAGGGCGGGGAAATTTCTCTTCTTGACGCCGCGGATTTTGCGCGGGAAGAGAGTGAAGAGATTGGCGAGTATTCCGTCAGGAGAAAACCACCGCCGAGCGAAATCGATCTTTTCTTCGATTTTCAATAAATCGCGGGGCGTCCGCTGCTTATTGGCTTATATATTATTACACGCTCGCCGGGTGGTCATCCCAAAGCTCTAACCAACCGGTACCGGTACTGGAGTTGTTGTTATTTTTCATGTTGTTGAATTCGCAGGGGGCAACGACGCGGGGTCGTCGGCACTGGGTGCATGTGTGGGCGTGTGAAGGTGTCGTGTGTGTGTGTGTGTGTGTGTGTGTGTGTGTGTGTGTGTGAACGAGAGAGGGGGGAGACAGGCGCGCCAAGCCAAAGACGCGCGGTCCCATTTGACTGTCTTCAGCAGAGCGCCCTCTGTTTCTGTTCTAGGATGCGATGAAGGACCGCGGGTCGAGCAGCCCCCAGCCCTCGTAGGAGGGGTGGGGCCAGAGCGTCCCAGGCACTCCCAGGGGAACTCCCTGGTCCTGCAAGAGCGCGGGAACTCATCGCCAACATGACCAACCTCAACAGGATCCGCGTCGTGGTCATGGGCGGGGCGCGCGTCGGCAAGTCTGGTGAGTAGTAGCGCTTTTGCAAACAAACAGACAGCTAGACAGGCAGACAGACAGGCAGACAGACTGGCGGGAAAACGCAGTGAGAGTGCATTTAGGTAGATGGCGCTGCGGTCGCGTCGTCGCCCGCTTCAGTTCCTCACTCATTATCCTGGCCGGGGAAAACAGTGTTTGCCTGCACCGCCCGTTTCGCCCCGTTCGAATCAAGAGGCGGGCGGCGCGAGGCGGCGTCAGGTACCGGGTTTACGAACCCCATAAAACACAGGATGGGCATTCCATCCCGGCCAGTCAGTAAACCACCTCGTGTGTGCGTGCAGGTGGCGTGCGATTTGATATCCTCTGATTGTGACGGCTATACACGCAGCATATTTGGAATTTTCTGGCGGCGTACGCATCACATCGGACGCATCGACGGCACGTCCTCGTCCGCTCAACAAAACAAAGATGCGTTGTTTTGTTGCTGAAGTACGGTTTAAAGCAAATTTATTATTTCTTTTTAATTTTCATTGAAGTGGCGATTCTTTTTTATTTATTTTTTTCAGTTTATAGATAAGGACCCCGAACAAACAGTGAACACGAAAATAACCTTTCTTTTTATGCACAACCGTGAAAGTTTTTTTTCTGATTCGTACTTCGAGAGATCGACCGCGCATCAAGTCGCGGAAGCCGACTGCAGACTGCACCGGGCGAACGTGATGGACGTGTGATAGGGGGCGGAGGGATTACCTTACAACACGCAGATAAAGTTATTAACTTGAAACTCAAATAGAAACTCTCCTCCGACGCGTCGGCGGCCCAGGCGCGCTGGCCCTGTTGCTCGGGTCAAGGAGAAAGAGAGAGACAGAGGAGTCCGGGGTGTCAAGCCTGACCCCGTTGTGTCTGAGGCGTATTCCCGCATCAATCCATCCGGATGTGGCGCGGCCGGCAGTGACACCACCACACTGCCCGGCCTTTGGCTTATCTCAATAGCGTTTGTGGCAGTGTGGCGTGACTCTCGGTGTGTGCGAATGGAATGAATCATGAATCTCGCACTAATTTATTAGTGACACCGTTGGAGATTAGCGCTATGCCGTGGCACCGGGCCGTTCCAGGCGGGGCGGGGCGGGGCGGGGCGCACGATGGCAACTGTGTCTCCTCAAGGCTTTCGCTGGCTGAAATCCTATCCACAGTGCAGAGCAAGCAGAGCCACTCGCCAAAAAAAAAACTGCAATTGAAACGCGTTGGCCACTTTCAATGATCCTCGCTTTCCAGTGTGCGCGCCCCGCGCATCTCACTGCGCGTTGGATCAAAATGATTTCGCATCTCGCGCCGTTGTTTTCACAGGAGACGAGCCTGTCACGAAGCGCGCGATAGACTTTCGACGACGCCGTGACGTCTCTCGGCACCGCCATGGCGCGCCACCGCCAAAGTCTCCCTCCCGATCGTGCTTTCGTCGCTCTGTCTCTCTCGCACTCACGGCCCGGCCGGTGGAGGTGCGAGAGAGACAGAGCGACGCGCGTGCGTGGTGTGGCCTGGGGGCGTCCTCGGAGCCCTCAGAGGGCGCCCAGCCCAGGCGGTAACGCGCCGCGGAGTCCCGCGCGTCCGCAGCCTCGCGCTGCCTCGCGGTGCCTCGCGGTGCCTCGCGCTGGCTCGCGCTGCCTCGCGCTGCCTCGTGGTGCCTCGCGCTGCCTCGCGCTGCCTCGCGCTGGCTCGCGGTGCCTCGCGCTGCCTCGCGCTGCTCGCGCTGCCTCGCGCTGCCTCGCGCTGCCTCGCGCTGCCTCGCGCTGCCTCGCGCTGCCTCGCGCTGCCTCGCGCTGCCTCGCGCTGCCTCGCGCTGCCTCGCGCTGCCTCGCGCTGCCTCGCGCTGCCTCGCGCTGCCTCGCGCTGCCTCGCGCTGCCTCGCGCTGCCTCGCGGTACCGGACCGACCAGTGTTATTATTTACATTATCGGAAACGGAATGATGATGACGGTGATGAGAGCGCGCCCATGTTCGCGTTGATTTACGTGCACATCGGATCAAGAACCTGAAAATAGTACTGGAAACGCGGGGCGCGTTTTGTGCGCTCGTTTCGTTTATTCAATTTTTTTGCGCGTGATGTTCCTGATGCTGAAGTCGCCAAATGCGCCTCATCACGCCCGCCGTCGCGCACCCTAGGTCGCACTTAAACGGACAGACGGACAGACTCGCCAGCAAAAAGACTCGGGTGTAAGGTTCCCACCCGCGGCGCCTGGACTTAGCACCGCGCACCTTGTGAGTGTCTCTGTGTGTGCGTGTGCGTTTGTGTGCGAGCGCGAGAGTGCATTCGGCCAAGTCGAAAAAGGGACCCCCACCACGCCACTGGTGCAGCCTCCGACATTCAACAACGAAGCGCACTCTCTCACTCACACACGCTCACGGCACCTTTTGCGCTGGCCTGGATTTTTTTTTCTTCTTCCTTCCTTCTGCGAGGGCCTCCTCCCTTTCGGTGCGCGGCCCTTGGCGGCCCTTTGGGGCCCTGGAGGCCCTTCGGGGGGCCCTTCCACTGCATTGTCATCCCGTTACTCGAGTGTATTTCGATTTCAAACAAAGATGTCGTTCGCGTAAGTAGCCCACGCCGGCCGGCCCGTCGGAATCTCTCTGTACTTGGCACACTGGCCCTGCCACGGGCCCCGCCGCCCCGCCGCCCTGCCCGCGCTCGGCGCTTACAGCATTACACGCAGTCTGTCTCTCTCGCACTCGCGCGGTGGCGCGGCGGGGTGCGAGAGAGACAGTGACTGCACTGTTCAGGATCGGCTCGCAGCGCGGTCAATGTTATCGGGGCCCTGCATCGTTTGGAACAAGTAAACGAAAAAGAAGAATTAAAACGCACCGCTTCGGGTGGGAATCGAACCTTCGAACCTCTGCCCCCTCGAGACAAAGTGGAGGAAACAGCGTCGTGATCCGCAAACAGCACGGCGTCCGCAGGAAAATAACTTTTCTATTTAAAAAAACAATAAAAATTTGATTCTACGATTGTCACGAACACCGGCACTGGATTCCTTTCACTCCGTATGTCGCACCTCTGATAATGAAAAATCCACTGCATTCCATTCAGGAGCTAGCAGCCCGGTGCGGTACAGTGCGGGGACGTTTCGGGCGATAACTAACGTGTCGACGAAAGGTCATGCCGGACACACACACACACTCACACACACCAGTGTGGCCCCTGGCATTGGACGCGCGGGCCCTTCCTTACGTCACCGCCGGCCCTGCGGGGCCCCACGGGGCCCTACGCGAGGCTACGCGAGGCGTGGCGAGGCGCGGCCCGTACCCACGGGCCCTCGGATTGACAGTGTGGAGATTTACTGGCCGTCCCACCTTGCCATAACCCTTCTTTCTCCCCCACGGTCCCTTCCCTCCCGATCACTTTCGCCCTCCGAGTCCCCCGTCCTTGGTCCCCCGCCCGCCACCGAGGATGTGGGTTGACCCGCTGCACCAGGGCTAATTGAAACGGAACACAAACGCACCGTCCGGAAGCCTGTCCGTCGAGAACATTTCATTAGGGAAGAGGGCCGGCCTGGCGCAGCCTCCTCCCGCGCGCGTTCGAATAATTAGACCGGCGGGCGGGAATTAAAGCGTCAGCGAGCTTCACTCGTCCGCAGTGCAGGCGGACCCTCCGGGACGCGGCGGGCCGGGCACACGGCCTGCGTGGTGGCGTCCACGTGGTCAGGGCTCGCCGACGTCTTCGACTCCTCGATCGAGTAATCGAATCAGCGCCCCACTCGTGCGTCCAAGTCTCCAGGGCGGCTGCGTCTCCCTGCGGCGGCAGTCCGCTCCGCGTCGTCCGCTCTGTTTACTTGTTGCTCCCCGCGACGAAGGGCATCGTCCCGTTTCAGCGAGGGCTTCCCGCACAGCGCGACGCAGCGTGTGGGCGACTGTACTGCCGTTCCCTCGGCAACAATTAACGCGATACGCATCTGAGGAATCCCAGCCGGGCGGTTATTGATTTCGATAACCCCTCTCTCGCTCGCTTCCCTACGGTGTGGCCCACGAGTGCGACGGAGACAGCGACACTGTGGGAGCATCGCGCCGCATCGCGCGGGGCGGTCGATCCCCCTTTCGATACATCGACGCAGCGAGCGTGATCGACTATTCGACACGCGCCTCAGCACTGGCAGCAGCGCCCTTTATTGAATCACACTTCAATGGTCCCTGAAAGGTCAGCGGGGGAGGGCGCAACTTGCTGTTGTTTTTATTTTTATTACGTCGCGTTTGTAGTTTATTTTAAATATTTTTGTGTGTTGTTGGCTGTTGTTATTGTTGGTGTTGTTGTTGTTTGTTGTCGTTGGAGAAATGGTCCGTCCGGCACGGCAGCGCGTCAACATGACACCACCCACTACTGTGCCCCCCGGGCCGCGCCGGCCTCGGTGGACTGCCCGCTGGGACACACTATCTCCTGCCCGGGCACCTTGACCCCCAAAACGGGGGGAAGGGGGGGAGGCGTTTCTTTTGCGGTGGAGAGGGGAGGGGGAATGTACAAAGCGTCGACAATCGGAGAAATGCCCTCTGGATCGATAAGTGAGGAGAATCATCGGGTGTGGGATGCACGTAACCGAGACAACACAATTACGATTCTTTGCTTGTTGTTGTTGTTTTCGTGTGTTGGCATCGGGACGCCCCTCCCGGGGCGCGCTTCGCGTGGACGTGCGGACGCGACATAGATTCCTCAACGACATTCCTTTTTTCGAGTGTACGTACGCCGCGGTCGAATTGGGCCACTCATGCCAGCCCATCGCGGTCAGCCCAGTGACGGGGCGGGGCGGGGCGGGGCGGGGCGGGGCGGGGCGGGGCGTTCCACTGTCAGCAGGTGCAAGGAGGTCGGAGGTGAAGTGAAGAGCATGAACCTCCCAGGGTGGCGTGCGACCGCCGCGCCGCCGCGCTCGGCTTTCACCAAACGGACGAAAACAAAAGAGAGCGGCGGTATTTTGCTGGCGGTGTGTTTGTCGCAGTGTGTAGGTTGGCACCACGCTGCCCGCGCGGCCAAGCGCGGCCTGGCCGGCCGGGGCCGCGCGGCTCCGTGTAGCACTTGTCCGGTGATAGATACGTTATATCACTTGCGGCCCGACCTCAGCGGCCATCCGGCGGGGCGTGGGAGGGGAGGGGGAGGCGGCGGCACTAATTGAAGTGTCTTACCGCAAGGTGGGGCGCTAGCCGCGGAAGGGAGCCCCCCTTCAAGGGAGCCCCTCCGAGGGACGGGGAGGCGGGGAAATTCGTTAATCAGACAAATAAATATCCCGACTCGTCCTCAGCCCGTAGTGCCCCGGGCGAATCTCTCTGACGGATCATGCTCGGCCGTGTGTGTGTGTGTGTGTGTGTGTGTGTGTTCGTGTATGAGTGCGTGTGCGTGTGTGTTCGGAAGAAAGGCCCGGCGGATTCGGCGCCCTTTCTATTTGGCCTCGAGGGGTCTTGTCATTTTCCGTAATTTGACAAGGGACGTCTCCATGAGCATGAGCACGAACGAGGCGCTGGTTGTGTAAGCGACATGATTCGAAAACAATTCGTCGGCGGGATCCTCGGGGCGTGTGTGTGTTTTGGGTTTGAGGTTAGCCGGCCGGCCGCGACCCTGAAAAGCCCCTGAAAGGCCCCCGACGTGCAGTCGTGCGGGACGAACGAAGGGCCGCGCAAGGCGGAGCGTCGCCACCAACTACGAGTTTCCGCCGTCGTCGACGTAACCCTCCCGTTTTACCCGTTAATTGATTTTGTTTTGATTTGGCGTGTTGGCGCCTCACGGCACCGAAGGTGAAAGTGCAGTGGGGGTCGCAGCCCCCTCTTCTCCCTTTCTTGTGCGGCTCGCAGTCTCGGATCCCTGATTTAGAACTCTGCCGGCGGATTAGGCGGTCGATCGGCTGCCGTCCCGGACAAGGTCCCGGACAAGATCCCGACCGGGCAAGGTCCCGGACAAGGTCCCGGACAAGGTCCCGGACAGGGTCCCGGCCGGGCGGGGCCTCCACGGGGTGGATGAGCACAGCCTCGCCGCGGGCCCCGCCGAAAGGAGGCGGCCCGCATCCTTGCGTGTAGCATCGACGTGCAGTATCGCTCAGTTATTTTCGTGTCAGTATGACGACGAAGCCGAATGTCACTTTCGGGTCAAGATTGGGGACAGCTTCGACGTCACCGCGACATTTGAGTGCGAAAGAGACAGAGCGACGAAACTACCGTCAAATGGGCCCGGGAGGCGCGGCGGCAGCGGTGGGGGAGGTCCCCAGAAGGCATTATAATTGATGGAAGGGTAAAGGGTGACGACGATACGATACTGCACGCGGTTGTGTAACGCCGTAGGTCGTGGATTAGTACTATAGCGTAATGGACTGCCACTTTTAGTGCGCACTGGCTCTATTGACTTTAAACGCCTCGTACATTCAAATTTCCTCGTGCTGTGATAATGGACACCCGTCTGAGTGCGCATGTCTGTCCGTCTGTCTATCCAGGCTCTAGGTCAGCGGCAGGAGTGTCGTCTTATTGGCCAGTTAGTTGCGCTCGGCGTGCCCTCGGTGACCAATCACAGCAAGGCACATCGTAATGAGCCTACGATGCCTGTGATGCAACTCTGTCTGTGTGTGTGTGTGTGTGTATATGTGTGTGTGTGTGAACGAGTAAACGATGCGCCCCGGGCATTTATGTTACCCCTGTGTTCGATAAGTTTTCCGAATTCTCTGCCGAGCCGTGGTGTATGGGTACTCGTATCCAAAGAGAGCTGACATGTTCGTGTCCGAAGCTGTTGTTGTTTGTTGTTGTTTTCATTTTGGCGCTATGACGGCGTGGCGGTAAAAGGGTTGCTTTGGCCGTCCTTGAGGGATGCATGAATGCACGGCATGTGTCTGAAAGGCGCCCCGGTGGACGTGTCTGGCCGCGTCTGCTTTTGTGCGCCGCGACGAGTCGAGGCACCGCCGCCTTGTTAGTTAGCCAACGACTCGTCACGTGCCGCAGCCTCCACAAGGCTGTGGTCAGCAGGAGAAGAAGGAGAAGAAGCGACACCTGTTTGCCAACACGCCCGTGATAACCCTGTCCCGACTGCAGCCGACTGCATCGAGGCGTCGTCGTTCGTCCAGGTTCATAACAATCATTTCGGAATCCGGGGTGTCGGGTGACCCGTGCCAAGTCACGAGCGAAACAGAAGCGGATGTTGCCTTTTTGGCGAATGAGCGCCATTTTGACTTTCCTTCTCACGTCTGTCTCGCGGGCTGTCTGCCCGGTGCATTCGGATTAACATAAGACCAGTCTAATCAATCTGCAGCCGGCTTATTGCGTTATCTAATTGACGCGCCGTTTCCCCCTTTTTTCCCCATTAGGGTCAGTGAGAGTGCAAAAAGAAGCCGGTAGCCGCGAGACCGCGTTTCGGCGGGCCCGGTTTTTGTTTGCAGAGTCAGTGAAAAGCAAGCTGCCGCCCAAAAAATATTTATTTCTAGAGTATAATGCGGCTTTGGAGAGGAACAAAACCGAAATGCGGTTTCCTTTCCTCCCGGAGGAGCAGGCTATCGAATTTCGTCGATCCGCTGCCGGGCCGGCCAGACCCGTGGCGACCTAACCTCAAAACGTCAGTAACTGGGCGGCTGGGGAATACGAGAAAATTAAAACGACGATGACAAACTCACAGTCCGCATGCAAGCCGTGAATGAATTTGCCGCCTGTTGCGTGGGGCGCGACCCACGCGGCCGTCTCTCTCGCACTCGAGACGGAGCGCCCCGTGCGTTCGAGAGAGACGGAAGTGCCTGCAGTGCGTGACTGTTCGCAGGTGTGAGGATGACTGCCTGGTCGCAGTGGGTCGTTGTCGTTCTCCGCGCTGCGCTGCGCCTCGCGTCCTGGGGGATTGCGCCGAATGGGGCCCACAGGCTGTCTCTCTCGCTCCCTTACAGAGAGACCCACGAGTACGAGAGAGCCAGAGCAGAGCTGGTCGCTGCGTAAATGCACTTGGCTTTACGAGTCCTAACTGAAACGGGGTCGAAGAAATGCGCCATTCGGGGTGAGGCGGGCACGCAAGACCTCACCGGAGTTGTGCGCGCTTCAGGAATCTCTAAAACAAAAACTTGAAAGTTTTTAAACGACAACTTTATAAAAAAGCAGTTATTTTTTATATTTTTTAAGCCGACGCATGCCATACTGCAATGAAATAAAAATGCCGCCGACTGGACCTTACCGGCGTCCCGACCGTTGGACCTCTCGAGGATTACCGCCTGCATTGGGTCACCCACTCCCGAGGCGCCAGGCGCCAGCGAGACCCGCTCAAACTCGTTCCTCGGCGACGGCGCGCGAAATATCCTCCAAAACGGACCTGAAAATTGAGTGCGCCACAGATTTCGGGCGTGACGAACGCGCGGCCCGCTCGTTAGGGAAATACAAGCAAAATAAAAAAAAATTGCAAAGAGGACGAACGATAAGCTGGCGAGGTGAGGTGCGTATGGGCACTTCGGTCGGGATTTACATATGCACTCGGAAAAGTCACGCACACGGACGCCAGGCAAACGGAAAATAAAAATGATGCACCCAATTTATTTTTGTGTGCTGTGTCTAAGCGTGCGCGTGTGCCTGTGTGTGTGTGTTTGTGTGATGCGTATGGAATTAGGTCACTTGACGTGTGCGAAGTGAAGCTCGATGGATGTTTGCTCTGGGCGAGGTCGCTACCCGTTTCGATAAAAAGGCCGGAACCCACCGCGAGACACACACACACACACAACGGGCGACACGGGCCTTTTTGTGGTCTCTCAGCTAATCTGATTATTATGCAACTTTGCGAATAGATCATTCAGAGGAGCCGAGGAAGCATCGATGTAGTAGCAAAACAAGGATCGAAAAGAAAAGTTGATCGAGTTTTGTGTTTATTTGCTGACGACAACAAAAAACAGAACACGGTTGTTGGCGGTGTTGTCCGCGTTTCTGCAAGTCTTGTGTGTGCGTGCGTGTGTGTGCGGAAGCTTCGCGGGTCACCTCCGAACGACACAGCTAAACAACGTCCTCTTACAATTAGAGCTCTTGGAGCGGCGAGCGCCCCCGGGGGCCACAAGTCCAGGAGTTTATGTCCTTAGCGCCAACGTAAGTTTCTCTCTAGCCGCCACGCCCCACCACGCATGTCGCTGACGCAAAGATCCGCGCAGTGTTACGACCTCGTCTGTAATATTCGAGCACAATAAAATTTGTAAGCAAAAAAAAAGGCCTGCCAAAACTTTAACGATGTTGCTGAATGGTTTCGGCGTGTCCGGTCCGGTAGTGGTGAATGAATAACTTTCTCATCGTCGTTTGCCATTAATGATTCAATCCAAGCATGCGACAGCCAAAAAAACGTCAGGGACACATGTGACAAGATAGAAAGGAAAACGATCAGGTTGTCGCGTCGGTCGTTTCGCTTCCTTTGTTGTTGTTGTTGTTGTTGTTGTTGTTGTTGTTGTTGTCGTGCCCACGCGATCGATACAACGCCTCGTGAAATGACTGCGAATAGTGCGCGCTGGTCCAGGTGTGTGCTGCAGGTGCACTGTGTGTGACGGACCACGCCACGCCGGGCCTGTGGTGGACACCCTGACGCTGTGGCGCGCCGTGGCGATGCGGTCGTGGTGTGGTGTTACCAGAGAGCCAGGGTCAAGACGTGACGTTGACACCGCATTTAGGCACCGTCAAACAAAATTCCGAACTTGTTCCCAGTTTTCCGATTTGTCATTTGGTTCTTGCGAAAAAACGGTCGGGTTACCGAAATGTGCCCGAGAGCGGCCCGACGAAAGCAGCTGGCGCAATGTGGCGGTCAGGCAGTTAATTAGAACCTTATCACCCGCCGTAAAACGCGGGTGGCCTACTTGACGAGAAGGATTGCCCCGACTTTGTATTTTATACAGCTGGTTTCGCAAAACGCGGAGGCCCGACGACCCGACTTTTCGCTCTTTACGGGCCGCAGACAAATGGGGCAAATTTGGCGGCGTCTTTTGGCGGCAATCAATACTTGTCTCTTTTTGCCTTACACGAAACAAGCGAGCTTGCACCGGGCCGCTCCTAATTTATGCGGCTTTCCGGTCAAATGGGGCACGCACGCCACGCCGGCCGCACGCCGCACACTACGGCCAACCTCGCGCCGCCAAAATAGCGCGCGTAAAAATCGGAATCCGGACCGCCAACGTAACAGCGTGGATATGGACTCGTTCCCCCGCGGAGAGTTACTACACTGGCGCGTCGCGCTCGTCGTTTTGGTTGGTGCCTTTCGTTGTTTACGTTCCCCGCGTAAATCACTTGCGGCCCCAAAGTTGGCACACCCGTTCTTTAAAAACAAAATTTGAGAAAGAAAAAACGAATGAAAGACATTGCCACCGGCAATGCGCGAAGCTGCCCTCCCGACTGCATCTTGCACACAAGGAGCCCTTATAAAATTAACTCCCGTGCACCTGACTCGTACCACCAGGTAGCATTCACACACACACACATACACACACACACACACACGAATGGGCTTGTTGATGTGACCCGAGTAGTTGCTGCTCTGTCATTACGAGTGCTGGGTGTCCAGTTGCCGATGGTGGACCATAAAATTTCAAGATTGGCAGAACTGGCCGGAAAAGTGGCGGGAGAGTCCTGGCGCGCCGTGGCGATGCGGCGGGAGTTGCGTTATTTACGACAACTTCTTTGTAGCGCGGAATGAGAATATCGACGCCGCTAATTCAACTTACACGGTAATAACACGCGGCGCGCAATTTTTCAATTTAACGGGCAAGTGGCAGCTCTCGCGCGTGCTCGCTGAATCTTGACCTGCTTCACCTGCGCTCGGCCTGCGCTCGACCCGCGCGCAGGTGCCCCGCCAGCCAGGCCCTGTCGCTTCGTGTAAACAGCGTGAAAATCGACGGAACACCTATGGAATTAATGCTGCGTGTATGTCGGTATGCAAATGTGAGTGAGTGTGAGTGTGTGCGGGTGTATGTCCGTGTGTGTGTGCGACCACGCCAGCACGACCACTGTGTTGCATGCGTGTGTTGGTGTGTGTGAGAGAGGGGGGAAAGAAGAGAGGAGCTCATAACCCGTTTCCCCCAGCGAGCCCCTCTCCCGGTGTCTTTGCCGCAATTACCCGTTCTAAATCCCATTCTAATCCGGCCGCCCCGCCCCGCCGCGCTGTTCCGGGGAAATGACTCGTGTCAAAATCCCCCTCCTCTTTATCTGGGCAGTCGCATCGGCCACGGCGGGCCCGGCCTTGCGGCCTTGCAGCGCACCCAGAGTGAAAGTGCACGGTATTATTTTTGCGCCCCGGGTTCGAGTACTGCCCGCGTCAAATTATGGTAAGCTCTTTTTTTTTTTTTTTTTTTGCAAGCGGAGTCATTGCCCCCTCTCAGCACACCCGCAGCCGCAGCCTGCAGCTTGGCGACTCGCTTTGGCACTTCCCCCGGCAATGACGGAATGAGTCTTCAGGGAATATATTTTGTTCAGCAAACAACAATCGGCTGGACGGCACGGCACGGCACGGCATGGCACGGCATGGCACGGCAGGCCCCCGCCTCGGGCCGGGACGCAGGGGACGCCTCCACAGAGGTCACGTGTCGAAAGCGGTCCGTCAAATTGGAGCGAACTCACACAACCACACTCTCTCTCTCTCACACACACACACAGACGCGCGCAGCCTCCTTGAAATACATAATTTGGCGTGGTGTCTGGACGACGGCCACTTTGCGGCACGCGAATGCGACGGAGGGCTCTTCCGAGCGTTTGCCTGTTTCGCCACTGATAGAGGAACGGGGAAGCCCTCGGCCCTCGCGCTGCCAACTTGTTGGTGTCGGTCGCCAGGGAAGGACAGTACCGTGTGTGTGTGTGTGTGTGTGTGTGTGTGTGTGTGTGTGAGCGAGTGAGTGAGAGAGAGAGAGCTGGCCGATTAGGAATTTGTGCGTTTCGCGTTGAGTAATTACCAAACGTATGTACCTGCCGCCACCCAATCGGCGTGACGCAATGCTTCGCTATACCTTATTCGTGGCAAACGGACTAAAGGGGTGTAGGGAAAGGAGGGTACACACACACAGTCACACACACACACAGAGACAGAGGCAGCTTTGGCGCCGCGCGGAAACGCACGCGGACAGCATCGCACGACACACAAACCAAAACGAGCAGCCCGGAAATTTGCTAATGACACCGGCCACACACACACACACACAGACCGGTACGCACACGCACACAGAGCGCGCATGTGCCTGTTAAATAATAATGAGGGAAAGAAGAAAAACTCGTCCCGATGTGGAACGAGCTCGGTGATCTCCGTAGGCAAACCTTGCGCCGCCGCCGCCCGCCGCCGCCGTGGCCCTGGAAAGACTGAACTTGACTGGCTACTGCCGTCGTTTCCGATTGTTTGGACATCCATGTATTCAAAGTTTCAGCAAGTAATTTTTTTTTTTATTATTATTTTTTTTTAAAAATGGTTGGTTATTAATTTTTGCTGTTTGAAAAAGTTGAGGTGGCTGAGGCGTCAACGCCGCACAGGTGACCAAAGCATTAGTTAAGCGGTGCATCTCACTGTGGAATTGGAGGCTTACGATGTTGTTGAACAAATATCTCAGCAATGTCAACACACACACACACACACACACACACACACACACACACACCGAGGTGTGGGATCGAAGCCCCGAGTGATCCGGCAGGACATCGGACGCCTGCCTCTCTGCCTTCGGTGATCCTGATGCTCACCCCATCGGCCTGGCTTCGCTTCCCGTCCTAGCGGCGCCTTGCGGTCCCACAGTGTGGCCGCATAGAGGCCGTCACGGGCATAGTCGTCGATCGCTCCAAAACCTACAGTGTCACACTGAAAATACCACTAGCCGCGTGCCTGCGTGTTTCTGTGTGTGTCTGTCTGTCTGTTTAGAGGGGAGCTCGTGTACCTCAGCGCGTCTACGGTTTTCCTTTTTTGTGCTCGTGTGTGTGTGTGTGTGTGTGTGCGCGCGCGCGCGTGAGTCTGGTTCTTTTATTCATGGAGATGAAGGGGGTGCGATTATTCGCGCAGAACACACTTTACCGGCGCGCCACTGCAGGGAGCTACTACTTGGTAGATGTGGCACGCACAGCGACGCACAGTCACGAACACACACAGACACACAAGCCGGACGGAGAACACAGGACTAGTATTGGATGCGATGAGAGCCCCTTATGACTCTCTCCGTCTCTCTCTCCCTTCGGCGTGCGTATGTGTGTGTGACGCGATTTAGCACTGGATTACCGTTATCTGCGCCCTCTAAACAATGCAGTGGCGGCAATGTGGGACAGAGATCCCTTTCCTGGTTGAATTGTTAACAGGGTGAAAGTAAAAATGGGAAGGAGAAAGAAAGGGAGATTCGAACCTCGGACCTTCGCCTCCCGGGGGACACAGTCAGGAATGCGTGGCGCAGATAGGTTAGCCCGGCCGCGGGGTGCGATCTGTCACACAGTGTCTCCCAGTCAAGTCGGCCTGAATTAAGGAGGGAGAAAGATGGCTATCGACGGATCAAAGTCCGCCGGACGAGTCAGCGACCCTGCGACGCCCTGCGAGCGAGACCTGCTGCGAATGTTGCCGCGGTGTAACGCTCTGTAACGCTACAAAGTGTGTAGACCCCGCCCGCGGCCCCGCCCGGCCCCGCCCCCTAGCAGGCCAGGCCAAGCCCAGCCCCCCTCTTCCCGCGAGTACAAATCAGTCAGCACAGACAGGGAGGCGGTTTATTTTGAACGTTTTAAACTGCTGGAATGCCTTGTACTTACTGCTCGCAAGTTTTTTAAAAAAATGACTTTTCGAAAATTGGTCAATGAATAATTGTTTCCACGGCTTGGTGACAGTTGGTAACACTGACTGGATCGGGCGTTGACCGGCCGATGAGGCGAAGTTTTCCAAAGTTGGCAAGGCGCGCGTGCGAGTCAAGCTGAGCCAAATGGCGCGTACTCGTTCGCACTCACACAGACACACACGCCACGTCGTGTGCCCGCATGGCGGCACCGGTACGGGCACAACAACAAAAACAATCGAGAAAAAGTTTGGCGGTTGAAGAAAGTTGGGAATGTTTTTTTCTCTGTGCACCCTATCTCTGGCCCGGGGTGCACGAGGAGAGTCATAGTCAGTGCTGTATACCGGCAACAACTAACAACAAAAAAACCTCCGGGAAGACTAGACCGACCTGACAGGCTGCAACGGTAATAAAAATCAGTGAGGGAACTCCCAACAGGACACCGCCGCCCCCTTCAACCGGATTCAGGGTTAGCAAAACTTTTTTTTCCTCTCTTTACCGAAGAAGTGCTTGCATCCTCAGAGCTGGAACAAGCAGGGAAACTCTATTGAAGGAGAACTAAATTCTTTAGCCGGGAGTGGTGACAGGGCTATTTCCTGCCGCCACCGCCTTGCTGCCTTGCACCGCCTTGCCTTTCGCGGCGCTGCCAGGCGCTGCCCGCTCCTCGGCCATTTGTGTGACAAAGCCGTTAATTTTGGCGATAGGATCTCTCGGTGCAGCTCGACACCTACGCCCGCCGGGCTTCGCGGCTTCGCCCTCAAATTCTTGGCTGCACTTTAATTATCTAACGGGCCCTGCGCACACACACTCACACACTCGTGGGCCGCCTTTACGACGCATCAATGTCCGTTGCGAAGACGAACAGCACCATACGGTCCGTGCGCTGGCGTACGCTGGCGTGCGCTCGCTAGCCTCGCGCAAGCTGATCTTTGCCGCTCGCAGGCCAACGCAGCCAACGCACCGCCCTCTAGGAGTCGGCATCATTTCCAGGCCGGCGGGGTTAAACACGTGTTAAACATGACGGGGAGGAAAAAGGCGCGACGCTTCGAATCGCCGTCGTCGTCACTCTGTCCCTCGTGGGGCGTCCCGCAAGGGTGCGAGAGAGACAGAGCGACCCCCGGGGACATCCGGGACTCCGGGTCCTCTCCGGGTGTGTACGGCCTGCATGATGCCGTTTGCTACCGGCGTTGCGCGCACTCCGCATTGCTCCGCACTCCGTCGACTGATTCCGAGGTCCGCCTTCGTCGCTCTGTCTCTCTCGCACCCTTACGGGACGCCCCACGAGTGCGAGAGAGACAGAGCGACGGCCCTCGAAATCAGTCGCGGCAGACTCGCAGTGCAGAGTGCCTCGGTTGCGCTGCACGCTGCATTTCCAGCCGAGCGGTTCCGTCTCCGTCGCCCTCACGGCGCTCCCCGCGAGCGCCGCAAGGGTGCGAGAGAGACGCAGCGGCGAACCGCTCTTCGTGGTCAGATGGGCCGATAAGAAGCTGGCGATCGCTCGATTCGGACGATTCAGCGCGTCGCCCGCACCGACCGTCCTCCGGCCGACGCGTCGCGACGCACAAAAGGGGGAGGGAGGGGGCGTTGGCGTAAGAGTCTGCGTAATAACGCAGCAGTGTCCCACGCTTGTTGTTGTTTTTTTTTTTGTCACTTTTCGGCGTTTTGTTGTTGTTGTTGTTGTTGTTGTTGTTGTTCATTAACAGTGCTCTCTTTTGTTCCAGCCGTCACCGTGCGGTACCTGACCAAGCGCTACATCGGCGAGTACAGCTCCAGCACAGGCAAGCACCACTGTTGAAGTAGCTGAATTTCCCCGCAAAGTCGGGTCTATAGCTATGTCTTCTTCTTCTTCTTCTTCTTCTTCGGAAGGCCTGGAAGTCCTCCTGGAAGGAATCCCGGCCGGACGGGACGCGACGTGTCGTGGCTGGCGAGCCGCTTGCGCCGCTTGCGCTTCTTGCGTCGCTTCCCGAATTTACATTTCCACGCGATTTCGCCGCGATAGCGACCGTTCGCTGAATGCCCCGCCGCCGTCGCGTCCTTTGAGGGGCTCTCTCTCAGTCTCTCTCGCACCCCTTCGGGGCCCTAGGGGGCGCCCCGCGAGTGCGAGAGAGACGGATAGCGACCCGGTCCGCCGCCGCCGCCGTCGCCTCGTCGCTTCCACAATTTCAACGGGACTGGCCGACTGGCCCTTGCGACCGGCCGCAGCCGGCTGCACCGCGGGGGTCGCCGGGAAGTCGAAAATCGAGAGTCAAGTCGTGTAGGGCCGGCAGGACGCCTCGCGAATCACGCACGCACACACACACACACACACACACAGCCAGCCTTGACCCTGGCGGTGCAGTAGCCGAAGGGGAAAGCGTGGACACGGAAGGACCACAGGGACTGCCGCCACTCGTCTGTCTGTCTGTCTGTCTGTCCGTCTGTCTGTCTGTCTGACTGACTGTCTGGCCGGCCGGCCGGCGGCGCCGGTGACGGTGACTTTGCGCGCGCAAAAATTATTTGTTGCGATTATTGCGAGAGGATAAGCGGGGCTTATTTCGGCCCCCTGGAGATTCCCTGCGAGAGTGAAAGGGAGGGGAAAGAAGAAATGAAAAGTGAAGCGTCGTCGTGCACGTGTGCGATGCGCCGCGCAGCCTCGGCAGCCTCGGCGGCCACAGCGTGGGGGCGGCACGGCCCAACTCGGCCCGACCGGCTGACACAGACCAATGGGCGACACGCCGGCACGCCGCGCCGCGAGAATGTGGGTCCTACTCCGAGCAGCGTCGCTCTGTCTCACTCGCACCCCTGGGGCGCCCCGCGAGTGAGAGAGAGAGAGAGAGAGACGCGCGTGTCGATGATGCCTCTTGTTACGGCCAATGCCGCTGACCACACGCCTCTGTGTACTTTGATCTGTTTATGTTTTCTCCGTATTTTTTTTCCAGTGGAGGGTCCCGCGAGTCCTTTTAGTGGTGTACGTGCGCGCGGGAAAACGGCCATTCAGATTCCCCCAATAACAGTCGGTGATGTAACACTATCGCCGCGGTTCTATTTTTCCCGCCTTTTTCATTCGACCACCGGTGTGGGTATTGAATTACATAGGATGCCTCCCCGCGCGGCGAGGCGGCCAGCGCCGCGGCGCGCGATCCGAGCGCGATCTCGATGTCTTCGCTTGCCCGCCGCCAGAGCGCGCAGCGGCGCGGCGCGCGCGTGAGGCGCGGCTAGATGGGCCTAAATGAGGTTAGAACCCCCTCCCCTCCCCTCCGCTCCCTCCGCGCGGTGGCGCCGCGGACAGCCACGCTAGACCAGACGACATTGTCGCTGTTCAATTTGTTCAACATGGAAAAAGTACGCACGGCGCGGGTTGTGCAACGCGCGGCAACGCACAGCAACGCGCTCAACGCGCTCTCGTACTTCCTGGGGGCGGCCAGGCCGGCCAGGCCGCGCGGCGCGGCGCGGTGACCGAGGCGGAGACACCGCCTTTGGACACTGCGCGCGCGGTCACTGAGTCGCACACCACGCACACCCAAGTCGACACATTTATTGCCTTTCGTCCTCCGGAGAGAATCATTGTATTTTCTGACTTTTTAACCAACTTTGCGAGGCTGATGCTCCGAAACTATTCTTCGGCGTTCCCGGGGCGGGACGTGGAAGAAAAGGGTCTAGAGGGCACCAGGACTTTGAGGGAGGCCGTTAATCACAATTAGTTTGGACTGGTTTGGACGCAGTGGCCGCCCAAAGTCAGCAGTTTCAGCTTTTTCGACATTTTGACATTTGAGTCCACACGTCGGAGGAGAGGGCCTTGTTCGTCTGCTCGCGGCGTGGGCAGCGCCGCACAGCCGCGCAGGCAGGCAGGCAGGCTGGGCACCGCGCAATAACCACGTCACTTTATATCGCTACAATGTCCCGCCTGTTGGTAATGCCGGCGGGGGGTGGCGGCCTGATCCCGGACGGCGCCGCGCCGTCGTCTCTCTCGCACTCGCGGGGCGCCCGGTAGCGGTGCGAGAGAGACAGCGAGGCGCTCCGCGAGCTCTTCTTTTCATCGGCACGCGCGCAACCGTTGCTTAATTTAATACTGGAGATGTTGTCCCAGTGGCGGAGAGAACCGCAGCGTAGCGCAGCCCAGTCCGCGCGTGGAACGCGGTAAACAACATTCGCACAGTCTGCCTGCCGCGCTGCCGCGGGTTGCCGCATTGCCGCACCGAACGTCGCACCTAGCGCAGCCTGGACTCTGTCCCAACGGGCTTCATTTTTCAAAGCGGCGAAGCGGCGGCCCGGAAGGTAGGCAACAGGCCGGCCGGGGCCCTGGCGGCCGCAGCCCGTGCCAACGCCTTGCCGATCGTAATTTGGCCCGACGCGTCGTTAGACGGAACGAGCTGCTTTTCCCGCCTGTCGCTCCGTCTCTCTCGCACTCACGGGCCGCGCCGTCGGGGTGCGAGAGAGACAGCGACAGGCGCGCGGGTGGCCGCCGTAACTGAACAAGGTGCAGCAGCACCCCGCCGCCCCGCTGCCACGCCGCCACGCGCGTCGCTCATTGGCTCCGGCCGGCAGCAGCCTGATTCCGTGCGTCGCTCCGTCTCTCTCGCACTCGCGGGGCGTTCTCATGGGTGCGAGAGAGACGGAGCGACGAAGACGACTCTGCAGGCAATTTACGGCGCAGGCGGCGCGGCGGCGGGGCTTCAAAGAATTTCAGAGGGAAAAAGGTCGACGGGCATGTGCTGCCGTGTGAGAACGGAACAGAGGCCCGCCAAGTCCGTTTGTCGTTTTCGGCCAACTGAACTCTGGCTTCTTGCTTGCAGACTTCCTGTACCGCCACTGCGTCACCTTCGACAGCGCCACGACGGAAGTGGAGATCCTGGACACGTCCAAATGCGCGGTAAGTTGCCTCTCCCTTCTTGTTTATATTTATTTTTTGCGTAGTACCTGTCCCCCTTTGCTCCGCATGCAAGATTCATGGCGAGGGAGTAAAACGGCGAGACGCGTCAGCCAGTGTCAGGAGATGGGATTCCGAACTGTGCGCTTCGTCGGTCTGTCTCTCTCGCGCCGCTCCGGGCCGCTCTGGGCCGCGCCCGCGAGCGCGAGAGAGACAGAGCGGCAGTCGTAAACAGCGCCGGCCGGGTGGGGCCTTCATTAGCCAGATTTTGATAACTCAATTTATACGAGCGTTTATGGCCATTCCGTCGCGGCCGCCATTCGCCTCGCGGGACAAAAGGTCCCCGGTAATGACGGCCTCGTTGACGGCCGGGAACGGGGAAACGCAACGGGGACGCAGTGCTGCCATCGCCGTGCACCAGAGTCGATAGGGTTGCCAACCTCCGCCAACTTATCGGGCAACTTTTGGAGCCCAGTTTCTAGAATACAGTCCGAGGTTGGCAACCCTGTCAAGACGGGTGAATTCGAAGATTTCCGCCCACTCGTGCTCCAAGTCGCTGTGGTCTAGCCCTTAATGGTAATGGTATGGAGCGCCCGGCAGGCGGCCCCGCCCGTCGAACAGACGTGCGCTGCGGGTCTGCCTACCCTCGACTCGTCAGGCGCTCGGCGGAGGCGGCGGCAGAGAAAAAGAAAATTGCGTCTATATCTCTTAAACGGTGTGCGCCACAAGCGTCGTGCAGAAGCCAAAAAATTCAGGAAATTGAATTTGAAACAGAAGTTGCCCTGTGCGGTACGTTTCTAGCCCTCGCCGTTTAAGAGATAGACACGCCTGAACTTTAGTTGGGGCTGGTGCGGCGGCACGCCACGCGTTGTTGCGGCGTTCGAGATATCGAATGCCGATCTAGCCGATGCACCGATCGAGTTGCGCGTTGCACTCGGAAGTGGCTGCAGTGTCTCTTCCGGAAGTGGCCCCGCAGACTGATTCCGAGAGTCGCTCTGTCTCTCTCGCACGCATGGGGCGTGCCGTATGGGTGCGAGAGAGACAGAGCCACCTTAACGACTCTCGGCATCCGTCTGCTGTGCCACTTCCCCGCGTCGCCACGTGATAAAAGAACAATCCTGTTCCCTGCTGCAGGCCATGGGCTGCCTGGACGAGCACCTCCGCTGGGGGGAGGCCTTCGTGGTGGTCTACTCGGTGTGCGACGCGCTCAGCTTCCACGACGCCAGGGACCTGCTGGACAAGGTGGCGGCCCTCAAGCTGCCCGGCTACTGCACCACGCTGCTGCTGGGCAACAAGAGGGACCTCGACCACTCCAGGTAACTCACGCGCCGCGCGATCCCCACACAGTGGGCCAGAAGACCGGTGGAGGCGGCAAAAAGTCGCTAAAAGTCGCTGGGACTCGAACCGATCGTGTGACCCCACCAATGGATCCCTCGTTCTGAGAGCGATCCATTGGTGGGGTCACACGTTTGGTTGGAGTCCTGTTTAGTGACTCTAGAGCTCAAAACGCGTCTAGAATTTCTGCCGCCTGCACCGGCTTTCTGGCCCACTGTGTTGCTCGATGTGTCGGTGTGTCGGTGCGCTGTAAGTCTGACTGCCCCCAGGCAGGTGGGTGTGGACGCGGGCCAGGAGCTGTCCCTGCAGTTCGGCTGCCAGTTCTACGAGGTGTCGGCGGCCGAGCACTGGGCCGGCGTGTCGCTAGCCTTCCAGTCGCTGCTGCGCGAGGCGCGGTCGCTGCAGCTGCTGCGCACCCTCCCCATCCGCCGCAAGCTGGGCGTCAACTCGGTGTCCAAGGTGCTGGGGAACATCTTCAGCAAGGCGGCGGGCAAGCGGCCGGCCGGCCAGGACCGGAAGAAGCGCCCGTCGCTGTCCATCTAGCCCATCTCGCCCATCTAGCCGCGCTGCTCGGCGATACCCCTTGCGGCATTAGCCCACCTCGCCGCCGCGCTGCTCGGCGATACCCCTTGCGGCATTAGCCGCATCGCCAGCCGCCAGCGCGGAGTATCGCCACCGCCACGGCGTTTTCGGTGGTTTCGACATCGCCGGGGCCGGGCCGGGTCCCCTCTCTAGCCTCCTCCCCTGCAGTTACCCTTGCAGAAGAAGCGGGCGGCTTCGACGAGTCCCGCAGATAATGACAGAAACGACCACGCGGCTCGCTCGCTGCCAGTGTTGTTGTGTGCGTGTGTGTAAATTTAACGCTGGCTCTGCTGGAAAGAAGTGAGATGTATGAGGCCGTCTAGCTTTGCCATTTGCACGATCCTCTGTGATAAATTGCCCATGTGATAAACTAAGATCCAATGCAAGACTGATGCTTTATCTCTAGACACAGTCAAGGTACAAAATATTGTTAACTTATCACCTCCTACGAAGCGGTTGTAAAATTTTATGTTCGCGGTACCTTTTGCATTTGCAAAGACGAATATGGTAATGCACAACCAGGGCACCATTGAATATTATGCATTAGGATACAGTACCAAAATCTGCCCCTTAGTGTGTGTGGAACCACTATCCTTGTTGTTCTTTTCAGACAATTGCCTATGTGTGTATATTGTTTTGGTGCACTTCAAATCATGGCGTGAGAAATTGTTTTTAAGTTCTGTAAAGTTCTGTAAATACAGGATATGTGACTTGTACATTCCCATTCCTCTGTCCGTTAGTTAAGTACATTCCTAGATAAGTCTCTGTTTGCCAGGCTCTGAGTGTCCATGTAAACATTTTAAGCCTTTCACAATTTTTTAATAAATCAAATAAAAATATATAGCAAGTTTGTTGACTGTATTGACAGAGTGGCAATGAGCCCAATTTTCTATATATCCTGCATGCTGGCATTGTCTTTTTACTCATGCCAATTCCCGTTTCAATTCATGCAGTATTGGTTGATTGGATAGTACCCCCATTCCCATCGTGTTTAAAATGTTACCAAGAGATGTCAGGCATAGAAAAATTAAACACAAGTAATAAACAGCTATTTAATTTCCCTTCATGCACAGAAACATTTGCAAAGACTATCAACAGATTAAATATTTATAATTATATATATATATATTTAAATATATATATATACATTACAGTCAGAGAAAATGCCCTCACTCCCTCCCCTTTTACTTTCGTGTCCCTCCAGGCAGTGTGAAAGCAATCAAGACATAGCCAAAAATAAAAGACGCACCAAACAAAGATTGGCAACAGCTTCAGTTTTGCTGGAAGGCATTTAAATTCACATTTACAAATTAATAACAATGGTATGAACCATCAATCCAAGAATTGCAACTTACACAAAACAAATCTGTCACCACATATCACCCACACACCTTGAGCTAATGGTTCATAAAATAAAATCCTAACAAACGATTGCTGCAACATGAGAATTTGGTGTTTGTGTTAACAAAGTGATGTATTCCCTTTCTGTGTTCAAGCCGGCTATCTGATTGGAGTGCAATAGATAATCAATACAGCAAGGCATTCTCCAAACAGTTTCCATTAAAGAAACTATAAAAAAATAGATAATTATACAAACTCTCAGGCAAACTGAGGATAAATTTGGCCAGTAATAAAGGCCACTTTACACCACAATTGTTATTATAAAATCTTTCAACAATATCAAATATACTCTATACAAAACTCAGAAATCTTTTAAGGCATGAAAACTATACTGAAAAAATACAGTACTCAAGTTAAGTGCAGGATTCCCAGTGGGATTATGGGGAGCTTAATCACGTTCCATATGCAATTTTTTATTATTTTATTGAACAAAAACACACAAAACTCATTTGCCTCACAATGACCATTGTGTAAAAATAAGCTTATACATTATGAACAATTTCTCTTACCTATGAACAACACACAGTTGAACAAGGCAATCAAAAATCGACTATTTTTCTCATATTTGCTTAGAGAGTAAATGTAAACATTATTTTTCACACAACTTTTAAGTACCCTGTCACAACATGACAGGATTATGCAAGTTTTCATGTATGTTGGTTCCCTAACAAAGTTTCCTGAGAAATACATCAAAAATTTTGTCAGAAATTATACGACACTGAAAGAGCAAAAATACCACATACAACATAGCGAATGAGTTATTTGTGATCAACATTCCTCGACAAGTAATAACGATCAAATATTTTACAATGAGCACTTAAATGACTTGTACCTTCATATATATATATATTACAATATATATATATATGTAAATATATATATAATATGTATATATAAAAAAGAAAAAAATGTAACACACATTTAAAGATTTACTTCAAAGATATGCTGGATTGGCATTAGTGAGGAAGTCTGCAACAGAAATAGGAGACCTAAAGCTAGTGGAAGCACTGTGATCCGTCCTCGGCTGGCAGGATACACTAAAGAAGCTACAGCCAAGAATTGAGGAAGCTACACCCAATGCATTCAGGCTCACACATGCCTCACAGTCGTTCGAGTTAAGTTGATTCTTGCACCTATGGCTACATTACTTGAACGGCTGCCTGGATCATGCTCTGTACATTCCAGTCAACAAAATTAATTAAATAAAAATCTTCCCAACACCAACCTGCCAATCCAAAATTCAATTTAGCAAGTTTTATTTCATATAAAAATGAAACAAAAGTACAATAGTATTGTCCTTTAAAAAAAAAATCCCAACAAATGTAATAGGATAATAAGTTTACATTGTAACCACTTTATAATAATAATTACTTACTTTAACAACTACACTGATTGCAAACTATACATTTGTCAAAAATAAATTTGTTAGTCAAATTCTGTACAAGGGGAGGGGGAGGGGACAAATGCACAATCACTTTTACACAATTATTACACACACCTGTTAACAATCAGCAAGAGCATTATTAGAGATCTTCCCAAAAGAAAGCAACCAATAATGTGTGTGGGTTGTCTCCACAGCCCAACGACCAAACTCTGGCGAGATGAGAGTTGAGCTGGCTCACTGGCCACGAGTGCCCAGAGATAGGGTCCGGAGACCGGCGCGTCATAAGCAGACCATCGGGCTGGGCTAGGCAAGGCTAGGCAAGGCTAGAGAAATCTGGGCTGTGCTAGGCTTGGCTACACGAGGCGAGGCAGGCGAGGGAGGGCTAGGTAAGGCTAGACCAGCCCATCAGAACTACGTTCCAGCACCGGGGTTCCGCCCAGCTGCCAACGACCCCATTCAGAACACTGCACCAGACCCAACACCAGCATTTCCGACTTAGTGTCTGCCATGGAACAATCCTCCAATACGCACACACACGAACACACACACACAATCATCCCTACATTTAAATGTTAACGTCGTTTAGTAAGAAAAGTAGTGGTAAGAAAAATTACTCCACTTCTAAAATACCATTACCACATCTTTACATAAATCTTCTTAAATCTATTGGGCCGATGAAAGATAACTTTTGTCTTAAAATTCGAACAATTGTCGGGGGAAGGGGGAAGGGGGAGGGAGGGGAAATTATCGGACGACAAGCCCCATACATAGCACAATTCCAATAATCAAGAATGCCAGAGCAGTAAATTGGGTCACAATGTACTCAACTATCCCTGATATATTACACCAAACAGTAATTGTTTATAATTCTTAAAATTGTGGTTAAGGGGTATCACAGTTACTGCACACACATGCATACAATGCAAACAACCTTCAGATGTGTCTCTTTGCTCCCACACTTTCTCCTAAATCGCTTCTCTGCTTGGCCACACAAAACAAAAACAAAACAATCAACTTTGCAGGGAGCTTATCAAAGCTATGGCTATTATTACAAAGATAACACATTAACTACTGAAAACAAAAATAATTACATAATTTTGTTTTTATCAGGTGTGTGATATCCTTAACAACAGGGTGCACCGAATCCCAAAAAGTTAAGGCACATAATAACAACTGAATAATAATGAAGATGGAGGGAGAAACTTTCATTAATTCATGATATTGTTTATACACTATATAAAAGTTTCGTCCAAATGGACCACTGTATAACACACGAGTATGGGGCACTTGGTACCAACTTTGGGCTTTGAGTCTTTGTCTCTGATTTCACTACAGTGCAATTCATAACAACCTACCTACTACAATTCTGCCAGAAAGAACAGATAATTCTTTTCACAACTCAAACAAAGCAACAATAATTGAAATGGCAGGTCACTGATACAGCCTGAACCTTGCCGCTATTTCAGGAACTCTCGAAAGCGATGCACCCTATCTGAGCGATCCGATCGCTCTGAAGGTGGATTATCTCTTCTTCTAAAACCACTTCGTTCCGGTCTGGTGCTTGCATTGCTACTACTATTATTACTATTACTAGCACTAGAATTACCTCGGCCTGAATATCGTGCCGAATTTGATGAGTCTGTAAAAGGAAAAGCACACTCTTGAGATAATGCTAGGAAAGAGCAATTGGCAAGAAAGTGATTATCATTCAACTAACCTCCTCTGTCAGCATGTGAATGTTGTGCAGATACTCTAGAAACCACTGTATTAGCGCTGGTAGAGACACTAGTAGTAGTAGTAGTGGAACTTGAAGCAGGTGAAACACTTTCCTCTTTTTCTTTCGCTGCTCGCTCCATTTTTTCCTTGGCATGCTGGGCTACCTGAGCATAACTTAGGCGTACAGGCTCCTGGAAACAAAAGAAACACCAGTTCAGTATCAATTACCCTTGTAAAGGCAATAAAATTGAACGAAAACAGAGGAAAATTGTGAGAGATGATCTGCTTTACATACCCCAGCAACAGGAGGAGGACTTGGAGCAGATTGTGAAGGAGGAGTGTTTGATGAGGAAGTTGATTCAGTCAGCACAGTGCTAGTCATAGTGGATGCGTTTGTGGTCGTCGGAACAGACTTTGCAACAACAGCCGCTGCGGACATGCTCTGCAAAAGGGAGTGAGTCACATAATTAACCACATCACACAGTGCCCCGGTAGACTGTGGGTCTCACATTTTTCTCCAAAAAAAAACATTAGGGAAATAGAATTGTTTGATACTCACTTGACCACTTTGTTTGTTGCTAGAACTACTAGTGTCGGTAATAGTCTCTTTAACCCTCTCCTCTGCAGAATGAAGCAGAGTATCCTCAGTCTTTGTAGATTTGTCTGCAGTGGTGCAGCTCTTTTTAATGACAGGAACAACCCTAAAACAAAGGTTGAGTCAAATAATTGCTCACTTGAACATTCACACAGTGCTCCATTCAAACTCCACAACAAGCATCCACCACATACTTTTCAGGCGAAGATGGCGGCGTCATGGCTACAGTGGCAAGTGCAGAATCACTGCCCGTTGAAGACGATATGCCTGAATGAACACACGGCTGCGCAGAAGTGTGCGAAGCTGGAGCGTGAGTTTGAGAATTATGGTGTGGCTGGGGGTGAGATTGCGAAGACGACGAAGACGAAGACACAGGTGCTACGGACTGGGGCGGGGGCGCCCCAACCCCCGTCCCTGCCTGACTAGTCTGAGGGGGGGGAGTCAGTGTGCGTGGTGAGCTAGAGCTGCCTGCCTCCTTCTCCTTTGTCACACTGCTGTTGCTGCTGCTGCTGCTTGCACTGCTTGCACTGCTATGGCTACTTTGTCCTTTAGGCTTTGCAGTGCCCTTAACAACATCTGCTAACCTGAAATACCAAGCCCACATGAAAGCTCCAACACAACCCCACACACAAACACACACACACACACACGTGCGCGCGCACACAAATGTCAAAAGAGGGGAGGAAAAAAGCTTACCTATTTTCCCAATGTGATTGGGAGGGTTCTACTGAAGACACAATGCTATCGGGGGCGGCCACAGTCTTTGCAGCGTTTGTTCCAGCGGCTGGTGCTTCTGAGAGAGGTGGAAAGCCTGGGAGAGGTGGAAACGCATTTGCTTCCAAGTCAAATTGAGGTCCAGGACGGGTATTGCTTGTTGAGGCAGGGAGCGGGCTGCTTGGCTTTCCACGTGCGGCTGGTGGGTCTTCTTCCTTCCTTCTCCGCCTGTGTCTAACACAAATTGCTCCGCTATAAATTTGCCACAACTCATTTGCTTAGTTGGTTAAAAACATTTTAGATAATACCGTGGAGGTAGAGGTTCCTTTGATGAATCTCTGCTGTTGGTTGGACCCCGCGTACTAATTTCATCAACCACAACATCACTGCTGTCTTGAGAAGCAGTGCTGGTTGTGGTTGTTGATGCTGTTGTAAGAGCTGGTGCGGTGACAGTCGATGAATTACTCTGAGAAATTCTCAAGTCACCTGGTCCAGGCACTGATGTGTGTTGACTCTAAAATTTTATAAGAAAGAACAATTGTAGGCCAGGTCTCAAACATGACCAAACACACACATACTCAATCAATCAAACTTTACCTTAAGTGATGTAGCATTTGAATTCTTTAAGGCTACAGCACTAACAACAGGAGCAGGTCCAAGATGATGATGATGACTCAAATTTGAATGATGACGCCCACTGTCTGATAGGTGACTTCTGTCCCCTGAGCGAGGTTCACGTCTATTTCTGTACAAAACAAGATGTGATTAGACCTCTGTGAATTCTTGAGAAGACATCAAGTAAATTTCAATATTTTGCAGCTGACCTTGTGTTTCTTTGAATAGGAAACCTTGAAGGTGGCTTAGAGTATGATCCTTGAGGGGAGATTCCGTTCATTGAAAATACATTGCTCATTTCAAAGTAAGGAGGATTTGAGTGAGGTGCGTGAGTCCATGGTTGATGAAGCATACTAGGCGGATAGAAAGGTTGCTGTTGAAATGCCTGCAAAACATAAAAACCATGAAACAAGACAGGTCAGCTTAAATTAACAGAGAGATTATTGTTATCCATTCTTCAGATCAAATCTTACAAATATTTGAACTTGATTGCCATAGTTGACTCCAGGGAGAGGGCTTCCATTGTAGAGATATCGCTGCTGGTTTCCTTGGTACTGTGCATTAGGGTCGTACACTGGGGCTGTGGTTGAGGTGCCTGGGGTTGCAGCCGCGGGTCCGGATGGGGGTGTTCTGTAGCCATTCTTCATAGGGCCACCAGGACCCAATGGCTGCCCTGTAACACCTACTCCAACCCCAACCCCAACACCCACTGGAACTGGACCTACCCCTACTCCCACAGTCGGTGCGGGTAACCTATTCATGTGTTTTGCTTTAATTCGAGCCATTATGGGCTTACCCTGGAAATCAAAGTTGAAATTGTAAATCAATGTTTTTGCTAAATTCAACCAAATTTGGTAAATAGCCATTAAGACACTTACCTGAAATTCCCTGACTTCCTCACGTAAAAATCTATAGGCCCTTTGAGCATCTTCATCCGACTCAAATGTAACATACCAAGATGAGTTATGTGCAAATTCGCATGATATTAATCTGGGACAATTTTCCCCAGAAAATAGATTCTGTAAAAGATATTAAAAACACATATAGAGAATAAATTAAAAGCCAGAAATCAGCATGAATAGAAAGGTTTGAGTTTCAACTCACCTTAACATCTTCGAGAGGAGTACTATCAGGAATCTCTCTCAAAATGACTATGCATCGTTTATGATTAGGTCGTACTTTCTGCCCCTCTTCGTCTACTTGTACATTTGGAGACTCTGCAAGCATCAAATAAATTTTAGTATCATTAAAAGCTTGAAAAGAAATTATAGTCAATAGATTTTACCAGCAGTTGGAACATACCTCTAAGGACTTCAGTAATAAGTTTGATATCATTAGTAAGTTTCTTAACTTGGTTGAAGTTGGCAACAGTCCATATGGGCACATATTGGTCATTGTCCATTTGAGAGAGCAGGTACGTATCATTAGCCAAGTTTTCCCTTTAAAAAGGAAAAAAAGGAGGGTTAACAAAACACATATTACAGGTGATGGTGATGGTGCTTTTGACTTGGCATCACTACGACACCTTCAACTTTGATATTTGAGAAAAAGGTTCTAATGTGTGCTTATTCAGTTACAATACTGTAAATATAGCAGGTAGCTCCAATTCAGCATCCACAAGAAAATGAATTTGAAACAGTAACAGCCAGCTGCATTTTGATTTGGCATCACTCCGACACCTTTAACTTTGATATTTGAGAGAAAGGTTCTAATGTGTGCACAACAGAAAAAAGTTTTCTTTTATGAAAAAAAAAGCATTGAATATATCCTAGCATCACAATCCTCACCCCTAAATAGGATAAAAAATATAATAGTGACACTAGGATATTAATATAGCACAGCTTCGACACCTTACACTTCAAAAGGCAAGAGCAAGGCTCTAATGTGTGCATTACGCCACAGATTGTGGCAGTTTGAACCACTCACCTAGAGAAGTAATATTCTAGTTGTGATGAAAGCAGTTGTTTAAGTTGCTCAAGGGGAATGGAGCCATCGTGTGGTGATACTGCAGCACTTGTTGTATTGCTTGAAGCACCACTGGCAGATATGCTTGCTGTACTATTGGCAACACTGTGAGTTGGTGTAGATGCTCCATCCCCCAGACCATCACTGCACTCCAACAAGTCCACTGGCTCTGTTGAGTCAGTGGCATCTGTGTCGACATCCGCACTGATCCCATTTAAGGTGCTGCAAAAGGCCAATCAATTTTCACTCAGAGGCTGCCAAGCACACAAAAGAAAACACCACACTCCAGTTGCAAAGCCACTCACCTGTAGTCTGTGTTGTTAATTGAGGTGGCCAAGGGAATATTTTCAGGGGTGGTAGAGAATACCGCCCCTGAAGGGAGCTTCGCAATGTCCCCATTCATGTACACACACCCTGTAAAGCAAACAAAAAGAAGCATGTTCAAATGGTCCTTGCAGATATTCCAGTACCTAGCAAAGAATGGCAGCAAGATGTTGGGTCACAGCAAGAAGAAAGAGATGGAAATGTTAAAGCTCCACAAAGAACAGGTTACAAAAATGGTAACATTCAATTATGCGGTTGAGGATAGCTTCAGCTATAGGGTACATCTAAATTTGGTCAAATTATGACAACATGATAAGATATTTATCACTCCTACATCATTGAAAAAAGTGCACAAACAGAGAGAAACGATTTTTGCACAGTCCTCACAAATTCTGTAGGGTTTTGTCTAGACAGAGGTAATCATTCTCACACATGCCCTTGCAATAGCAGCTCAAAGCTAGAAGAGTACTCTTACACATTCTAACCTTGACTATTACATCATACTAGAAGCCATACACGGGAATGTCAATCACATTGTAGAAACAGCAGTGCAATGCGCATATTAAGACACACACAGCAGATCAGTAATCAGCCAGAGGACAAACGCCTCATAAAAGAATCTGATGACATTGAGTGCAACCGCATACGATCCAAATTCAGGTAGAATTTTCTGATGTTCACAGTGACAGGCATATTGAAACCAAACCGATGTTACTGTAGCCCTGATCATCATAAAATTATGGAAAGAACCCTTTCTTAACCAGAAAGTCAGAAAGAAGGAACACTTTGGCTTGAAATTGAATGTCATGCTGACAAGTTCAAATAATATGCAAGTGCAGGTATTATATGGTTGAAGGGTTTCAATGAAGAGGTATCTTTGTGACACACATGCAAAAGCATTAATTCAGTAAGTCAAAGCAAGAATCAACCCACATAAGTCAGCATTCCAGCTAGAGCACCATAACCTCCAAGCCTAACCAGGTCACTACCACCAATACGCATTTGGATCAAAATTTTGACTGATACTGTTGAGTGGCATGTGCAGAACTAGACCGCCTATCATGCCCTAAAGTCAAATTCAAAATATGCATGGCCAGAAAATCTGAAGGCAATCTTTATAGGGCTTCACCAAGGCCTTGTTGATCCCATATTGAAACAACTAAATAATTACTGTTTCACAATAAGGTTTAAAAATACAGGGAGACCCTGAAGTCACAAGTATAATAAAATTGCCTCTGCAGAGCACCAAAAGCGTCCAGCAACCCTACCCAAACCCTACACTAGCTCATCAGGCTGAACATAACCAAACATACTGTTCTCAACTCATTCACCCTTAGAACCACTGATAATACAATTAAGAAGATACGAACAGACTGATAATCATACCTGTGCATGTGTGTACGTCCATGAGAAGAAATTTGGATGTTAAAATATGGGGACGGACGACTAACCAAAACTTGTTCAGTGGAATTAACCAGTCATGTGATCAAACTTGAAGGAATCCTTGTGCTACGGACAATTAGGAGCTATTGTTAATAATACTCCTTGAGAGGACGAACCTGAGTCACTGAGCAACAATTACCCCCGTTTAAGGCCTGGCCTAATAATAAAATACCCAGCCTAGGCTCTAGCACGTTTCAGGGCAACATCGTGAAGGATTCGGTAGCAGAATATAGAAAATAAAGATTCCAACAACTTGAAAACAACAGATTTCCACTACGTGTCACTCATACATCGACCTATGCCAGATAGGTGGAACGAAAAAATGAATTCAACGACCTTTAAAAGTTTTCGGAATGTAAAAATTCACGGAAACCATGTGCCTTATTAGGCCTAGGCTTCCTTAATCGTGCACTCCGCACAGCCACAGAAAAGACTGACGGGTCTACGGCATACTCATTCATTTCATGAATCGTGCCCACAGTTGTTCGAATCGGTAAAGAAAGCCATATTTTATTTTTCTAATCTGAAAGCATGTCAAGTATCTTTATCAATCGTTACTTACTAGAGTGGAGAGTTTCCAACTCAACACAAATTCTCACTAGAGATCCAAAATGGCCGACACAGGCACAGCATGCAGGGCGCACATTGCATGATGGGAAGAAAACATGAGACCTCTCCTTTCCGGAATTGCCCGATTTTGACCTCTGCCCTTTGCATAAAATGGCAATTTTAACATGGGTAAGACGTATTATAAATCAGTAGAAATATTTTGGAATATATTTATCCACGCATTGTGCTCCGGCAAAAAGACTTTCATGTGTGTGCCTCGTTCCCCTGCCCACCCTCCCCTCTCCCTTCCACTCCCACCCCGTGCCAGTGTGCCAGAGCAAGATGCCGATCGACAAGACGCCCGAAACCTGCGGGCGGCTGGCGGCAGGCTAGCGGCTGTCTCTCTCGCTCGAACCGAGCGCCCGGGAATTCCTGCACTTCCGCGCAGACAAGAAGTGCTGCCACGTCGCCCCATCGCCCCGGCCAGACACAAACCCACTAACTCGCCTAAATTTGAAAAGAATGGCGCGCATCACGCGCAAAGTTCGAGGGGTAAAACAGCTGACTTACGCCTCTTGATGAAGCACGCAGGCTTCAATGACGTGCGCTTTTGTTCAAACTGCACCGGCGCGTTCGAAAACAATGTGCACGTTCTTGCACATCGATGAACTGGAAACGAGTTCCCATTTCCTCTCTAGGTCACTCTCATTGACCCGCGGTGGAGGCAGACACATCTTTTTTTCTCTGGGACCCGACACTGTACTATGCCCCCACAGGCCCCGCAATTGGGGGTCCGAAAACGTCAGTTTGCTGTAGGCCGGCAGATTGTTCGATTCGTCATCGTCTCGGCGAGCGCGGCACCGCGCTGCCGGTTCCTGGTGGTTCCTGGGGTCCGCATGACCCGACGGAATGCAGAACGTGTCGTTTGGGTCTCTCACCGTCCTCCCATATGGCACGTGCGCGGCCCAGCGGTGCCGTCTCTCTCGCACTCGAGGGGCGGCCCGCCTGGTCCCGCGGGAGACGGAGAAACGAAGCAGTGTTCAAAATCAACCCGCAGCCCGTCCCCTCTTCCTTTGAGTCCCCAGTCTCTGGAGTCGCCTGCCGCCTAGAATGCCCACCAGAAATGGAAACGGAACGGCTCTGAAAGGAGGCGGATTCGAAGAAACGCGGCGGGGAAGTCCATGCGCAAGCCGCTCAAGCTTGGAAACAACAGCGGGAGTGCTCGCGACGTTTTTCCTGAATGATGCACTCTGTACAGTCGCGCAGTGCTTAGGCAGCCTAGGCAGTGCCAGCGCGCTGTCAGGCCAACTCGAGGCGCGCGGCTGGTGCTCGCCTGGTGCTCGAGAGCCGTTAGAGTCCGTCTCCATCGCGCCGATAGACCGAGAGGCCGACACCGAATTCGCTACTTGTGTCGCTCCGAATGCCCGCAAACCGCGGTGTGGCGGGACTGCTGTTGCTGTCCATACCACAGCTATAGAGAACTCGGCTGATTTGAATGAAAGTTCACAACAGAGCAGCAACGATGGACTCACAGAGAATGCTCTACAGCCTGGTTCCGAGAGTCGTTTCCGTCGGTCTGTCTCTCTCGCACCTATACGGAACACCCCCAGAGTACGAGAGAGGCAGAGCTATGAAAGCGGCTCTCGGAATCAGTCTCCTGAAGGGCCTAATCCGGGTTGCCCTGGGGCTCAACCGTCACCATCCCAAGGGAGAGGAGCGAGGGGACAAGGGGGAGGGCGCAAAGGGGGTTTGCGGAACGTAACCAGAAGCGCAGCAAAACTATTTCAGCACGCTTGAGCGGTGCGACCGATTTAAGAGGCCTTTTTTGCAGACATCTGGGGCAGGCACGAGGCAGATAAGACGAACCTAGACATGCATCGCATTGCCCTTTAGAGCCCTCACCGCTTACCCACGCCCCCAGTGTCTGAGGTATTTCAGGCATCTGGCCGTCTGGCTTACCTTCCTGTGGCGAGGAGGTGGAGGTGGTCGTGGGGGCGGTGCTGGTGGTGGTGGCGGAGGCGGCCGCGGGGATGGTCGTCGTGATGGTGGTCGTCGTGGCGACGGTGGCGACGGTGGCGACGTCAGCGTGCTGCTTGGTGTGGTACACGATCTGGCTCTGGAACACCTCGGCGTGCGGGTTGAGGCCGTTGAGGCTGCAGCCCGCCGCGCCCGGCGGACAGGCGATGGCGACGGGCACGTCTGGCGGCAGGGGCGGCAGGCTGATACTCCTGGCCGCGCCCAGGCCCACCTCGAAGCCCGGCGGCGCCACCAGGCTGGGCACCAGGTTGGGCACGAAGAGCGTGACGGTGCCCGCGTCCTTGGCGGGCTCCTCGTCCTTGCAGGCCGTCGCCGTGCTGGTGGACGTCACCTGTTGGCAAGCCAGTCAGCTCAGGGCGGGGCCAGGCCAGGCCACGCCAGGCCGAGCAGGGTCAGTGGTCGACGTGAACCCCTGGCCGGCGCGGGGCGACGCGGGGCGACCAGCATGTGGGCAAACTCGATTGCGGCCCCTCCGTCTCCCTCCGCAAGTTCTGATTGAATTCTATCGTTAGTAGCTGGCGGGGCGGGGCGGGGCCTCGCCGCACTGTGCCCGCCCTGTGCCCGCTCTGTGCCCGCTCTGTGCCCGCACCGCCCCATTGTGGTGGGGAAACACACACACACCGCGTAGCGCACAGCTTCACAGCGTTCGCCCGGAATTCTGGAGGCCAGGAAATGCGCTCGCAGTGCGCGCGGCAGTGAGCCCAGCGAGCCAGTCCGCCCGTCTGCCCGTTCGTCCGCAGGAATTGGTTCGCTCGGTAGCGGCGCTAGCCTGCGCTAGCGCCGGCCGGGGGTTGGCCACCCCGCTGCTCGGCCATGGCGGCCATGGCTCGGCTGAGGCAACGTCGTGCGCCGAACGGCCGAACCTCGCAGCGCGGCATCAAAGACACCCACTCCCGCCTAATACATTTCCTCGGGACGCAATTTAACTTTGGCCCTCCACGCCCTCGCCGTCCACGCCCACGCGCGGGCTTTGATTGGGATTGGGAGCGGCGAGTCCGAGACCGCGTCACCGCGTCGAGCTGCAAGACCGCCTGCGAGGTAGGCACTTGGTGCAACCCGCGCGCAGCCCTGCTCCGCGGCACTGCCTACCCCACGCATTGCAGGCGCGCGGCAAGACACTTGGCTCGCGCGAAGCGAAGGGAGGCGAAGCGAACGGGCAGGGTACCGCAGCGCAGCCCCGCAGCCGCGCAGCCGCACTGCTGACATCACGGCGGCGGAAATCCGACACCGCGGCACCGCGGCGATCCGTGTCATTGGAGTTATCCGCAGCGTTGTGTCGTCGGTACAACAAGGCCAGAAAACAGGGTGATGTAAACCGCCATGGGGTAGACACCAGATCTGCGCCGAAGCAGGCGAAGCAGGCGAAGCAGGCGAAGCGGGTGTGTCGACGTCACGTGCGCTCTGCCGGCTCAGCCACATCCAGCTGCAGGGCGGTCGCGCTGTCTCTCTCGCACTCAGGCGACCCGCGGAGGCTGGAGAGAGACAGCGCGACGAGACGATTGTTGGCGTTCACGTGGCGCGTTGTGGCACGATGGACGCGCGTGTGGAATGTGCCTGTCTGTCCAGGACCTCACTCCCAGTGCCTCCACTGGACCAGGCAGGCACTACTGCTCTATCGGCAGAGCTGGATGGCGATGACGTGACGCGACGCGGCGCGATTGGCAATCATCAATTGCATCCCGTCGGCCATCCGCCATCGGCACATCGCCGACGTGCACTAGTCGGAAGAGAGTGCAGCCCCAGCGTTGCCCTGGCGTTGCCTGTTGCCTGGCCCGACTTGTTGAGTTTTGGCGGGGCGTGGCCGCGACTGCCGCGGCTGCGACGTGCGCCTTACAGGTTGCAGACAGACGGGATGGGCACATCTGCGTCAGCCCCGCCGCGGCCCCGCCAACGCCAGCCTTATCCGCCTCTGCGGGGGCCAGCCCGGCCAGCCCGCTACGCCTGGCTGCGCCGCGCGACGCCTCTCCGCCGCCCGCCCGCCGCTTCTCCCGCCGCCGGCTTGCTTGGGCTTGCTTGGGCTTTCGGAGGGCTGAGCTATCGATCCAGACGCAGTCAGCCTCCGCGGCTCCGCGGCTCCGCGGCTCCGCGGTCCGAACAGCAGGTCTAGGCTGGGCAGGCTGGGCAGGCGAGGCTTGCCGGAGGCTTGGCGGGGCTGGCGGGGTTTGTCGAACCGCCCCCGCAAGGCCCCACGCGGTGCCCCGCGCCACGCCACGCCCCAGAGGGACAGCGTGGGGGGCGGCATGGCACGGCGGCATGGCACGGCGGCGAGGGTGCCGAGTGACACGCCATATGGTGGGGACAAAACGGGTGATGGGCAGCCCCCGCGGCCCCCCGCCGCCCCGCCGCGGAGGCTGGACACCGCGGCAGGTGCATCGCGGCCCTCGGGGGCCCCGCAGCCCCCGCGGGTCGCTGGCCCACGCACCGCAAGCCGCTAAAGCCCAAACATATGTTCGGTGAGCCGGCGGGCTGCCTGGGGCCAGGCGGGCCAGGCGGCGGCAGCGCGGTGGAAGGGGAGGGTCGCGCAGGCGGCGGCGCTGCCCCGCGCTGCCCCGCGCTGCCCGCACCCCGTGGGGCCGAGGGGCTGAGCGCGACGCGCAACACGCTGCCCCCTCCCGCAGCCCCCAGCACCGCCAGCACCGCCAGCACCCCAGCCTCCCCAACGTCAGAATCGCTGCAGTTGACGCCCACGCACGGGTTGCACCATATGGAGGGCGTGCAGGGCGGGGCGCGGCTGGGGAGGCACGTCGCGGACGTGCTGGCCGCCAGGGAAGGCCAGGCCTGGGCCAGGCCTGAGCCAGGTGGACGCCAATGCGCGGCGAGGACTTGCCGCGGAAGCGTGAAGGTTCCCGCTACGCGACCGAGGCACCGAGGCGGTGCAGTTCTACTGCCTTACCCTGTGCACGATGTAGCACCGGTTGCCGACGGCGCCGGACGTGTCCCCGGGGCAGGGCGAGCACATGTACACGTTGTTGGGGTCCAGGAAGGCGGCCTGCTCCGCGAGGCACATGATGCATGACGGGTAGGAGCCCGGCGTGGGCGGCTGGTACGTTGTCACGGACGTGGTCGTCGTCGTGGAGGTGGTGGAGGCCGTGGACGCCGAGGAGGCCCGGGCGGCTGTCCGCAGCGGCATCACATGCCAACCTGTTGCCCAGCCCCCACCGCCTGCGCCGGCGACAGCCTCGGCTGGCAAGGCTTGGGCCTCGGCCGCCTCAGCGGCCTCGGCCTGCAAGGCTGTGGTCGGTGCACTGTGCAGGACGATCCTCGGCACCGGGCGAGGCGGGCGAGGCTCGAGGCGGACGACGGCGGCGGGGCGCGGCGCCGCGTCACGGGGTGGACGGGGTGGACGGGGCGCAGCCGCCCGCAGCTGGGGCTCCGCCTGCGCCCCGCTGCAACGCCTGTGCCCCCGTCGGCCCCCCACTGCCCTGCCCACTGCCCCTGGGCCTCTTGGTCAGTCCCAGCTGAGTCCTCTCGGTGAGGCCTAGGCCGGATCCGCGCTCCTGCTGCTGGCCGTGTCGTTGTTCGTCCGCGCGCCGCGGCCTGCTCAAGCCGACTGAAGAGAAGGGAAGGCGTAGCGCCGCGCAGCACCGCGCAGCGCGTAGCATGGCGGCAACGGAACGGACGCCCCTGCCCGCGCCGCCCCCTCCCCCCTCGCCCGGGACAAGCCCGGGACGCGCCCCCACCCCTTCCAGCCGCGCCGCCCCTGCCCGCTCCCCCCTCCCCCGGGAACAGGACCGCCCCCGCCACCGGAAACCACCCCCGTGTTGCGGGTGGCTGCATGACGGCATCATCCCCCTCCCCTTCGGCAAAATAAAGAGGTTAAATCACAGAGCAGTGTCGCCATCCGTGTCGGCTTTGCTCTGGCCGGGGCATGGCGGCGTGGCGTCGCATGGCTTGTTCCCCCGCCTGGCGCTCCGGCGTGGGGCCGTCGCCGTGGAGCTGCTAGTCCTAGACCCAGCCAAGGTGGACAGGAAAGGGAAGGGAAGCCACTTCTGCGACCACACCCGCCAAATCTGAGGCCGACGAGTATGTGCAATCTGCGCCTCAGATACCCAGCTGGGGCCGCCTAGACTGTCCCAGTGTCCCAGGCTGTCCTGCCTCGGTCCGGCCGGGGAAAGCCGAGCTGTCATGGCGGCGGAAGCGGGCTGAAGCGGCCAAGATGGACAGCCTGGCGAGAGGCCGCCAGGTTCGGTCAGACTCTCCGCCAGTCAATCCCGCCCCGCCAACCCCGTCCCCGCCCTGCAGGGCCCTGGTCCTGCCTGCCTGGTCCGTGGCCGCCGTCGCGAAGCTCGGCCAATCGATGACAACACTTCACCTGTCACGCTTAGCTCCCCGCGCGGCCTGCAGGGCCTGCAGACTCCAGCCTGCTCCCGCACAAGCCCCCCGGCTCCTCTAACCCACGCCGCCCCAAGGGCTTCCCCTTGGCAGAGCAGGCACGCCTCAGAGCGAGAGGGTGCAACTGGTGTGACGCGCCTAGTCTAGGCGGGTGAGTGATCCATAAAAATGTTTACCTCGCCCCCGCCGGGAATCGAACCACCTGCCTATGCTGGCACCGTACAGGGTTGTAGAGTGCGTTCTGGCAGCCATGTGTGGGTGCAGCTGTTGGTTTACGGTGATGGATCAAACTAAGAGTTCTGAGCTATGTGAGTGCGGTAGCACGGTCCCGTTCTCACTCAGGTGACTACTACTTCAGTCGATGTCGCCGCGGACCTCTCGGCCAAATGGCCCCCTGGAAAATGTCCAGCCTGAACTCTTCGACGTGCCCTTGAGTTGCAACACCGTGGAATCAAAATGCCCGGAAGGGGTCCCGGGTAAACCCATGCTGATCGACCAAACGCTGATCAACACTGCGTTGCCAGGCAGATGATAGGGAACCCATTCTGGTCCTACATGTATGCATTAGACAGGAAACATTAAAAAATTAAAAACTTGGTTTTGAACATTTTATTTTAAAAAGCATTTATTAAGTGAAAACTTGCATGGTGAAAAGAAATAATTTAGAAAGACTACAAATAAATGAAGTCACATGAATGGGAAATTAAAAAGCTAGGCAAAGTTTAAGAGGTAGTACATCTTTACTCTTGAATTGAATGAAGTTAATGAACCCTGATAAAACAATTGCATTAGGGCAGCGTCATGTCAAAATTAAAACATTTAAAACAATCAGCCCAAAGTTGTTGAGGCAACTATGACACATTCAAGAGAAAGGCACCCTATACAAAAATAGTAACTGTACAGTACAAACTTGGACATTTTGATGAGTTGTTCTACTAAACAGAAACTGAAAGCTAGTGATTTTGTTTTATCCCTATTGAGGGACTAGTTCTCTGAAGTCATCAATGGTGCCAAGGTACATGCTAACTCATAATTCCTGTCATTTTTAATATAAATCGTGGAAGGGTAAAATCGAAAATTTGAAACAGAAAGGAATTTAGCTCCGAACAGTGAGCTAATAAGAGACCATGCCTAGAAGCCGTGCACCTTGAGCTGGTCTGGCTTGGCCAGACCAGACTTGGTGAGCCACTGGCAGATGTTTTCCCGCTGGTCGCCCTGCAGCTGAAGCACCTCGCCGTATTCTGGGTGTTCAATTACAGTGCCATTGCAGGCAAACTCCTGGAAAACACAATTATCAAAATTACAGATTATTTCACCAATATCTTCTCATGAAACAAACAAATAAAATATTTTCATAGACGTACCTTTTTACATGCTCGGACAATTTTCTTCAGGTCATACTCTGAAGAAAGTCCTTGCACTGTAGTTAGAGTCTTGCGACCATTGCGCTGTTGGATTCTTATGTGCACGAGACCGTCTTGGACATCATCATCTGCACCCTTGATTGCATCTGCAAAGGGGTCTGCAAAACAAAACAAAACAAGCATTACTGATAAGGTGTTGGTTAAGTTTGCTGAGATACAGCAGCTCTTCTAGAGAGATCTAAACACTAGAAGAGTAATCATGAAAAAAGATACAGCAAGGGATACAGTAGAGGTTATCTTTATCAGTCCAAGAATTTGAAGTAAAAGAACTAGAGAAAAGTTTCAGCATCAGGAAAGACGTTAAATGGAGAAAAATGCCTGAATGAATGAGGGCAACAAATGATTGGGTCACCAATAAAAAATTCAACATGAAACTTTGTTCAGTTGTTAATAAAACTGGGTCAAGGCAAGGGGCTGGAACGCCCTAGAATGCTAATTTAAATACTACTTCACACAAAGGACTTTATGTTATTAGACACATTCAAGCATCATAATATTTACAGTGACGTGACAAAATAACCACTGTCAAGGTTCATCTATTTTTGGATCAGAAGGGTCAGAAAAATAATAAGAAAATTGCAACAACTTGCGGAAGAAAGAAACAGATACCGAACGTATTTAAAAGACAGGAGGTTGTCTGATACTGCCTCTTTCAAGCCGACCAAGTAAATGTCTGATCTGAACTTCGCACTGGCAGAAATTAGCGAGGTCACAAGAAAACGAAAACATACCGCCATCTTGGTTGTGCAAGAGATGACAAGAATAAATATTAGCGACAATACACCAACGAGCTGCACTTACCGAATGTGTTTAAATTCTGGATGGACATAGACAGATAAATTTGATCCTTGGTCGAAAATACACCTGCCCTGCGTGAACAAGAACAGTGGATGTCTCGCGATAAATTTGGCCGCACAGTAGCTCGACGAAATCTGACGGGGATGGGACGAGAAACGTAAATGGCCGGAAGTGACTGACGTCACGGTCGGTCACGTGACGAGCTCACCGCCTTTGGAACCTGCTCTGAAACGTTTTCTGAGGGTAGTGCAAACATTGACATCTCAAACATTTACTCGGCTTAGTGCTGTACGAAGTTTCTGGCAAGAATTTAAACATAAAAGCTATCTCATCGTTTAATCTAGTGTAGAAGAATTTTTTCATACGTTTTGGATTTTCTGCTTCAATCTGCTTTTTATTTGCATACTGCTACGGAGTTGCCTCTCCTGGCACTTTTGAAGTGGCGGTACGACATGGCGGGAGTAACTGTTTGGTTCTAAATATTCTGGATGTGAACGAAAAGTAAAGTGGACTAACTGTGGTGGTATTTCTTTGACAAAGCACAGTGCTCTTCGTTTTCGTTTCAAACTTTTCTATTCTGAAAAATTGTACGTTGTTCACATTTTGTACGTTATCGATCTTGTTTTTCAGGAACTTTTGCTCTGAGTAATAGGTTATGACTCCAGCCCTCTGTTATTAATGCATTGAAATTTCCCTATTTCAGCTGCCATGTCCTCCAAGAAAAAGAGAAGTTTACCATCTTGGATGAAAAACCCAGGGACCTCTACACAGCAAAATGTCTCCGCGTCAGTGTCGACGTCTCCCACTCTCACCAGCCCTAAAGTACTATCTACACTGAGCCATGCTAATGGTGAAGACTCTGATGCACCTGAGGACAAAGATCTAAGAAATTTCAAAGATATGATAAGTGATACTGAAGACAACAGCTCTAATAACTTTAACCAAGATAATTCACCGCATACCAGTGGTGCAATCGTAGAAGACAATCATGACGATGAAGGAACTTCCTCTCCTAAAAGATCAGTCACACCTGACACAACTAGAACTACGGTGGCGGATACTATAAATGATCCCATTCTAGTAACTAATGGAATGGCCTCACCACCTGCTACTCGAAAGTCCTGTTTCTATGGGTCTTCCTGTTACAGGTGAGTCATCTACAAAGCATTTATTCATTTCAGGGCCTAAACCTGAACTTACTTTGACTGTTGACTTTTCAGGAAAAACCCTCAGCATCGAAGAGACTTTGCCCATCCAGGTGATGCTGACTTCTCTGATGCTGGCGGCTCAGCCACTTCTTCTACTGGTGGCTCACCTGCTAATGACGTTCGGCCTTTGTGCGAGTATGGTACAGCATGTTACCGCAAGAACCCACAGCATCGACGTGACTTTAGACATGATGCCCCTCACAAACGGAAAGCGCGGCCTTGTATGTAAATTTATTACTACTGCAGTGTTCTGTAAATTGAACTTATTTCTTTCTAGTCTTCTTAGTAACTATTTTATTTATCAACAGCTGATTTACAAGACATTCCATCAGACCATGAGGGGGATTTCAACGATAGCTTCAGCTCAGAGGATTATAAACCTGGGCAAGGCAGTGAGTCAGATGACAGTTTTGTTACTTCAGACTCCATGGGTAGTGGAGACAGTGATTTCGATCCTGAGGATGAAGAGGAAAATGAGAAGAAAGCCAAAAAGAGGAGGAAGAAAGACGATAATGCCAAAAAGAAAAGGGCCAAGAAAGACTGAATTATGAGCAGAACAAATTTTTTACTGTCCTCGAAAGATTTTATGTTTTTTATGTTATTTCGATTGTTATGTCTTTTTTTATCTGTCAGCATTGTTTATATCAGTTCTAGATTTTACTTTATAATGGATAATAAGTCAAAATGATTTATAAAAATATAAATAGGAAAAAGTTTTAAAAAATTTCTTTGTTTAAATAAATTAATACAACAACAAAGAAAGCTCCTGATCTGACATGAAAAATACATTGGACTTGGATCAAGACCTCTCAAAAACACATTTTATAGTAAATTATGCTAAGCCCTATTGATTTCTAGATTTCCGTAACATAGCAAGATTAGTCACAGCACTTTTGAGCAGTGGATCAAGTTTGAGAGCATCTTTGTATTTTTTTTCAGCAAGATCATACTTTTTCCATCGATGATACAAGACACCCAGGTTCGAATGATAAACAGCATTATTGGGAACCAGTTTTAGAGCCTTCTTGAAATGCTCTTCTGCAGATGGGAAAAGACTCATTTTGCCAAGTGTGTTTGCAAGGTTGAAGTGTAATCCAGGGTCATGAGGTAGTACAGACAGGGCCTCGTATGCAACACTTTTGGCATCCATCAACTTGCCTGAAAAATCATACTAGGTCACATTGCTGATATAAAGAAAAAAATCTCAAAGTAGTTTCAGAGAATCACACATACCCAAGTTTTCTAACATGATTACCATGTTGTTCCAAGCAATAGAGAATGTTGGTTTTTGTTTGACTGCATTCTGAAATGCTTTCAGTGCTTTGTCATGCATTTTCAGATCTAGATAAAGGTTGCCTAGATTGTAGAAGCTCTCTGGGTAGTGAGAACGGAAGAAAAGTGCTTGAGAATAGCAGAACTCTGCCTCCTTATGACTTTTCATGCTAGCAAGAACAATGCCTAGATTCATCCAAGCTGCTGCAAAATCATGTCTGATTTTGAGAGCTTTCCTAAGAAGGGATTCTGCTTCAATCAAGTTTCCCTGATCTCTCAATATATTAGCCAGATTGTTCATTGCTTGATCATATTCAGGGTGCAATTTGAGAGCAACTCTATATTCTCTAACAGCTAATGCTGTGTCTCCCCTATCCCCTGCATTTTTTGCAACATTGTAGTGAACTTTAGCATTCAGAGGGCAAACTCTCAGAGCTGACTGGAACAGAGTATACTCCTCAAGCCATTCACCACTGCGCTGCATAGAGCGAATAAAGAACAGGAGTAGAATGCAACTAAAGGCGGCCATGATACCCTGGAATCACAATGTTCGATTTTTATAGTTTCTATTGATTAGTTGAAATGATAAAGGGGTACAAAGTAAAACTTACCTGGTTATACTGTGGTCTTGTCAGGAAAATAGATCGCAACCCTAAGACTATTAGCATGCAAAATCCCAATGATGGTAGGTATAGGACTCGTTCAGCCAAGACAAAACCAACACGGAAAAATAAATTTGATGCTGGTAAGAAAGAAATAATTGATACTGCCAAAGCCATGGTCACAGCCCTGCACACAAGACAAAAAATTGTCAAGTTATGAAACATCAAAATGGTCAGATGACAGTATTTATTTGCTTACCTTCCACTTTTTTTGTCCGAAGAAGTTATTGCACACCACAACAAAGAAAGCAAAGATGCCCAAAATGCTGTAATGGCCAAGAGACGGATATCATACACATGAGAAAGCAATGGAACACATCCCATGGCCCAGTCAAAGCTCAACCACTCTGGACAAACAAGAAGCCAAGCATTAAGGCTGTACAAATAGTTGTAAGTCCACACCTGAAGTGCAAGAAATAATCAAATTAGTATCAAAGAAATTGATTCCACAAAACATAAGGAGCAAAGTCACTTACCCTAGTCCAAAAATTCTCCGCAAATGATGCAGGATTATCCACTTCCTGAAAAATTGGAGGCTTTGAACCCATGGCTCGCCATCGTACAAACATCAAAAGCACGCCTGCCACTGTGAGGGCTGAAAAACGTGTTAGAAAGGGCTTCTTGAATAGATGTTGCATGTCTTCTTTTCTTTTGGAGATTTTTGACATTGTTGTGTTGCTGTCTGCATTAAAATTCCCACAAGGCCAAGAGAACAGGGAGCTCAAGGCAAATACAGGAAGGAAAAACACATTGATTCTATGAAGTATAAGTACATCATATGCAAGAAAAATTGCCTGAAAGGAAGATCAAACTCGTGTTAATTTTTTCGAAGCAATGGTTCTAAAGAAAACCAGGCTAGAATTGAAGTATACCAACCAGAATCGTGATGCCCTGTTCTTTACTGAATAATGCCAGAGTACACAAAAGTAATGAGATTATAAGATAAACAACACTCTCTAATGTGGTTGACTGCATAGACAGTTTGCATGCTTTTGAGTAAGTGAGGAAGGAGAGGAAGCTGAAGAAAGCACACAGTAGATCGGCCCTTCCAACAATTGCTGCTACCTAAAAGCAAAAATATTTTACATTTTAGTTACAAAACGAAATGTTGGTGCCAGTTCAGACTAAAATGTACTCACAGCTTCGGTGTGGATGGGGTGGACACTAAACAGAAGAGATGTTATAAAAGCCATTCGAGGAGCATTTCCTCCAAACATATCATTCGTCACTGGGACTACAAGGGCAGACACAATTCCATGAAGCAAAATGTTTGTGGCATGAAAGCTAAATGGGTGCAAACCACCTGCAATCCAATAATTCCATCTGCAAAACATGAATAATGGTTTTTGATTCAGGTAGCAGACATAAACATGAAACAATGTTAGATGCTTTGAAGCTCATTAATCACCTGAAAGTCAAAACAGCGATGGGGCGATACGATTTGTGACTTTTGTTGAGCGTAAGACGAGTACCCCAAAAGTCATTTATTAAAATATTTGATAGTGGTGATTCAGTTAATACATCTTGGTTGTTTAATACAGCTTCAGAATCATCAAAAACAAACTGTCCGTTCAATGAGTTACTGAATGTGACGATACCAATAATGAACACAACCAATGCAGAAACCTTCAATGAAATTGCTGAAAGAATTGTTCATGTTGGTTAAAGTTGAGGGGTACATACAATGAGGCAACAAATAAAACATTATTAGACAAAAATTTATGCTAGACCTCACCTGAAATAGGAAATGCTGAGTCCCATTCTTTGGAACTACTTCGGCATTCTTGTGAACATTTTGGATGGTCCATTTTAACTAAATGGACAACTAAAAATACTTAATTTCACGAAACTCGGGGCAAAATGCTACTTTACCCCACACATAATCAGAAGCTCCCATTTTAGCGCATTTACTTGTACCGGCTGCTGTTTACGTTTACGTTGACATCTCTTCTGCTTCTGCTCTGTTCCGAAAATTACAGTTTTCATCTTTAGTCTCGCAACACACCAACTGCCGCTTCAATACGAATATGAATGGGTTGTTTAATGGCGACTGTCAGTTTGCTGTCAAATCCAATCCTACCCATAACATTTGGCTCTAATTAGTTTATTGATAGTTTACAAAGACTCTTTTATCTCTTGCACCTTCTTACGGCTGTTCTTTTTGGATCAAGGTAATGAGATTTTCATTCATTGTACTCATGTTATGATTTCTCCAAGTCGAGGCTGTTGCTTAGGTTATGGGTTTCTTCAAGCTCCAAAAATGGTTTTGGACCTGGCCCTACAACCTGTCGAAAATAATATCAGATTGTGAGATGGCCATCTTTTTTTTCGTATGTTTTTCACAGCGTTCACCATGGATCCCCTGAATCTCTTGGATGACCGCATTTCTCAGTTAGAGCAGCGAGTTCTGGGAAATGGTGGAGCTGCTTCCTCATCATTGCGAGGACCATCAGATAAACTTCCACTCCTGGAAGCATTGTCGCATGCCAGTCAGCTCTTGAACTCCGCTTTGTCAGGGCGTGAGAAAGCTCTTGCTGTTATGCAGCGAATCAGTGAATTAAACCGCTACATGGATCCTACATTTGAAGACTCAACAATGACGTGTGAGGCAAAACTGGAGGTAGGTTTACTCATAATGCTACTCTTCCGTACACGTTTCTGAAATTAATATTTTGCCTATTTCAGTTTTATAAGAGTATTAACACTCATTTATTTCTGTCAGATTATTTTGGCTCGAGAAAAAGAGCTTCGTCAGGATTTGTCTAACCTGGAGCAGGCCCAAAGACTCGTCTCCAATGTCCTGGACAACCAGAATGCCATCAGCAGTATGCAAGCAGTTTCTGGACTTTCAGGTCAGCTTGAAAAATTGACTTTGATCACCATAGACAGCGTTCAGGGTGTTGAGGCTTTAAATGAGCAAGCTCAAGATTTGTTTCAACGCTATAATAGTATTGTGAAAGAGCTTACTCGCGCATTTATGCTCCTGGATGAGATGGTTACAGCGGAGGAAGAAAGAGGCAAGCCTAAGAAAAAAGCTTCAGATTGAAACATCATTGTAAAAGGCTGTAAAATCTAGCCCTCTAATTTATTTTGTTCTCTTTTTGAGATTTGATGGGGGTGTTATATATACTGCCAATGGAAATTTTTGCCCATGGTCTCAATAAGCTTGTATATGGACTTGGCAAGTGAGCAATCACCTATTTTTTATGTCTGTGAAACTGTTACTCAATCTGGCTAAAGTATCTCACAAGAACTGTCATTTGCAGTCAATGTGCTTGAATATTTTTGTTGTTTATCTATTTGTTTCTGTTGTCAATTATATTCATGTTAAAATATGGAGTCAGTTAAGTGATAAAATTGTTATTTTAGACTTTTGTGCTAGTCTTTTTTGCTTAATTTATTGAATAATGTTCTATTGTCACTCAATGGTGCCCCCGGTCTAAACAAAATATTTTTTCTGTCCTTTGTTCTTCTTTTATGTGAGCGTTTTCAATTTTTAAAGACTTTGTGCTACAAGATTTGACTTTGTAATTTACCTCTAAGAAAGTATGTTGCCATTTAAGCAATTATATGATGACTCAAGAGGGTGATAAAGTAGTTTGTAGTATTACTCATTCTGTGGCCTCCCTCAGGCTGTTCGGCAACCAACTTCCTAGATTTTGTATTGGTTAGATCTTTCCATTTAATTTATGTAAAAAGAGAAAAATCAATCATTCATTCCATATGTTTTATTCTGTGTGTCTATGTGTGTATGTGGAGAGTAGAACTCTGCTCGCTTGTTACTCTCCACTTGTAACAATTTTAAACTGCCATGTTGCGTGTAACTTGTAAATCTTTTTACAAAATTTTTCATACTTTCTCTCTTTAAAATGAAGCATAAGCTTGCTATGTTCTGAGTAAAACCACGGAGAGTAGAGGTGTAAAATTAATTTCTGACTAAAGAATGCGATGAACACTGATGTTCAGAATGCCTAGGGCATTCAAGCATTCAAAGGGATCTTTGTGTTTCAATTAAATTAAACAAGAAAACGTTTATTAAACCATCACCATATTTATTTTCTCAGTTCTACTCAGTACATTTTCATTTCCATCTTGAGATGCTTAACACCATGGAATAGAAAGAATAATCACAATGACAGAAGGGCATGCTTCAGGTTAGAGTCCTTAATCTTGAGGACCCTACTTCAGATCAGCCTGTCTTAAAATCTGACAACCATTACTTTGGCATCAGAACAACAAATGTAACTGTCAGGACAGTAACCATCCTAGGACACTTCATTTTTTCCCTACAAAAACTCAAATACACCGCAGTTGCACAACTCTGGGCATTCTATATGGAGGGTTAGTTAATTTTACAATCTAAAGTTCACGTGGTAGAATGTACAAGTATCTGAAGCTTAGTTTATGAAAAAAGAACAAATAGTCACATCCAACTTGTGGACATGTCCCAACTTCCTCTGATGATCAACTCAAAACAGAAATTATCACAATTAAATTGACCAAGATAGTAATTTATGGAAAAGTGTGATGCAATCAACAGTGAAAGTCCAGTGACTCATATCAACAAAGGAAAATTGACAACAGGATTTTGAAGTGCTATGGTCAAAAAGGTGCTTTTAAGTCTTTACCCTAGTTCTCTCATACAATTTTTTAAAAATAATTTGTCTAGGAAGGAGAGTTGGGACTTTTATGAAGAATAGTTGCTGCTGTGGGTCAACCCAAAATTCAATGGTATTCAAATATGGCCTCAAGATGATACTACAGATCATTTTAACTTTAAGAAAGCTGAGTTTTAGATGCATACAACTGAAAACCAGCTATTGGTCATGCAACCAACTAGCTTTTACTGTATTTTATTGTTAAGAAAAATGTAAACCAACAAATATGCATCTATGGTACAATTTGTTAAGAATTTAAAAGGATGGATCATAACTGCAAATCAAACAAATCACTTCTGGGTAAAGCTCTGCAAAATCTAATAGTTACAACTTTCTCCAAGACAACACATTCCATAATGGCTATACAATATATACTTCCTTGTCTGGTGAACATGTGACAAGTAACAGCTTTTAACAATCAAACACAGATTTATTATTCTAGAAGAACGACTAAACATTCAAAAGAATCCCCCTATGCCTTGGACAGAGGCTGAGCAAAATGGGATACTACTATTTAGTTTTAATTATTTTTTTTAGAGGCTCATTGCAGATAAGTAGTGTATTAGCAGCTTTCCATAAGTCATATTCTTCACAGATCCACATAACAAGAAGTTTTAGTTAAGGGATTTCCATTCCACATTTAACCAGTTTCGTGCTGAGACAATGTTATTCCTCTCTTGAAAACAAAATTGACCCGAATGTGACTCTTAACAGCAAAACACAATTGAAATACATTCATAAGTAAACCATAATTGTTTGCTTCTTTCATAAACATGAAACTGATACAATCAGAAAAGCAAGTGACAGACTTTGGAAATAATTGTGAGCAGAAGTCAGTAGCAGAGCTGAGCAGAAGTATAGACAGTCACCAAATGCAGTTTAAAGTAAGAATGAACGGAACAGAAACATAAAGAGGGCACTTAATCCACCTGCTGCTGGCACTGTCACCAGCCAAGCAAATATAATGTTCCTGTAATAAAAAGATGAAATTTATTCATACGAGAAAGGAAAACAAATTCAATTCACACCTAGCAAGAACAAACAGGTTACTTACCGAAATAATTTCAAATCAACACCTGATGAAGAGGAGGACACCAGACCAACAAACACAACTGACCCTACTTTACAATGTGTTGTGCTGATTGGAATCCCTATTTTGGACGCGAGGAGGACTGTAAATGCAGCACCAATTTCAATGGTGAATCCCCTGTAAATGCACACAAGATTTTAAGGGGGCTTCGACTAAAAAAACTAATAATTTATAAAAGCCAATCAGCTTAATTAAAATCTCCAATTTTCACAAAACTTACTCAGTGGCTGTTATTTTGGTAAGATCTTCCCCAATTGTTTGTATGACTCTCCTACCCCACAGCCACAATCCTGTTGTTATTCCAAGTCCACCATAGAGGAGGATGTACAGAGGTGTCTCAGAAGCTTGGCGTACAGAGCCATCATGGTATATTAGCCACATGGCTATAAGAGGACCAATGGCATTGCTGAAAAAGGAATCCACAATTCAAACTTTTGTGCAGAAAGAAAATAAATGGGGCAAAAATGTCTACGCGTCTTACCTGACATCATTTCCTCCATGGGCAAAAGAACCAAAAATAGCAGTAAGAATCTGAAGGAATGAGAAAGTCTTGGCAACTTCTACAGGTTCATCATCAACTCCGGACGCCTTGCCATTGCCACCCTCTTCCATCAGTTTCTAAAAATGAAACATTACATTTGAAAATAAAAATTTCTTTCATTTTACAGAAATTGATAACATTATGATAACTTTTTATTACATACCAAAGACTCTGGCAACTTTTCTCTGATCAAAGGTACAGCACTGCTGTTCGGAGAAAGCCCTGCAAAATTGTAACACTTTTTCTAAACACTGATGTTCATCACAAATTCTAACTTGACCAAGCAAATTAATGGGCTTACCATAAGCTGGAGTAACTTGGCCACTCCCAGGCAGCCCCAATTGACGGTCAGTACCTTTCTGGGTCTCTGAGCCTCCCTAGAAAGAAAAGAAAGGTTCAGTTCCTATCATAATAAATACACGGGACGTGTATGAGACCTGTATGAGAATGTACTGGAAATATAATTAACTACAAGTGCTTTCTGACTTACTATCAGTGCATTGTTTAAAGTTGTTTCGGCCAGTGAATAGCCATTAGCCTTTGCTGTGGTGTTTCCAATGCTGAATCTGATGGACAATAGACATTCAGAAACAAAATAAAAAATTTATTCCAGAAGAATTCTAGAAGATTAAGTTACCTATAAGTGTGCTGAGCACTGTGAGTGGAAGGGGCCGCTTCATTATTGGAAGGCATAGAGAGTTCATTTCCTTCTTTTATCATAGGCAAAGAAGAATGATGAAGATCCTCTGCTGACATGTTCCTTGATGGTCTAGGGCTCGGATCTCTTGAAGAATCTGTTGATCCTCCGAAAGTAAAGCTAACTCCTCGGCTTCGATCTTTGCGTGATTGATCTGAAACAAGCAAATTATTTGTTGTTATTGCTTAAAGTTAGAAACAAACATTTAAGGAATAGGTACAGTATTTGTAAGTAATTATTTACCAAGACTCCCCAAGATGGCCTTCCTTTGGTAAGGTACCAAGAAAATTTGTACCATTAAAGATACAAAGATTCCAATCCCAAAACTTGCCAATAGTGCACCCCATAATGGGATCTTATCGAAGTGAAACACTGCAACAAAAATACAGTGTATTACAATAATAAATTTCTGTGATAAGAACTGGAACTGACGAGAGTGGCACATGTATACTTACATCTCGGCCCATTATGAACTATGGAAAACACATTGACAATAACAGTGAAACCGTAGAACAGAGGCATTGCCCTCAGAGCTGGTTTAAAAGGCTGGGAAGCTTGTAGAATGAAATTATCGATCACCTTGTAAAAGGCCACTGAAACCATACCAGACAAAACTGGGGAAATAAACCATGACGCCACTGCAACAAAAGGAAACACTTTCATTGAAAAACAAATCCATGAAAAAACATCTTGTTTTCGAGAAATATGCTTACCAATCATCCCCAGTGTTGTCCAGCGGAGGCCTTGGGTGCCCCGACAGACCAACGAGAAGCCAACAGTGGCCCCTACAATGCTGTGGGTGCCTGAGATGGGCAGCTTGCAGAAGGTCGCTAGCAGGAGCCACAGGGCACTGCTCACTGCAGCAGATAGCGTCAAGTTCAGCACAGCTCAAAACAAAAATGGGAGAGAAGTAAAAATCTGGCTACTTACAGAGTGAACTGAGACACCCCAGGAGCAGTTCGTACTCGTCATCCTCGTACATGGACAGGTCCAGCAGATCCTTGCGCAAGGTGTCCGACACTTTGTAGCCTGGCGCAACAACACACAGACAGGCTTGAGGCGAGGCTCTCTTGCGTCGCTCTGCCTCTCGCGCGCGTTCGGGGCGTTCCGGGTGGGTGCGAGAGAGACAGACCATGCGGAACGGCCCACAAGTGCGAGAGAGACAGAGCGACAAAATGCTGTGCGGAATCAGTCTGCTGCAAGAGCGCCTGCGGAGCGGGGATAGGCAACACGCTCGACACGTCAGCGTAACGGGCGTGCCTACCCCGTCGGCTGCAGGCGCTCCGCCTGGAAGTCTGGAAGCTGGAGGGGTGGAGCGCTCGCACTGGGCGCACCCAAGGTTGCGAGTGGGAACCCCCAACTCAAACTCACCTATGAGGACGGAGCCTGCGATCTCGAAGATGGTCGCCAGGACGCAGGCCTGCCTCACGGTGAGCACCTTGGAGCCGACGGAGGTGCCGAACGAGTTGGCCACGTCGTTGGCGCCGATGCCGAACGCCAAGACGAAGGCCACGAAGAAGCCCACGATGATGAGCCATAGCATCTCAGGCGCGTACGGCTCGATCATTGTCCCTTCTACCCTCACTGAGACATGCACGACAGAGATGGACTCTCTCCGAGTATTTGCGACCACCGAAAAAAAAAATCACCTCAGCCGGACTTAAACGTAAACCCCCTTTATTCCTAAACCCTCACACTGGCACTACTCATTCACACCGTTAAAATAGCCCTTTCTCGCTCCACCCGCTCCCTACGCTAACTAAGACATACACACTCTCAGACACACGTGCCAAAAATAGACTCTGGTACAACTTTAATACATTATCACAGATGCGCACACGAGCGGCCGAGGCCTGCAGGGCCTGCACCCCCGCGGGGCTGGAGAGCTTGGCGGGGCCCCGCGGCAGGGCCCACTACCCCGTTTCAGTCCGAAGCTTGGCCGCGGAGGGCGCTCGGGGCGGGCGCGGTGACTTCCCCATGGCACTGCTGGGCCTGCACCGCCTGCGAGCGGCTAGGCTCAGGCCGGGTGCTCAGGCGGTGCTGAGCGAGGGCCGGCTGGACGAGGACGAGGCGCGGAGGCGGCGAGGAGGAGCGGCGGGCTGGCCGGCAACTGCTTCAAGTCACGGAGGAGTCGTTGCAACCGGCCGGTTCTGTCTGCAAGAAAAGGAGCGGAAAAAGAGATGAGCTCGAGCGGGGATTCGAACGCCGGTCAAAGTGCTTGCCTCGGCATGCACGGGGATGAGTGCCAAACTGTCGCGGTGACGCCTTGGCCTTCGAGTGAGGGGCAGCGCGCGACTCGCCGAAACACCCATGCCCTCTGGGGGGCTCCGGGGGAACGGGCCTGGAAGGGGCCTGGAGGGCCAGACGGGCAGCCACCGCGCGCCAGACAGCCAGGCGGGCAGCCAGGCGGGCAGCCAGGGGTCAAGGGTCAGCCTCTATCGACGTGAAGGCGGGCCAATGGGCAGCAATGGGCAGCACAAGCCGACGAGTGGCGAATGGCGAGTTTGCAGCGCGAGGTTCGCCTCAACTTGACTGTGCTCTACGCGGCTCTGGGACGCGGCAGTGGACGCGGCAAGCGACGAGACGGCCGGGCCGGGCGGTCTTACCTTGCGGGGTGCGGCGGCTGCGGCGGCTGCGGAGGGGAGGGGCGTGCGGAGGGCTGCTGCTCGCTGCCAAACAGAGAACGGTGTCAGTGAGGCGCCACGCTTTGAGACGACTCTGCGAGTCCGCGCCGCGACTTCTCTTACGGTGTAGTTGGCGAGTGGTGGTGGTGTTTGGTGGTGGAGGAGGTGTAGTTGGCGGTGGTGGTGTTGGTGCTGGGAGTCTTCGCTAAGATGCGATGACAGAGGCGTGGTGATTAGACGAGCTGCTCGCTTTCCTCGAGAAGTTCGTCATCTGAAATGTCATAAAGAAGAAAAGATTTGAAACGAAAGAGCAAAAGCAAAAGGTCACCGTTTGGCGGAAACACATGCGGGAGAGAGAGAGGTCGCCGCATCGAGACCGGACGGAACTGCGCGGCAATGGGAAATCGATGGGGGAGTGTCTGTCTCTGTCAAGCTGAGCGGCAGAGACAGCGTGCCCAAACTTGGCTCCCACAAATACATGTCGACAACACCAACCACAAAAACTAAACAAGAACATGACGCTTGGCGGCAGCGGCGGCAGCCAGGCGAGGAGTCTATGGAGAGAGCGAGAGGAGAGACTGGGACGCTTTCACGATAGAATCGATAGTTATAAAAAACGGAAGCACTGTTGTTGGCGCGGCTGCGCGGCTCGTCAAACGACCCACTCCACGGGCTTGGCCTTCGCCGAGGCCTTCGCCGCCTTCTCCGGAGCACTCCTCCGTACGACCGGCAAATCGGCGATAAAGCTTGTCCTTCTTCCCTTGCCTGCCGCCGAGACTTCGTGACCGCGGCGCTTTGCACTGCTTTGCTCTGCTTCGCACCCCGTTGAGTACCGGCTGGCGCCAGAGTGCTGGCCGACACGAAGAAGGGCCACGGCGCGGAGGGGAACGGCGTGGGGCGTTCTGCGGCGCGGCGTTCCGCGGCGGGGCGTTCCACTGCGCCTTCCACTCGGCTCGGCCCGGCTCGGCCACCCCCGCGCAGGCTCGGCTCGGCTCGGCTCGGCTCGGCTCGGCACCGCGGCTCTCTGAGCCTCTGTTCGCGGCGCCGCGCGGCGGGGCGGCAGGCAACCTCCTGCGCTCGCTGGCCGCCTGGTGGCAGGGGGGCGGGTGGGCGCCTGCGCTGGGTACCCGCGCCCCGCCGTCGCGCCGCGAAGCCACGCGAAGCCACGCGAAGCAGCCGCGCGCCGCGAAGGGGGCAGGGCAGCGCGAGGCGGCGCGGCGGCGCGGCCGAGAGCGCCGAGGGCCGCGGACACCTCCTCGGCGGGCTGCCTGCCCGCACGCGAGGGGGGCGACGGCGCCCAGCCTGGGGCCTCCCACGCACCTGTCTGTCAGCCTGTCCGTCCGCCTGTCCGGCAGCCATTCACGCACAGCACAGCACAGCCTCACGCACGGACTCTCTTCCGGACCCTCCCTCAATTACCACATCGATCCTGCAGGGCCCTGCGCGCCGCCCCGCCGCGCCCCGCCGCCACCCAGCTCCGCTCCGCTCCACGCTGATCCCGCTCCGCGGGGCCCTGTCTCCTCCAGCCCCGCAAGCCCGCCAGGGTGGGAGGGGGAGGGGGGAGGACCTTGACTGGCTCGCATCCAGTGAGAGGGAAAGAGAGCGATCGAAGTAATCACCCCACCCCCTTTTCTAGCTCTCTTCTTTAGTGACCGGGACTCTATGGAAGCCTACTGCTGGAGCTGCGAGGCACCGCGCGCACGCTGCCGTCGCCTTCCCTCGCGCTACGGCAGCCGCACCACCACGACGTAAACGAGGCCGAGTCGGAGACGCCGACAGCCGTTCTGGCAGCGAATTGGGTCGAATCTAAAAGGCAGCGGTGCATGCGAAGGCGTTCATGTTGATGGCTGGCACGGCCTCGGCCCCCGGGGCAGCACCGCGCAGCACCGCGCAGCACCGCGCAGCGCGATCGGGATGTGCACCACTGCCGCCACACCGGTAGCGCCGCCGGCCGAGCCACAGGCAGGCCGCCACCGCGTCTTTCTGCTCGGCGACCTTGACGTCCTAGACGTCCTAGACGTCCTTGACGTGTCTTGAGGCAATGCCGACGGCGCGGTGCCGGCCCCGACCGCCCCGGCGCGCCCCAGCCGCCCCTCCTCCACACGTCGCCCACCTTCGAACCTTCGACCGCCCCCAAGCCCCAAGCCTCCCTGCCGGTCTTTTGCGTCGCCGAATGCCGAATCCGGCGACGCGACAAACAACTCGCGTGACAGACAATCAGCGCGATCCCCCGAAGAAACACACAAGCCGCTCCGTCTCCCTTGCACCCCTACAGCCCACCCCGCGAGAGCGAGAGAGACAGTTCGGTGCACCACGACGGCGGGGCCCCGGTTCGAGCGCCTCTCTCGCGGTGTAAACCACCCCCTCCCCGGCCCGGCCCGGCCGGTCTCAGCACCAGCACCTTGCTGCGGGGGGCAAATTGCTGCAGTAATGAATGACACGGCGTGTCTATCGGGGCGGTCGGCCAGCGGAGCGTAATTTCTATTCATGAGGGGAAATAACCATCCGCTCCATTCGTCACATGGCTGCGCGCCGCCATGCGCGGCAGCGACGCGGCGACCCCAGATGGGGCCCAGGCCGCCCGGCCGGGCCCAGGCCGGCCCATGCTTTCGGCCCAGGCAGCCACAGGCAGCCCTCCCCGCCGCCGCTGCAGCCCCACATGACCGCCATGACGCAATGTTCGCGGCTCCAGCAGCCAGAAGCACGACGTAACGCCTTGGCTCGCCTTGGCTCGCCTTGGCTCCTCGGTTTAGGTCGATGACGCAATAACGGATGCATCATTGATCGGCTCTCTTGTTGTTGTTGTTGTTTTGTTTGTGTTTCGGACGGTGCGAAGGGGGGAACCGGGGGAACTGGGTCACGAGCGCCGCGGAGCCGCGGACGGGGATGATTCGAGAAGCCTCGCGATTGGCGCGTAGAACGCCTGTTGCGTCCCTGTCCGATTCCGGACACTGCTTCCGTCGGTCTCGCTCTCGCACGACTTTACCAGACGCCCCGCGAGAGCGAGAGAGACAGAGCGACACTGCCGAGCGCGCGCGGGGCGGCTCAATCCAATTAGCAAATTTCAGCGCGAATTGCCTGGCTCTGATCTGGACGGCGGCGAGAGACGGGGTCTCCTATTCAGACTTTTCCTCCCTGTTCTCTTTGCGAAGCCTCTCGTCCACGTTTTCCCCGTTTTTGTTTATGTTTTTGTTTTTGCTCTTCGGCATTGGGAACGGCTTTCCCTTTCCCGGAGCGGAGCGCGGAGCGCGGAGCGCCTGCGAAGCGGCGGGTAGGCAGGCCCGCGCGGCCGCCACGCGCCACTCCGGCCGCGTTGCCTACCCGCCACTCCGCAGGCGCTCTCTCTCTCTCCTCTCGCCTGCAGGCCGTGCTGGTCCTGACGGGGGAATGGCGCGGAATGAACAAAGTGCGGCAGTTTTCGCGGTGGCGCGGCACGGCGGCACGGCGGGTAAGTACTTTCACCCCGACGTCGACGCGTGGGGCGGGGCGGGGCGGGCGTGTCGCAGCCAAATTGACTCGGGGATGGGGTCGTTGCACCTGCGCTGCCGCTGCTGCCGCGGATAAGGGATCTGGCTGCGCTATGAGTTCCTTCCCCCTTCCCCCTCCCCCTCCCCCTCCCCCCTCCCCCTCCCCCTCTCTGCAGCCTTCCCGAGCGACCCGTAGATAAGGAGCTCGCGGGATCCGCTGGAGGAAATGGGGTGCGGCCACATCAGCAGACATTCCGAGAGTCCGTTTTCGTCGCTCTGTCTCTCTCGCACCTATACGGGACGCGCCATGAGTGCGAGAGAGACAGAGCGACGAAAACGACTCTCGGAATCAGTGCATACAGGCCGCGTCTGCACGCAGCGCTGCGCCGAAAAAGATCCTCCGCCTTGCGAAAAGGACGAAACAAAGTCTAGACAAGACAATTCACGGTCACTCTCGGCCGACGCAGGAAAAATTTCTAAAATTCTCCGGCTCCGCGCATTTTATTTCTCATTCGAAATACTTCTTTTTTGCTTGATACCTTTCCACGGTCGGATGGAGAGGGGGCGGCGGAGTCGCTGCGAATGAAAAAGGCCACACGGAGGGGAGGCTGGTGGAAAGGGCGACGAGGCGGCGACGGTTGAAAAGCACTGCTGCTGAAAGAGGGGAGGGGGAGGGGGAGGCCGGATTATGCAAAGGCTGCCTTTTGACACGAGGTGGATGGCTGTTAGCTCGGCACCTGGCTGCTGCGAGGCGAGCAGACCGGGCAGGCTGGGCAAGGTGGGCTCAAAGAACGAGAGGCGTGCATCGTGCCTGGGGTGTCTAGCGCGAGCAGCACCAGCCAGCGAAACTTGCCGCCCCACAACCAGTCGTCCAGCTTGCACGCTTCGTCGTCCAGGGAGACGGCCGCCCAGCCCACCTGCTGCAGCCCGCCAAGCCCGCCCGGAGCAAGGGAAGGCCGACGCCATCTTGGCCATCAAGCTGCATCGACCCGGGATAATGTGATTCCGTCCCGGAGATGGGAAACACGGAGTCGACCTGTCTCTCTCGCACTCATGGGGCGTCCCGTGGGGCAGCGAGAGAGACAAGCACTGCAGGGAAAGGGGGTCGTTACCACGACGCGGTTTGGGTTGGCTACCCTGGAGGCGGATTCCGAGAGTCGTTTTCGTCTGTGTCTCTCTCGCACGCATAAGGGACGCCCCGTGAGTGCGAGAGAGACAGAGAGAGACTCTCGGAATGAGTGAGCTGTCCCGGCTGTCCCTGCTGCACGCAGCCTGCACCTGTTGCTAACGACCCCCTGGGCGGCGCCGTGGCGGAGCGCGAGCGAGACGTCCGTGGAGCGTGGCAGCGGGGCAGCGGGTGCTGCGCGGGGAGTCGTCTAGAGCGCTCTAGACGTGAGGCATCGGGGCACCTCGGGGTGAAAGGCAGCGGCGGACGCGGGGCATGGGGAGGGGGAGGGGGAGAAGGGTGCAAACGCTTCGGCCGAGGAGGAGCACACAGCAACGGACGGTGCACGAAAGGGCAAGGAATGGCTTCACTTCCGTGAACTTTGCAGTGCACTCCCCAGGGCGCCATGTTGCCTCGCATGTTGCGCCACAGCCCTGCCAGTGCCATCAGCAGTCTCTCTCTCGCTCTCAAGGGGCGTTCCGTTGGGGTGCGAGAGAGACAGAGCGACGAAAGGAAGCTCCGCTCCGACTCAGTCTGCCGCAGCGCAGCGGATCGAGTTTTGCAACGAGCCAAATGTGCACAAAATGTGCATGGCAAGGAATGGCGTCGCAGCGGTCGCTTCCTCGAACCAGCATCGTGACTGCGACGTTCCGCGGCGACGTCACAGTGACGTCACACGCGTCGCGTGTCACGACCGTGACGTGCGGCGGCGACATCACGGGGCAGGTAGAGGCAGAGCAGGGGCGGGTCCTGGAGGGGGCGGAGGGGGTGGCCCTGAAGCGGCGAGGGGGGGGGGGACGCGGCAGTGGGTGGCGACTTACTAGGGGGTGGCGGGGCGGGGGCCGCGGGGGCCGCGGGGCCACGCACGCCGAGCGTGGCAGCGTGGCCGTGTAGTGCATCGCCCAGCCCCAGGGCCTGGGCGGCCTGGGCCCCAGGCTCGGGGATCAAGGCCCGCGAGCCAGAGAAACCGGACCCGACACCACTCCAGCATTAAATGCGGGAAAACAATGCAGCTGGTGGGGTGGGGTGGGTGAGCCTTGGCCGTGCCGCGTCGAACGGCGACAACAACACCCTGCTGGAGCACCGCGGTGGCGGAGACGGAGGCGGTGGCGGTGTCCAGCAGAATGACACGCCTCAGCACAACGCCGCGGTGGCCGCGGACACCGGAGGAAACGCCGACTCGGCGGCCTCGGCGGGGGGCGCGCGTAAGGCCGGAAGGGGTCGAGGGGCGGTCCGCGAGAAGGCCGAGCTCCTCGTATTGCACCACACCGCACACTGGAGGCGAACCGCGGACGGCAAACTCAAAAGACGCTGGTGGACGCGCAGGGCCTCCTGGACCGCGGCCCGC